>NC_138202.1:156932596-157532596 GCF_964194415.1 Vipera berus | reverse complement strand
TATTTATTTCTTTAATCTAGCACGTTCTTATTTTTCTTGTCATTTTTATTCAAACTTGCTTGAGTAAGACTTCCCCTCTGATGGAAAGCACCGAGGTTCATATCCTCTGGGGTACCAAGGACACTTCATACACCAGGGATGTGCATTATTTTTTTTATCAGCAGTTCAACGTTTAGTTGATAAGCACAATAGTAGAAATATTTAGTAAGATTTTGCTTTAAGGTAAAGGTAAAGGTTCCCCCGCACATGCGTGCTAGTCGTTTCCGACTCTAGGGGGCGGTGCTCATCTCCGTTTCAAAGCTGAAGAGCCAGCGCTTGTCCGAGGACGTCTCCGTGGTCATGTGGCCGGCCTGACTAGATGCCAAAGGTGCACGGAACGCTGCTACCTTCCCACCGTAGTGGTCCCTATTTTTCTACTTGCATTTTTTACGTGCTTTCGAACTGCTAGGTTGGCAGAAGCTGGGATGAGTAACAGGCGCTCACTCTGTTTAATGTTTGCGTTTTATGAACAACTGCTTCTGTATCTGTTTCAAAGAATGATGTATGAACAGTATATTAAAACTTGTATTAAAATGTTTTCTCTCTCTTAAAAATAAATTTACCTTTGAAGTTTAAGTAGTCTTGTAAAATCCACGGAAAATGGCAATGGAGTAACTTTCCGACCTGGGGCTGATGTTTCAATGGACATTAATGTATCTGGTTTTGGAGCCGAATCTTCGATTGACAGAGCAATGCAAATGGTAAGACTATTTTTTTTTTTAAAAAATCTTCTTTAAATGAAGCTCTCATAAATTTTGCCTCTTAGGACGTGAGAGCCTCTTATCTCCAGTCCCCATAGAAGCTTGCTTTCTAATAAATGGTTTTCCAATTGGCCATCTGCCATGGCAGCATTTTGTGAGAGTGCTTATAATGTGTTTCCAAATTCTAAGTGTGTAATTGTTGGCATCTGCCAAAGAAACCTGAAGATCCTTAGCTTGTGGTACTGTTTTTCCAGTGCAAGGGGAACCCCAGGCCAACTCAGTTTTTTATCACACACATATGGTTTCATGCCTTGCGGTTTTCTGCTTTTCCTTCCTTGCCGTTTAAAGAAGAAACATCAGTCTTACTCAATCCTCCAAATCAAGGGCTTGGTCTTGGTAGTGGCAACACTAATTCCTCTTCGATCTTCCTCATTAGTATTGTTATAACATTGTTTTGGTTACTATGACTTCTAATTAAAGGAGCTCATTTTTAAAAGGTATCTTTGTTCTTCTTTGCCAATTTAGGGCATCTAGTTTCCCAACTCCACCAGAAGCTGCATGTGCATCCTATGCTACTTACTGTCTATTTGTTTCCTCATTGAGCAGGGAAAAAAGGTCATAATATAAAACAACATTGAACTCCCCTGCCCATCTCTGTACACCTAATGTGACCCTTTTCCTTCCCTGTGATCTAAACAGTTTTACACTGCTGGTTCATTTGCCAATTATTCTGAAGTCTGGTGAGGTACCTATTGAAATGAAATGAAATTGGTTTGGCTCTTTTATTGACAATTATTTCTTTTTAACAGACCTTGCTTCCTTTGGCAGGGTATGGTTCTGTGGCTGAGGAGGAAATGCATTTATTTTTTCCCTAACAAATGATTTATGGAGTAGTCAGCTTGCAGTTACTCAGGAGCAGTGATCTGATTTGATAATCTTGCCTAATTTTATTTAATAGTGGCAAAGTGCCTGCTACATTTGCCAAAAGAATCACCTTTTTTTTAAAAAAAAAAGCTGAAAGGTTAATCCGTGTAAGATTAATACGCCCACAGCATCTGTGTATTTTATTATGCGTTGCATTAAAGAATTACAAATTGTAATTTCAACCTTTGACTAATCTATATAGCGATTGTTTTCAGAATGAAAACTTTGCTTTGGAAACTGGGAAGCAGCCAATTACATTTGAGAATCCTATGTACGCAACAAAAGACACCAGAGCTGATGATGATGTGATCGTAGCATCTCCAACAAAAGTAAGGAGAGGATTTAAAAAAAAAAATTCCCTCACCCCTCCCCTAGGATCCATTTACATGTCATTTCCCCCAATCCCCTTTCCTTTTAAGCATTCTGTAGTTTGCCTGTTCTTCAGTCCTGTCAAAACTATCTTTGACAATAGGTAGCTGCTTCCAGTGGTGAAGGAAACGAAAACTTTGAGAATCCGGTATACGCCACACCTGTATCTGCTGATGCCGCTCAGCCTTCTGCAAGTACAGAAACTAGCCAGGTAACAGAAAGTGATGATTGATACAAGGTGTGGCAGAATCAGCTGGGAAGAATGGGGAATGGGTTGTGGGAATGGAAAGGATTGTGCTGCCTTGGTGGAGCAGTGGGCTAATGCTTCCTTAAGTAACACCAGCTGCCTGCAATTAGTGCAGGTTCGCATCCCAACAGGCTCAAGGTTGACTCAGCCTTCCATCCTTCCGAGGTAGGTAAAATGAGGACCCAGATTGTTGGGGGCAATAAGCTGACTTTGTAATAATGCCGCTTGGGTGTGTGTGTGAAAGCCCTAATAAGCAGGCATATACATAGAATGAAGGCTACTGCTAAGCTTGTAAGCCGCCCTGAGTCTTTGGAGAAGGGCGGGATATAAATGGAATTAAAATAAATAAAATAAATAAATTTTCCTTGGGTGGGAAATTTTTTATCTTACTGTGCTTACGTGTCAAGAATATGCACGTTTTCCAAGGGCTGCATATCATTTCAGCACGATGTAGATTTTTTTTTAACTTAGAAAGAAAGGTGCTAAATCTTAAATACATTCATCTTTTTTTTAAAATCTGATTATTTCTCCCTTTATTCTTTTTTGCTTTCTGGGTTTCACAATATTGAGTCTGATCTTACTGAAAACAAACAACCTCAAACTGATAGTTTTTGGGTTTAATTTTTGCTTTGAAAAGAAGCCAAGTGCCTCTTCTAGCAGTTTAACATTGCATCTCAATTGGAAAGCTGTGGCTTAATTCTATTGTACTTACTAAGATAGGGATGGGACATGGCCTTGCTTTATCTACAGGACATATTTGCCTGAGCCTCACCTACTAGGAAACTTTTCTCCTCTGGTTATTGTGTATTTATTCATTGAAAGTTGAACTGTTTCATTTCCTTGCTCCAAAATCTAATACAGGCAAGCATAAGAACAAATAAATTCCTTCTCTCCATTCCGAAAAAAGGAAGTTTTAAAGAAACAGTTGCAAATTATTGATTCATCAGTACCAAATCAATTACTAGTTTCACATGATTTTTTAAAAAAAATATATTTCAGGAATCAAAATGGAGCTTCTTTAAAAGAAGAATGAAACAAAGCACTAACTTTGAAAATCCCATCTATTCAGAGGTAAGGTCACATAGCTTCAAATTCCTACTTAGCAAAACAATATTAATTTTTAAATGGTGGATACTTCACGATATTCTATCCTTGATAATGAGCAATGTCAACGAGCAATGTATTAATCCCTACAAAAGGGGAAAAACAAAAGGAGATGCTTTTTTTTCTCCCCCCCCCCCTATTCTTTCTCCTTCCTGTGTTGCAAATTTCTCTGGGTTTTGTTTTTTGTGTTTTTTGGTTGTTGTTTTTTTAAGAAAATGAGAGAAAAATTCCCTAAGGCAACTCCTGGAATTGGTGTCATTTTCCTTCTATTCCAGGAGCACATTCTCTCTCTCTCTCTCTCTCTCTCCCTCTCTCTCTCTCTCTCTCTCTCTCTCTCTTTTTTTTTTTGCTTTGCCCTCTATTAGAGCAGGGGGACATATTACCTTTAATTCTGGAAATAAAAGCTGCTGTTATGCCCAGAATTGCTATGTACCGTCATGGCACAGTTCTATTTAGTTGCCTATACCATCCCCAGGCCCCAAATTGGCCAGAGTAATCAGTTCTGCATTACTGAGCAGAATATAGAACATTCCAAGCATGAGTAACACCAGGATTTCGTTCTCTCTTACGTATAAAAGGAGAGCTAGTTTGTTCTTGTTGTTAAGGCACTTGAATAGGAGTAGGGAGACCTGAGTTCTAGTCCTGAATTAGGCAACTGGGTGACTTTGGACCAGTCACTGTTTCTCAGCCAAGGAAGAAGGCAATAGAAAACCACCTCCCAAAATATTGCCTAGAACAGAGGTCCCCTACCTTTTGGGCACAAGGGACTGGTTCTGTGGAGAGAGGTTTTCCCGCAGACTGGAGGGGGCGTGGTTTTGTGTGCTGCGTGCATCCCGCGGATTGGGCTTGTTTGTGCGGACCAGTTGCTGGCACGCCGTGGCTTGGTACTGGTCCACGGATCGGGGGTTGGGGACCCCTGGTCTAGAAAGCTTCACAAACTTTTCCCTGTAGTCATCAGGAGTCAGGTTTGACTCAAAGGCAAAAGGGGGAGATTATTATTTAAGATAGCTACTCTCTTTTGATATTTACAGGCAACCATTCATAGAACAGAGGTCTTCTCTCAAGGCATGATGAGTTTTTTTCAAAGGCCAAACTTGGTGGTACACCTCAGGACTCAAAAGTCTTTGCTGGTATTGGTCAAATTAGATCTCTCGGGCCTCGTCCAGCTGCTTTTTATATAATTGGTGTTTTATAACATTCAGCAAATTCTTTTTCTTACAAAGAACAGAGATTTCAGTGTTCCTACTACCTCCTTGGCAGCCTAGATTCTTCCTATCAGTTCTGATATTCAGCTTTCCCACTGACCTCATTTTTTTTTTCATGAAGTCCCTTTGTTTACAACATTTTTATCGCAATCTTGTGTCTTCTGCAAAAATTTCCCACTCATTCTTCATTCATGCTCTAAAATGTTTACATTGCATTTACATTATTACTGTAGATGTTAAAGTAATAGTAATGGTTAAATATCTCTGCAATTAAAATACAGGTAGTCCTCAACTTACAACAGTTCATTTAGTGACTTTTCAAAGTTACAACGGCACTGAAAAAAGTGACTTACGATCATTTTTCATACTTATGACCGTGGCAGCATCCCCAGGGTCATGTGATTTACATTTGGATGCTTAACAACTGGTTCATATTTATGACGGTTGCAGTGTCCTGGGGTCACAGGGTCATCTTTTGCAACCTTTTGACAAGCAAAGGCAACGGGGAAGCCAGATTCACTTAACAACCATATTACCAATTTAATGATTCATTTAACAGATGTGACTAGAAAAGTCGTAAAATGGGGCAAAACTCAGTTAACTAATTTCTCACTTAACAACATATATTTTGGGCTCAGTTGTGGTTGTAAGTAAGTAAATAAAATAAATGAACCTTTATTGTCAAAGTACAACCATGTATACATTGAGATTGGCTGAGCCTCCCTTCGTGCCCCCCCCGCCACAACTCACAGTGACAACAAACCCTCCATCTTATTACACCATGTGAGCTAATTGCACAACACACCGGCCTCGTAAGTCAATCATACATAAAATTTATAAAATTATTTCCCGTTCTAGAGCCTAACAGCTCATGAATAAAAGCTGTTCTTCAGCCTGTTGGTACGGCTGGCTATATCTCCTACCTGATGGTAGGAGAGTAAAGAGATACCGACCAGGGTGTGAGTCGGTATCTCTTTACTACCTGTAATCCAAATACAGTATCTGCACAAACATGACTGACCACATTACAAAGAGTAATAAGCACCGATAGCTCTACTCTACCATTTATTTATTTAATATTTCAGATGGAGAAAGAACAGCAAGCAGAGGCTGAAAACGCCCCTTCCTCCTCTCCATCGCTGCCCCAGAAGATTATTTTGAAAAGAGACCCGCCGTTAGCCTATTCAGCGACTGAAGATTCATTTAAAGACACTGTCAATCTAGTCAAAGAGGATTCTATTGTATAACCAATTCAATTAGGGAATCTCTAGACACAACCATTTGCACATACATTTTTTTTGTAAACAGAAGGATGAAAAATGGTTCATATTTCTGTGAAGAAATATGTTTAGCCTTAGGTGGAAACATGTGTCAAAACCATGCCTCGTTGTTCTCTTCTTTTTCTTTTTTTTACACACGCCAATGCCTATTTTTATGAGTAATTATCACAGTGTACTATATGTATATCTTTGCACTGACACTCTGAAAGTAATATTATAAATATGCTGTACATTTGTAAATTTCTAAAAGATTATCAGGTTGTTGATGTCGATATTCTAAAATCTTATCACCAGGGATAAATCCTCTATATAATATCATTATATTAAATAATATAGAGGAGAGCATAGTGACCGGCTATTGAATTGCCAGGACTTTTGGAACTATATTTATAGACAGACTCTGCTAAATATGCACTAGTGTTACTGTGCATCTCTCCTCTGTTTTATATGCAAGAGTCCATGAAAAAAATGGCCCTCGTTTTATATCGTATAGAAGATGATAGCTAATTGTTCCAAGGAGCAAAACAAAACAGAGTGCCACAAATTTTATTTTGTATTAAAAGTTTCTCTTTTGATTGGAGAGCTTCCTGATTATCAGTGAAAAAATTCCATTCTAGAGTGAAGTCTGTGTAAGTCTTTCATATTTTATTAAACTGGCTATCCAAAATGCTTGATTAAAGAACTCTTTTAGGAGGCGTCCTTTGATTCCTTTATGGAAAATCTGTGCACCATTCCAGGAATATTTAACCTGCTGTTTTGTTTTATATCCCTGGTCTAACTATTAATGTCCAAGTCCAGGCTAATGAATTTATAATGTATGAGACTTCTGCTCTTTGAATATATATTAATTTTCAAAGTGAAATGCTGTCCCTGTTTTTATGTTTTTGTTGCCTGGATCGGTACTGTGATTAGAAAAAGAAATATGGAATATGCTGCTGCTGAATAAATCTAAAGTATTTTATCATTTCTTGTCTTTTTTCTTAATTTGATTAGAATCAGGACATCCTGGGAGCTGGTAGGAACTAGGCCCTGGCATATGAACAGTGCCTTGAATTTAAAGGACCTGAAACCTACTTTTTTCTCTCTCCTCTGAAATCATGCAATAATGCTGGTTCAAGTTGCTTTTCTCTTTTCACTTGGCTATAATGAAAAGTAACAACTTTACAAAGGATAAAGAAACAATGGATAGTAAGCCAGAAATCTTAATTTCTGGCTTACTGTCTGACAAACTCATACACATTATCAGATTATGGGAAAGCATGTAATGCTGTGACTCAGAAGCTGTAAAATGGCCTGTGGAAGAATGTAAAACATAAACAGCATAACAGTACTGTGGTAAAACTACATACAAACCAGTAAAGACAGTCTTTTTTTAAAAAAAAACAAAGATAAAAACCATTCAAATTGGAGTTGGCAGTTAGCAAAAGAACATCTTTTAAACTGATAACAAATTAAATTTACTTATTTCAGTACATTTTTATCTGCTAAATAAATAAATTTTTAGTAGCTGGGAAATGATTAAAATGAATTGCAAAAAGAAATTAAAGGAAGGGAAAAGAAATCAAAACTAGTTGTCATTCACTAGGCTTCTGTGTCTTTCTGCTCTTTGTTTTTTTTTGCCACCACATCCATGTATCGCATCATATTTTGGATGTTCTCATTAAATGAGGTTAGATTTTGGAGCTTCGGAAATAAATCTAATAAATGATACAGCTTGAATTTGATTTATCTTTCAGTTTACAATATGCAGCCAAATGTTTCCTGGCTGGTAGTGATTTCTTTAGGAACACATTTTGTTTCAATTTTGAATTGGCACTAAGGCTGAAATTTATACCCCAAAGGGAAATTCAAAAGAAGATAAAAGGTATTATGTGGCAAGCTGCTGAATTTGTTTTCCATTGCCTGACTGTTCCATGCTGATGTTACACAACCTTCCATTTCAGTGCCAATCAAAATGGGGGGAAAAAGGAGTATGCCCACAAAAATAATTCCCATTCAGGAAATCACAGAGCAGCTTCATCATATCAAACATCATATAGTTTAAAGGCAGAGCTACCATAAGTATATCATAAAACCAAATGATGGCCGATACGTTTCTTTTGCACTTAACAGACTTTCTAATGTTGCTATGTTCTATTGGCAATTACATTTGGTGGGAACATTGCAGAATAGTCCCTGCAGTGGGATGGTGAGGATAATGCTTTCTTTTCTCATTTGCAAATGGGTAACATTTTACTTCAAGTCACAAACTACTCCCAAAATAACTGCTTGAAATCTCTTCACGCATTGCCTTCCTTTTTCCTAATCAAGTCCCTTATATTTATTGTGGAGAAGCAGCCCATTCTTAAGTCCAATTTAAGTTTAGCTTTCTACGTTGTCCAGAATTCACTGGAGTTGGATGGCCAATAAACAAATAAATAAAACCGTCTTCTATTGTACAGTCTTGATGGAACTTACTTCTCCTTTTTGTTAGCAATTTAGACTAAAATTGAGACCTGATGTGGGGTGACGGTTATAGCAAGGGGCTGTCACCTTCACATGCCCACATTCCAGGTTGACTGGGCGGGCCTTGGGCCGGTCCCTCTCAGCACAACCTACTCTACAGGGTTGTAGGGAAAAATGGGGCGGGGGGGGGAGGGGAGGAAGAAGCATTATGTATCACATCTTGAGTACCTGAAAGAAAAACCAGGACAGAAAATTTACCAATATACACCTCTTCCATTGATTGATACACTGGGAGGCAAACTGTCAGCTCCAGACCTCCAGATTAGATACGTTGCTAAGAGGATTGCATTTTCTGCCAAGGTGGGGATGCCACGCAGATGTTTCTGTGATCAAAATTCCCTAACATAGTGGTCCTCAACCTTTGCAGCTTGACAACCCAGTGGGCGGGAGAGAGGAACTGGGCTGCACAAGCAACAGGCCGGCACGCATGCACAGCTCAAGTTAACATGAGCGGTAGGCTGGCACACATGCATATGAGCGCGCCACTCAACAAGCGCATGTTGAGCTGTGTGTGCATGTGTGCCAGCCCGCACCTCATGGGGCCCAGTTCAAAATAGGCCATGGCCTGGTAATGGGCTGGGGCCAGGGGTTGGGGACCCTTGCCCTAATAAGTTAAAAGGCATTGCATTCACATTTTACTGCATCCTGAAACTTTTTTTATTATTATTAAAGTCCATTTTCCCTTGGAAGTTACATCTAAACACAATTCTCTGTGCAGTGCTTGTTTATAAAGAGATGCTCTGGGCAACAAGATACAGCCTTTGGAAGCCACACTTACAAATCAATTTATCCAGACCAGTGTTTTTGAACCCTGGCAACTTGAAGATGCTGGCTGGGGAATTCTGGGAATTGAAGTCCACACGTCTTCAAGTTGCCAGGGCTGAAAAACACTGGTTCAGACAGTGTCTTGCCAAGCCAAAGGCCTTCTGTCTCAAGAGACCCTCTCAAAGGCCAGTTCCATCTCTCAAAAAGCTGTTGAGGGCCCCTTCAGCTAATAGCATGGCTTTTCATGGACAGGAAAGGCAGGCCAGCCATTGCAAAATCCTGTCTGGCTAAGGCAGGGGTAGGCAACCTCGGCTCTTTTATGACTCATGGACTTCAACTCCCAGAATTCCTGAGCCAGCCGGCTCAGGAATTCTGGGAGTTGAAGTCCATGAGTCATAAAAGAGCCGAGGTTGCCTACCCCTGGGCTAAGGGATCGAAGCAGGCTGTGGCCAAACCTAGTTCTCAACCAGCAATTTCCTCTTTTAGCTTTTCTCTTTTCCCTTGAAGAACCAGCATGTAATGATCTGAGGAAGGCAAAGCCACATTTCCTATCCAACTCCTATCAAATTCCATCTGAAGCAAATTAAACGAGAGCCACTTCAGAATTTCAGAACGCAGACTTGGCTTTCTTCCACCTGAGTCTTCCAAAGAGGATTTGTTTCTAATTTCAGATGTATTTGGTGTTCTTGGGTGCCAAGGGAAACTGGCTACCTTCAATTGTTTTTCTGAACCTCGAAAGAGAGTGAGTCAGACACGAAACCCAGCCGGAGCTTCAATTGTACCATAAGAGCCTCCATCTTGACTTTTTTGACCATTCCCTGAGGATAACCCTGGACTCATAGTAGCACTTTCACACAAAAATAAAAACTAACAGATACAGTGGTTTTTTTCCAGAAAGACACTAGACCCATGTTTATGAGCAGCCCAAGGGACAGGACAGCAGTCTATCTACTGTGCCAGTCATCTGTCCTTTGGGCCAGTGGTACCCATCCTTTGTAGCTTAGAGGCCCGGCTGAGGGGGGAAGAGGGGAACTTGGCCAAACGAGCAGCAGGCTGGTGTGCACGGGCAGCTTGACTTGTGCGAGCAGTGGGCTGGTGTGCACATGCATGCGCGCACAACTCACTGGTGAGCTGCATGCACATGAGCACATGCGCCATCCCGCCATTTCGGCAAGTCAAGCTACGCATGTACACACGAGCGCCAGCCTGTCCCTCACATGGCCCAGTTCCGAATAGGCCACGGCCCAGTGGTTGGCCATGGCCTGGTGGTTGTGGACCCCTGCTTTGGGCACTTTGAAAGGAAGTTAAAATTTTTGCCCAGCTCTCACCCCAAATGCCTCAAGCTCAGCCTGTCACAAATCCAGGACAAACAACAAGGGCTGGTGGGTGGATTTTCCTGCTAGCAAATGGGATGGGGTGGGGGATGAAAAGCAGCCAGGGGGAGGGAATTTATCAGTCATTGCCCTTAAATTGTCCCACATTAAAATAGTAAGAACACCACTAATTTCCAGTGCAACCACTGAATCCAGCCACTTCCCAGAATGGCTCAGCTGAGGGAGCTTGCATTATACTGATTGGACGCGGTGGCTCAGTGGGTTAGGACGCTGAGCTTGTCGATCAGAAGTTCAGCAGTTTGGCGGATCGAATCCCGAGTGCCGCGTAACAGAATTGAGCGCCTGTTACTCGTCCCAGCTTCTGCCAACCTAGCAGTTCGAAAGCACGTAAAAATGCAAGTAGAAAAATAGGGACCACTACGGTGGGAAGGTAACAGTGTTCCGTGCGCCTCTGGCGTCTAGTCATGACCACGGAGACGTCCTCGGACAAGCGCTGGCTCTTCGGCTTTGAAACGGAGATGAGCACCAGCCCCTGGAGTCGGAAACGACTAGCACACATGTGCGGGGGAACCTTTACCTTTAAGGGCAGAAAAGTTCTCTGCAGGGCTTCTAGCCATAAAGACTACATATTACTTCTTGGATTAAGTTTGGTCTGCCTTTTTCTGGTTGATCACAAGGTGAGTGCTGACAATAGGCTTGTAAACTGTAGCAAAAAAGCTGGGAAGCATTTCAGAACTGGGCACCTCACAGCATTCAGCAAATCCAGCAGCCACCAAAGAAGGCTTGCTAGGCCTCTGAGAGCCCACCTAGCCTTTCAAAGTTTTCTTCCTTTTTTTGGAGTCTTTTTTATTTTATTTTTAGTATTTCAGTTTTGCTAAGCATCTTTTGTTTTGTTCATTTAGTCTTCCCTTATCAACATGTATATTAAAAACACATATATTCGTGCATATATCCATACAAACACACACATACAAACACACACACACCAGGTAATAAACACAATGGAGACTTTAAGATAATTTAGCTTAAGACAGGAACCCTAATTATAAAACAAATACCTTGATATGTGCTATTCCTCTATTTCTCGTTAATTTCCAGTGTTATATGTAATTTAAACAAAACGTTAAATAATCATGTTTGTAACATTAATATCCAAAACTGTAACTAATATTGATATTACTCAAAGGCATCTAACTAACAGAATCTAAGTATTTACTGTTTATAAATATCATCGTACTGAAATATATACTGTATTAAAACTGTGGAGCAATAAATAGATGGTCCATTTGTCAAAGGACTGAACTAATTCTATATTACTTTATAGTTATATCTTTAGTTTCTTCAAATGTCACTCATTTAATTACTGGCTTACATATTCTTGTTTTATTATATTAAAAATGTTATATTCTTGGTTTACTTCATCATAGTTTCTATTTATTTTACTTACCAAAAAATATTTAAATGGTAAAAAGAAAAGGGAAACTCCACTTAGGACAACACTGCAGATAAGCTATGACCTTAAGTTAGGGCCATTCCATTGCAAAGACCACTAGAGGGCAGCATGGTCATATAGAAAACCTGACTTCTTTGCTGCCCTCTAGCTAGGAGTCTTTTAGAGCAGAAGTCACCAACCTTTGGGGCATCAGGGACTAGTTCAATGGGGAGAGTTTTTTCCACAGACCGGAGGAGGTGTGGTTTCATGTGCTGCCTGCATCCCGCGGATGGGGCCTTCACTTGTTTGCATGGACTGGTTTCTGGCATGCGGCAGACTGGTGCTGGTCCACAGACCGGGGGTTGGGGACCCTTATTTTACAGTCTGTTTGGTGTGAGGAGTCAGGCACCAGGCTTAAAACCAGGAGAACGTGAGCTCTAGTTCACCCTAGATACAAAGCCAGTTAGACTTTGGATCGATCACTCTCTCTCCTTCCTAGGAAGAAGGCAATGAGAAATCAGTTCCAAATGTTTGCGGAGAAAACCTGTCTAGGAAGTTGCAAAGAACTCAAGGACACACACATACATGCATAGTCATTTGAATTGTGACAAACCAGATAAGGTGGTTCTAATTAAGATTCTTTGGTGCAACTTTCGTGATGTCAGATAAGCTGCCGTTACTGGTAGCTCAGTGGGTCATAAATTGAACAAAACTGGTTTAAGGACAGAAAAATATCTCAGAAAGGACATGCACACCCATCAACAGTACTATAGATAGTTTTCAGTCCTAGACACACTCTTCCTTTTGACTAAATCTCATTTCAGTGACCTATTGGAAACCAGCTCAGCTAAAGACCAGTCAGCAGTAAGAACGCCTGGCTATAAAGACAGGAGCCCAGACAGTCCCTGCTCAGTGGCCTGTGATCTGCTCAGGCCTTACCTTTGAAGATACCAGCCACGGTTGCTAGCAAAACATCAGGAGGCTGGTTGTCTAAACCTCAATCACGAAACACTGTAGCCCAACACTAGTCAAATTATTTATTTATTTATTTTATTTATTATTTAGACTTATATACCGCCCTTCTCCCGTAGGACCCAGGGCGGTTCACAAGGCGATTAAAACAATATAACAATACAAAAGTTAATAACAAATTAAAATAAAATAAATTATCCTTAATTAAAATCTAAAACCCTTAACTCTAATTAAAAAACCTAATTACAGTAGGTTAAAAATTAAAAGTTAAAGGTAATAAACATTACCTTCATCTCATTTTGCAAATTAAAATTAAATATGACAATTAAATATATGCAAAGTAATTGCAATACAGACATAGTGTAGCCTACAACTGAACGGTCTTGCCTTTCCAGAAAATGGATCATTTTTTTCAAAAGCAGATGAATCTACTTTCCAATGAGGAATTGCTCTTTGGCACCGTAAGATCAGAACTGTCACCTCTCAAATCATGCCAGCTTCATAACGAAACTAGCTAAAATGTCATACTATGACACAAGTTTTTTTTTGTGTGGAAACATCTTGTACTATTGCTCAAGTTCACTGTCAACAGATGCCAATTGACACAATGATGACATCTTATTACAAAATGGAAGGAAGGATAATTTCAGAATTCTCTGGAAGACACCAAGGTGTAAATCAGGGTCCTCAGATTGTGAGACGGTCTTTCCTTGGCAAAGTGAACACACAGTCCAGGGAAGGGTGTGTGTGTGAAGAACCTTTTATTTGTACATTGTTACAATAAATCCAACTTCCCCAAAATTTCATCGTACTGTTTTCATTATTTATTCATGTTCATTTTGGTATCCATTTCAGATTTAGCTTGAGGAGAGTTTGAGGGCCACAGTTAGCATAATGAGCAGAAAATTCTTCTGCCACACCTCCAACAGCACTACATGCCTCTTATGCTGTATAACATCTTAACAAATTTAACCACATTTTTAAATGAATGAAATTGTCTACTGTTACTCTGTATGTGGGTTTTGCAAAAGCCTCATTCTCTGAAAGAACAGTTTAGCTTGCTGTCCCAGAGATAGCAAATAGGTTTCCTCAGAGTTCAGTGTGCAAAAGGACCCAAACCACCCCAACAGATGTTGTTTACGTAAGAGCAGAAATTGCCAAAGCAGAAGTGAAAGCTGATGTTGCAAAGGTCAGAGCAATGCAGTTCTTGAAAAGTCCACCTTTGTCACCAGTTCTGTAACATTAGAACTATAGAATACTTTCCTATTTAAGTTGCGCTGAGGGTTTTTTATTATAATTAAGGTGAAATGAAAGGCACAAAATAGCAGGGAACATAACTTACTTGTCACATAGTGTGGAAGTGTCCCACGTCTCTTCCCTTAACCTATACATCATTCATTCAGTGGCTGACTTAAATGCTTTTTTGAGCTCACTTGCAAATATTAAACCATTTAATGGCTTAATAAATTACCTTTTTTCCTGGTGTGATGATATTGCTAAACTTTCTGGCAAAGGGTATCTGATTTAATTGCCATTATTTTTGTTATTATTTTGTTATTCATTGTTATTTATGTATTAATTGGCTCCAAATTCAAAAGTAAAAATGTATTACTTGCCACTTTTAAGAAACAGATAAACGTTAGCTTAGATGGACTTCAGATATACAGCATTTACTTTTACTGCAGACTGAAATATAAAATTAACAAAACAGAGTGACAGAGAAGAAACATGAGAATTTAAAGCCTCTTTGGAATGCCAGAACTAGCTCGAACGTATTATAAGGTTTCCACATAGGGTTGGCACACATCTAGCAACAGGAAAATATATCCTCCTTTTTATTCTCATCTCCTCTACCTGGCAGGTACAACTTTAACAATCAAATATTGCCTGGCCTTTTGAGTATCTCTTCTTGAGCTGCCTTTCTCTGAGGTGCTGCAGTTCCCTAAAAAATGCTAAGTCAAATTAACAAGCTCAGCTCTTTGACGTTACAGTCCTCATTTAACAACCACTCATTCAGCAATTACTCATACTTGCGGCACCACTGACTGCTCCCAGTTACAACTGGTCCTCAAAGTTCAGGTGATCACGATGCCCTCATGGTCACATGATCCCAACCTGGGTTCTTGGCAACTGGGCCAGGTTTCTGACTGTCGCAGAGTCCTAAGGTCACATGATTGTGATTTTTCAACTTTCTATGCCGGCTTCCCACAAGTAAAGGCAAGCTTTGGATGCTGGCAGAAAGTCAGACGTCATGATCATGTGAAGTCCTCACTTAACAAAGGTACCCTGGGACTGCGAGAACTTCTGGCACTAAGCAGCACGGTCATGCTTTATGACTACATCCTTTAGCAATGGCACTTCTCAATTATTTTACAGTTTATTATTTATATTATTTTATTGTAGTATAGAAATGTGCTGCATTAATGGTGTGCTTAAAAGATGATTCCCTGACAAACCATTCACTGATAAACTTTGTTCTAGGTATATGTTCTAGGTATATGCACCAGCTGCCTGCAATTAGTGCAGGTTCGCATCCCACCAGGCTCAAGGTTGACTCAGCCTTCCATCCTTCCGAGGTAGGTAAAATGAGGACCCAGATTGTTGGGGGCAATTAAGCTGACTTTGTAATAATGCCGCTTGGGGGTGTGTGTGTGAAAGCCCTAATAAGCAGGCATATACATAGAATGAAGGCTACTGCTAAGTTTGTAAGCCTCCCTGAGTCTTCGGAGAAGGGCGGGATATAAATGGAATTAAAATAAATAAATAAATAAATAAATAAACTTCTGGTCCCAATTATCTAGTAATTAGTTGATCACTACCCTCCTGCCAGTTAGTCTGAAACTGACAAGATCTTAATCAGTTAAATGTCTACGGAGATTCTTAGTCATCCAGGTCCCAGTTATCCCAAAGGTGCTTTTCCACAAGGCAACTGGACTTTCTTGTTTTTCTTTGACGATGTTTCACTTCTCATCCAAGAAGCTTCTTCAGCTCTTCGAAGAAAAACAAGAAAGTCCAGTTGCCTTGTGAAAAAGCACCTTAGGGATCTTAGTTACACTTTGAAGGCTCCTTTTGCCTCCCAAGAGGCGCTAGCAAATTCCTGCCACTGAAAAATCAGTCTTTCACCTGTATGTAGTTTTTCACTGTAACTTTTGTTGCGGATGCCAAGCCAGTTAAACATTTAGTATTGTCTTTCTTTCCCTCCATTTGTCTTCATTTCCAATTTTCTGTGTCTTCTGCCTGTTCAGATATCTGGTAGCCCTACTTCCAGATAAATAATATCATTCCTGGTCAATCCTTTTTGTATTTTTAACAGTATAGTTTTTGGCAGAAAAAGAGTAAGAAAACTTTGTAGATTACTAGGGGTGTAGAAATGCATTCTGATCTATCCAACCTATGGTTAACTTTGTCTTGCTGGTCAGTCTGACATTAGCAGGTTTTCCATAGCATACAGGTGAGCTGTAGCACATCTCCCATTTTCCTCTTTCTCTTAAAGATTACAGTTTCCCATCTTTTAGTTAGCTATGATTAAAGAGAGCTTCACCTGTGTATAGATCTATGAGGAGGTTCCTACATCTGGTAGGAGCCCAGGGTTAATAATCACTAGATCAGGTTCATTGGCTGGAGCTCTTAAAACTGAAGACTTTACAACAGACTTTATTACATTACAACTAATGTAATCATACACCAGCTGTTGTACAAGATACTACTTTGCTTCTTACACAAGGTAATGGAATACAAAAAAGAGACATCTGAGTTACTTATCATGAAAAAGGCATTAACTTCCAGCTGCAGGATCAATTTCTGAATTCTCTTCCTCCCCCCCCCCTCACAAAAGCAGCAAACAACCACAATGTTGAAAGCAACCACCATGAAAGCAATGTGAAATGATTCATCATTTCATGTTAAAAATATTACAGATGCTCATTCTGTCCCTCTCTCTCTTTTTCCTTATCCGTAGGCCACCCAGTAAATATACTACTTTAATGGAATACCGTATTTGTATGTTTCCTCACTTATAGACTGTAAAGATAAAGAAAAGTTATTTTCACTAAACTGAAAGGGGTCAAGATTTAAGTTCTCCAAGGCCTGGAAAATTAACCAATAGCATGAAGGTTATAAAATAAAGCTATGGTTACTTCATACTTCTTCAACTGGCTGAAACAAAATTACAAAACCAGTCCAATGTTATCTTGCTAATTCACAGCAAAAACGTCTTCCATCATCATAACTACAAAAAGGAAATGTATTATTTCTAAAGAGAAGAATATATTCCTGGCACAGAGAGAAAAATGTTTAGGGGTGATATTTGGATTTTTAGGGAAGATTGATACAGATTTGTTTATTAACCTGTTCATTAATATCATGTGCTTTTTACTTCTTAACTGCATCTCCTGAAGAATTACATACAACTATCAGAGTTAAAAACGTAATTAGTCTCTTTGTACAATATGTCTCAATTAATCTGTAAGATCTCAGCATGTCCATCCTTTTCAGAAATATATTTTAATATGATTTATAAAATTTGTCTGTTCACATTATCTAGAATGTGATTACAAAAGAAAGGATATGACCGGCTAGAGAACAATCTGTGATTGATAAAGAGAATATACAGTATTTGTCTGATACACATGTGTGATTACTAAACACATTTAACTGTGGGAAATGATCTGTAATTTACCTGATTGCAGGCAATTGTTTTTAATTGTATCAAATGTTTGGGTTAATAAATGAAGATAATGCCATTTTTCCTATACTGTATTATAAATAGCTTCCAAAGTATCATTCTCCTTTCCAATGAATTAGTGAATTTTCCCAGATATTTTTTTACATTCATAGTATCCCCATTTTCACTCTACTGCTTATTTCAGGGAACAAATAACTCATTCCATCTGTAAACTATGTACCTGATACAACTTCAAACAGAAAATCACTCTCTTAATAACTTCCTCTATGACTAAATCTATTGTCACAGTTTCATATCAATTATAGAAATACTCACGGAATAGTCATCAATTAGTATAGTAACCTCACCAATATCCATAAACCTTTCATTCCCTTCATCCAGAAGTTGTATTTTTGGCCCCAGTGCAGGGAAAGGGAGTGTGTGAATAATGGGATTAACTGGGTGGGTAAAACAGATGAAGAGATACGTTGATTTCATCTTCTTTCAATGCTTTGGATTGTGGAAAAGGTGTAACCCGCATTTAGGATTTGTATCGATTGACCGTAGATTTATCAGTTCATTCCATTCCAACTAATATTTCACTTTAATCAAACACAACGTAAGCTATTTAAAAACCATCAGTAAAAATTATTTTAAAACCCAAAGTGAGTAAAGTAGATCAAATGGCTTAGGGCAGGCATTCTTTCACGAACGCTGGGTTGGACAGAGAGCAGGCAGGAACAGAGTAAGATAGGAGTGTCAAATAACAAAATCAGGTAACAGAAGCTTCAGATAAGCCAAAGTGAGGTTTTGTCCATGCATGATGATGCATGTTTTAACCACAACCACTTCCTTAGCTTGCAGCAAAACAAATTAGAGAAACTGAGAGCAAGAACTGATCTTCAGAAAGTGCTAAAATTTACTATTTGAGCCTTTTAAGACATTCATCCCTATGAATATTAAATTCAAATAGGTATGTCAGGTTTTTTTGGTCTATATATCTATTCAATTTATAATATCAACTTTCTTATCTGATCTTTAACTTATAGCAATAGATGGAGTTCCTCCACCAATTCTTACAAACAATTCAACCACACTAGTACACGGACTTCCTCAAGCCAAATTTAACTCATATCTTCATAGGGCCATACAAATCATTTTCTTGAAAACAAAAAAAAAATATTAGCCATTGCCTTTTTTCCAGTTTTTTTTTTCATTTTTCCAGACTATTTTTCAGCATTAGGATTTCCAGGATTGGTTTTCCATAAAAGTACTAACCAAATTGAACCCTTGATAACTAGTTGAAGATCAGTTAGATTTGGGTAGGGGCTGCCATATGTTTCAAGACTTGTATTTGGAACATAGTTTTAAAAAGTATTGCTTGAAAGATAGTTATTGCACCCAAATAATTTTAGAAATGTGTAGAAGGTAATCTCACAATTAAAACAGAAGCATTTCTTTCATGAGTCTTTAGATGTACATACAATGTGAGTACAGAAAGGCCTCATGTCACACAATGACAGTTGTTCTCTTAAATCATGTTTTGGTTCTGTGCATGATTGGCAGAAATAAAAAACTGAAGTGTAAATGTAAATATATGTAAGATGGTATCTATTATGTTGGGTTCCGGAATCAGAGATGACACAGGTTCAGGAGCTAAGTTGCTTTATTGAGGAACATGGCCGAACTGAGGAACAAAGGATTTCAGTCCTCATTTATACCTGGCCAGGTAACTGCCTGGCCAATGGGTTAAAATCCAAGTGTCCTGCCGGCTGGTCAGCCAATCCCTTTAAATCCGGCTCTCCCACCTAATGCTGTCTCTTTGTTCTGGCTTCCCGCCAAACACTGTTCCTGCTTGCTGTTCCTGCGCGGAGCTGTTCAGCTCCACGTCTCCTTAATTCACTGACCCACACGTGTATGCAAAACCTGCATACACTACACCCCTCCCCCCATGGCGGGAAACACCCTTGTTCCCATTTGCTTCTTTTCCCGACCCCACACTATCAACACAATTTACCCACAACCCCCTACCCCCCCTCAAGTACGTACATAATCTAAGAGGTAGGCTGGAGGCCTGTCGGCTCGGCCAGACCACCTAGGGGAATCCCCCCCCAACAGGCTTGATGTTGACCTTTGAGTTTATGATTTTGTGGTTATGCTCCCCCGGTGCTGGTGAAAAAAGACGATGGGTTTTCAGGTGTGGTCGCCCCTGGGTTAAGTGGCCTCCTTTGACTGGCCCCAGGTGTTGTCATTCCCTCACTCTGATCCAGCTGTTGATGAGGTCAGAGCAGTTCCAACCCCTCTGAGTTGGGAACTATTTCCCTGTTTACTGTGTCTCTTTGGTCACTCTGAGTCACTTCAGGTTGGAGTGAGGCCTCGCCCATTATTGGCTGGGCCCCTCTCAGGTGCTCGATGCCTGAGTTGGTCAACATGTCTCCTCCACTGTAAACCCCCCTCCACCCTAACGATGTAAGATACTGGTCACGTCCGCTCAACTACTTCCCCTTGCACCCATGTATCCCCGGAGCTATAGTTCCTAGCCCAGATGAGGTCCCCCATTGTAAATTCTCTGGGAACCTTTGGGTGTTCCACATCTGCCGCCACTCTGTCTGGGTGTAATCTGTCAAGAGTGGTTATGAGACATCTTCCCCAACGAAGTTCAGCTTGGCTCTTCCCGGTTGTGGTGCAGGGAGTGGTGTGTTGGTGCTACAGAAATTTAGCCAAACATTGTTTCCAATTTCCATGGATGATGCGCTTCAATGCATCCTTTGTGGTGCGCACTGCCCGTTCAGCCAAGCCATTACTGGAGGGGTGGAAGGGAGCCGAGGTGACGTGTCTAATCCCATTGGTCTTCAAAAACACCTGGAATTCCGAGGAGGTAAATTGTGGACCGTTATCAGAGACCAATACATCAGGAAGGCCGTGAGTGGCAAAGAGTCCCATGAGCGCCTGGACAGTCCCTGATGTGATCAAGATACTGACTGGCACCACCTCCAACCATTTGGAGTGGCTGTTTACTACTATTAAGAATGATTGGTTGTGCAGGAGGCCTGCATAGTCAATGTGTAACTGGGACCAAGGTGTGTGTGTCTCCTCCCACTTGTGGACAGGGGCATGTGGCTGTGGTGGCCGAGATTTTTTGGCACATGTAACAGCCAGCTACTTGTTCTTCAATATCCTTGTCAAGGCTCCTTGCCAATGTCTTCATCCGTACGACCCCTGGATGCCCCTCGTGTAGTGAGTGGATGACTCTGTCTCTCAGTGTTTGTGGTATGATGACCCTGCATCCCCACAATGGGCAACCCTTGTGTGAGGATAACTTGTGTCTTCTTGTGAAAAATGCCGTGAATTCGGGCCCTGGTGATTTGTCTTGCCACCCTGTGTTAACCCACGTCTGTACCCTACTCAAAATCCTATCCCTTGTTGTTTCTGCTGCGATGTCTCGGGCACTGAGAGGACATTCTGGCAGATCCTGAATAGCTAATATTTGGGCTGCTGGTGCTGGATCTGGTTCCATGTTGTTAAGAGGAAGTCTGCTTAACCCGTCTGCATGGCCCATTTCCTTGCCTGGCTTGTGTACTAGTTTACAAGAGTAAGCTGCAAGGAAGATGGACCAACTAAGCATTCTGGGTGACAAGATCTGTGGGGTTTGCTTATCTGTGGTAAACAGACCTAGCAAGGGTTTATGGTCTGTAAAAATGGTGAAATTCCTCCCATACAAATAATCATGGAATTTTTTTTACTCCAGCAACTATTGCCAGGGCTTCCTTGTCTATCTGTGCATAGTTCCGCTCGGCTGCTGACAAGGTCCTGGAGTAATATGTGATGGGAATTTGTCTGCCATCCTCCTCTAGGTGGCTCAACACAGCCCTCACTCCATAAGGAGAAGCATCGCAAGCAATGCAAATTGGTTTATTTTCTATGAAGTGGGTGATGGTGGCGTTGCTTGCCAACAGGTTTTTTAAGAGATTGGAAACTGGTGTCGTGTGCCTTGGTCCAGTTCCATGTTGATTTCCTATCTAATAGCCTATGCAAGGGTTCAGCAATTGAAGCCTTGTGGGGTAGGAAAGTGTGATAGAAATTAAGTAACCCCAGGAAAGCTTGCAGCTCTGCTTTGTTTTTTGGTGTGGGTGCCTCTTTGATCACTTTCACCTTAGATGCTGCAGGGTGAACCCCCTCAGCGTCAATCCTGAACCCCAAGAATTCTGCCTCAGGCACTCCAATGCAGCACTTCTCTTTCTTAAGCTTAAGGCCAGCAGCACAAAATCTACCCAGAACAGCCTGCAGTCGTTCTGCCAAAACCTCCTCTGAGTCCCCTGCTATGAGGACGTCATCAAAATACGGGCAGACGCCCGGTATGCCCTTAAGTGTTTGTTCCATCACCTCCTGGAAGATGCCTGGAGCCACACTGACTCTGAACTGCAACCGGTCTACCGGAACGCCCCCTTGTGGGTGACTATTGTTTGCGCCACAGCAGTCTCTGGGTTGACCGGGAGCTGTAAATAAGCCTGAGCGAGATCCAGCTTGGCAAAAATGGCCCCTCCCTGGAGTAATGCTAGGATGCTGCTAACTGTGGGTACTGGATATGCGTGGGGGTTCAACAATTTATTGATTGTGCATTTATAATCAGCGCAGATCCTGACATCACCGTTTGCCTTGAGCGGGGTGACAATTGGGGTCTCCCACTCTGCCCCCTCTACCAGGTGCAGAACCCCCTGCGCAACTAGCTTGTCGAGTTCCCGCTCAATTTTATGTTTAAGGGCGAACAGTACTCTCCTGGGCTTAATTCTGATTGGTTGAACATTGGGGTTCAATTTGAATGCAATTGGTGGACCTGTGTATTTTCCTAGCGTTCCATCGAATACGTCTGCAAATGCCTTGCACATGGACTCGATGCTGAGCGTCTGAGTCTGTGTCTGGTGAATTCCAATGATGCGGATTCCCAGTGCTTTGAACCAGCTTAACCCTAACAAGCTGATTCTCTGTCCCTTGACCACTAGAACGTGCAAGAGCCCCTGGAACCCCCTGTACCTCACAGAGAAAGTGGCCTCCCCCCGGACTTGTATCTGGGTATTCTGGAAATCAGTAAGGGTGATGCTAGATGGCCTCAAGGGAACCCACTGGCTGCCCCGACTGCAAATGAGCTTATAAGTCTCATGTGAAATGACTGAGACTGCAGAGCCTGAGTCCAGCTCCATTTTACATGGAACCCCTTGGAGGTGCACCTCTAGCTTAATTTTGGGGGTGAGGGATTGAGAACCCCCCGTTACAAACCGCCCATCTGCTCTTGGTATAGCTGATAGGCACTCTGCGCTTTGGACTCCCAGTACCTGCCGGCAGGTGAGTTTCAGCGTCCACGCTCGGCATTTGCCCCCCCAGAATTTGCAGGTAGAACGGTGATGGTTCCCCCCGCAACCGGCACATTTCTGTCGGGACATGCAGCTTTTGCACCCAGAGCATCTCTTGTCTTGGTTGTTGGTGGCTGGTGTTGTTGATGCTGGTCGTTGTCCTTTTGTGCTTCCGCGCCGTCTGGATGGATGGGGGGGTCGTAGATGAACCGTGTCTACTTCGGCCGCTAGTTCATCCTCGCTGGTTCCTTCTGCCCCGTGCGTCTGATGGATGGTGCTCCCCTGGCTGCTGCGGCTGGCGTCGGACGTCTCTGGCTTCTCAGCTACCTCCCAGGCCAATATCTCTTCTTGTACCGTCTTGAGGGTTAGACCCGGTCTGGCCAGCAGCTTTTGTCTCAATTTTCAGTCTCTGAGCCCGCAAACAATTCGGTCCCGCAATCTCCTCTTTAAATTGTTTAAGTTGCATAGGCGAGCCGCCTGCCTGACTGCAGCCATGAATGCAGACCCTGACTCCCCTGGCCGCTGGTTCCTTTTTTTGAATTCGAACGTCCATGCCACTTCCGACATGTGCGGGTTAAAATGCTGATTTAATTTGTCCATAAGGTCATCATACTTCGCCGCCCTGATGGCTGTGGGCGCGCACAGGCCCATGGGTAATTGATAAATGTCCTTCCCACATGTGCTGAGCAGGGTGGCTGCTTTGATTCTGTCCTCAGTAATATTATTGGCGATGAAGTAAAATTCTAGCTGCCCCATGAATGCCTCCCACTCTTTGGGATGAGCGCTATTAAAAGTGGGGGCTACACTGACCGGCGCCGTGGGGGCTTGACTGACCTGGACCATGGGAGCTGGACCCGCCTGAGCCATTTGAGCCTGACTGTCCTGGGACATCTCGTGCATTCCTTCCGTTCTGTTCCGATGCAGGTGGTGATTTTCCAGTCATTAGGGATTCCTACCACCCTTCAGAACAAAATCCCACCTTCGTCGCCAGTTATTATGTTGGGTTCCGGAATCAGAGATGACACAGGTTCAGGAGCTAAGTTGCTTTATTGAGGAACATGGCCGAACTGGGGAACAAAGGATTTCAGCCCTCATTTATAGCTGGCTAGGTAACTGCCTGGCCAATGGGTTAAAATCCAAGCGTCCTGCCGGCTGGTCAGCCAATCCCTTTAAATCCGGCTCTCCCGCCGAATGCTGTCTCTTTGTTCTGGTTTCCCGCCGAACGCTGTTCCTGCTTGCTGTTCCTGTGCGGAGCTGTCCAGCTCCACGTCTCCTTAATTCACTGACCCACACATGTATGCAAAACCTGCGTACACTACAGTATCCTTGGCAAAAAGGGCACATTTATTTGAAACATTTTGACTCCTCTGTCCAACTTGCAAATATTTACTTCCATATTTACTTCCAAAATATCAGAAATAGTAAGGAAACAAAGTAAACAATCTCTTAAGTAGAAAAATCTTTATCAATAACTGAAAATAAATATAGCACAAATCTAGTGCCTTTGCCATACAGATTTAGAAATATTAATAGCAAGATTTGGTTTTCTTTGGTTCAATCATGTCTGATCCTTGGACACCACCTGGACAGGTCCCTGCAGGTTCCTTGGCAAGGTTTTTCAAAAGTAGTTGGTACTGCTCCTTCCTAGGGCTGAAAGGAGGCCTGGCATCCAAGGTAGGACTAGAACTCACAGCCTCCTAGTTTCTAGCCCAGGGGTAGGCAACCTTGGCTCTTTTAAGACTCGTGGACTTCAACTCCCAGAATTCCTGAGCCAGCCATGCTGAGGAGAAATGGAGAGGTTTCCATACAGAGCCATGCTGGCTCAGGAATTCTGGGAGTTGAAGTCCATGAGTCATAAAAGAGCCAAAGTTGCCTACCCCTGTTCTAGCCTAACGCCTTAACCACTGCAACAAACTGACTCTCAATCATGATATAAGCAAGTCAGCCTCTTAAAGGTCTCACTCTCAGCTTGTCACATTTGAAACTCATTCTGGATATCAAGTTTGAAATGATTCTAGATTCAGGGTGAAAAAGGCTGCATACATGAGAAGTAAATGTATAATCACCAAGAATAAAGGTTATTGCTCTTTGATCAAATGTTAACAATAAATACAACAGATAACAAACACTATTGAGATGCGTATGACAGAATGTGCACAATAAATGAATCATGTGTGAAAATCATGTACAATATTGTAAGGAAATGCCGGTGCAATTACATGCGCAATGACAATGTGGACTTCTTCCCAGGAAAAAAAAGAGACTTCCTGGAACTCAGGTGGAGTTTAAGAAAGGATTTCTTTTCTTCAGCATCCTATCCTTCTCCAGAACGTCATCTCTCTCCTTCAGCTGCCTTGTGCAAATTAAAACCCAGCTCTTAAATACTCTCTGGATTGCTAACAGGTGACTAGGTGCAAAGTGCAAAATGACCTATATGGAATTTCACCACTACTAAACCCATGTATCTTTGATCAACCATTTAAATTCAATAAAAGGTCCTAAGTCCTTGTGGAATGTTATATTTTTTCCCCTTTTGATGGATGTTCTTATTATGTGGACAGGAAAGATAAATGGATAATTCAAGCTGCAAATGGTTCTATCATACCACCTATTCGCTTTCTACATAAGAAATAGGATAGCTGTGTTAGATTAAGGATGTTGGTCCATCTATCCGTTGAGCACTATCAGCTGACCACCTTTTGTTGACCATGTTGAGGCAGGAGTCAAGAGTATCCTTGTGTAAAATAAACTTTAAAAAAAACTCCCTGGGAGAACCAAATGGCAAGAATGGCAGTGCCTCCCTTGCTTTCAAAATCCTGCAGAAGTAGGTCTCACCCAGCTCTTATTTAGGGAGAATACTGATTCCAGTGGCTGTTTTTTCTGACATTTTGATTCACAGATGTGATGCAGAGGTGAGCAGCGAGCTTATGCCACTGTTCTTGTGATGTCTTTGCGAAACTCCCTGAAAAGGGCTTGAAGGGATTCAAGAAATATGAAATGCTAAATCATGGCTTATTTTAACCACAATCTTTTGAATATGCCACTAGTTAAGATCATGCCATATGCTAAATTAAAAACAAATCACATTGCAGTTTAGGGTAATAGAGAAATGCGGTCCCTATCATCACCGAGCTATAGAACTAGCTTGACTGTTTCTAGTCAAAGAAGCCTGACCAGAATCTTATTTGCTTTTGCAGCTCAAAACCAAAGAGTGCAAAGAAGATTCAAATTCAAACTGTTTTTGCTATTTAGACGCACGCAGTTACCGTATCATAGGAAGGGCTTTGCAGCACGCCAAATTGTTTGCAAAATGCAATGTTGCCCACGCCAAGTGACATTGCGTCTCTGATCCCTTAACTCAGTCAAACTGCCGGTCCACGGGCCGGACGTGTCACGACAAAACCGCGCCCACCCCATTGCCGGCAATGGGGGAAAAGCTCCGATCCGTCACGCGACGTCGCGAGTTTGACACGTCTACCTTAACTGGAAAGATGCAAGGTTAAGCCTGAGATTTTTCAGCATGTGTTCAGTCAGGGCTCTGAGCTCATCCATTGTGGGCTCTCCAGATTTCGCTGAACTTCCATTCCCAACCCCGTTCCACGAGTAGGCCAGTAATCTGGAGTGGCTGGCGTCCATATATCCAGTCTCTGTTTTATAAAAGGGCATGAGGCTGAATCAAGCCAGCGTTCCACCGAATGGCTTCCTGACACCTCAGAACATGCTTCACCTTAACCAGTGCAGCTATGGTCCTAACCACTGAGGCTGAACTGAGACAGAAAGGAAGCATAGGCAGCAAGATTTCTCAAGTCTTCAGAAATTTGAAGGAAAAGCTTCTTCACTACATGTTCATGGGCGTTAAAGGTAGTCTTCGGCTTACAACAGTTCATTTAGTGACTATTCAGTGTTACAACAGCACTGAAAAAAGTGACTTGTGACCATTTTTCACAGTTATAATGTGCTGCATCCCCATGATCATGTGAGCAAAAAATCAGATGGTGGTTTATGACAGCTGCTGTGTCCCAGGGTCATGTGATCACCTTTTGCAACCTTCTGACAAGTAAAGTCAGTGGGGAAACCAAATTCACTTAACAGGCAGCTTACCACCTCAACAACTGCAGCGATTCACTTAACAACTGTGGCAGGAAATGTCATAAAATGGGTCAAAACTCTCTTAACAAATATCTCACTTAACAACAGAAATTTTGGGTTCAGTTGTGATTATAAGTCGAGGACTACCTATATAGCTTTCAATTATTCCTTGGGTTAGTCTCTTGACCTCTGGGAAAATTCCAATAATCCAAGAATTCAATCCTCTGCAAAGAGCTTAAACTGCTACTGCGTGGCTCTCTCTCTCTCTCTCTCTCTCTCTCTCTCTCTCTCTCTCTCTCTCTCTCTCTCTCTCTCTCTCTCTCTCTCTCTCTCTCTCTCTCTCTCTCACACACACACACACACACACACACACATACAGGGTGAGCAAAGATTTTGTTTTGCTTCTGTTGAGCTCTTGCAATATCACTTTTTGCAAAGCACATAGTACTTTTAACTGCCTTTGTGTTTTGTTTCTTTCTAATGAGCTCTTAAAATACACAATTATTTCACTGTCCTGCCGTAATAGAGTTTTCCAGGTTTTGACTGATCGATTGCCTAAGGCGTATTTTTGTCAGCAACTGCTAGTTCAGCCTTAACAACCATCAGACAATACAGATCATGTTATTGTCTTAATGCCAGCAAGAAATGGGATCACCCGCACTACTGGATGCTTATTTGCCTGAACGTTGGAGTATTTATCTTCATTATTTAAGCAAACACAACTTTCGAAGCATGTATGTGAACTGGTCGTTTGAACTGGGTAACAAACAATGGCCACAGTACAGTCAGTTCTTCCCCTGGAAACTCCAAGCAAACAAAGGAGGAGATCTTATTCTGAGTTTGGATTAAATAGCCTAACTTTGTTCTTCATGAGCACATAGTCCTGGATAAAGATGGGCATCTTTGAGAGAGGAATCCAAAAGAATTTAGCATCTGTGCCTGCGCTGTAATAAGTCTTCGGATGTTTGCTCATTACGGCATGTTCCATGCACCTCACAACCAGTGACAGGTCTGAATTCTGGCACAGCTTGACCAATTTTTCTTTCTTTATTGCATCTAGGGAAAGAACAAAAGGGAGAAGAGAATATTTTCAGTAATGGGATTCAAGGCTCTTGATTAAGTAGTTTGGTGTCATTATGATTATGATTCTAAAATATGAAGCAGTAAAGATAAATTGTATTGCATTGTTACATTAAGTACATACAGATACATACAGTATTAATAGAGCTAACAAGATCTGACAGATTAATGCATGGTTTTGTTCTCGTAAACTACAAAGAATATTGATAATATGATTGGACAAGAGGGAGAAAGAGTATTTTACACTTCATACACACTGTACACACACACATACCTTGCAGCTGAACAAAATTATTGATGCCAAATTTAGATGGGGTCCTTACTAATGATTTATAGAATTTTCTGGCAACTTCCATCTATAGCCGTGCTGATACTACAGTAATAAGAATAGGAGTATAGCAAGGTGATGATTATAGGGCAGGGGTAGGCAACCTTGGCTCTTTTATGACTCGTGGACTTCAACTCCCAGAATTCCTGAGCCAGCCATTCTGGGAGTTGAAGTCCACGAGTCATAAAAGAGCCAAGGTTGCCTAGCCCTGTTATAGGGGATAGTAGAAGATGTTGTGAATTATTATAAGAAGTGGCAGCTAAGGAAAGGCAGTGAGCACCTAGATAATTTTAGAGCCTGGAATTCATACAGTTGAAGTCCACAGTTCTGAAGTCACTAAAAAAGCTGAGAAAGCAAATAAAGAATAGGCACCTGTGGCAATAACTATCTACATGACCAGCTGGCTACTCAAGAGTGTAAACCATTTTTTAAAATAAAAATAATTTGTCATGAATAGCCTCAACCTAGATGCTAGTGATGATCCTTCTACTTGTTCTGTTCCAGCCTACGACCGTCCCAGTTTACTTCAAGGACAACCCCTTTTTTCTTTTTAAATCAATAGGCTGGAAAAAACCAACTCAAATTTATTTACAGTTCCAAATAATAAAGTCCTTCAAACAAAAAAGCAGCAGAATATTTTCCTTAACAAAAATAAATGATTCAAACCTCAAACACGAGTCAAACAGGAAGATTAGCAAAAACAGACCAGGATTTTCTTTGGATTTCTACAAACAGTTGCCTTCAGCAACCAGCACCGCCCACACCTTCCCCTTTTATTAACAGCCCCAAGGCGTGACTTTTCAATGCCTTCTCCTCCTTTCGCTGAGTTGCTTCTTAGACTTCCTCTGGTCTGCTCTGCTCAACCGCCTTCTGCTTCTAGCGTCTCTAAACAGATTCAGCTGTGATTCCTCTGATTCTGAACCCTCCTTCTCACACAGCTGAGCCTCATAACAAAAACAACTGGATGGGCCAGGGTCTTCCTGCCACTGAAAGTCTTGCAATGCATCAGAGCCTCCCTCCGACACTGAAGGCTCTCCAAACCCCTCCTCCTCCTCCTCCTCCTCAGATCCCTCGGACTCAGCTGCTGGGAGCACAGGCTGACACAGAATCACAAGACTACTGCTCCTTCCGTGAAGGTGGACTGTGGGGCTCTGGAACTTGGGAAGTGTTATGATAGTGTTATGAGAGTTAACAAGGGTGGAGAGATGGGGAGGCCATAGAGAACAGGATTTCCTCATGGATGAAATGGGAAAGAGGGCATTTAAATGCTCACCGCATCAAAGGCCCCTGCTGAACCAAGATGGGGCAAATTCCCCTGACAACTCCAAAGTTTCTTTAGGCCCTTGGAATCATTTTATAGCTTACCTTCCTTGAGGTAATGTTCACCATACTGCCGTTGGATGGGGGGAGGAAGGCTATTCCAAATGGCCACTTTTTCTTTTATGACCCGGACTCTGTCAGAGAGCTCTGTTTTGAACAAGCCAGGTTGAATACAGGACACTTTCACTCCAAAGGGGTTCATGTCCTGTCTGAAAAACAAGAAAAGAGGTCAACAGCAACTCAGTAACTTATTACACTAGAAGGACTTTTCAGAGAGAGAGGAAGCATTGCTGATATTTGGTAGCTCCTGGTCCAACTAACAAATGTGATTAAATAGCTACTAAAAGTCATGACCTTTCACGGTTTGATGATGGGAGATTGGATGATGGCAGCAGCAGTTTGTGAAAACCTATGCTTTTGACTAATATTTGCTTGTCAAAAAATGTGCTACAAGACTCTAGATTTGCACAATCTAGATCAGCATAGTCTAATACAGAGGTCCCCGACCTTTTGGGCACCAGGGACCGGTTTCATGGAGAGAGGTTTTTCCATGCACCGGAGAGAGTATAGGTTTGCATGCTGCTAGCATCCTGCAGATGGGGAGTCACTGGTTTGCACGGACCGGTACCAATCCACGGGCCGGGGGTTGGTGACCCCTGGACTAATACATAGTGTCCTCCTTTAACGGCTACTGCTGAATCTGTGTCTGCACATTGTACTGGAGTCCCAGAGGTGCTTTTTCACAAGGCAACTGGACTTTCTTGTTTTTCTTTGAAGACGTTTCACTTCTCAGCCAAGAAGCTTCTTCAGCTCTGCTGAAGTGAAACATCTTCAAAGAAAAACAAGAAAGTCTAGTTGCCTCCTGAGAAAGCACCTTTTGGATTACTATGACCGGGATGACCGACAATCTCCATAGACATTGTACTGGACTGCACTAAGGCAGGCTGGATATTTCTTAATATTTAAAACTTTCTCTTCTTCCTTGGGACAGCCATTTTCTTTCCATTTTCTTTTCCAATAGATTTCGGAAAAACAGTCCTCTCCCCAAGCCAGACTTTTCCTGTCCTCATTCTTCCTTTTGCCATTACTTTACAAGTAAGTGAAGATTTTAATGTATGTTAAAGCCTTGACCCACTTATGCTGAACCATTTATAGATGAGTCATTCATAAAGCCGAATGACTCTATAGGACGCTGACATTACAGCAACTCAGACTGGATTGAATCTTAGGCACGATGAACTTGTCTCACCTTAAATTGTTGGTAAATGCTTCTGCTCCATATTTGGATGGACAATAACCACCTGAACATATTGACAGAATGCCACCGACGCTGGTTACGTTTACTATTCTTCCTTTGGCTTTCTTCACCAATGGGAGCATGTTTAATGTAACGTTTATGAGGCCAAGCAGGTTGATTTCAATGGGTGCTCTAAAGTGCTCAATCCTCAGCCAATCGGTGGGTGCTGATGGTCCCATGACACCAGCATTATTGATAAGGCCCCAGAGACCTGCAAAGAAACAAAGGAACAAAGCCCACAAAAATTATTATATCTGAATATATTAAATAATGTTCCAGGCATTATGAAAAGCATTAAGAAGGTGGGTGTGCACACAAATACATATACACACACACACACACACAATGTTGCAACAATCATAATCCAGGAATATAGTTTTCACAACACATAATCTGTTTAATCCTGAAAAGGATTAAAAGGATATAAATGAACTAGAAGACTGAAAATCAAGTTCTACTATGAAGAGTACTGCAGAAAGCTGCCATAATAAGTGATGCTTTGGGTCCGTGCAGCCAGGTATCACTTGCATTAACTGGCAGTGGCTTGCCACAATTTTTTGTAGCCCTTCCTGGAGATGTCAGGATTGATTCCAGAGGCAAAGCAAAATCTCTGTCACTACTGTTTATCCTGAACGAGAGATTAGGGGAAGATGCCCAAGACTGAAAGGCTGTTAGGCCAAGGAGAGAAAAATTTTTCAGACAGCCAGAACTAAGACATGGTAGAGGGAGAGAAGCTAGCTAAATGTTAGGAGGAGCTGCCCAAGGATGCAAGTTGCTTGGCAGTAAAAATATTGATTCTTTCTTGCCAGCACAATTCCCAAACTGCTTCCTGGACACAATTTAAGGCAGTGTTTCTTTACCTCAGCAACTTTAAGATGGGTGGACTTCAATCCCAGAATTCCCCAGCCAGGCTGGCTGGCTGGGGAATTCTGGAATTTGAGGTCCATCCATCTTAAAATTGCTGAGGTTGAGAAATGCCGATTTAAGAAATTGGTGTTAACCTTTAAACATCCCCTAACAGCTTAAAATCTAAACATAAGAGAGATCACCTATGTGATTTTTAACTTTCCCAGATATTATGATATATATATAGGACAGGTTTTTTTTTGAAGATGCAACATTTACTGGTCATATACTCCTATTAGCCTTCAGCAGATAAGAACAGTTAAGATATTTTACTGGGTTTTTAATTTTTTCATTCTTTTAAATTTTATTTTACATCTTTATTGTTCCAAATATTCCATAAGTGGAAAAGCAGGATAGACTAAATAAAATACTCACAAGTAAGTTCCGTTATGTTCACACCACATTACCACTGAATTATTTAATCAATTTATATGGCTGTCCTCACTGCAACAGCAACTCTGGGTGACTAAGAAAGGGTTAAAACTCTAATATAATTAAACAATAATAAATATACATGATTGATATGTTAATCCTTTTCTGTAATCTTTAAAGCATGAAGCTTGAAGAGAGGGAGGAACAATTATTTCTCTTAATATAAGGCGATAGATACAAAATACAGTGGATTTGTTGGCAATATGTAAGTCATTATTCTTATGCCCATTTTACAGAATCACCACTTCAATTAAATGGGATTTTGCTTAATAGAGTTTCAGTTGGACTGCCAGGGCTGAAGCTTAGCAAAATACAGAAACATATCCCAGAGGCATCTTGTTTATAGAAGAGGACAGTTTTAAAATTCCCTATGGTTTAGGGCAGGATAGTTGCTGTTGCCACATATTGTCATAAAACTGGCCAACAACAGCCCTACTCCAGCCTTTTGGAATGCCTTGGGGGGGGGGAAGTCCAACAAAAGCAGCAGAATAAATTCCATCAGCTTATTCTTTCCTGTGCTCCCGTTCCTATCATTCCCAACCAGCATGGACTTTGACATAATTGGGGTGAAGCAAAATTTCTCTCGTGTTTATAACCCCATTGGTATGCATCCCATAAAAGTGCTGAGGCTCACTTCTCCACTCTGTATTTAGTAGGCAGAGAGAAACATCCCGGAAAAGGATTGAATTGCTTACCACGTTGTCCTACTTCCTTTTTAACTTGTTCTGCTACTTGCTTGATATTATCTGAGTTTGTCACATCCAGCTGCACTGTCTGGAGGTTAGCCGTCGACTCCTCCTTCAGCTCCTTTGCTCCCTTCTCAGTTAGGCAACCAGCAATCACTTGAAATCCTCGCCTATCAAAGGTCATAGCTGCCAGCTTCCCAAATCCAGAGTCACAACCAGTGATAAATATGTATTTCCCTTCGGGATCCACTTCATCTAAATTCTCTCCATCTCTCCATTTCCGCCATAAAAAGATGACGATTAACCACAGTACCAAATGGTACCACATACTAAAATTGTACTCATCACTTTCCTCCTGAAATAAATATGAAAATAGAATTGCCCCAGGCATTAACTTCATGTCTTTCCCTTGACCCTGCACTTCCACAAAGGAATAAATATGAAGAGAGGACCATGTCTGAGAGGCAGTAACTTCTTGTGTAAAACCCACAATTAGCTAATGCCTTTATTATGATTATTTAAAATGAGACCACAGGTCACACAAGGATTTCTTTACCAGGCAAATAAAAAACAGCAAGTGGGGGGGAAAAAGTCAGTCAATCTGAAAAAGTACGCTGGATGCTATAGTGATGAGTTACGTTACACAGATCAGCATAATAATCTGAACGTTATTCATGATAAGGGGAGGAATGTGATTTTGAACCAGATTGTGCTGATCCATTCTGCTCATCTGCCCTATATTAATATTTCTACTTTGTGGTTCAATTCAGGCATACAGATTTTTGTCCAATCATCTTCCAAACAGTGCTGCACATATCACACTATGCCAGGGGTGTCAAACTCAATTTCATTGAGGGCCACATCAGCATTGAGGTTGCCCTCAGGGGGCCGGGTGGGGATGGCCAGGGTGGGCGTGGCCTACTGGGTGGGCGTGGCTAGAGTGCGTATGGCCTACTGGGTGGGCGTGGCCAGCTCTACATCATTTGCATCAAGGGTGCCTATGGGGGCCTGGGCAGGAATGGGACAGATCTGAGGGTCTCTGGCAGAAGGAGGGTCTCTGGGCCAGGGCCAAGGCAGTGGGGGCCGTTCCCTCACTGTTTCCAGGGTGGCTTCGCGGGCCTCATGAAACCACTTTGCGGGCCGGATCTGGCCCCCGGGCCTTGTGTTTGACATGTCTGCACTATGCCGTAACATGGACCGTTGGCTTGTGGCATGAACACAGACAATGACATTTATGACATTTAGAGTGGCATAAAATCTCAACTAAGTCTGGCTTATTCAGTACATCATATTTAAGCAAAGCAGACCTTAGCATAATATGCAAACATACGTTGGATCTATTCTGTACTTCTAATCCATGTCCTGGGACTAATCCACCTCTAGTATATTTGAAGGCAGAAAGTCATTGTCAGTCATTATCTAATTCACACACAGCACTCTGTGAGAAAGATATCCCAAACAGGAAGTCAAGCTAGAATTTCTTATGCAGTGTTTCCTGGGGATTTCGCAAAGGAACTTTGGTTCAATGATTCACCTATCAATATCCAAGGCCGGAGTTCTACATAGTTCCTAGGCAACTGTTAATCTGGACTTTGTTCTTCTTATTTGACCCTGATTTCATAACAATCGTAAATATAGACTTACTAGAAAACTAAATAATGACGTATTTCAATAATCCACCCTGCCCAGGAATTTTTACTCTATAGGTAAAAAGGTAGATAAACACCTATGAGACATCTTTCATCACTAGTGCTTAAAGCCAACCCAACATCACCTGAGAAGACAGCCTAAGACTTTCCTTTTTCCCTTTGTAAACAGACTAAACCATGGCCATTGTCTCCCCTTTCATGGCACCCCAAAATCATCCCCCTCAGAGAATTCTCAGGGCCAGATGGGAGAGAAGAACAAAAAAGATGAAAAGAGAAATATTCATCTTTTAACACTTACCTCAGCCATGTTGAGCTGTGATTTAGGTAGCGGGGTGTCTATTTAGTATGCTTTGTCTAAACCAAGAGGATGCCTGGGCTTCCCTTGTCAGGTTACTTCCTATTCTTTGAAGAACCCATCTTAAAAGCGGGACATTGCAGTCACAGTGTTGCAGAACAAAACTGGTGGATGTGTTTGTCTTCAATTCTTCAGTAATTCTCTTCACACGGATGTTGTTGAACCGGTTAACCTAAGGGTGCATTAGTAACAGTACACATTATTATTTGTTTGGCAAGGTCACATATAAGCTGTAAGTCACACACTGAAGACAAATTTTATTTAAAAAACTTTGTATGTCATTTTTTTTTATTCTAAAAACCAGGAAATTGGCATTAAGATATATTACCTTCTACCTTGAATAAACAAATTAGTATTCTAGCTATTTTTTCCCCACATGAATGCATCACAAATTATATAGAAAGGGTTTACGTACCACATTTCTACACAGCCTTGTAATATTGGGAACATTTTTTTTAAATTAAATTTCTGCAATAAAACAACGATTTAAAAATAAAACCGAGAAACATTTTGAACACAAAACAATAGTTAAAGTGCATCCTTGATTGGTTTCCTTTGAGCATACTTGGTTACAGATTCACCATAGCAAATATGTTGTTTCCCCATGTTAACTTAGGAGGGTGAAAGTTACTGAAGGTATCTAGAATAAAGGGTTTAAGGCTGATGAAGGCCAGCACTAAAAAAACCTCCCTTTTTACAGCCCTGTAATCCCTTAATTAGGGGTAGAGTTGGGGTGACTAGATACCCTTCCTGACACCACACGGAGTTTGCAGTAGATATTTTTTTCTTTGCCCTTAGGAGAGAAATATCTGCTGCTACCTAGGATTGAACTCTCAACCTACCGAGTGGGAGGTGAGCATTTTTGCCACTAGGTCCCCATGGCGCTCTGACAAAGGCTAGCACTCTAGAACTTAAATAATTAAGGCAAGTTTCTTGGCTTCATTACATCATCACATTTGAAGGGGCAGTTTTGTAAGTACAGTACAACAGACTTTGCCTTTCTTTTCCCCTAGAGAGGAAGAGAAGAAATATAGGAGTGGGAGAAATTACAATAAAACGCACCATAGCACTCCTACACCCTGGTGCCATAACATTTCTAAAATAAAAGAAATAAACAACAACACCCCTTCATGGATTACTGCCTTGTCATGGCGAAGGGGCTTGCGTAATTCAATGAAGCTATGAGCTATGCCGTGCAGGGCCACCCAAGACGGAAAGGTCATAGCAGAGAGTTCTGACAAAACGTGATCCACTGGAGAAGGAAATGGCAACCCACTCCAGTATCTTTGCCATGAAAACCCTATGGACAGTACCAAAAGGCAAAATGATATGATGCTGGAAGATGAGACCCTCAGGTCGGAAGGCGTCCAATATGCTACTGGGGAAGAGCAGAGGGCTAGTACTAGTAGTGCCAGAAAGAATGAAGCGACTGGGCCAAAGCCGAAAGGACGCTCAGCTGTGGATGTATCTGGTGGTGAAAGGAAAGTCCGATGCTGTAAAGATTTTTTCTCCATAGGAACCTGGAATGTAAAATCCATGAATCAAGGAAAGCTGGACGTGGTCAAACAAGAGATGACAAGACTGAACATCGACATCTTAGGAATCAGCAAACTAAAATGGACAGGAATGGGTGAATTTAATTCAGATGACCATCAGGTATACTACTGCGGGCAAGAATCCCTCAGAAGAAATGGAGTAGCCTTCATAGTCAATAAAAGAGTTCGAAAAGGAATACTGGGATACAATCCTCAAAATGACAGAATGATCTCAGTTCGAATCCAAGGCAAACCATTCAATATCACAGTAGTCCAAGTCTATACCCCAACCACTAGTGCTGAAGAGGATGAAATTGACCGGTTCTATGAAGCCCTACAGCACCTGATAGAACAAACACCAAAAAATGATGTCCTTATCATCATGGGGGATTGGAATGCTAAAGTAGGAAGCCAAAAGATAACTGGAATAACAGGCAAGTTTGGCCTTGGAGTACAAAATGAAGCAGGGCACAGGCTGACAGAATTTTGTCAAGAGAATACGATGGTCATCGCAAACACTCTTTTTCAACAACCCAAGAGACAGCTCTACACATGGACATCACCAGACAGTCAACACAGAAATCAGATTGACTATGTGCTCTGCAGCCAAAGATGGAGAAGTTCTATACAGTCAGTAAAAACAAGACCAGGAGCTGACTGTGGCTCAGATCATGAGCTTTTGCTGCAAAATTTAGGCTTAAACTGAAGAAAGTAGGGAAAAGCACTAGGCCACTCAGATATGAATTAAATCATATCCCTGTTGAATATACAGTAGAGGTGACAAATAGATTTAAGGAATTAGATCTGATAGACAGAGTGCCTGAAGAACGATGGATGGAGGTTCACAACATTGTACAAGAGGTAACAACTAAAGCCATCCAAAAGAAAAAAAAATGCAAGAAAGCAAAATGGCTGTCTGGGGAAGCTTTGCAAATAGCTGAGGAAAGGAGGGAAGCGAAAGGCAAGGGAGAAAAAGAAAGATACACCCAATTGAATGCAGAATTCCAGAGAATAGCTAGAAGAGATAAGAATGCCTTTTTAAATGAACAGTGCAAAGAAATAGAAGAAAACAATAGAATAGGGAAGACTAGAGATCTCTTCAAGAAAATTGGAGAGATGAAGGGAATGGTTCATGCAAAAATGGGCATGATAAAGGACCAAAATGGCAGGGACCTAACACAGGCAGAAGAGATTAAGAAGAGGTGGCAAAATTACACAGAAGAACTATAGAAGAACGAGCTTAACGTCACTGATAACCATGATGAGGTGGTCACTGACCTCGAGCCAGACATCCTAGAATGTGAAGTGAAGTGGGCCTTAGGAAAGCTGAGCAACAACAAAGCTAGCGGAGGTGACAGTATTCCAGCTGAGGTATTCAAAATCTTAAAAGACGATGCAGTAAAAGTGTTACACTCAATTTGCCAGCAAATTTGGAAAACTCAACAGTGGCCACAGGATTGGAAAAGATCAGTTTACATTCCAATTCCAAAGAAAGGCAGTGCCAAAGAATGTTCAAACTATCACACCATTGCTCTCATTTCACATGCTAGTAAAGTTATGCTTAAAATCCTACAAGCTAGACTCCAGCAGTATGTGGATTGAGAACTACCAGAAGTACAGGCAGGATTTCGAAGAGGCAGAGGAACTAGAGATCAAATTGCCAACATACGCTGGATCATGGAGAAAGCTAGGGAGTTCCAGAAAAACATCTACTTCTGCTTCATTGACTACGCTAAAGCCTTTGATTGTGTGGATCATAACAAACTGTGGCAAGTTCTTAAAGAGATGGGCATACCAGACCATCTTATTTGTCTCTTGAGAAACCTATATGCCGGACAAGAAGCAACAGTGAGAACTGGACATGGAACCACTGAGTGGTTCAAAATTGGGAAAGGAGTCCATCAAGGCTGTATACTGTCGCCCTGCCTATTTAAATTATATGCAGAGCACATCATGAGAAAGGCAGGGCTATATGAATCAAAAGTTGGAATTAAGATTGCCGGGAGAAATATCAATAACCTAAGATATGCAGATGATACCACTCTAATGGCAGAAAGTGAAGAACTAAAGAGCCTCTTGTTGCGGGTGAAGAAGGAGAGTGCAAAAGTTGGCTTAAAACTTAACATTAAGAAAACCAAGATCATGGCATCCGGCCCTCTCAATTCCTGGCAAATAGATGAGGAAAAAATGGAGGTAGTGACAGATTTTATTTTCCTGGGCTTCAAGATCACTGCAGATGGGGACTGCAGCCATGAAATTAAAAGACACTTGCTCCTGGGGAGGAAAGTCATGGCAAATCTAGACAGCACACTAAAAAGCAGAGACATCACCCTGCCAACAAAAGTGCATATAGTCAAGGCTATGGTCTTCCCAGTTGCAATGTATGGCTGTGAAAGTTGGACCATAAGAAAGGCTGAGCGCCAAAGAATTGAGGCCTTTGAACTATGGTGCTGGAGAAGACTCCTGCGAGTCCCTTGGACTGCAAGGCGATCAAACCGGTCAGTCCTAGAGGAGATCAACCCTGACTGCTCTTTAGAAGGCCAGATCCTGAAGTTGAAACTCAAATACTTTGGCCACCTAATGAGAAGGAAGGACTCACTAGAGAAGAGCCTAATGCTGGGAAAGATTGAGGGCAAGAGAAGAAGGGGACGACAGAGAATGAGGTGGCTGGACGGAGTCACTGAAGCAGTAGGCATGAGCCTAAATGGACTCCAGAAGATGGTAGAGGATAGGAGGAACGTTGTCCATAGGGTCGAAATGGGTCGGACACGACTTCGCAATTAACAACAACAACAACAAACAACAACAGCAACTTTTTTCTGAAAACAACTACAGGAGCTTGTTCTACTGAGTTCCTGTTCCCATGTGTGTGCCTCAGGGAGTTTCATTTACCTATCAACAGGAAGTTCACTAAACTCCTTCTACTCCCAAAATTCATCAAAAAGAATAATTTTGTATTTAACAATGCTCAGGTTTTGCATTCCTCTATTAATTTATGAAAGTACACCCATGTGTCTTAAAGAAATGCCTTCAGTTTGACAGCATTGTGGGCAGCAAAGGGATTTGCAAATACATTTTAAAATACTTTTAAGAACAATTGAACAGAACTGTTTCTTTCTTTCTTCAGGTGTTTCATTTTGTAGAAATGGTATACTACCACTGGCTTGCTACACTGATGGCCTTGCTCTCTCTAAGCATGCTCACAAGTCCTAGATGTTGTGACACTAACATCAGGTGAAAATCAAACGCCCTCGCTTTGTGTTTTAAGGGACAACTTTACATGCTTATTCAGATTTTTGGAAAGGGCTGAACTGCTGAGATCTGTAATTCCTTCAGATTATTACGGGTTCTCTGTATTCTCTGTACAGTATCACTGCATTAATGTAGCCAGGTTCACAAGTTACAAGTCTTTATACAAGAGTATCAATACGTCTGGAGAAGGTGGAAATAAATTCAGGAAACCCAATTACATTCAGACTTAATAAAGGAGAATATTTGCAGCTCAGGATTGACACGAGGGGTCCTTGATGCTCTCTGAGCTTGCTTGTTTTCTTGCAGACGTTTCATTGCCCAAAGTAGGTAACATCATCAATGTTGAGCTTACCTAGTTTGGGTAATAAAAACGTCTGCAAGAAAACAAGCAAGCTCAGAGAGCATCAAGGACTCCACATTCAGACCTTGTTGGTTTAGTTTCCAGAGAGAAATCAGGAGCTAGCAGGACATGAATTCTCATGGGGGGAAAAAATGGAAATCAGTTTACCTTCATGGCTATTTCATCTGTTGCTACTTGCAACTGCAGGGATTCCTATTAATTGACTTTTTGGTCCTCCAGGGCAATGGAAAACCAAGAGTGAGCTGTAGTTGCACAAGCATGCTTTCCCATCTTAGGAGAACAATCCCAAATGTACAACCTTTGGCAAAGTGCACCTATATAAAGAAATACATTTACGTTCTTTAGACAGTGGGGCAGTTCTCCTAATTTTGCCAATCTGGCTAAGGGGACTCACAGAAAAACACTGAAAAGAAACAGAGGACTTAAGTTACACCGTGAGCGAATTTTGGCCTGATATTTAAAGGGGCCAAAATTCCCAAAGCTAATGTTGGCCGAAATGATTAAATTCAGTGGCGTAGCGTGGGGGGTGCAGGGGGGGCCGGCCGCACCGGGCGCAACATCTGGGGGGGGCGCATTAGATGCATTTTACTTTAATTACATCAGTATTTTCATAACAAACAATACATGTGCTTAGGGGGTAAGGGTTTCTTTAACTAATCTAGTGGAAGAGACTCGAGTGCTAAAATCCATGGGTTAGGGGGCGCAAATTACTTGCCTTGCCCCGGGTGCTGACAACCCACGCTACGCCACTGATTAAATTGTCCAGGCTGATTGTATTAACTACATCCAGGCTCTAGTCATTAAGTTTTTATCCTACCATCAAGAGCTTCCTGCCATACTCAAGTTTGTCTCAGTCCAGATTTAAGGAAGGCAGGCAGGCTAAGTGTCCAAGGAAGAGCTGAGTTTTTCTGAACATGGGGATAAAATGACAGCAAGTCCTTCTACTCTTCTAGTTTAAAAGAAGTACTAATTAATATCCTCCGGTGATTAGATTAACCCCCATGATTCTTGATTTGCTGTGCTGTAGAGGTTCTCCTGGATTTCAGGAGCCTGAGACTCTAAGCAGAGTTTAGTGATGACACAAATCATGGCTTAGTGATGTCACAGACCACATACATTCTTACAAAGCACCACAGAGATCAGAAAGCTCAAGGAAATCAACCAATTTTATTCCTAGAAACACATATACAGGCAATCCCATACATAGCAACGTTCTTCCTCCAAACTCCAAAATCTATTTTCTTCTAACATACTTAATCCAGAGTCACTCCCAAATAATGTAGCACATTCTCTCTGGAATTGTGCCTGGTTACTAATATCTCCTTTAGGAAAGGGTTTCAGACTTGGCTTTCTGACTTAGCCTTCTTAATTGTTTTAGTGATGCTGTGTCTGTGTCTGTGTGTGTTTGTGTGTGTTTGTATGTGTGTGTGTGTGTGTGTGTGTGTGTGTTATTTAATTATCTCAAAGTTGTTTTTCCAAAAGGCAATTGAACTGTTTTTGCCTTGAGGAAGATGTTTCGCTTTTCATCCAAGAAGCTTCATCGGTTCTGGCAGGATTAGTTCTGACAGGATTGGAGAGGGGGGCTTGCAAGGATTGTATTTCTGGTAACCAGATGACTTAAATGAAATGTGATACTTCCAGTCCCATCCCCCAATCCTGTCAGAAGTAATTCTTCCATCACCCCCACCATCCTGCCAGAACCAATGAAGCTTCTTGGATGAGAAGTGAAACATCTACCTTAAGGAAAAAAACAGTCCAGTTGCCTTTTGAAAAAAGCACTTTGGAGAAAATTATGACCTGGGTGACTGAGAATCTTCACATACATTGTTTATGTTTTCAGTCCGGTTCTTTAAACATTTCTGTATCTTATAGTGCTGTTAGATGCTATGAATATTTTTGTTGGGTGGAAACATGGGATGCAAATTACTATTACCATTCAATTCCTTTTCCCCCCCTTGTCTCTATTTTTCTCACTACGATCTATGTATTTTTTGATGTCCCCCAAATATTAACTTATCCACTTATCCAGACAAAATATAAATACATATTGTTGTTTAGGTGGGGAGGAATGCCATACATTTTATCCAACATTGCGGGCGGTTACTTTTGAAAGGATCTGAACTGTGAGAGTACAAAAAATAGAGAACGAGGCTGCTTAAATTACACACAAAACAAAGCCAATAGCATGGGGGTAAAATTGAGATTATAGTGGCATTTTACATAACGAATGATTACAATTATGTTATATATAACAAAGGCAATAAGATCTTAAGTCAGGTGCTCGTATCTCAAGACACAAGCAGCTTCCCCTCCCCTACCACCCAATTCCCTCATAAGCCTGAAGATACATTTATTCAGCTGTACTGTATTAAAACACAATATCAAGAAGGATAAAACATTTTAAAAACATAACAAGACGATCTTGTTCCATTCTCAACATCTCACTTGCTCACTGTTGTTTTTTTCCTTCTTTTTTTCGCATCGTGACATAAAAGGGGGCACAATGGCTCAGTGGTTAAAGACCCTGAGCTTGTCAGCTGGGAAACTGACAGTCTGGGTTCGAGACCCGAGCACCACATGATAGAGTGAGCTCCTGTTCCTTGCCCCAATTCCTGCCCACCTAGCAGTTCAAAAGGATGCAAACACAGGTAGATAAATAGGCCCCACTTCAGTGGGAAGGTAACAATGTTCTGTGTGCCTCAGCGTATAGCCATGACTGTGGAAAATGTCTTTGGACAATTCTGGCTCCCTCAGCTAAGAAACGGAGTTGAGCACTGCTCCCTAGTGTCAGACATGACTGGATAGGGGAAACCTTTACCTTAGCTTGACTGACACCAGGGGAGTGCGTCTCCATTTGACTTAGCAAACTACACAATTCTGCTATGCCAGGTGTTAAGTTGTGGGCTCTGATGAGCAGGAATGAAAACACAAGGCTGAGTACAGAGAAACTCATTCTTTATTCTCGCTGGAACTGTACTTGAGCTTGAGCCGCACCCGGCCACAATATATAGCCTAGCCCTACGGAAGCAGCCAATAGGATTGAACCCGCGGTTGCCGCCTGGGGCTGACCAATTGCAGGACCGGAGACGGCCTGTCTAGGTAGCTGGGGAGCCGTTAGCTGTCCAGCAACACACGTGGTGATGATACCACAAGCCCAATACATAACACCAGGTTCACAGTCAGCACTACAATCTGGAGCGTCACCAGCTAAAGCCGAACAGCCAATACCTGAAGCAGGAGACCTAAGATGGATAAGTGCTTTATCCCTTCCTTTCCTTTGCTTGTCTTGCTGCTGCTGGTGCTTCTGCTGCTATACTCCACACCTCCTTCTCTTCTAGCACAATCAAAAAGGTGTGGAGGAGGCAGAGTTCATGGTGGAAAGGTGTCTTCTGTTTTAAAATATAAGGGAAGCACAGTGTGTGAAGTCTAAAGTAGTGTCTTTAAGAGAGCACCATCTAAACACTGATGTGGTTGCTCACACCATCTGCACAAACCTTGAGTCTTTCAAGCTCTTGAACAGAGCAGAGATTGGCAGGTCGATCTGAATTCCAAGGAATATATTTTATTTATTTATTTGTTTCTATTTATATACCGCCCTTTTCCCGAGGGACTCAGGGCGGTTTACAGGGCAAATTAAAACATTTTGGCAGGGGAAGGCAAGGGATCAGCTCCAATGCTTTACAATCGGGTTGTAGTTATTATTTCACCTTCTTTAACAGCTGACTTAAAACCAGACCTAAGAATTTAGAAGACTGCTGTCCAGGGCCGGTCTCATCAATTGTTATACTGAGGCACCCTCCTTAGATAACAAGCATGAGACGCTTTCTCCTGAGAATGGCCTAATTTCAGTCCAATTCTGAAATTTGCTAACATCATATAGCAACATCTAAACACAGATGCATTGATCAGATCTTTATCTATGTAAAGAGTGGGGGGGGGGAGGGAGAGAAAGAGACTGACCATGGTCACCCAACAGGCTTTGTGCTTGAGATTGAAATTAGAATTCCTTCTCTTTCAGTTTACTTGCCTGATGCCTCTTAACCACTACACCAAACTAGTATTTTAAAGGAGGAGATACAGTCTTAATGGAAAGACTGATGCAACAAAAACAGCTAAGCAACACTCTCCAATCATTTCAGGATACTTCTATTTTGAAGCTACTTGTCTTCCTTTTATTTGGCATGTTAAATAACGGCAATAGGGCTCTTATTCCCATTGATTTTCTATTTTTGAAGAAATACTAAAAAAAATACAACAGTATTTCTAGTGATTACAGAATGGGGACACCACTCTACCACATCCATCACTCGTTCCTTAATTTTTGTATTCTGTGAAATGCATTATAAGTTATATTTTAATAAATGTAAACTTTTCAAAAGGAGCATTTTTTTAGTTAGTTTGCGATAAAGGAATTAAAGGTCCCAAACAAATCATATATGGCCATTTAACCCACAAGTTGGCCAATAATTAGCTTGCACAGGCACTGGTTATCCTATAGCAATAAGTAAATTTTTATATCAGAAATAAAATTGGTCTTACCTTGTTAAAAAAAAAATACTGTGGGTATGTGCCGTAAATGGAAAAGCTCTTGAAGTCACAACTTGTTTAGAAGAGTGTCCTCACTCCTCCAGGTTGGAAACATTAAAACATGAATTATGGTATCACGAGAATTATTATATAACTCATGGATTATTATGAGTCACAAAATAAATATTAGCAGCATGTGTCAGAAGCAATAATCTACGTGACTAAAGCGTTTCAAGAAAGTTCTTGGGTTTTTCCCCGGCAACCTTAAATAGTAATTGCACCTTTATTCCACATCAGAATGCCTTTTGCTCATGACACTATTGTTTAAACTAAGGAGTTTCCTTGTGAAGATGAAATCCCAATAAAATAATACATCTGAAAGTATTTCAGTGTATTTAGTAAACAAGGAAGGTGTCGTAATTGTGACCTTTTCTCAGAATTTCACTTTCCTTTCAGAGAAGCCATTTCTACATTCTTTCTAAATTCTTTTGCCATATGTTGCAGGAATTTACAAATATTTACAAATATTTTTCTTTAGTGTGTGTGCTGTATCTCAGGTTCAGCTAAACGCCTTCAAATTCCCTTTCCCACTGTACAAACAAGGCTGCCATAAACAATTGGCAATGGGGATTTTTGGGAAAAAATAATTAAAAAAAGATGTTAGCTTCTAAGGGCCAAAGCAGCAGCATTTTAAGAGGGAAGGAGGTGGCAACACTTTTAGCTGTTTGCTTTAGTTGTTTAAGAAGTAGGTTAGATGTATTAAACCTAGCACAGGTATTATACAAATATAGTATATTATTTGGGATGGGGGTGGGGGTTTAATGAGAAAGTACCTTGCCGAGGAAACTTAGTGCATGATTTGAAAAGCTTTAAAGAGATATAAAACAGGGCCTAGGAATATTTTAAAAAATAAAACCAGTTGAATATTGGCTAATCCTGCTGTGAGACAAGCTTTGACCTAGACCAGGGGTAGGCAACCTTGGCTCTTTTATGACTCGTGGACTTCAACTCCCAGAACTCCTGAGCCAGCATAGCTCAGCATGGAAACCTTTCCCTTTTCCCTCAAGCATGGCTCGCTCAGGAATTCTGGGAGTTGAAGTCCACGAGTCATAAAAGAGCCAAGGTTGCCTACCCCGACCTACACTGACAATAAAAGCTTTACAGTTAACCCCCTTCATAAGCTGGTCGGGTTTTCAAGGCCTCCCCCACAGGTAAAAGCTAAGACCTTTTTTATTTGTCCAGAAAGAGATAATTCTGCAATATATGAAACAAATGGATAAAGCAATTAGATGCTTCCTCCTCACGTAAGTAGTACCAGCAATTATGAAAAGATCTCCCACATAACGAGGAAGAGCCAATCAACTACTTTACAGCTCATAGGTGAACCATATGAAACTCAGTGACAGTAAAGGAAGGATTTTCCGTCCCTATACTAAGGGCTTTAGATCCGCATGCACTGCTCGCTCACATGTTGGGAAGGAAAATTTGCCTACGCTGATTTACTGGCTTCAGAAGCACTGTGTTTTTTGCCTTCTCAGAGCAACACAGTTCATAAATTAGCTATGGGCTAACCGGAACTTGGGGAACAGATTAAGTAACAAGAAATGGGTACCTGACACTACACAACCTTAGACAGGAGTTCTTCGTAACAGGGCGGAGAACCTGGAATCAAGACTGCAACCTAATTCGGTGGGCTACCATTTTAAGACCGAATGAGGTAACCAACTCACGTGGGGACACAGCCAAAGTCGGAACCTTCTGGAAGTTGCTGTCCAAGAGCAGCTGTTGGCTAACAGACACATGACTGATTGCTAAAAATATGCCTCAAGTGCCCTAAACCCTTGCATGTTGCTACCAATGAAGTTCTGGTGCCAATATCTCTCATTCTAAATATAACACGAAGTTGTGTGGTTTACTTGGGTCCAAATGCAATGCAATAATCAGAATCAGAATCTCTCTCTCTCTCTCCTCTCCCTCCCTTGAATCTGGAAACAGCGTGTCCACATTTTCCCCCTCTTTTGCTCGGAGGAACTGTTGTGCAAATCAAAATTAACATTCTGGCAGAAGTTAGCTGCTTAATTTCAGCTTGTTACATTTCTGCTTCTCACTCAGCAGCAATAGTGCAAATAGGGAAGCGGGATTAATACTTAGACCATTGGGTGGGTGACTTTGACACATAATATTTGTTTATTCTTGCACGTGAGCTAAACATGTAATCTATTTCTATTGGAATACCATTTCTTTGTTAAAAGAAATGCCTTTAATCAGTGCTTTTTTTTGTAAAAGAAAAAGGTGCCGGAACTCACGCATGTCATACAGCCCGCCTTGCCTACCCTACAAGGTTCCATCCAAAAAAGGTGCCGGAACTCCGTTCTGAGCGTTCTATGACAAAAAAAGCCCTGCCTTTAATGGACATAACATCTTAGATACACACACACACACACACACACACACACACACACAAAGAAAACCATGTCCAGGACATCTAAGGAAGCAAATGTTTGGGGTTTTTTTAAAAAAATCCTGGTTTCCAACATGATAAGATATATGCGTCTGCAGGTGAAGAAGGCAAGGGAAAGATAGATGATGAAATGAGCTTTGCAACATTATGATACCAGTGATGGGATCTACCTACCTGCATGTAACATCTAGATTCAAACAGAGAAATCTGGGGTGTACTTGATCATATCCCAACACAGATATTTACCATTTTGCACCATCACAATTTGTACTGTACACCAAAGTTGTGTAACTGCACTAATGTGGTTTTTGTTTTCCCATATCTGTTATGGAGAACCATTTTGGGGTATTAATTAAGATACCAGGCTAGCATACTGGAAGACCAGGAGTTATACTGTTGCTCTGGGCACAAAGGGGCAGTGCTGCGGCTCAGTGGTTAAGACACTGGACTTGGCAGCTGGAAAGCTAGCTGCCCAGATTAGAGACCTGAGCACCATGGGATGGGATGAGCTCCCGTCCTCGCCTTAGCTCCTGCCAACCTAGCAGTTTGACAGCATGCAAATACGAGTAGATAAATAGGTACCACTTTGGTGGGGAGGTAACATTGCTCCACAATGTCACGCTGGCCTCATGACCACGGAAATGTCTTTGGCCAGCGCTGGCTCGATGGCCTTGAAACAGAGATGAGCACAGCTCCCTATAGTTGACAACGACTGGCACAGTAAAATCCACAGGGACTCCTTTACCTTTTTTACTTTTGAGGCACAAAGCCAGCTGGGTGACCTTAGGCCAGTCACTTTCTCAATCAGCCCTAGAAAGCAGGCAAGGGCAAACTGCTTCTGAAAACCACAGGGACTTGTCCAGGCAGTCACTAAGAGTCAACATTGACTTGAAGGCATCAAAGGGAAAAAAAAATCTGCTAAGCATTGTCACTAGTATCCATAGGAGATGACATGAGTGCAGGGAATTGCACAGCATTAGGTGCCAGAAAATCCTAGGTGACTATAGGCACACACACGTATCCAGACAGACAGCTTGTTTAATGTGCTTTCCACAGCTCATGAAGTGGCACAAGATCATGGCAGCATAATTTGCTCTGCTCCACTGCCTCAATAACAAGGCTGGACAGTGATGCCGTCTTAGCAATTTACTGCTGGAGAACTTAAGGGGGAGCGGTTGATGATTTCCCTGCCTGCGTGAAAACCCTGAATCATTCTCCCTCACGTGGACTGTGGGTGAGGCCACTACCGCAAATAGGGAGAACAGTGGTTTCAGGCCTCTGTTGGAGTTGGGCACTATATACCGTACATTCAAATAAATAAGAATGTTTAAATGTAAATCTTGCTCCAGCAATCTCACTGCAATTAACCCGCCAAGATCAGTGGAGAAAGCAGCAAACCTGGGCTTTTCTAAGAATTCTGAGCAACAGCCAATTTTCCTTCCCAGATAGAAACACCAACCCCAAGATTAGCAATAGCAATAGCCCTTAGACTTATATACCGCTTCACAGTGCTTTACAGCCCTCTCTAAGCAGTTTACAGAGTCAGCGTATTGACCCCAACGATCTGGTTCCTCATTTTACCGACCGCAGAAGGATGGGAGGCTGAGTCAACCTTGAGCCCCGTCAAGATTGAACTCCAGGTTGTCGGCACAGTTAGCCGGCAACACTGCATTCTAACCACTGTAACCAAGGCTCTAAGCAGAGACAGTGGCAGACAATGCAAGCACTTTAGAGGAGTCCTGGTCTAGTGGCCCTTAAGATCCCCTACTGTACTTTCCTGCTGCTGCAGCTCCTCTTTCAGGGAATAATCAGTCCAGCGATGGCATCCATGGAGGAAAGTTGGCAGTGACCAGAGAAGAGAGCTTTCTACAGTAGCTGAAAGCAACTCGTAGAAACTGAGCCGGTGTTCTGAACCAGCCTGCTACCGGCCTTGCAGAAAGGCAACCCCTGTACAAACGGCAGAGGCTGGAGAGCGTCTGAAGCTGGAAGGCGTCTGCCAAGATTTATTACACAAACAACAGAACAAGAAACAAAACACTGGAACTGTGATCCTCAAACGGAGCGGTTGCTTTCAGCAACCAGCCCTTCCCCAAACACTCCCTTTATTAGAGTTCAGGGCGTGGCCTCCCTGTGCCTCCTTCCGAGGAGTCCCACAGCCTTTCTCTGCTTGTTCCTGCTTGACTGCCTCCTGCGTCGGGCGTCCTTGAACAGGGCCAGCTGTGGGTCATCATCATCCGCACTGTCGGGCTCGCGCAGCTGAGAAGAGGGCCCTGGCTGGGGGCTCTGCGAAGCCTCCAAGCCATCATCAGCACGTTCGTCTTCAACACCCTCCTCCTCCCCCTCGTCTGAGTCATCCGAGACATCCGAGCCGGCTGCCGGACCCACAGGCTGGCCCTGAATCACAACAGCCGGTCCCAGCTCCTGATGAATCATTAGTACACCAGAGTGGCATATGGGTACTCTTTGCTTAAATGATGGCCATTTGTTCAGCAGCAGAGGTCCATGAATGGTACTTTTACCTGATCCTCAAAGTTACAGCATTTACAGCGCTCCTCCAGTCCATGATCAAAATTTGGCCACTTGGCCGCCTGCCCTCATTTACAACCACTGGGTGTGCTTTGGTTTCCACCATAATCTAATCACCCCACCTTTGCCCTTTTGGCTTCCCTGTGTTCCTCCGCCTCTCGCCGCCCAGCATTTTGTCCTGCATCACAATGAGCCGTGGTTGCGCAGTGGTTAGAATGCAGTATTGCAGGCTAATTATGCCGACTGCCAGCAGTTCGATTCTCACCGGCTCAAGGTTAACTCAGCCTTCCATCCTTCCGAGGTTGGTAAAATGAGGAGCCAGATTGTTGGGGGCAATAAGCTGACCCTGTAAACCCCTTAGAGAGGGCTGCAAAAGCACTGTGAAGTGGTGTATAAATCTAAGTGCTTATTGCTATTGCCATCTTTGCTACCTGCGCTCCACCTCTCCTGCCACCCTACATTTCACCTTGCACTTTGCTGCCTCTGCCACTCTGCCCTACACCTTGCACTACTCCACCATGGACTCCACTGCCCTTGCTGTCCCCAGCTGCCTCTTGTTCTCTTCCTCCTTCTCCTGCTGCTGATGAGAGGTGCCCAGCCTGCCCTTTGCAATTGGGTGTGCAAGGCCTTCCCAAGGACGGCCAGGATGGTGGATGCAAGACATGGAGGTGCAAAGTGCAGTGCAGGACAGCCAAATGAGCAGAGATGGGGGAGGGGAGATAGGTGGGTGTGGGCAGCTGAAATGCAGGTGAGCATAGCAATCAAATGAAACTGCTTCATTTAGAAATTCCAATTCCAATTAGAGTCATGAAGCAAGGACTACCAGTATATAGGGCATATAGCAAGGCTGGTGGAGGGAGAAGGTGCAGGATACGACCTTCACATCAAGCTGGAAAAACCCAATTAGTTGGCCTTGGCTATGAGCTAGGAACGAAGGGAAGGCTGGATGTGACCTTAAAGCAGGGGTCTTCAAACTTGGCCCTTTTATGACCTGTGGACTTCAACTCCCAGAATTCCTCAGCCAGGCATGCTGGCTGAGGAATTCTGGGAGTTGAAGTACACAAGTCATAAAAGGGCCAGGTTTGAAGACCCCTGCCTTAAAGAATTACAAGCCAGATATCTTCCAGCTGAAGTGGAAGGAGGGATCAGATTAACATAAGTCCTAATTTAACTAACCTACCCATATAATATACTGTACTGAATTTATTTAGAATTCATTTTGGTTTGTTTCCTTGGTGGCTTAACATGCTGTGTGCACCCAATTAATTTGGTCAGTTTCTAAAGTACTGTGTCATCTCAGAAAAAGGATTAATTCAATAACGAAGTTAAAGAGCTTGTTAATTTAGGGCTTTAGTATATCACGAAGACCAGAAAAGTGCAGAGTGAAGTATAGATATGGGTATTGTGAGAAGACAAGTACAGAAAAGATGCACACAGTACCCAAATGATTAAAAGAATATTATTGTTCAGGCATCGGTACTAGTGTGTAATAAATGAAGATGGCAAAAAGTGGGAGAGAAGGTGGAAGCACAAACAAACGAAGTTAATTTTAGAAATTATTTTGTGGTCCTCTACAATACAACAACATTCTAATAGAAGAGATTATAGGTACATAAGGTTTGAAGTATGGAGTCCTTGGTGCTCTCTGAGCTCGGCTATCGCTTGTAGATATTTTCTAGCAGACTAGGTAACGTCTTCAGAACAGGTTACCTAGTGCACTAAAAAAAAAAAACCTCTGCAAGTAAATAACCAAGGTCAGAGAGTACCGAGGATGCCATAAATTAGGTCAGGGGGTGTCTTCAAACTTGGCCCTTTGATGACTTGTGGACTTCAACTCCCAGAATTCCTCAGCCAGGCACGCTGTCTTAGGAATTCTGGGAGTTGAAGTCCACAAGTCATAAAAGGGCCAAGTTTGAAGACGCCTGAGTCTTTTCAGAGCTCAGGCTTGTAAGACGCACGGTGATAATTTGGCACCGAGAAAGTTGTGCTTTCCAAACTAGCCACTTTCCAGCCACCATTTCTTCAATGTCCGATTCCGATACTTGCAAACACCCTCCGGATGAACATCCCTTTGGGATAGAGCCGCGGAACGGGCGGGATGGCAACAATCTCTTCACGCACGCGGAGAGGCAGACTGGGTCGCGTTGTTCCTCGGTTGTTTCTCAAACCAAGTTACTTGGGTTACGGAAAGGACCTGTCCTCGCGGCTTGCTAAGGCTCTCTGACCCTAATTAAGATACGGAGAAGGGAGGGAATGGGCTTACCTGCTCCGTTCGCTCCTCTCCACTCATCTCAAGACCTCTGGCTCTTTTTAGAGCAGGCTCTTACTAATCTAGAGGAAGACTCGGATATTTACGGGGAATGGAGGAAAAAGCTTCCTTGACAGCGAGGGGGTCACGTGGAGAAGCGGGTGGGCGTGGGGCGCCTCGCCCAAACCTCAAAGAAAGGAAAAAAAGGAAGTCATCTTTGCAAATCTTGGTACAGCCACCGTGTTACAACTGCCTTTCTTATTAGCAGTACGTTTCGCTGCTGCCCTAGCTGTCCTTCACAATTTCCTTTGCAGCCTTTCTCGTGAAAATAAATTGTACAGTGTCGTCTTCTGTCAGGAAAAGGATTAATCCGTGAGGGTTCTTAAGTGGTAAAAAAAAAAAAAGCTTGAACAGTGTAAAGGTAAAGGTAAAGTTTCCCCCGCACATGCATGCTAGTCGTTTCCAACTCTAGGGGCCGGTGCTCATCTCCGTTTCAAAGCCGAAGAGCCAGCGCTTGTCCGAGGACGTCTCCGTGGTCCAGTGGCGTAGCGTGGGTTGTCAGCACCCGGGGCAAGGCAACCGGAAGCGGAAATAGAGGGGCGGGCGGGCGGTGACGTCACGGCACCGCCGAAAAGACGCGCCCCGCAGCGGCGTAGACTTTCCAAGAAGAGTCGCGCGCATGCGGGATGCTTCCGGGTCCCTCTCGAGGGCGGCTGGGCAGGGCTCTGACCTGCAAGAGCCGCTGCATTCAAGCTCGCACGTGAGCCCCGCTAAATAAAGCCACGCATGCGCACGAAGCTAGGCCGGCCGGCCAGTGGGTCCGTCTTCGCTCGGCCAAACCTGCCAGGGCGCCTGCGGGGCGCTTGCGGTTGGCCTGAGCCTGGGTGGAGAGTTGGCCGCTTCTATTTATTTTATTCAGTTTATGTGGCTGCCCATCTCACCTGCCGGACTCATTTCGCTTTGCAAGAAAGAGCAGCTCGAGAGCGGAGCCAAGCCAACTCTGTGCAGCCCTTGGGGCTCCCTGAGCAGCTCAGTGCGAGCGCGCCCCCCCCAGATGTTGCGCCCGGTGCGGCCGGCCCCCCCTGCACCCCCCACGCTACGCCACTGCCGTGGTCATGTGGCCGGCATGACTAGACGCCAAAGGCGCATGGAACGCTGCTACCTTCCCACCATAGTGGTCCCTATTTTTCTACTTGCATTTTTATGTGCTTTCGAACTGCTAGGTTGACAGAAGCTGGGACGAGTAACAGGCGCTCACTCTGTTACGCGGCACTCGGGATTCAACCTGCCAAACTGCCGACCATCTGATCGACAAGCTCAGCGTCCTAACCCACTGAGCCACCGCATCCCTTTGAACAGTGTAGTTGGGCATAAATGAACCGGCAATCTGTCATCTCCACTGCATAGAACAAACCAAGAAGTCAGTGTTCCAGAAAGGATAAGACTATTATTATTATTTTTCAATAATTGTATTGAATTATATAATAATAATTCAACAATTCAAGTTTTACTGATATTCAAGAATACTAAGAAAAACTAAGACAGGAACCTAATATAAAGAATCATTTTAAGATGAGTAAAAAATATTTTAAACCTGCAGAAAAAAGTCCTCTCGCAAAAAAAGAAAGAAGAAACTTTTCCATCCCCAGCAAGTAAATTCAACATTAACAATTCATCATTGTCTCTTAAAATACGTACAACCAAATGCATCTTCATTCCATAGCTCGTCCCATTTTATACAGACCCATTTCTACATTCTCAGCTCTCCTTACTAACCAGCAAAAGTCCAGTAAAAGTTAACAGACACAATTAACATTAGCCCCCATTTCCATTTTTTTAAAAGAATCCCCTTAATTCCTCTCTTAATAATCAAAATCTAATCTCAAGTAACAATTAAAAATTATAAAAAAAATAAAAACTGTTAAGCATTACCAGAAGTAATAACCTCTTGTTTATAAATCAAAAGTCCTAATTCCAAAAAGAATTAACCAGTCAAGACAACCAATAAATTTCACCGGAGATAACAATCTGTTATTTAACCATAATCAAGTAAATCAATTTTGGATTTTTATTTTTCATCACCGAGAGCCTTAGGGTCCATAAGCAAAAGTTTCTAATATCTGCTTCCTTCTATTATCCTCATCTCTTCTCCCAAAACTCTTGTCATCTTTATCAAATTCCATTTGTTCATTTCAATAAGGTAAGTTCAGTAGAACTCTTATAGAGGTAGTCCTCGTCTTACAGCTTTTCATTTAGTGACTGTTCAAAGTTTCAACAGCCTTGAAAAAAGGTGATTTATGACTGGTTTTCCCCCTTACGATTGTTGCAGCATCCCCCATGGTCATGTGATCAAAATTCAGACGCTTGGCAACTGGCTCATATTTATGACGGTTGCAGCGTCCCGGGGTCATGTCATCACCTGACCTTCTGACAGCTAACTTAATAACTGAAATGATTCACTTAATAATTGTGGCAAGAAAGGTCGTAAAATAGGGCAAAACTCACTTAACAAATGTCTCGCTGCCTCCAGAACCTGTGAATGCTCCAACACTGGAAGTTTTTAAGAAGAGACTGGACAGCCATTTGTCTGAAATGGTATAGGGTTTCCTGCCTGAGCAGGGGGTTGGACTAGAAGACCTCCAAGGTCCCTTCCAACTTTACTATTATGATTATGATAAGAAATTTTGGGCTCCATTGAAGTCAAGAACGACCTGTATTCCAAATGAAACATGTCATCCACATCGCCTCTTTTGTTACATTATTTGCATATTTTTTTTTATTTTTAAGTAATCATCCATTGTAAATTTATTTATTTTTATTTATTTTATTAAATTTATATACCGCCCTTTCCCGAAGGACTCAGGGCGGTTTACGGGGTACTTAAAACATTGATGCAAAATTTAAAAACAATTAAAAAGATTAAATTTAATCCCTGAAAAATATTAAAAACCCCAATTAAAAAACTCTCAGCCTGGGCCGGAAAGCTCGAAGAGCCAGGTCTTCAGGTCCCGGCGAAATGAACGAAGGTCGGGGGCAGTCCTAAGCTCCGCGGGCAGCTGGTTCCAGAGGGCAGGCGCACCCACAGAGAAGGCCCTCCCCCTGGGTGTTACCCGCCGGTAATCTTTAACCAGCGGCACCCTGAGAAGGCCCTCCCTGTGGGAGCGCACTGGACGAAGGGAACTTGATGCTGGCAGCAGGTGTTCCCTCAGATATCCCGGACCCAAGCCATTTAGGGCTTTATAGGTCATCACCAGCACCTTGAATCTCACCCGGAGGGCAACCGAAAGCCAATGCAGCTCGCGGAGTAGAGGTGTTACATGGGAGTGTCGGGAAACCCCCATCACAACTTGCGCGGCCGCATAAATCCAGTGCTTCCATCTGTTCTTTGCAGGTTATAATTTTTAAGTCCACTTTAAAGTCCGTTTCAGTTTTATTCAAAGCGTCTTGTTTCTCTTTTGGGTTCTAATAGCTAAAACTACTTTTATTGGCTGGGAATAATACTAATGTGAGGAGCAAGAGATGGAATTAGAGGCCTACTTATTACCTTCAAAAGAAAAAGAAAGCTGGGAATCTGAAGAATATAGCTTGCTGGAGAATATCCTAATTGCAGTATGAACATATGGTATTTACTTATGATCCAAAGGCTGATTCATATAATTGAAAACAGAATATCCATGAGCAAGAAGACAATTCTCCTTTTTTTTTACCTGATGTTCTTCTAACAATGTGGGCAAATAGTTACTGATGTTAAGATCCATTCCTTCTGAAGAGCACAGTGTTGGAGAAGACATAAATATCTGTTGTGAACCAGCGTCAGCCTGTGGTTTCGGCAGCTGAGTCGGACAATTCTGAAGAGGAGGAGGAGGAGGAGGAGGAGGAGGGGTTTGGAGAGCCTTTGGTTGCAGAGGAAAGTTCTGATGCACCGCAGAGCTCTCAGCCAGGCCCCTCCCGTCTTGTTCCTCCTCAGACCCAGCTGTGTGAGCCTGAAAGATTGGAAGAAGACGATCCACAGCTGGCTCTGTTCAGGGACGCTCAAAGCAGGAGGCAGACTAGCAGAAGTGAACAAAGAAAAGCAATGAGGCACCTCGCGAGAAGGCAAAGAGAAGCCACGCCTTGAGACTGCTGTTTAAAAGGGGAATGTGTGGGAGGTGCTGGTTGCTGAAGGCAACCGTTTGAAGAGCTTCTGATATAGTCTCGGTCTGTATTTGTTTAACTCTGTTTTGAACTGTTTCATTTAGTTCACGGGTCGGCAACCCGTGGCTCCGGAGCCGCATGCGGCTCTTTGAGCCATCTCCTGCGGCTCCCAGTTGCCTGGTGCGCGCGCACCTCTCCGAATGGGTGGAGGTGCGCGCGCAGCTCTCCAAACCTTCAAGGCGGCGCTCTGCCCAGAGAAGCGGGAACTGGAGGGGCCATGATTTCCCTTCCAGAGGAAGAAGGCGCCAGATGCGGTTGGCCCCGCGGGGAAGGGGGAGCGGCGGCGGGGGCGACAGAAAAGCCGCAGAAATGGCAGGAGAAATGCTGACTGGTGGCAGCCTCGGAGGAGGCAGAGGGGGGGAGGGAGGGAAGGGTGACCGGGCGGGGGATGGGGAGACCGAGGGAGGGAGGGACAGAGGGAGGGAGGGAGGGAGGAAGGAAGAGAGAGAGAGAGATGGAGCCAGCGCCAGCCAGCCAGCGGGCTCGCGAGGGGCAGAAACCTCACGAGAGGCTGCACGTGAGCCATTAGGTAACGCACGCGAGCCCTTGGGGAGGCGGGGCGGGAGCGCGGTCCGGCCGCCGGGCTTCCTTTCCCACATGTCCGCATCGCTCCAAGGAACTGCGTTGTTTGGGGATGGCGATGCTGGTCGTTTGCTGCGGGGCTCCCGCTTGGAAGGGAAGGGAAGATTTGTGAGGGGAAGATGCCCTATGGGGTTGGACATATGTGTGCTCTGCAATATGTAGAGTTTAGTAACGGGCCGCGGCAACTTTCCATTCGGAGGCAGCTCTCCAAACCTGATGTTGATGACCAGCTTACATTTCCTTTAAAATAAAATAAAATGGATTCCCCTTCCCCTCCTTCCACCCCCCACACCTCGCCGCCCGAAAGGAACACAGTATAACACTAGACTAGGCGTTTTACATGAGGGGAAACATCTCTCGTCTTCGCCCATCTTTGCCGCCGATGCTGTTTCCCGAGGCGCTCGGCTAAGGAGGAACTTTTTTTTTTGAGCGTGGCTGGGACGGAGGACTTGTCCTGCACGTCCACTTGCAACGAGGGCAAAACCCCTTGTGACCTGGTTGTGAGAAATGGGGAAAATGAACACACACACACACACACACACTCGGCCTCCCCGTCGCCTGGATTCTCACTTCCCCTTCAGGCATGCTCTGAGACTCAGGCGCACGGCGCTTTTCGTTTGCGGAGCCAGGGGAAAAAAGTTGCCTTTCCCCAAAGTGCCGCGACTCCCTTGAAGCGACTCGTAGCGGGGCCCGTTTCCCCCCCCTCCGCGCAACTTCTGGCTATCCCCCATTTGCCAGGTCTGCAACTAGAGGCGAGCGCCTCACCTTCAGCCGAAGGGCAAAAGCCCGATCTCGTCCCGCTCCCCTGTTCCCTCAGAGCGCTGCTTGATGGGCCCTCCCACTTTTAAAAGCCGCTGTTCTTAGGAGAAAAGCCCCCGTCGCCCCCTCCCCCCTGCACGTGCTGACCTGGCCCCGTTTGACGAACGCGGCAGGTCTCCGGACGGGACGGCGCGCACCTCTCCAAAGGTGAGACCCGTCGCCGCACAGGTGCCTCCCATTTTGCGCATGCGCAAAATGTTTTTTGTGCATGCGCGTGAGTGGACGCACGCGCACGCACTTTTTGCGGCTCCCACTTTTTTGTTTGTGTGACAGAACCGGTTCTGAGTGGCTCTTTTCCTTTTTCCGGTTGCCGACCCCTGATTTAGTTTTTGCAAATAAATTTGATTGGCTTAATTCCAGCCTATTGAATATAAAAAAGGGGTTGTCCCTGACATTCCAACAGGGCCAGTCGTAGGCTGGAACAGAACAATATCCTATTAGAAGAAATTGATGAACAATAAATAAAAAAAGTTACACAGTTGACTTGTGTGTGGCATTACTCATACCACGTGACCTAACATATGGTGTAATTGTTGTCTTTTGTGTCTATCTGTGTCAGCTGAGTAAACCACTGAGAGTCTGGTGACTGGATCCAATGAACCTATTTTTACTTTAGCAGAATATTCGTCATGCATTGATTGTTCATAGAGTTAATGAATAGAAGCCAAGTTGGGTTGGGTACAGGAATCCCATCTGATGACTTCAGTATCTATACACACCTTTTATCCACACAAGCTGTAAAACAGGCTTTGGTGGAATGGCCTTTGACCTTTCAAAGGCAATGTCCCAAATCTTATATAAAGCCCTCTATGTACAAACTTATTGATTTGTATCCCACCTGTATTATTTTTACAAATAACTCAAAGCACAGAACATGTCTAATAGTCCTTCTTCTTTCCATTTTCTCCACAATAACAACTCTGTGAGGTGGGTTGGGAAAGAGAAGTTGACTTGCCCAAGGTCACCCAGACAACTTTTGTGGCTAAGGTGGGACTAGAGCTAATGGTCTCCAGCTTTCTAGCCTTAACCACTAGATCAAACTAACATAGAATGTGTCTAAGCACAGAAAGTATATGTAAGCTTTGCAACTGTAGTAACACTTAGAGAATAATCACCACCCTATGATTTCTAAGGATTCATTCCAAGCTCTGAAAAAGCCACTAGAACATTGGCTATGTGGGATCCTCTATCCTAGGGCTTTTCAACCAGTGGTACGGGTACCACCCGTGGTACATTGGCACCTAGCAGGTGGTACGCGACCATCCTAGAAAAGTGGTAGCTGGGGAGGGGAATGAGCTGAACCAGTGGCAGCACCGCACAAGCCTGAGCGAGAAATGGTTGGAGCTGCAGGGCTGTCAGGGCTCAGTGGAAGCGCCAGGATCAGCGCCAGGATCGGCTGTGGCTTGGGGGGAACTTTTTTTCAGTGCCATTGTAACTTTGAACAGTCACTAAGCGAACTGTTGTAAGTCAAGGACTACCTGTACTTCATCACTTTTTTCCTTTTTTTGGGGGGGGGGGTCATCAAGTTTTTGACACCTTGCTAGGCGACTGGTGGTACTTGGATGTTGCCATATCCTAAAAGTGGTACAATGGGTGAAAAGGTTGAAAAACCTTGCTCTTATCCTGTTCACGTATGCATACAATACATATACAACTTCCCTACACATCACAGTATAGGAATGGGGTTAGATATATAGTCAAAGGCAAATAGATCAATGGATGGTCTTAGAAAGAAGGAACGACAGCATCTGCTAGAAAAGCTAGAAAACTAAACACAAAAGGGGAGCGCAAGATTTCAAAGGCTTAGTAGTAGAAACAGATAATTTACCGATGATTGGCTAACTCACCTTGCTTTCAGGACAACATTTTAAAATGTTGTTGTTGTTGTTGTTGTTGTTGTTGTTATTATTATTATTATTATTATTATTATTATTATTATTATTATTATTATTATTACTATTATTTATTACCAAGTAGAGATAAATGTGTGAATGTGGAGGGGAAGCGGGTGATGTTGCAGTGGATGTTGGTGATCAAACCATTGTTCTTTGGGGCTGTATTTTGTAAACTTCCTACCTGAGATGGGCTGTCACTGCAGGGCACTTTGGAAGGAGCAACTCTAAAGAGGATTTGTTGGTTTGGTTGTGGTGATTTAAGGGATTAGGTTTGTCCAAGCTAGCGGTCTCCCCCTCCCCTCTCCCTTCCCTTCCCTTTCCTTCCTCCTCCTTTCCCCTCCTCCTCCTCCTCCTCTGAAGAACTGTTTTCAGCTCCATCAGATGGCTATTGGCACAAAGCATCTCAGAGTTTGGGGAAAAAAAGTCCGAGGAAGTGAGCCCAAAATTTCACTTATTTCAGGATATTGTAGTGTGCGGGTTACCTGGAAGATAAAACCGCAACTCAGAGTAGTGGAACTGAGCATTGTGTAAACATAGCCAGGGTCGAGGGGTCAGATGCTTGTTCAGATGATAAGCAACTTTTGCCCCTATCTAAATAAGTTCTAAGAAATCCCAAATTAATCTATAAAGTGGCATGTGTCATTTCTACCCTTTTCAAAAGATGCTAGCGGGACTAAATGTGAGCTGCAGAAATCCAGATGGTCATAAGACGGCAGCAAAAAGTTAATTCTTTTTGGATTTCTATGCTGCCATCTAGGGGTCGTTCTAATTCTTACACCCCGGACACTGGTAGCTCTGAATAAGCATTCATTGCCCGTTGTTATCTCGGCATAATTAAGATGTTGTTTTGAACCCTATAATATGGCTTTAATCCTAACTGGACAATAGGATATCCTGAGCGGTTCCTTTCAGAGATGCCCTTGCTTTTGGAGGGCTGCTTATCAATATATGGGAAAAGGTGATTTCTCCAGGAATTTGTTTGATTCCCTGGGGTTAAAAAAAAGTGTGAACACACCCATCTGCAGTAAAATGTTTTGAGTTGCTTTAAGATGGTCTTTATATCTGCGCTGCTTCTGTTATCTTTTAAATAATTATTATTGTGTTAATTTCTTGCTCTCATCCTATTTTCCTGGATTGGCTAGCTATTTTCAGTGTGCAGCTTAGAGCAAACAGTGGGCTGTAAGTTAAATCTAACCAAATCAATAACATTAAGAAGCCATGGTGGCGCAGTGGTTAGAATGCAGTGTTGCAGGTGGACTCTGCCACCTGCTGGGAGTTCGATTCTCACTGGCTCAAGGTAGATTCAGCCTTCCATCCTTCCAAGGTCAGTAAAATGAGGACCCAGATTGTTGGAGGGCAAAAAGCTGACTCTGCAAACTGCTTGGAGAGGGCTGTAAGTGGTATGTAAGTCTAAGTACTGCTGTTGTTAAAGGAGAAAGATTAATCTCTGCATTCAATTATTCCTGTGTGATTCCGAAAGCCGGCGGTGAAGTGGCAGGACAGCTGAAAGAGTATAAAAATAACCAGAGTAATCAAGGGATGTGACTGAATTCTTTCTGCGCTTGCTGTCATGGATGGCACACTAAAGGAAGCCTACACAGCCCAGAGGAGACATTGAATTCCAGAGGGAGTAAATTCTCTCCCCTAGGGGAGAATATGACTTCTGAAACCCTTTTTTTTGAAGGAGGGGCAGGAGAGGTAAATCCCCAAAAGATTTTAAAAGAAGATGGAGCTTTGCAGTAAAAAAAAAAGGCAGGTTAATTGTCCAAATGCCAAATGTAAAACATGAGAATGGATATGCTAATTTCTCCAAAGGGACTGTGCTTTTTTAACCTTAGTTTTCTATATGACCTAGTGGAATACAGGTAGTCCTCAACTGACAACCGCAAGTGAGCCCAAAATTTATGTTATGCTAAGCGAGACATTTGTTAAGTGAGTTTTGCCCCGTTTTACGACCTTTCTTGCCAAGTGGATCGCTGCAGTTGTTAAGTTAGTAACACGGTTGCAAAGTGAATCTGGCTTCCCCGTTGACTTTGCTTGTCAGAAGGTCGCAAAAGGTGACCCCACGACCCCGGGGACGCTGCCGCTGTCGTAAATATGAGTCAGTTGGCCAAGGATTTAAATTTTGACCATGTGACCATGGCAACGCTGCAACTTTCGCAAGCGTGAAAAATGGTCACAAGTCCCTTTTTCCAGTGCAGCTGTAACTTTGAACGGTCACTAAATGAGCTGTTATAAGTCAGAGGACAAGAGGAAACTGAGAGCAATGTCAGCCTCCTAACTTCATTTTTATTTTGTTCTACAGTGGTCAAGCAGTAGCCTGGCAGGCCGTGTAATGTAATAGTTGCTGGAGTAGAACAGTAGAAAATTCTTTTTTTTTCTTCCCCAGCTTGAGCATAAACATTTCAATACACCTGCTTATATAGCCCCCCACCTCCATCCCAAATTGGCTCTTCAGCTGTGCGATGCAGCAGTCGAGTTAAAATTCTACTTGGGATGTCAATGAACTTGGTGGACTTTGCGGCTATTGACCTATAGGTAAATAATTGTGGGCTTAGTTTCTGATCACTAAGTTACTATGCAAACGTTGGTGGGCATTGAAAATGTACAGATGCATCATTGGCTGATGTGAAGGCATTGGAATATTTGATACGTATTTCTTTTCGTTTTTCAAAACCTCATTTGGTGAGTATTTTTTTTACTATTTTAGATTTAGGGAAAAATAATATTAAAAATAGCACACCTTGAACAAGCTAAAGGAAATCATTTTAAAATTATTGTGACCAGATTCTCATACTCTTACTGTAATTTGAAGGAATGAAGGTGTTTGCTCCATTAATAGTAGAAAGTTTGACTTTTTTTTAAAAAAAGTATGATTTTTTTTTTGTTTGGATTAATAATATTAGGTAAGAGATGTATGTAGGGATAGATGGATGGATTTTCTAAACTGTACCTTTAATGTCAGGCAGTAGAAATATCAATGAAAACATCTTCTAAAATATACAATAAGACCACATAAAGAAACATACAGTAAGGTGTAAGAATGGAATTACAATATTTAGTTTTGTGTTGGAAAGCCATTGACCTCTCCATTTTAGAAAATATTAAAACAGAATTATATATGATGTAGGAAATTGAGAATCTGATTTTTGACATTTTAAATATATGTATGTGCTTAAGAGTGGGGGTCTGAATTAAATGGAGAGGTTGAGAGGTTAATTAAACTTCTAATGTGCTACCATTTGTTGTTGTTGATTGGTTCTTATCCTCTGTTGCCACTATATATTTTTATATTGTTGTTTATTCTGTATTTGGAATTGTTATCTTGGATTAACTGCTCAGAAATGCTTTTGTGAGATGGGCGGCCATACAGTATAAATGGAATAAATACATAAATAAATAAGACAGGTTGAATTATTTCCCACATCTAACCCATCCTTTTATGTTCATTCCTGAAAGGGAAAATAAGTCATAATCTTCACAGTGAAATATTTTAAAGAAATCAATGTAGTGTCTTGGATACTGCATTTCCATTATTATGTTATTATAAATTTCAAGAGCCCAAGGAATAACAGTTCAGACCAAAGGGTCAAGCACATTTATTTCACAATTTAAATGTTTCTTTTGTCATATTTAAATTCAATGTATGTAAGTATGTGTGTGTATATAGTTGTGTGTGCAATAATGTACACACACACACACACACACACACAGAATGAAAACATTCCCACTGCTTATCTTGTTCTGAGTTCATACATTATACATACTGAGGTTTATATCTCTGTTGGATTTATTACATGCTATGAGGTTGGTGTCAACTTTTAGAGATTATGTAGACAGAACTTGTCCAGGACAATAATTTATCAACCTGGCCCTTCAGATCTTCCAACATTACACCCATTGTTGCTGGACTCAAGTCCATCTACCTTGCTGTTGGTCATCATCTTTCGTTCTATCTACTTTTTGCAACACTATGGATTGGCAAAGAGAGGCAGGTCTTTGCATAATGTGTCCAAAATATGAGGATGAAAAGAAGACCACTTGCATTAAATGCCATGATGGTGAGTGAGAATAAGGTAATTGGCTTTAGGATCTGACAGGTCAGAGCACCATTTGTTGCCCTGATCATAGTGTCTTGGATAAGACGTGGGAATGTGTCAGGCATGGATAGAAGTACATACATTCACATTAGTCAACATGTTGTTTCAGTGTTACTAATCCCTTGTCCTGACTGGCTGTGCCACTCTGTCACGCTATGTTGACTCAATTAACTTTGATTGATCTATTGTTTTTTAATGTATTGACAATGCTGATGGACTGACTTGCTTGTTTTGGCTCCCATCCATGGCCTTCCCTTCCTGACATATTTTTCCATTCATTTATTTTGCTTTAAACAAAGGGTTCTTTCCCAACTGTATTATTCAGCCTTCTCTCATTCGTGCACTAGATCCCTCCAGGAGCGTCCACAGAATCCTGCTATTTGTGACAGAGTGACTGAAACAGGGCTATCCCTTTCTGTTGCAAACCCCACCAACTTCTGGGTGTGCATGAAACTTCATGATGCATCTAGAAAACAGGCAGGGCGTGTATCAATATACCATAATGCCATTTTCATCAATTTGACTTCCTTGTCTCTCCTGTGGACATTATTGTAACCCTCCCTCTTTCTGTTCATTATTTTAAACAGCTTCTAGTTTGTTTCTAAAGTTGACATTGTTGCTAGTGTACGTTGTTACCATAGGTCAGTTTGTGTGCCTTCTATAGTGTATTAGGCAGCATCGCACACCTCTTTTGGTTCCCTTGCCAGGTCAGCAGCCGGTAAGAGGCTGAGCAATGGAGGCAGCATATGTATGTCCCAATTTGCTAGATGCCAGTCATTGCTGTCTGAATACTGTTCTCTGTCTTAGGTTTCCTTTGGCCAGAGATGGTCAAGATAGGGCTTTAGAAATAAAACTTGGATTTAAGCAAGATCTTCCTTTCAGCCAGCAGGTACGTTGTGACTGAGCAAGTACAGCCCAATCATTGTGATATTGCTTTAGTTTACTGCACAGTTTCTACATGGATAAGCTCCAGCAAATCATGGAAATAGTATGGGTTCCAGGTAGACAAGTGTGGACTCAAGGATGGCCCGTAGGGAGGCATCTTCAATTCTAATGCCTCCATATATTATTCCTTTCCCAGTTCTTAGAAGCCAGTTTGAGTTCTTGAGTTGTTTCTTGCAAGACTCATTTAAACCTGTTTAAAAAATGAGAAGAAAAAGCATGAAACACATCGGAAAAAATTGAGGGCACTGCATTATCTTCTGTTGTCCAACTGATTCAGGTTGTGTTATCAGCAATTGGACTCATTTGTGTTAAACATTTAAGGGGAATTGATATATTTCTGAAAGGACTGGAGTCCTAGTGGATGATCCCTTGATTATGAGCCAGCAGTGTGCATCAGCAGACAAAAAAGCTAATACAGTCCTGGGTTGCATAAACAGAGGCATAGAATCAAGATCACGCCAAGTATTAATACCGCTTTATAAAACCCTAGTGAGACCACTCCTGGAATACTGCAACCAATTTTATTTATTTATTTATTTATTTATTTATTTATTTATTTATTTATTTATTTATTTACTTACTTACTTACTTACTTACTTACTTACTTACTTACTTACTTACTTATGGGATTTGTATGCCGCCCTATCTCCCAAAGGACTCAGGGCGGCTAACAACGATAAAAACACAAAATACAAACATTAAAAGGTATTAAATCAAATTATCCCATAAATAGTCCAATTAAAAACACAATAAAACAAAATTAAGAGAACCTCAGTCCATACTACACCATGGTCACCATACTACAAAAAGATGTTGAGACTTTGAAAAAAAGTTCAGAGAAGAGCAACTAAAATGATCAAGGGCCTAGAGACTAAAATGGCTGCAGGACTTGGGTTTGGCTAGTCTAAAGAAGAAACGGGTGACATGATAGCAGCATTCCAGTATTTGAGGGGCTGTTACAAAGAGGAGGGCATCAAACTATTCTCCAAAGCACCAGTCGGCAGGACAAGAAACAATGGTTGGAAACTGATGAAAGGGAGAAGCAACCTGGAATTAAGGAGAAATTTCCTAACAGTGAAGACAATTAACCAGTGGAACAGCTAGCCTTTAGAAATCATGAGCACTCCATCACTGGAGGTTTTTAAGAAAAGACTAGACAGTCACTTGTCTGAAATGGTATAGGTCCTCCTGCTTGAGCAGAGAGTTGGACTAGAAAGGACTTTTGAAGTCCTTCTTCGGCCTGCCGGTTCCTGCTGCCCTGGTGTCTCCGGGCCTCTCCTAAGAGGCTGCGGTCGGCAGCGGGGGTGTTTCCAGCTGTTTTGGGCCGCCATGGGCCATCGGGTCGGCGCTGCTGTCTTGGACGGTTTTCGGCCGTTTTCGGCAGTGTTCTCGGCGTCCTTGGAGTTTTCTGCGTCCTCGGAGCCCCAGCTGATCGGCGCTTCCGGGAGAGGGGAGGAGAGCCTGTGCGAGATGCCTGCAGACCATTCTGGCGGCAGCGGCAGCGGCGGCGGCAACGGCGGCAGCGGCGGCGGAGACACTTTGTTATTGGACCTGCCTGTGCTGTTTCTTTGGCGGCTGTGGCGTCTTCGGGCCGTTTGGCGGCGGAGAAGACGGCCGCTTGTTACTTTATTGACAAGGCTGCCCCTTGTGTTGGTTTCGAGCCGCTGCCGGCGACGGAGGTGGTTATGGCGACGGTGTCCTCGGGCTGCTCTGGGCGGTGGAGAGGACGACCATGGCGACAGCGACTCGTTGGGTTCCGGCTGCTTGAGGTGATGGCGGCGACGGTGATGGCGATGGCGGCGTCTTCGAGGCCCGCTGGCCTGTTTTACCGGCAGCGACGATGGCTGTGGCAACGGCGGCGACATAGCGGACTGCCAACTTATTTATTAACTTATTTATTAATTCCCCATCTGCCTCCTTTTTTCCCCTTTGGACTGGGACGGACCTGGGCACAAGCCACAGTGGGAGAGTGGCTTGTTTTACATCGGCAGCCCCATAGAGGTGGGAGCTCTATGGGTGCTGCCCCACCCAGGGTGTGCATTTCGGACCATCCCCGGGAGCAGACTCGCGGCCCGTTGTGAGAGGACGGGTTGTGGTCTGCCCCTGGGAGCATCCAACCGAGTGGCAGTAGGTTGGTGGATGGCCCAAATGTTCTACTCCTTACCTTCGAACCTCCTGTTGGATTTTTTAACCATTGGACTGCCCTCTCTGGACTTGCTCGGACTATATGCACCGATATTCTGATACGGACTTGCTCGCCCTCAGGGGTGCCCCCCTCTCCTGGGTGCGTCCCGCCTTCTTTTCTATCCCCAGTCTCGATGAAGGGCCCAATTATTGGGACCCTGAGAGATGGCCAGGTAAGACCAGGGGCTCTCGATATAAATTTAATAAGAGGCCCCTGGTTAATTTTTTAGTCACATTTTTTAGGGGGTTGGGGAGGGGGGTGGGGGGTAGTGGTTGTCTGGATGTGGGGGGTGGCCATTCAACCGTGTTGCAGGCCAGGCCTGGGTCTGACGGCGTTCGGGGGGAGCGGGTTGTGGTTACATCTGGGGCTCGGGAGCGGGTCGTGGGATTACCGATTCCCACGACACTGGGGTATGGCAGCAGGCGTATGGACAGAGGGCCGTATCGTTACCGGGAGGGCCGTCTCCGCTGTTTGCAAGCGGTGAGGCGCTCCGACCCTCTGGTTCTTCCCCGAGGTGCCGGGAGCGAGGATGTGCAGCCTCCTGAGCTCCGGCTGGTGTACCTGAATGCCAGGTCCGTGGTTAATAAGGCTCCCCTTGTGCGGGATCTGGTGGAGGGTGAGCATGCGGACCTGGCTTGTATCACCGAGACCTGGTTGGGTCCAGAGGGTGGGGTCCCTTTGGTTGACCTTTGCCCACCAGGTTTCCGAGCGTTACACCGGCCTCGGGCTCAAGGTAGGGGCAGGGGAGTGGCGGTTGTTATTAGGGAGACCTTATGTCCGCGGGAGACCACCGTTCCTCAGATAGTCGGGTGTGAGTCTCTCTTTTTGAGGTTTGGTTCGGGGGCGCAGTTGGGCTTGCTGCTGGTGTACGTTTCACCTAGTCACACAGCGGCAGCCCTGCCCGTGCTACTCGATGTCCTCTCCGGTTTGGTGATTGAGTTCCCCAAACTTCTAGTTTTGGGTGACTTCAATCTGCCATCCCTGGGAGGGTCATCTGAGTTAGCCCGGGAGTTCATGGCTTCCATGACGGCCATGGACCTGACGCAGGTAATTTCTGAACCAACTCATGAGGGAGGCCACACCCTTGACTTGTTTTTTTTATCTGGACGGTGGTTGGATGATCTTGGTGGGGGCTCTCCATTTATTATGCCCCTGTCATGGACCGATCATCACCTCCTGCGGCTGGTCTTCCGTTTTGCCACCCCCCACCGTGGGGATGCGGAACCAACTAGATGGTACTGCCCCAGACGCTTAATGGACCCTCTCGGGTTCCAGGCAGCGCTGGGATCCCCACCTGCCTCCGTCGCTCACAGCTCGGCGGATGCCTTAGTGGAAGCCTGGGAAAGGGCAGCCACTGAGGCACTGGACCGAGTTGTACCCCTGCGGCCCCTGACCCGGTGCAGATCCCATCGAGCTCCATGGTTCTCCGCGGAGCTCCGGGAGATGAAGCGTCGGAAACGGGGCCTAGAGAGCTGCTGGAGGTCCAGCCGATCCGAATCCGACCGGTTGCGGTTAAGAACCTATGTTAGGTCTTATCTCGCAGCGATGAGGGCAGCGAGGTGCAATTACTTCTCTGCCCTCATCGCGTCCACAGATAATCGCCCGGCCGCCCTGTTTAGGGTGACTCGCTCCCTCCTTAATCAGGAGGTGAGGGAGGATCCCTTGCAGGGTCGTGCCGAGGAGTTTGGTCCACATCTGTCGGATAAAATCGCTCGGATTCGGACCGGTTTGGACTCCAGCTGGGCAGAGTCTGACGATCAGGACACGGGCGGTCTTGTCAATGTTATCTGGGAGGAGTTTGATTCTGTGACCCCTGATGAAGTGGACAGGATTATGGGGAGGTTGAGCTCCACCACATGTTTATTGGATCCGTGCCCTTCCTGGCTGGTTTATGCAGCCAGGGAGAGGACACGAGGCTGGTTCCAGGCGGTGATATCTGCTTCTTTGAGTGAGGGTAATTTCCCCACCGTCTTGAAGGAGGCGGTGGTGAGACCTCTCCTCAAGAAGCCTGCCTTGGACCCAGCTGTCTTGAACAACTTTCGTCCAGTCTCCAACCTTCGCTTTCTTGCGAAGGTTGTTGAGAGTGTGGTGGCGCATCAGCTCCCTCTGGTCCTGGATGAAGCGGATTATCTGGACCCGTACCAATCGGGTTTCAGGCCCGGGTACAGCACGGAGACGGCATTGGTCTCTCTGGTGAATGATCTCTGTAGGGCCCGGGATAGGGGATATTCCTCTGTCCTGGTCCTATTAGACCTCTCGGCGGCTTTCGATACCATCGACCATGGTATCCTGCTGCGGCGTCTCAGGGGATTGGGAGTGGGAGGCACAGTTCTTCGGTGGTTCTCCTCCTATCTCCTGGGACGTTCGCAGTCGGTGTTGGCAGGGGGGCAGAGATCGGCCCCTAGGTCTCTCGTTTGTGGAGTTCCTCAGGGTTCGGTTCTCTCGCCTCTCCTGTTCAACATCTACATGAAACCGCTGGGTGAGATCATTCGTGGTTTTGGAGTTGGGTATCATCAATATGCTGATGATACCCAACTTTTCATTTCGACCCCAAACCACCCCAGTGATGCCCTCGCTGGGATGTCCCGTTGCCTGGAGGCGGTTCGGGTCTGGATGGGGAGGAACAGACTTCAACTCAACCCTGACAAGACTGAGTGGCTGTACATTCCGGCATCCCGGGACATTCAAAACGTTCCATCACTTGCTATGGGGGGTGAGTCTTTACCCCCCGTAGATAGGGCTCGCAACTTGGGAGTCCTCCTGGATGCACGGCTTACCTTAGAAGATCATGTAGTAGCCGTGACCAGGGGGGCTTTCGCACAGGTTCGCCTGGTGCGGCAGTTGCAGCCCTATCTAGACCGGGATGCCCTGTGTACGGTCACTCATCCGCTCGTGACCTCTCGTCTTGACTATTGCAATGCTCTCTACATGGGGCTTCCCTTGAAGACCACTCGGAGGCTCCAACTGGTACAGAATGCAGCCGCGAGAGTTGTCTTGGGAGTTTCCCGGTACTCCCATGTTACACCTTTGCTCCGCGAGCTGCATTGGTTACCAGTTGTCTTCCGGGTGAGGTTCAAGGTCTTAGTGATGGTTTTTAAGTCCTTACATGGCATGGGTCCGGAATACCTCGGGGACCACCTGCTGCCGGCGTCGACTCCCCTCCGCCCCGTGCGTTCCCACAGAGAGGGCCTCCTCAGGGTGCCTCCAGTCAGAGAATGTCGGCTGGTGGCCCCCAGGGGGAGGGCCTTCTCTGTGGGCGCTCCGGCTTTGTGGAACCAGCTGCCGGTTGAGCTCCGGATGGCACCGGATCTCCGCTCCTCCGGCGCGGGTTAAAGACCCATTTATTTGAACAAGCTGGCCTGGCCTGATGGGGAATCACTTAGGGTTTTAATATTTATATATATATTTTATTGTTTTTATTGTGGGCAATAATTTAATTCTTTTTTAACTTTTGTACTTTTGTAGTTTTAAGATATGCCCTGTTCACCGCCCTGAGTCCTTCGGGAGAAGGGCGGTATAAAAATTTAATAAATAAATAAATAAATAAATAAATAAATAAATAGAAGACCTCCAAGGTCCCTTCCTATTCTATTCTATTCTATTCTATTCTATTCTATTCTATTCTATTCTATTCTATTCTATTCTATTCTATTCTATTCTATTCTATTCTATTCTATTCTATTCTATTCTATTCTATTCTATTCTATTCTATTCTATTCTATTCTATTCTATTCTTATTAAAAAGAAACTCAAATAACAATGGCAAAAATGGAGAGGAGGGGGTTAAAAAATAACATAACTTTGCAATAATATAGCTTTTGGTAATCAGAGTATGGAATTGACATTCTATGTTAATTCCATACTCTGGTTTCATTACTCTGTTTTTTCATTGTATAAAAAAATATTGTAAATGTAGCACACGCGTGCTAGTTGTTTCCGACTCCAGGGGCCGATGCTCATCTCTGTTTCAAAGCCGAAGAGCCAGCACTTGTCCGAGGACGTCTCTGTGGTCATGTGGCCAGCATGACTAGGTGCCAAAGGCGCACAGAACGCTGTTACCTTCCCACCATAGTGGTCCCTATTTTTTCTACTTGCATTTTTACGTGCTTTCAAACTGCTAGGTTGGCAGAAGCTGGGATGAGTAACAGGCGCTCACTCTGTTACGCAGCACTCGGGATTTGACCTGCCAAACTGCTGACTTTCTGATCGACAAGCTCAGCGTCCTAACCCACTGAGCCACCGCGTCCTTTAGATTGTATTCATAGAGCCTATTTAAAATTATAAAAACTTTTTTTAAAAGAAAGGAGAAGTGGCTTAAGGTCCTATGACTGGGATACTAAGATATATTCTCCTTGCCAGATGGAAACTGTAGATAATGTCTCTTGAAGGGTGATGACTGTTAGGGAGGAAAAAAATTGAATTGAAACTGTATCATGGTTTTAAGAGTGGGAGGATAAGCAGAAAGCCTTTGGGACGCAAATTATTCTTGTTTTCCACCTTGAAAAAGTTCCCCATGTCATGAAATCAGCTCTTTTGCAGCCAGAATACAAGAACACCATCTTGGAATGCTGGGAGTCTTACTCCTCCTTGCACAATGTGTCTCCCACCAAACATTGCAATCTCAAGTTTTCCTTAAGGCAGCTCCCACTGGAAATCATAAATCATTCCAGTGTGCTCTGTTTTTTTTTCCAAATCATACTCCAGAAATTGAGGAATTAATTGGATCAGCCTGCTTTGAGGGCTCTGCGCTGGACAGTCTCCAAGCCATTCCTTCACTTGTTTTGAAAAGCTAAGCCTCTAGAAAGCCAACTTTATGGGGAAAAGAGCAAGCCTCCACTTTTCTTTCTAGCTGAATAAACCAGCAGTTGAATAAACCAAGCATGTCGAGGGACTCTGGAATACTGGCTGAAAAAGTGGAACAGCTTGCCCCCCCCCCCAGAAATCGTGGGTGCTCCATCAATGGAGGTTTTTAAGAAGAGACTGGACAGCCATCTGTTTGAAATGGTATAGGTTCTCCTGCTTGAGCAGGGGGCTGGACTAGAAGACCTCCAATGTCCCTTCCAGCTCTAGTCTATTCAAAGAAAAAGGAGAAACCAGCAAAAACAGAATGGATGAGGACTTCTTGGAAACCAGTCTTTAAGCAAACCGTCCCTCATTGCAACATTTGAGTTGAGTCTTAGTCTAATTAGTATCTGCTCTCAGAGACAGAAGTGCTTTCTCTTGCCACAGCAGTTTTCCAGACAAACAAACAAAAAGTCAGCATCAGGACAGGGTGACCTACCGAATGGAGCTGATAGGAGCACCATGGACAAAAAAATGTCCAGTTCACCTGTTTAACAAAGCCCTGGTGTAGTGTTGGGTTGATTTAATGCAACATCTGGCATTTGTATTGTGGGTAAATCTTAAAGGTAAAGATAAAGGTTCCCCTGCACATGCATGCTAGTCTTTTCCGACTCTAGAGGCCAGTGCTCATCTCTGTTTCAAAGCCGAAGAGCCAGCGCTTGTCCAAGGACGTCTCTGTGGTCATGTGGCCGGCATGACTAGATGCCAAAGGCGCACGGAACGCTGTTACCTTCCCACCGTAGTGGTCCCTATTTTTCTACTTGCATTTTTATGTGCTTTCGAACTGCTAGGTTGGCAGAAGCTGGGACGAGTAACAGGCGCTCACTGTGTTACGTGGCACTCGGGATTCGACCCGCCAAACTGCTGACCTTCTGATCGACAAGCTCAGTGTCCTAACCCACTGAGCCACTGCGTCCCTTCCGGGTAAATCTTACCACTGTGCATAAAACAGGCCAGTCCTAAAATACAAAGTAAATACAAAGCAGGGAAAGGTAGGATATTATAGCAATATGTTGGCAAACTATCGGACTGCCACAATGGTTCAGTTCCATTAAGGCAGGGATAGGTAACTTGTTCTCTTCCAGATGTTTTGAATTATAGATCCGATGAACCTGGTCATGGTGACAAACAGCAAGGGTTTGTGGGAGTTGTTTTAAAGCAGCAATTTATTTCTCACTATTTTAAGATGGGCTAATGAATAAAGATTGTGGTATATTAGCAAGGACTCCTTAAAGTGAGTTAGTGATGGGCTTCTTCCAGTACATTTTATCAGATGTTAGTCATTTACTTCTTAGAATATTGGAAATACAGGATGCATGTGCATGTATAACCATCGAAAGGAGACAATTATTCAGACAGAATCCCCTTTAAACATACATGAAAATGTATAGAGGCAGAGTAGGCTATAAATTGCTAATTTCTTCCTTGGTACAGTTAAATATCATTTCTAAATAGTTTAATTTTTGTTTTTATTAAATGCTGATTGAAAGTGATGATCACTGTTTTCAACACTCTCCAACATTTACCTGAAACTGCTGAAAGAGATCATCCAATGATTTGGGGTTTGGTGATGTACAAACATAATTGTACATTACCACCCTGGACCACACAGATGATACTGTCAACGTCTTGACCCCAATGTAGTGTGGGGAACTGGTTTGGGTGGGTGTGTGTGAAACATGCTGAGAGTAAACTCTGAGATGTTTCAGTTGTTGTTTGTTCATCATGAATTCCTGACATCTTCATTTGATGGGGTTAGTACTTACAGATGCTACTGGATAGGCAAATTGAGGGGGGCTTCACCTGGCTTTGACTTGCATGAGGTTGCAGCATTACCTGGGATGACAGGATCTCACAAGAATGACTCACAACTTATCACCACACTCGTGAAACCAAAGACAGCTTGGAAGTTTCAATTAGTATAGAATGCAGTTGCCTAATTGTTGCCAGAAACTTGCCAAGATGAGCACATTACACTTTGAGACCTGAGATATCTCCACTACCATCTCCTCCACTCACGTTCATCTACTGCTCCTGGGAAAATCTATTAATAGTCCCCATTTCTGGGTGATAATGAGGATGGAAGATTGCAGATGTGGCTTTTTGGTAGTAATAGTGATGCTATGGAACTCTCTACCCTGAAATCTAATCAGCTTTTAGTTTCAGAAAACTACAAAAACAGAGCTGTTTAATTCCATTCAGTTGTATATGTCACCTATTTTATTGCTTTTTGATAAGTTGGTTTTATTATCCATACTTCAGTTATTAAATATTGTTATTAAACTTATTTATACTGTGGATGTTTATTGAGATTCACTCCACCAATGGGCTTGGATTATTATTATTTAATAAATAAATGGCTGACATAGAGCAGCAAGAAACCTGATAGGGTTACCCAAGATCATTGTATGGTTTGATGTTAGCCCATAACACAATCACAATTGAGGGTGAAGGTTTGTTTCCTGTGCTTGTGGAATCACAATTTATTGGATTTTTTTAGGAATTGAAAGGAGTGGATCATGCCTGAACCAGTTACTTTGTGCAGTATTAAGAGAATTGGAGAAGACAATTTGGCCTTTGAATCAAATGAGTCATGTAAGCATTTGTACTTGGAACACTTCTTGACTTCATAGATTAAATTAGTAAACATGATTTGTTCATATCATTTCTTGGTTATGGTTTATTATATGGTCATTTTTATTATAATGTTTTCTCTACTATATTGCTTTTACTTTGCTATACTAAAGTACCATTAAAATAGATCCTAATTCACAGGGATATAAATCAAATCTTGTCCCTTTTTGTCTAAACAAATATTTGTTGAATTGGAGGGCTAATTGCTAAGTTTTGGCATTAATAATAGTCTTCAACATCTTTCAGGGATAAAATCGTGCTCGCATAAAGGAAAACAACAAAACTGATCCACTAATTTTACTAAAACCTAAAAAAACCGCCTCTCAGTAGCTATTTAAAGTTGTGTTTTCTCCCAAAAGGGCAATTCCATGTGTTGCATGAAAAGTCCATGCCCTTTGAAGCATATTTTTCCCTTTAAATCCAAAGTCCTGCACATTTTCACATAAATGTATACATGTAAATTGCAGTAGCCATTTGATTGCTGTGCAGGATATATTCACAGTGGCATGCAGTATAATGTCTGGTTTTTTTTAAGTGCCATTATCTTTATGAAACATCTAGCCTTAAAGGTGCGAGTATTATCTTTAAAGCTGTTAATGAGTTGGAGTCCAGCTATTCATTATCTACCTGCTTGGTTACGTTGGGAGAGTTTCCAGTGATGTCATGGCAACACAGGCGCGGGGAAGTGAAGCTCCGTTCCCCAAGCCCAATTTCTATCAGCTGGGGGGTCCAATATGACCGAAAGTCGCCCCGTAAAGGTGACTAGTCAAAGGGCGAAGCTTTGTAGATTGCGGGCCAGTGATAGCTGACCCACTTGATCCAAAGTAGCCCTCAGGACTGGCAGGAAGAAAGGCTGACCGCACCCATGCAGTCAGAAAAGGCCTTTTTGAGGACCCTCACCTCCACCACCAAAATCCTGCCTGCCTGCTACACTAGAAGGGGCTTTCTCCTGAGAAGTTCTCAGATGGAAGGACACACTCCCTGGGAAGCTATGTTTGGCCCAATATTCAGGAAGATAGAAAAAAGACATCTCTTCTACCAAACTTTTAATAGTTAATGCATTTTAATGTTTAATTTCAACTCCAATTTTAACTGTATTAATGTTCTCATTTTTTTACTCACTGTTAAGTCAGCATGATTATTTTTTTAAAAATGCAGAAAAGCAGAGTGGAAATCTAAAATCTAAAATAAATACTTTATAAAATGGGCAGAGTTAGATGTTTGAGTAGGCAACGGCAAGATAACTGAAAGCATAAGAGGTTTAAGGAAGTGTCAGAAGGGTTTTTGAATTAGTTAAATTAGAAAGCTAGTTTTCTTCCTATCTCAAAAGTGCTTTTTCAAGAGGCAACTGGACTGTTTTTTTCCTTGAGGAAAAAATAGTTTTTCTCCTACTTGAGAAAGAAGAAGTAGTTTTCCTCCTCCTACCTGTATTAAAAAGACAAAGATCAAAACTAAAATCTTTGTTATTCTTCATCGTGCATAAGGAACCAGTTTAGAGAAACAGAAAAGATGTTTCAATTTGGTCTATTTTGAATTTCTACAAAAGCTATGAACTCAAAGTCAGGGGAATCATTAATCAAGCACTGCATTGTGTAACTAAAAGATCAATGTAGCAAAAAGCAAGTAAATGGATATAGCAATTGGTAGGAGGAAGAAAAATATTTTGCTAAAGATTTAACTCCCACATTAACTCCCATGTGTTTTTTTTCCCCAACAGATAATGACATCAGCAAAGCAGAGTAAGTCAGAGCTCTAAAAGGGTGTAGAAATGAGGCCTGCAAAATATGTTGGATGTTGAGCTTTTATTTTTCCAGATGGCATCTACTCTGGCTATTTCTTAGGACTCTCCAGCTCATTTTCTCTGCCTCCCCTCCCTCATTGCATCCCCTGGTTGCTGAGCGTGCTCACCTCTCAACATTTTTATTCTAAGCTGTTTTGCTCTCTCTGCCTGGACTTCAACTCCCAGAATTCCTGAGCCAGCCATGCTGAGGGGAAAGAGAGAGGTTTCCAAGCTGAGCCGTGCTAGCTCAGGAATTCTGGGAGTTGAAGTCCTCTTGGTTCCTCTGAGCATGCTGGGTCCCACACCTTGTGAAGGTTTTATGTGAAGACTTCATTGAGGCATTTTGTGGAATGCGAAGGGGCTATTCTAGCTATTTAGCTAGAAATGGCCTTCTATATGTGTATGCCTTTGCTTCAACCCACTGTCTCCAATTAAGCAGCCATTCTGCTCTGCTGTTTAGAACAGGAGCCCTGTGGCTCAGCTTTAAAGGGGTGCTTTGACCGAAACTTCACCAAAGCAAAGTATCCTTTTAGAGATTTGTACAACCCCTCACTTCTTTCCCACTTTTGTCGGTTTTTCTACTGTGCTCAGTCTCCATCAATAATCAGCATGCTGTGTATGCTAAACCTGGTTCTGAATACCACTCTCTTTTCAAAAAACATACCGAAACAGGCTTTTGATTAGATGGAAAGCTCATTCTGAATAAAACCCACCTTTATATATATATATATATATTTCACAGCTTTTCAAATAGTTCTGTTAAAGATAATGCTCTTATTGAAATCTAACACAGAGAAAAAGCTGCAGACTATATTTAGAGGAATATTATCAGTGGGATGGACTCTGAACAGAACTGGACAGTTAATCTTGCTCCCAGTGAGAAAAATGTATTGCTTTTTGCAGGAGTTTTGGTGGGAAAAATGAAGCCTCTTCAAAGAACAATGCAAAAGCACACAAGTAAGATAAATGTTCTTCTTTTCTAGTAGTGCATTTGCTGATTTCATTCATTCCATTAAGCTTTTTTTTGTGGGGGGGGGGAGGAAGAGGAGGCAGGATGGAATAATACCAAGAGAATAAAACATTTTTATATGGTAATGCAAAAAATTAAATAGTCCTCAATCTAGATGCCTGAACAGGTTGGCTTCTGCTTAAAATATCAACCAGTTCTTTAAAAATGCTCTTATCTTTTGAATTTATAGCCTTTGGACTAATTATCTACCACATTTTCCTCTTTTTCTGGAAACAGCTGCCTGTGTGTCCTTATGTAACCAGTACGTCAAACGTTTCCCTTATCTACTTCAGGACGAGGCTTACAAAATCAAACTCGGAAGACCTCTTTTTTTGGTCACTGTCCAATCATTGGTTTCATGTGCAAAAGCTAGAGCAATAGCTTGACCAAACAAGACTACCCTTCCCTGAATAGTTGTTCATTTCCTAAAGTGCTCTCATCATCAAGAAGTTTCTTCCAATGTACAAAAATCTGTCCTCCTGTAACTTAAAAATCTAGTCCTGCAGAAAAATCACAGTGTCCTTTTCTGTAGGATAGTTTTCCAGAACTCCGAGAGTTCTATCATGTCCCTTCTCAGCCTTCTTTCCCCAGATCCTTATTAGGACTTGTCCTCTGTTCCTATTCTATTGCCTTCCTCTGACCCAGTTCTAGTCTGTATTCAAGTGTTTTTTTTAAATACCTGAAGTCCAGATTTAGCATATTAGATACTGCCTATTTTTATATAACATGGGACAATTATTCCCCACAATTTGGAAAGCGAGGCGATACTAATGCTTCCTAAAGTTCTAGTATTCATCCAGCTCTTTCAAATTTGCTCAAATGCAAGGCAATCACTAGGGACGGCAATAAGTCCCTGGAGTAGCTAATATGTGCAAAATTCTAAAAGTAAGGAAGCTGAATAAGAACGAAAAGATGTGAATCAGTGATGTCATTGGTGAGCTACTGATTCGACCTTTTCAGAAAACACAAACTAATCTCTTCAGATTTCCCCAATCTGTTGTTTCCCCATTATCTGGTACTACAACTCCCATAATTGCCAGCCTATGCAGCCATTAGCAAAATTCCCCTTTGCTTTTAACATGCATCAACAAAGTACTTCCTTCCAAGAAGTTACAGATATCAGACTAAGCGTGTTTGTAACACTTTCATATATTACTGCCAATGGTTGATTGTTCCATCAATTAACTGATGAGATCCTGTGAAAACCAAATCTGCACAAGGATGCTTAGGCATTTTATTTATGAGGCGTATTTCCATGCTGCTGCAATCCAAATGACTTTCAGCAGATTACAAAAAAAAAAGATACGATTTAGAATGTGCACAGTGCAACATAATACAATAAGCACATGATAGTTCATAAAACTAAAGATAACGGTGTCAGTCTCAACTCAGGGAACAGGTCTCTGGAACAGTTCAGGCTTTAAAATTTCCTAAAAGCCAGTAGAGAGGGTCCCTCATCTTCATGGGAAAGCCATTTTACAACATTTGATTTGAATGGGGGTCATCTGTGAGGCAAATCTGCTAGTAGGAAGATGCTGTCTTCCATCTTGGGATGTTTGAAGGAGGTCCTGGAAGATCTACTAGATAGAAGGAGAAAAGCTACATGTATAATGCCCCGTGTTTTTCTTTCTTTGAAGGCTACCACACAAGAAAAAAGATGGCATTCGAATTGGATTCTTTCAGCTGGTAATAGCATACCTGCTTTTTATTATTTTTCACATATAATGAGAGCAAGGCTCTCAAACATTTCTATCTAGCCCCACCAATTCATCTGTCACAAAACCTGATCCAATCAAGACAGAAACAAAAGCTCAGTTTTCCAAGAAAGGCATTTCTGTTTATCAGCACTCTGTTATTATATTTATGAGAGCCCTCTTGTTGGAGGCTGAGGCATCAAGCTAGAAATTTGGGGGGTCATGAGTTCTGGTTCCACCTTAGATAAAAAGCTATCTGGATGACCAGTCACTTTCTCTCAGCTCTAAGAAGGAGACTACAGCAAAATACTTTTGAAAACCCTTGCCAAGGACTTGTCCAGGCAACCTCTGACAATCAGATACAATTGAACAGAAAGATACGTGTATGCATGTATGCACATTCTGTTAAGACTATGTATCTAACCTGAGTTCCTGTATCATCAGTTGTGAGCTATGGTATCAAATCAAGGGGGTGGGGGAAGAGAAGAGAACAGCTGGTCACTTACTCAAAGCTCAATGTTTACAGACTGAAGCCAGATGCAAAATGGCCGAACAGAAGTTCAGCCTGGAAAGTGGCTTTCAGAATCAAGTGTGAGGTCCCAGTCATTTCGCTACACAAAGTCAAGCCATTTTTCTTCTCTAGATATTCTACTGGTACTCCTCATTTAACAACTGCCTCCTTTAGCAACTCTTCACAGTTACAACAGTGATGAAAAAGTAACTTTGCAATCAATGTTCACATTTACAATCTTCGCAAGTCTCTGAAGCAAAAGAAATCTGAAGATTGTAAGCACAGTTGTGATTTCACTTAACAACCACTTTGCTTAATGACCAAGTTGCTGGACCCAGTTGTGGTAACTAAATGAGGATTATCTTTTCAATTATCTGTGCGGGGGATTTAATTGAGAAGGTCCTCGGTTACAAGCTGAAGTTAGGAAGAGGGACATGTTACACCTGAAAGAATGCAATGCTACGCCATTAATAAAAATAATGGACTAGTAATATAAAAGCAAATGATGTGAAAACTACTGATGAACAAAACCTGCCTCTTATTCCTTACAGTTCAGATTTGCTTCTTCGGCTGAGATACTGATGATGCTTTTGGGAAGCATCTGTGCCATTCTTCATGGAGTAGCCCAGCCAGCCATGCTGATTGTTTTTGGGATCATGACAGACACATTTATTCAATATGACATTGAAAAACAAGAGCTGGAAGACCCAAACAAAGTGTGCATGAATAACACAATAGTTTGGATTAACAACTCTCACCATCAGAATGTCAGTAATGCATCAATAAGTTGTGGGTGAGTGAGCACAAAATATTTTCAATTTTATCAAATGGTGTTGGCTCAGTTCTTTGGGAGTTAATCCAGTGGGTTATCTAAATCAGCAAATGATTGGCCTATTTTGGCAGATAATTATTCCATTAAACTGAGTGCTGGATTTGCAGCCTCTGTTATTAGAGAAGTTAATATATTAAAAATGATAGTGTCTGACCACCTTCCAAATCATATGGGTTTAAAACAGATCTTGACACTTCTCCAAAGATAGGAGATATTGCAGCTTACTCAAGAGTTGATAAGCGCTTGTGTTAATAATCTACCACCACCTACACAGGGGCTAAAACTTAGAAGAACTATCGAGTTTAACAGATTTCAAAATGCTGCATTGTGCAATCACTTTTTTTTTCTTCAAGATTTGGTGATTATCCTGAAATAAAGAGGAAAATCTACATTGTTCTGTCACCTTTCTCCCTCCCTTCAGTTTCTATTATCTTGCAGGGGAACTAAGAATAATACATCTAGTGTATTAAGTTTCTGAGTCTATCCTTTTAGGCTTCAAATTCTAAAGCCAGAGTGTAGAAACTGATCATCGCAGAACACTTGGCTCAAGATTCAAAAAACAGACTAAATGTGAGGTGCATTTCATAATACAAAACTTCAAAAGAGTCCCTTGATTCAGTGGTGTAATTGAACCATCACATCAAAGCAGTTTGCAAACCAAAGGGTGGCTTTGCAGATTTCTATGCTGTTGTGGTTGTTATAGATGCAATGCATGTTGCAATTTCAATTCCATATGTGGAGAAGCTGAGGAAGGATTGACTAGTCCAGGGGTAGGCAACCTCGGCTCTTTTATGACTCATGGACTTCAACTCCCAGAATTCCTGAGTCAGCTGACTCAGGAATTCTGGGAGTTGAAGTCCATGAGGCATAAAAGAGCCAAGGTTGCCTACCCCTGGCCTAGTAGAATCTAGGTTTCTTCTGTGTTGTGGCCACCACAAGTCTTCACTTTCTTTCCGTTTGTGTCGATCAGAGGTCAGAGTGGTCCTGCTTGTTCTGTCCAATTAGCTGTTGGCACTCTGCATATGGGCTCAAGACCGATTAGTACATATTTTGTCCACAACACTGAAATCAAAACCTTGCCCCTTTTTAACGTGTTCGTTACAAATGCAAAAGAAAGGACAGGGCTTCAATTATGCCCAATGTCTTGGTTTGGTTTTTTTCATCCACTCCCTGTGGATGCCCCTGTTCTTAGATCAGATTTTGAGTAGGCAGTTTCAGTCTTTGGAAAATGACTGAAAGAATAGCAAGCTAAAATTGAACAGGTTTGCCCTGGAATCTTCTATTGCAAACTTAAATGAAAACACAGCATTTTTTGAATCTGTGATCTTCCATGTGAACTGAACTAAGCTGATTTGCCTGGAGCTACAGTAGTCAAGGTGGGGTGTCGGGAGAAGACTGGTTCCCTCTCTACAAGTATTGAAGAATGGGAAATCATTTGGTTGATTTATTGTCTGAGATAATAGCTGAGAAAATATCAAGGTGAGGTTTGGGGAGAAAAAGATTTTGATTTCTGTCTGTTTTCTGTTTTTCTTTCTTTCTTTCTTTCTTTCTTTCTTTCTTTCTTTCTTTCTTTCTTTCTTTCTTTCTTTCTTTCTTTCTTTCTTTCTTTCTTTCTTTCTTTCTTTCTTTCTTTCTTTCTTTTTATAAGTTTTTGATTGATTTTCCAATGTTACAATAGTATCTTTGAACAGCAATGTGGTGTCTGGGATACAATAGTTCCATTTCATACAAATACATATTATTACAAGTCTCCAATTAGTTGTAACCAGTATTTCCTCTCTTATTTTCCTTAAATACATATGTATTCTGTTTTTCTTTCTATAAAAATCCATGGATTACATTAGAATTGGTCCCTAGAGTTGACTTTAGATTTGCTCTGAGAAAAAGCAGATGTGTGTGATATTTTCATCCTAATTTCCCCAAAAGTAAGACTGAAGTAGCTTCAGGCAATTCAGTCTTCCCTACTTTAGCCTAGGCACCTCTGTATTTTGTCAAATTCAAGTAACTTGAATTGGACTTGGAATCTCTCTGAACTGCAACTATGGAAAGTTTCATTCAGAGTTTTGATTGCAGTCAAATCTTGACTCATTCTCAGAGATATAATCAGAACGATGTTTTGTTAATCTCCCCTGCGTGCAAATGCTCATTTGCATTTACAGGAGGAAGAGGTTGCTGGGAAGATGCTTTGGTTCCTCTTGCCTGAAAAAAGAACTGGAAAAATATCCAGGTGGAATTTTTAAAGGAAATTCTTATTTTCCCCCCCCATCATGTCTCTTGTAGACATGGCAAAGAATATGCCTGGCGCTCTATAGCAATAGCAATAGCACTTAGACTTATATACAGCTTCTCAGTGCTTTAGAGACCTCTCTAAACAGTTTACAGAGTCAGCATATTGTCCCCAACAATCTGAGTCCTTATTTTACTTACTTGGGCCCACCTCAGGATCGAACTGCCCAATTGCTGGCAGTCAGCAGAATTAGCCTGCAATACTGCATGCTAACCACTGCACCACCATGGCTCATCATGCATGTTGTTTCACCCATTGGGAAAACTCTTTCTATAGTGTGAAAGAGTGACTAGGAAGGTATCAAGGCTAACCTCTGGAATACTTGTAGTATTTTTCCCAATGAGTGAAACCACATGCATTAAAAAGGTTCAATGGCAGATGTTTACGTATAGCTTTATATAATACATGAGCTTAAATATGCTTTTTTCAGTTTTATTTCTTTTGCATAAGGGTATTCTTTATGCTAAAGTTGTTTGTAGCTTTTGTTTTGATTTTTTGGGAAGTATACGTGTTTGGTAAGATTAGATCCTGATGCTTTTGTCATGGTTCCAAGAGATGAAACCCTTCAAAAGAACTTCAAGACATTGTTTTCCTTAAAGAATCTTTTATTCAGGAAACAAAGGATCAGCACTACATAGTTGAACCCAAAAACTAAATTCCCTTCCCCTGGATACAAAGTAACAAAGTACAATTCCCACCCCCCAATAAACAGTCATAAAGCACATTCCCCAATTAGTGTGAAGCGTGGGCTTTCTCCTCATCTCGTCAGCCCGCCAAAATGTTATCAGCTCTGGACCCAGTTTGTCATTGGACGGCATAGTTATTATTATTATTATGACTAACTGAACTCTCATTCCAATTCCCCCTCCCAGCACTAACTAATTCTAACAGCACAGAGAAAATGGCTGCATTTTCATCTGTTGTCAAAGCAAGAACATCCGATGTTAGCAGCGTTGACAGCATTATTTTACTGTTTGGGGAATAATAAATAAATGTCAGACTTTATATTGGCTTGAAATATAATACAGATAGTCCCCTACTTACAGCCATTCATTTAGTGACCCGTTTGAAGTTACAACAGCACTGGAAAAAAGTGACACGACTGTTTATCACACTTATAACTGTTGCAGCATTCCCATCATCCCATGATCAAAATGAGGGATGCAAGGCAGCTGGCATGTATTTATGAGGGTTGCAGTGTCCTGGGGTCATGTGATTATCTTTTGCGACATGACAAAGTCAATGGGGGAAGCAAGACTCACTTAACAACCATGTTACTAACTTAACAACTGTACTTAACAATTGTAGCAAGAAAGGTCATGAAATGGGGCAAAACTCACTTAACAACTGTCTTGGGCTCAATTGTGGTTGTAAATCAAGGACTACTTTCATTTAGTGAATCAATTTGCTCTGGTAGTTAGAGGCACCAGGCTAGAAACCATAAAACCAATGTAAGTTCTAACCTTGTCTTAGGCATGAAGCTGGATGGATGGCTTTAGCCCAGTCCTTCTCTCTCAGTCCTAGAAATGGTAAACCACTTCCAAAATCTTGTCAAGGAAACTGCAGGGATTTGATTTAATTTAATTTGATTTGATTTGAGGGCAAGACAGACTTGAAGGATGGTTGTTGTTTTTTTTTAAAAAAGCAGCTTCTGTATGGAAAAAGAGGCCCAGGTATTTGCTGCTCCTGTTGTGAAAATAAGAGGAAAAAGCCAAGATTATTCTGATCAGGCCCCTTTGTTTGTGTCATTCTTTCTCTGATGTTGTCTGAATGCTATCTTTGTCCACCAAAAACTGAAGCCATTTTGGCAGCTGAAGCCATTTTGATGCTCTTCCATGGGATTTGTTTACCCTTGAATCACAAACACAAATAGAAACTTGCTGTATTTGGATTTGGGATCTCCAATTGAATCTCCTTGTATTTGCATAGGCTAATGAGTCTGGGGTTTGGGGCAAACTGTTAATCTCTTCCTCCTCTGAATGCAAGTGACCAGCCTATTGCACCTGTTGTAGAATTTGTTAGAAGATGCCAAAGGCAGAGTTGTCTTAAATAAGAGCTGGAAGAATCAAAGTGGATTTAAGAGAGAAGAACCTGTTCTTTCCATTATGTTTGAGTAGGGGTCTTCAAACATGGCCCCTTTATGACTTGTGGACTTCAACTCCCAGAATACACTGGCTGAGGAATTCTGGGAGTTGAAGTCCACAAGTCATAAAAGGGCCAAGTCTGAAGACCCTTGTGTTTGGGTATATACTTTGCTCTGCTTTTAGTATAGGTAGTTAAGAAGATGCTTGAGTCACCATAGCCTGAAAGAGCAGCTAGACAAGCTAGACAGGAGCCTGCATTTCCTGCATCAGATGAGAAGAGCACATCTTAATGGACCCTGAGCGGTTCCAGGCGGCGCTTGGGTCCCCACCTGCCTCCTTTGCTCACAGATCGGCCGATGCCCTAGTGGAAGCCTGGGAAAGGGCAGCCACAGAGGCACTTGACCGAGTTGTACCCATGCGGCCCTTGACCCGGTGCAGATCCCAATGGGCTCCATGGTTCTCCATGGAGCTCCGGGAGATGAAGCGTCGGAGACGGGGCCTAGAGAGCTGTTGGAGGTCCAGCCGATCTGAATCCGACCAGTTGCGACTAAGGTCGTTTACGAGATCTTATCTCACAGCGATGAGGGTCGCAAGGTCTAACCACTTTGCCACCCTCATTGCGTCCGCAGATAATCGCCCAGCCGCCCTGTTTAGGGTAACCTGCTCCCTCCTTAATCAGGAGGCGAGGGAGGAGCCCTTGCAGGGTCGCGCCGAGGAGTTTAGCCGATATCTGTCGGACAAAATCGCTTGGATTCAGACCGGTTTGGACTCCGATTGGGCAGAGTCTGACGATGAGGGCACGGGCAGTCTTGTCGATGTTATCTGGGAGGAGTTCGACCCTGTGACTCCTGAAGATGTGGACAGGATCATGGGGAAGCTGAGCTCCACCCCGTGTTTATTGGACCCGTGTCCCTCCTGGCTGGTTTATGCGGCCCGGGATGGGACATGAGGCTGGCTCCAGGCAGTGATAACTGCTTCTTTGAGTGAGGGTAGTTTTCCCGCCGCCTTGAAGGAGGCGGTGGTGAGACCCCTCCTCAAGAAGCCTGCCTTGCACCCAGCAATATTAAACAATTTTTGTCCGGTCTCCAACCTTCGCTTTCTTGTGAAGGTTGGTTGAGAGCGTGGTGGCGCATTAGCTACCTTTGTTCTTGGAGGAAGCTGATTATCTGGACCCGTACCAATCGGGTTTCAGGCCCGGGTACAGCACGGAGACGGCATTGGTCACGCTGGTGAATGATCTCTGGCGGGCTCGGGACAGGGGTTGTTCCTCTGTCCTAGTCCTATTAGACCTCTCAGCGGCTTTCGATACCATCGACCATGGTATCCTGCTGCGGCGTCTCAGGGGGTTGGGAGTGGGAGGCACAGTTTTTCAGTGGCTCTCCTCCTACCTTCTGGGACGTTCGCAGTCGGTGTTGGCAGGGGGGCAGAGGTCGACCTTGAGGCCTCTCATTTGTGGAGTTCCCCAGGGATCGGTCCTCTCGCCTCTCCTGTTCAACATCTATAAGAAGCCTCTGGGTGAGATCATTCGTGGTTTTGGAGTTGGGTATCATCAGTATGCTGATGATACCCAGCTTTTCATTTCAACCCCAAACCACCCCAGTGATGCCCTCGACGTGGTGTCCCGTTGCCTGGAGGCGGTCCGGGTCTGGATGGGGAGGAACAGGCTTCGGCTCAACCCTGACAAGACTGAGTGGCTGTTTGTGCCGGCATCCCGGGAAATTCAGATTACTCCATCTCTTGCTATGGGGGGTGAGCTATTGCCCCCCGTAGATAGGGCGTGCAACTTGGGGGTCCTCCTAGACTCACAGCTCTCTTTAGAAGATCATATAGGAGCTGTGACTAGGGGGGCCTTTGCCCAGGTTCGCCTGGTGCGCCAGTTGCGGCCCTATCTGAACTGGGATGCCTTGTGTACAGTCACTTATGCGCTCGTGACCTCTCGTTTGGACTACTGTAATGCTCTCTACATGGGACTGCCCTTGAAGACCACTCGGAGGCTCCAACTGGTGCAGAATGCAGCCGTGCGAGTTGTGTTGGGAGTCTCCCAATACTCCTATGTTACACCTTTGCTCCGCGAGCTGCATTGGTTGCCGGTTGTCTTCCGGGTGAGATTCAAGGTGCTGGTAATGACCTACAAAGCCCTACATGGCATGGGTCCAGATTACCTATGGCAGCACCTGCTGCCGGCGTCAACTTCCCTCCGTCCAGTGCGCTCCCACAGAGAGGGCCTCCTCAGGGTGCCTCCGATCAGAGAATGTCGACTGGTGGCCCCCAGGGGGAGGGCGTTCTCTGTGGGCGCGCCAGACCTGTGGAACCACTTGCCGGTTGAGCTCCGGATGGCCCCCGACCTTCGCTCCTTCCGGCGGGATCTAAAAACCTATTTATTTGAGCAATCCGGCCTGGTCTGATGGGTTTGGGGTTGGGTTTTTAATATGGTTTTAACTATTGTATATATCGGGCATAAATTATTTAATTGTTTTTTAACTTTTGTACTTTGTTTTTTAATATTTATTGCCCTGTACACCGCCCTTAGTCCTTCGGGAGAAGGGCGGTATAAAAATTTAATAAATAAATAAATAAATCTTTCTCCTTCTGTCCTGGCCACTTTTTACAGAGGCACAATTGAGAGCATTTTAACAAATTTCATCACTGTCTAGTTTGGTGGCAGCAGAGCCTCAGACAGAAAGTCCACACAGAGAATGGTAAGGACAGCCGAGAAGTTCACAGGAAGCTCGCTCCCTGGTATTCAGGATGCTGCTTATAAGCACTATGTGCTTAGAGCTCAAAGCATTGTTAGAAACTCCACAGGCCCACTTTACGGTCTGTTTCTGTTGCTCCCCTCTGGGAGGAGGTTTCAAAGTATTTATAGCAGGACTACCTAATTCTGTAATAGCTTTGCTCCCTATGCCACCCGTTTGGTAAACTCGCAAGATACGTTTTTCTCGCCATGCACATGTATACAGTACATAGCCCAAACTAGTCTGTTGTCTCTCTGTGTCATATAATATATGTGGGTATATGCATAATTCTGTATTTATTTATTTTTGTCATATTTATGTAGTGTATATTGGAGGTCATGACCCTTTGAGAGCTGAATTCAACAAAATTTCATTTTAATGTATTCCGATTAGTGCACATTCAAAGTGACAATAAAGTTATTATTCTATTCTTCAGAGTTTAATGGTTCAGGGATTTTTGAGCACTGTATGCATGGCACTTTTTTGTGGGGTGGGTGGGAATTGCCATAACTGTTCCAGAGTTCATTTAAATGTAAGCTTTTTTGTTTGAAGGACTAGCTTTGTGTCTTTTACATCTTTGATGTATTAATATGCTGTGACTAAAATTATAATAAGTTGCTTAAGCTTATTTGGAATGAGGGAGTGTGAGTTGCAACAGGGCAAGCCTTATCAACTGATTGTGAAAGGAAGATCAATGATAATGTTACACAAGGTTCTACAGTTTTGTTTTGCTATGTTTGGTAAGAGGGCATGGCTCAATTAGGTGAAGACACAGATCTAGCCAGGCCGTTGTGGGGAAAAAAATAATCCTGGTGCATTCTTATAGCAATAGCACTTATATGCTTATATACCACTCCATAATGCTTTACAGCACACACTGTGTGGTTTACAATGTCAGCATATTGCCCTCAACAATCTGGGTCCTCATTTTACTGACCTTGGAAGGATGGAAGGCCGAGTCCACCTTGAGCTGATCAGGACTGAGCTGTTGACAGTGAGCAGAGTTTGCCTGCAATACTGCTTTCTAACCACAGCTCCTTATGGGAGAAGCCTGGGAGCAGTCGATTGGAATGTTGCCAGCTCCTAAGCCCTTCCCTGTCCCTTCGTGTCATGTGATCTACAAAGAAGCGCCTATTAAGGGAGGGGGGAACTTGCCCTATTTTCTTTTAGTTAAATATCAAACCACTCAAAAAAAAATTGGTTAGCCCTTGACTCTTGTATTATATACAGACATCGAGATATTTCCTCTTCAGTTTGAGTTAAATCTAATTTGATTTGCATTGGCCTATCAAGATACGGTTTGGGCAGAAGAATATGATCTCTATGTTCCTCTCTATGCAAATGAGCACCCTCTTTTAGCTGCTGCCTGTTGCCCAAGGAAGGGGGATGGAAAAGAACCAAGATGAGGCTTTGGTGGAAAAAAAATTGAGTTGGCACCACCTGTACTTGTATAATTTGCCACATTCAGCTCTTGCAGAAGTGCAATGGGCACCATAACTTGAAAGACTCTCTAGGATTATCAAAAGAGAGAGGAACATTTTTTAAAAAAAAAATGTATAAATGATTAGTTTGTTCTTAAAGTAAGTCTGGAAGATGCTGGCCTTAGAATTAGGTGAAAGAAGGTTGAAGAGTGGAAACAATTGCTCCAAAGATGCCAACATCTGCCTACCAAGCCCGGTTCCCTTCTGATACATGCTCAGTTCCCAACCAAAGGGTCTTTTCTTTCTGGGCTAGCTATCACCTGCCAAACAGGTGGCAATCCTGCTCCATATTGGCACAATTTTTCAACCCTGAACCAAATATACCTTTTCCTTTATTCCCCAAGTTGGCGTGGTCTTTGAACTCTGATCCAGGAGTATTTTTCCTCCACATTAGCTTTCTACCAAAATGGGCCCCTCTTTTGGCAGATTCTCATAACTCTGGGACATTGGCATTTTTGTCAAGCAACCCATTTCTGGTTACAGAAGGAGAAAACCCTCTCCATGGGCATCCCTTTAAATCACAGAAGTAGAACAAATCCAGAGGCAATTGAGGTTCTATCCCTTGGTACATGTGCGGGGCACTGATGCATGTACAAAGGGGCAGGGTTTCGATTGCACATTTGCTGCGGCCATCTTGGGCATCCCAGGCTCTTCCGTTTTTTGCCATTTTGTCACAGAATGCAAACAATGCAGTGCTGGCTTAATCAGCTTGCCAATGGCGCTGAGAGCCCTCTTGGGCCGTGTTTCATTTTTAAGATTTGCAGGATGGGGAGGGGTTGAACTGAACCCTCTTACTGGTGAGGATCCTGCTTTTAAAATGGGGTATGGCAAGACTTGAAGAACGTTTTTTTTCTCGGTGGCTTGCACATTTAATTTTATCATTTATTCATTTCCCGCCCTTATTATTTTTTATAAATAACTCAAGACAGGGAACATAACTAAAACTCTCTTCTCCTCCTACTACTTTCCCCACAACAACCATGTAAGATGAGTTGGGCTGAGAGCGAGTGCCTGGTTCAAGATCACCCAGTTAGCTTTCATGCCTAAGGCAGGACTAGAACTCACCGTCTCCTGGCTTGTCGCTTGGGGCTTTCACCACTAGGCCAAACTGGCCCTCTGGCATTGTATCTCACTGGGCCACCATTTCTGCTTTCTTTTGCCGTGTGCCACATTGCCAGTTAGATAGATCATCCTGACACCCCTCAAAGATCCAGTGACGACGCAGAGCAAATCTTCAGCACCCAACAAGCAGCTTACATGGCTGTTCTGTTTAGAAGCTGCTCAGTCTGGCAGTCCATCAAAGCTTGTGAGGGGGGACGGAGGGCGGCAGACTTGCCCACACACTACACCGACCTTCTTGGTGCCCCAGAAGCGGATGACTGAAGATTGTGCAGCAGGGATCAGATCAGACCTAGTATCCCAGCAGAGCAAGACAGTTTTGGAAAACTTTCAGCTTAATTTTATTTACAGTCAAAAGCCCAAAGTTTTGGAAAACCTATATTTTAAAATTGGAGTTGCCCCTCTTTTTTGGGGGGGCGGCGGGGGGTGGGGTGTCAACCAGCTTCGCTATAGCTAGGCAATGGGGAAGCTGTTTGTTTCTCTTTTCTTTTGAAATCAGGAAGGTGCAGTATTTCCAAAAATGATAGTGATAAAATTATTGAATGCATCCGGCTGATTTTTTTTTTAAAATCCCATTTATATCCCGCCCTTCTCCGAAGACTCAGGGCGGCTTACAATCTAAGAAGCACAAATCAATGTGCTTAGCAATAGCCTTCATTCTATGTATATGCCTGCTTATTAGGGCTTTTGCCCCCCCCAAGCGGCATTATTACAAAGTCAGCTTATTGCCCCCAACAATCTGGGTCCAGATTGATGTCCATTAAAGAGGCTTTAATGTCTGCTATTTTCAGCCTATTCTGCCAAAAAAAGCCATTTCAGTTACTTTGAATTTTCCCCTAAGAACCTGTGGACAAATATGGAGAAAAATCTTGATGAGTCTCTCTTCTGTATGCTAATGAGCAATCTGTTCAAGAGGTGGGAGAAAAATGCTGCACTCACTGTAGCCTAAAAGGATGTCAGAGGAAGCTGGTATAAGTTGATATAAGTTGAATTATCTTTTTCCACTTTATCATACAATGTTAGATGATCTGATGGTTAACAACAGGATAATAACGAGTTAGAATACAAATTTGTTTTTGTTATTATTTGGTGGGCTAAATCTTGTAGGTATGGTCTTATTATGTGTGTGTGTGTGGGGGGGGAATAAGTAAGATTGTACTAGATGCAAGTTAGTTTTGTTTCTTTTGTAAGTAAGAACAGCTTTATTTTTCCTGAGGGATAATCAGTACTATTAAGACTACCCCCTTCCAATTTGTTTTTCTCCTTGAGAACATGAACTCATGGTTTAACATTAGAGCAGGTCAAAACTGATTGTCCCTCTGGGAATACGGCTAACATCCTCTCGTGCTGCCAAAGACTGAAGCAGCCATTAGAATGCTTTCTTGTTAGATTACACATGATTTTCTGGAACTAAAATCTTGAACCATCTGGAATGAAATCCTTTTGCCTTCAAACCTCAAGACTGAACATATCCCTCCTCCCTCCTCCTCCTCCTACTCCTCCTTCAAATTTCCTGTCTTCAAATTGAAATGTGTCATGCCTGATTTCTGCAAGGGGGGGCCCTATCAAGAGGGGGCTTGAGGGGTCCATATCTTTCCCATGCATGCAAATGAGTGGCCTGTTGAATCTCCAGGAGGGGTTGCTGGGAAGATGCTCGGGTCCCTGCTGCCCAGAAAGAAGGAGAGGCCAAAAACCAAGATGGAGCTTTGGGAAAACACATGTATCTTTCCCTCTTCTTTTTATTTTATGGTTTTGCCTCTTTCTCAAACAGTAAGACAGTTGCTTGACTCCCCCTAGCTTGAAACAATGGTTAGGAATGTGTCAGGGTGGGATCGCCGGATAATTGAGGGGTTTCTTTTAAAAGCATTTTGTTGAGGAACTAGCATCCTGTACAGTACTTGCTCTCTTTTTTTTGCTTATTAAGTTCCTTGTGTACTTTTTCAGAAGTAGTTTTATGCTTGTGATGGGATAGTTGTTTGAAATACAGTTTTTGTGATATATGAGTAATTTATTCCTTTCTGCATAAAAAGTTGGCCTGAAATCCTTTTCCAGACATAATTAAATAGTCTTGGAGTTTCCGCAGGAAGTCCTGACTGGGAGAAAGTTGACATTTGTTTAACTCTGTTTGGGAACAAGAGGCTGTGTGTATATCATTTTCAGCCAATTTTGTTCAGAGGGAAAGGGGCACGTCTTAGTCTTCCTGGGGAAAAATGTTGTCAGTGTGAATAAAGGTTGTCAGTACGATTAAGGTGGACTTCATTGGTTTACTTTATAAGCAATCTTCATTTAGTGGCATTTCCGGTTAGAATGGGGATGAAAAAGTATCTTTACAACAACTCCTCACATTTATTTTTATTTATTTTTTATTTTAATTCCATTTATATCCCGCCCTTCTCCGAAGACTCAGGGCGGCTTACAAGCTTAGCAGTAGCCTTCATTCTATGTATATGCCTGCTTGTTAGGGCTTTCACACACACCCCAAGCGGCATTCTTACAAAGTCAGCTTAATTGCCCCCAACAATCTGGGTCCTCATTTTACCTACCTCGGAAGGCTGGAAGGCTGAGTCAACCTTGACCTTCACAGACCCATAAAGCAAGCAAAAGCTGAAGTAAGATCAAAAACACAGTTGCGGTCTCACTTAGTGAATGTTTTGCTTAATGACTAAGTTGCCAGTCCCACTTTTGTTCACTAAACAACAACTAGCTATACTACCTCTGAGGGTAATATAGTGTATTGAACGGGAAACATTTGTCCAGTCTCAAATATTTAGTGAAGCAACAGAGGCTTTAATAAATCTGGAACTTTGGGAAGCCAATATTAAGCCCTACCTCATTTATATGCAAATCATCAACCTATTGCAGTAGTTAGTGCTGAGAAAAAAACCAAAGCCAGTGTTGTCTGAAAGAAGAGCTGGAAAGATTTTGAAGAAAAGATCTCTTTTCTTCCTCCATTATACTTAAATATCCCACTGTTTGAATAGATGGCAGATGCTGAGCTTGTCGATCAGAAGGTCGGCAGTTTGGCAGGTCGAATCCCGAGTGCCGCGTAGCAGAGTGAGCGCCTGTTACTTGTCCCAGCTTCTGCCAACCTAGCAGTTCGAAAGCACGTAAAAATGCAAGTAGAAAAATAGGGACCACTACGGTGGGAAGGTAACAGCGTTCTGTGCGCCTTTGGTCTAGTCATGCTGGCCACATGACCACGGAGATGTCCTCGGACGAGCAGCTTTGAAACGGAGATGAGCACCGGCCCCTAGAGTTGGAAACGACTAGCACGCATGTGCGGGGGAACCTTTACCTTTACCTTTATTATTATTTTTTGTCCCTGTACCCTAAAAGAAAGGTGGAGAAAGTATCAGTAAGGGATGCTGGAAAAAGGAGAAAATCAGTTGTTTTCTGCTTTGGAATTGTATCTTAAATAGGGGTGGAGTTATTGCTGTTTGGAAAATGGTAGATTCTGGGTTAATGTACGTAGAGTGGATTCTTGAAGATGCCTTGATTTCTGTAAGACTAAAATTGTGAAGTTGCTTTGTTAGCAAAGTGTAATCATAGGTAAGGTCAGGATAGGCTACAAAAGAAATGCAGAGCTGTGTTTTCTTCATGACTCACGTGTTCATCTTATCTTGACAAAAATTGAAATAGCTGTAGGTGGTATGATGTTTCCTTAACTATAGTCAATTGACTATTTTTTTGAATGGAATCTTGAAGCAGGTTGATCACAATTTGGAACAGAGCCATACCCCTTTCAAATCACACATTTTTAATGTGAATCTAATTACAACCAATTTAAAATGAATTTGAACTGGGTGCCCTAATTAACTGCATGTCGATCTTCAAGTTCTCATATCACCGTACTTACTCCGAAACATTTCTCCTTGATGCCCATAGGAAAGAGCACTGTAAAATCAACCTTGTTGAACATATGCAAATGCTGGCCTTTAATTTGTTAGGGAAATCAGAACGGTTTTAATTCCTAAAACTCTAACTGCTTAAAACAGTGTGACTCTTACTGTCATCATCCCGTGAAGATCATAAATTCAAGAGCATATAAATATTCTGTAGCCTTAGGAAAGTGTCTGCTTTTACAATGCAATCAGTGGCATATGGCAATGCATATAGGTAATGCATGCTATTGGATGTTTGGCATTAAAAAGCATCCTTGTCAGTGTTTCTGTTTGAAATTAGAGCACTTTTTTGGTTTAAAAAATTGATTAATTTTACTTGCTTTACTCTTTTTGAATAAGTCATCTTTTAATGCCAGTGTGGAGTTACAGAAATAGATACAGTTGCTGGATCCATTGTGTCAGACTACCTGTCTACGTATGTCATATTATGTTTTCAGTCTACGCTTGTGCTATGAATTATTCTGCCCTCTGTGGATTCTTGACTGATCTTTAGCAATCAATGCAGCTACTGTAGTTGATTGTAAGACAATTCCAGTTGCCATGCTATTTGCTCAGCCAATTTAACCCACACATTTAAATTGATTCACTGAAATGACAAACCTTAGGATCCCAAAATTATATCCTTCACTTCTATTTAATTAACCCAAAATAAAATGGGCTTTTCATGGGACTTGGCTCTTGAGATGTTTCGGTCCTGATTAATTTTTCTTCTTTTCTTCATAGGTTGCTGGATATTGAAAGTCAAATGATCTATTTTGCAAGTTCCTATGCAGGAACGGGCTGTGCTGTTCTAGTGCTTGGATACCTCCAAGTCAGTATTTACTTCTAGTCCTTCATTTTTCTCCCCACTCCAGAAGGGTAAAGAAGTCAGCTATTTAACAGCTGAGACTCATGACAATTCAAGACCCTATTAACATAATTGATTTGGAAATCAGCAACACTTTCTGTATCATATAAGCCATTTTTCTACCATAGACTCCTGAAACAGGCGATTCCTATGTCACTGTTGATTTGCATACATGTTAAATAAGCAATATTAATCCAAGTTGAGTCATGCAAACTACTGTGCATTAATACATAGCCTTCCTTTCTTCTCACTTCTTACATGCATGGACATCTCTGTGGACAAAATGATAAACCGTGATGGAAATAGGAACTATATGCCTTCTTGATCAGAGACGATTTTTTGATCAGAAACAAATATCAGCTTTGGGACTAGGGTGACTGAATAGACATCCTTTTACTTATAAAACACAGGGATCCATTTGCAAAACAAGTCCTTCAACACAATGTGTGAGGTAGATGAAGAAAAATGTTATACCGGTATTCTTCAACTTACAACCATTCATTTAATGACCGTTATGATGTCACTGCAAAAATTGACTAACCACCAATTGCAAGATAATGGTAGCAGAAGGCATAAAATCAATGCTAGGAATATTGAGATCGTTTTCCATTTAGCTTACTGGGCCCTCAGTTGGGCATTGTGTTTTAGTAATCAAGGAAAGGTTTGTCTATCTTCTAATAGTGTTTCTCCATCCCACCCAACCCTTTTTGTTAGATCTGCTTATGGGTAACATCAGCTGCTCGCCAGACCCAACAGATCCGAAAAGCCTATTTCAGGAAAATCATGAGGATGGACATAGGCTGGTTTGATTGTACATCGGTGGGGGAACTCAATACACGAATTTCTGAGTGAGTAACTCATGATAGCCACTGATGGGACTACGTATCAATTGACAGACTCTAGAAAGTCAGTGAATGTTTAAAAAGTTATTTCTACCAGCTTGATTCTCAGCTGTGCCAACTTGTCCACAACTGTTATCCATAGCAAGCCTGCAAATGGCTTTATGAAGTTGCTGTTGACAGGGCCAGCCCTGCCATTATCACCTGCCTGATAGGCCTTGTTTCTTGCCTTGTGAGAGCCAATATTTTGTGGGAGTGTTGAGATGTCAATATAGGAAGAATGATAGCGGCGACCCTAGACTGAGCAAAGAGTGGTTGAATCACATGGAGCTAATAAGAGAAAGATGGCACTTAGACATTTTTCTAGATTAGAGTTCCCCAAACTTTCCGGCTTTGCGTACTGGTGGGGGTGGGGGGGGAGAGGGGATAATTGTATGTGAGTGGCTCAGCTTCCATGGCCTGGTTCCGAACAGCTCACAGTCTAGTAGTGGGCCATTGCCTGGGGGTTGGGGACTCCTATTCTAAATGGATAAAAATGTCTGAGGAAAGGCCATCTGGCCAGATGATTGCAAAGAAATATGATCCTTCAACACCCCCCCTCCCCCACATCCAGTCAGAACTAATCCTTCCATCGCCCCCACCATCCCGCCAGAACCAGTGAAGTTTCCTGGATGAGAAGCGAAACATCTTCCTCAAGGAAAAACAGTCCAGTTGCCTTTTGAAAAGGCACCTTTGAGACAACTATGAGCTGGATGACTGAGAATCTCCACAGATGTCCATCTGGTCAGGCATTTTTCACAAGCTGTTGGTGCTTTACGAGCATCTGTGCAAATGTTATTTTCCCCATCTTGGCCTTGTTAAGCAGAATCTCTGCAGAGGGTCCAACCAATTGTCAGCTACTGGGGTGGGGGTGGGAGGATGAAAAATAGAAGCTTACATTTCATAACATGTAGAATCTTGGCGGGAATACTCCAGCGGGGCAAAATACTTGGAAATATAAGACCTTCTGCCTGCACCACGTTTAAGGTGAATCTTACATACAGGAAATAAACTCCCCAGACAAAAGAGTGAATAATTACCACGAAAAATCATTCTCATCCACATTTTCCCCAGCGTAGAAAGGAGTGATACCGTTTTGTGCCCGTTGGGAATTGTAATGAACGCAAAATGTATCTGCTGCTTCAATTTTTCTTGTTCTCCACAGTGACATTAATAAAATAAATGATGCTATTGCTGATCAAGTAGCCATCTTTATCCAGCGCTTCACCACCTTTGTTTGTGGATTCCTGCTAGGATTTGTCAGAGGCTGGAAGTTGACCTTGGTTATTATCGCAGTCAGTCCCCTAATTGGGATCGGAGCTGGCATAATTGGCCTGGTACGGAAGAATGTCATGTCTGTTGAAGGGGAGTTGCTGAGGTTATTTAGAGGGAATTGGGGGAAATTGGAAGGGAGGGGGAGGAGAGATTCCTCCATTTGGGGGAAATTGGGGAAAGATGTTCAAGTTATTGACCATTTCAGGAAGTGCCTTGGTAACCCTCCATCAAACCATTTACCAGTGCTTTTTCTTTTTTAAAAAAATTAGCCGCCATTTATTTGGCACAATTTCTCAGCAATAGTTTCTGTAGTTCCTTATAAGAACTGATAGGTGGGGCACCTCAAGGAATCATTGGCTTGCCATTGTTTTCTTCCTGAGGGCTGAGATGGAAAAACTGGCCCCAAATCATTTAGTGGGCTTCGTGCCTAGGATGTGACTAGAACTCACAGTCTCCTGGTTTCTAGTCTAGTCCTTGAACCGCTACCCCACGCTGGCTTCCATATGCATATACACACACCAACATTTTTTTTGTTTCATGCAGTTGATGAGCCATGGTGGCGCAGTGGTTAGAATGCAGTACCGCAGGCTAATTCTGCTGACTGCCGGCTGCCAGCAGTTTGGCAGTTCGAGTCTCACCGGGTTCAAGGTTGACTCATCCTTCCAACCTGCCGAGGTCGGCAAAATGAGGCCCCTGATGGTTGCGTGGGGGGGTATAATATGTTGACTCTGTAAACCGCTTAGAGAGGACTGTAAAGCACTGTGAAGTGGTATATAAATCTAAGTGCCATTGCTATCAGAGAGCTCTGATGTGTGACAGCTTATACTGCAGAGCATGGAGTCGCCTTTAAAGCATCTTGCCACTCTTTGCTGCTTCATAAGTCAAGGCTGAGTCAGTGTTCCTTGTTTAATCAAGGTGGTCATCTCCTTGGATTTTATAACTGTAAAGCAGGGGTGTCAAACTGCCGCACACAGGCTGGATGCCTCATGCTGAAACCCCGCCCACCCCATTGCCGGCAATGGAGAAAAGTTGCGATACGTGTCACGTGATGTTGCGAGTTTGACACCCCTGCTGTAAAGGCAAGCCTTTAATTCATCTCAGCTGTACCTACATGGAAGTCCTCTGCATAGCCAGAAGGTTGAGAAAGCCTTCCTAACAAACAGGTTTCCCCAAAGGCACAAAATATTGTGTTGACCTGCTCCTGAGTCTGATTTCATTAACTGAGCAAATTAGTTAGACCGGCAGTTGTTTCTTTTTAACTTGGCCACTGAAAAACGTCCAGAACGGGAGTGGAAGTTCATACATTTTATAGTAGCAAAATCTAAAAAAACAACTTGAGTTCAATTTTGGCTTATATAGCGCCATCAACCTTTTAAAAAGTGCCTTTGTGCCACATTTGTTCTTCTGACTTTTGTTTCTGTTGTGTTGAAGTCTGTGGCAAAGTTGACGGGTCTAGAGTTAAAGGCTTATGCAAAAGCTGGAGCCATTGCTGATGAAGTGCTCTCCTCGATCCGAACTGTGGCTGCTTTTGGAGGAGAAAGAAAAGAAGTTGAAAGGTTGGTAATATATATAGGTTGCTTCTGAGCACTAAATAAGGTGACGGAATCAAAACAGACCCTTATTGCTTAAGTGTTAAAGATGAATATTAACATATCATGACAATGGAAAACAAGCTCTTTCTTGAAGGAATAAACTTAAGCTGTGTCCAGGAATATTTTTACTCTAGCTTGTGCCAGATGCATAAAATGGGAAGGATGTCCTAAGAGTTTCCTCAGATTTAACTGCTTTAATTATACCAGCAATATTGTAGAGTTGGCCATGTATTAGCTAGGTGAGCATGTGCTGCCTGTCACACAGCCTTCACTTTAATTAGACTAGCATCCGATATGATGGTGATCCCTCTTTTGTTGCCAGTGTCAAAGTCTTTTTTAGCTCACCTGGAGTCATCAGAAAGCCATCTTGTGCTTTGCCTCCGGGATCAAAATGGTTTCCTGTGGCATTTTCAGTATTAATTCAAAACAAGACCTGGACATGTGTGATGGGGACCTAGAAAGCAGCTTTAATCTAAATCAGTCTTGTGGTTCCCTTAATTCGCTGTTTTACAAAGTGGATGGCTTCATCTATTATGCTTTTGTAAAAACACAGAGTTAGCCTTGAATAATGCAACCACCATTAGAGAAACATCTACTTAGCCCAAAAAGACAGGAGGGGGTATAGAAGAAACTCAAGTTTCTTCTGTCTTGACTTTCTATTGTTATAAGTGGGAAGGAAAGAGAATCTCTCTCGGACTTACTTTATTGTTATAGAATATAATAACAGAAAGCAGAGTGGTAGGCCTAGTAGAAAGTAGGCCTCATGGTGTCTGATTCCTACCTGGCCTACTTTGAATGGCTGATAGTGCTAGGCCAGGGGTAGGCAACCTTGGCTCTTTTATGACTCGTGGACTTCAATTCCCAGAATTCCTGAGTCAGCATAGCTGAGTCCACGAGTTGAAGTCCACGAGTCATAAAAGAGCCAAGGTTGCCTACCCCTGTATTTAACCATAGTTTCTTGATTAATATATGCAACAAATAAGGTTGAAAACCAAAGGTTAGTAACCACAATGGCTGAGCTCATGCAACCTGCTAAACCAAAATTAAACAGATATAGCTTAGCCTCATATGCGAACCCAGTCACAGATAGGCCAGCAAATAATCAGAGTTTAGGCAAGGGTCTTTTCCAGTCTTTCTTGGGAACGCAAAGAATGGACTGTGACACCACACGACAAGGAATTTTCCCATAAAGCCTCCCAGTTCTTATTTTTCAGCAATGAAAGCTGCCAAATGATCCTTTTAAATGTGCTCTTCCCAATTTTTTTTTCTTTCCTCAGATATGACAAAAATCTGGTGTTTGCTCAAAACTGGGGGATCAGAAAGGGAATCATAATGGGATTCTTCACAGGCTACATTTGGTGCATCATTTTCCTGTGTTATGCGCTAGCCTTCTGGTATGGCTCAAAACTTGTCCTTGATGAAGAGGAATATTCTGCTGGCACCCTTTTGCAGGCACGTGCTGTCTAAAACCTTTCCTCCTTTGAACACAGTCATTTAAATATGGGGAGAGTCAGTGACACCCAGAAGCCCTTCACTTGCTACCCAACTGCTTGGATAGGTCCTGGAGTGGATTATTTCATAAACCTAACTATTTAAAAGGGACGCGGTGGCTCAGTGGGTTAGGACGCTGAGCTTGTCGATCAGAAGGTCGGCAGTTTGGCGGGTCGAATCCTGAGTGCCGCGTAACAGAGTGAGCGCCTGTTACTCGTCCCAGCTTCTGCCAACCTAGCAGTTTGAAAGCACGTAAAAATGCAAGTAGAAAAATAGGGACCACTATGGTGGGAAGGTATCAGCGTTCTTCATCTCAATCAATACAATCAGAATAGAGCTGGAAGGGATCTTCGAGGTCTTCTAGTCCAGCCCCCCTGCTCAAGCAGGAGACCCTATATCATTTCAGACAAGTGGCTATCCAGTCTCTTCTTAAAAACTTCCAGCGATGAAGCACGTACAACTTATGGTGGCAAGCTGTTCTAGTGATTAATTGTTCTTACTGTCTGGAAGTTGCTCCTTAATTCCAGGTTGCTTTTCTCTTTGATCAGTTTCCAAATATTGTTTCTTGTCTTGCCCTTGGAGAATAATTTGACCCCCTCTTCTTTGTGGAAGCCCCTCAAATACAGGAAGACTGCTATCATGTCGCCCCTATTTCTTCTTTTCTTTAGACTAGCCAAACCTGAGCCATTCTTCATATGTTTTAGTCTCCAGGCCTAATCATCTTAGTTGCTCTTCTTTGCACTTTTTCCAAAGTCTCAACATCTTTTTTGAAATTTGGTGACCAAAACTGGATATAGTATTTCAGGTGTGGCTTTATAAAGCCACTACGGTGGGAAGGTAACAGCGTTCCGTGCGCCTTTGGCGTCTAGTCATGCCGGCCACATGACCACGGAGACGTCTTCGGACAAGTGCTGGCTCTTCGGCTTTGAAATGGAGATGAGCACCGGCCCCTAGAGTTGGAAACGACTAGCACACATGTGCAGGGGAACCTTTACCTTTAACTATTTTTAAAAAAATGGTTGACCTTTGTAGATAGCACTGAGGTAGCTATCTGCTTGGAACCTGCAAAGTACAAGAAGAAAAGCCATCCATTTGGGTTTTCCCATTTCTTTTGTCCTGCCACAGCATCCAGTGTTTCCAAAAAAGATTGGTGACAAGCCCAAATGAAGTGAAATTTTCAGAGCATAAACGCGAAAGGGCGAGTGGCAGAACCTTTCCGCTGACTCCAAGGGCTGGGTTGGATCTAAGCCCTGAGGATGCCAAGTCAGTTTCACCCTTTAGAAGGTGGTTCTGGTAGGGATGATTACAGTGCAACATGGGTACTGTTGGCGGACCCTTTCCAGGACCTTCCATTTTAATGCTGTGCAAATCACTAAAGGCGCTGCTTCCTTTGGAGACAGAAATGAGGCATCTCTTTTCCAGCTGTAAAAGCAGCTGTGCCTTTCACAAAGTCCAAGCAGCTGCTTCAGAAGTGATTCTCAGTTGCTCTCATGCAGAACCAGTTGACTTCAAGCCACTACTTTGCCCAGCCTTGCTCAATTCCATGTCCTTTCTGCCCGATGTTCTTCCCATCCCTGCTGTTGCAGTTTTGCGGCCCAGTGGCCTTGCATTGTCGCTAAGCATGTCTGCTGTAAATAGATCTGTTCTGGGGAGTTGGGGAGCTGTTTCTTTCTTTTCCTGAAGGTGAGTTGAATTTCTGTAGGCCATGCAATTGAAGCTGGTTAAGGCTTCCCTATTCTGTACTGCCATAAGACTCAGTGATTAGTTCATTAGAATAACAGAGTTGGATGGGACCTTGGAGGTCTTCTAGTCCAATTCCCAAACCTCCAGTGATGGAGCACCCACAACTTCTGGAAGCAAATCGTTCCAAGGATTAATTACTCTAACTTTCAGGGGATTTTTCCTTCGTTGTGTAGATTGGTTCTTTCTTAGTACGTACCGTGTATTTTCTAGATCTCTACAAATTGCTTTGAATTAAGGGGCCAGCCCCAGACCTGGAAACTGAAATGGTTTCCCTAGGCTAAAGTCCCTTTAATTCTGTTCCTGCCTTCTAATAGAGAGGAAGAGCATCTTGGATGTTATTTTTCAAAAGAACTAAGTATTTTATCTGCCTTCCAGAAATACCACTTTGGGGCATATATATAGCTTCTGGTTGTAATTTAGTATTGGCATGCAGAAACTAATTTTTTTCCCCTGTACCCTTCTCAGGTTTTTCTTGGCGTCCTAATAGGTGCCTTAAATCTTGGACAAGCATCCCCTTGCTTGGAAGCCTTTGCAACAGGCCGGGGGGCTGCCACAAATATATTTGAGACAATAGATGAAGTAAGTAACTGTCGCTTGCTTTGGGGGGAGGGGATGAGGAGAGCTTCAAGGAATATAAAGTAAGCTTCTGCCATGAGTGCAAATTAGAACTATTATAGTGATTAGAAGAAATTGATTGCAAGTTAAAGCAAACTAGTATCCTGCCTTACAAAGAGTGCATTCATCCAAATGACATTCCTAAGTGATTTTCTTATGAATATTCAGCTTCTCACTGAGCCCCACTCTGTCTGTCAAAGAGGGCTATACTTTATAAGGTACCTGATCATCAAGAAAGGCAGTGAGGCAATTTGCAAATTAAGTGGTTTTAGGAACTAAGTCATTCTGGCCCCTCAGGCATGTGATTCTAAGAAAGAAAGAAAAAAAAAGGAGGCCAGAAACTCCAAGAATGAAATTAATATGTATGGCACTGCCAATGCTTCAGAATTTCCCAAGGGGGAAAAAAACAACACTCATTAAAACTTTCCTACAATAATTCTGTGGATACCAACAAGCTATGGCTGTAGAAGTCAATGATATTCTATTCGTTTTATTTTTTGCTTTGCCAAAAATCAGTGAAATGCATATAAATAGGCAATTCTATGTATACTGAACAAAGCCACTGTGGACGTGTGGTTAAGGCATCAGGCTAGAAGTTAGGAGACCGTGAGTTCAAGTCATGCTTGAGAGCCAAAGCCAGCTGGGTGACACTAGGGCTGCTCATTCTTGCTCAGCTCTAAGAAAAAAAGCCAGGGCAAATAATTTCTAAACATTCTTGCCAAGAAAACTGCAGGGATTAGACCAGGCAGTGCCCAGGAGTCAGAAATTGACTTAAAGGCATCAAAACAAATCCATATAAAAACATATACTAATTTGTTTATTTAAGTAAGTCTTTTCTGCATTGGAGCACACAATCCAACTTCTGGTCCACCTTAAGCATAGAACCTGCCTGATGACTTTGGGCTTGTCACTCACTCTGAGTTCAACCTATCTCATAGAATTATTGTGGGTGAAATTTGGAGGAGTGATTCCTGTGTGTGCCACCTTTTGTTCCTGATAATAATAATAATAATAATAATAATAATAATAATAATAATAATAATAATAATAATAATAATAATAATAATAATAATAATAATAATAATAATTTTATTTGTATACCGCCCTTCTCCCGAAGGACTCAGGGTGGTGAACAGGGCAAACATATAAAAATACAAAGATACAAAAGTTAAAAAAGAATTAAACGACTGCCCAGGCTAAAACAATAGGTAAAAATATTTACAACAACAATAAAATCCCAACCCATCCCCCATCAGGCCAGGCCGGCTTGTTCGAACAAATGAGTCTTCAGATCACGCCGGAAGGAGCGAAGGTCGGGCGCCATAAACTAGCAAGCCAATCATTTGTATGGTCTAAATGCTCTGGGTGCCATGAATGGATGGTATAAAGCAGTGCTTCCCAACCTCGGCCACTTGAAGATGTATGGACTTCAGCTCCCATAATTCCCCAGCCAGCCAGGTTGAGGGTGGGCCCTGGATGGTTACATCTAGGGTTTCACGAGTTTGACACATTCTCTAGCTAGAAACTAGGGGATTTACCGAGACATTCATGGAAATGTTAAGTACTGAGTTGGGAGTGGAAATCGATAAGAGATGGAATTGCCACAAGGGCGTTTCTGAAGGTCTGTTCAAGGTCTAAGGGAGGAAAGATAAATCCTTCAGATGGAGAGGTGAAACTAGCTACTCTGTACTGAAAGAAAGCTTCTTGAGAAAAAAGCAGATTGAGCGATCTGATTACTTCTGCCCCAGAAACCTAGAATTGACTGTATGTCAGAAGATGGCTACAAACTGGACAAAGTCCGGGGTGAAATTGAATTCCATAATGTAACCTTCCATTACCCATCCAGGCCGGACGTTAAGGTAAGAACTCAAAGGTTCTAATTTGCAGCATTGCCATAATTTACAGATACCTAACTAGGCCTTTTCAAATGCAAAGCCATTTTCTTTCTTTTTTAAATCCAGATTTTAAATAACCTCAGCATGATTATCCAGCCAGGTGAAACCACAGCCTTTGTTGGTCCAAGCGGAGCAGGAAAAAGTACCACAATTCAGCTGATCCAGCGCTTGTATGACCCTACAGAAGGCATGGTGAGGCTTTGACCTAACTCTGCCATCTTTCTTTCATTGGAAAAAAAATCCCGAAGCTTGATCCATTCTTGCTGCAAACTTATGTTTGCAGTTTACCATGACGCCATGCCCTTAGCCTCCTCTAATCAGCCGGTCTTTGAACTCAAAGAGCAAAATAATCATTTATTTACTGAACTCAAATGGCTACCTGTCTCATATAATGATCCTAGCCAGCCCATAATAATCAACACCAACAGAGATAGAAATAGAACTATCTTTCCCACCAGGTGCCAGGCCAAACAGCCTCCCAGCTCAACCTCCATCCAAGCGCATCTCTTCATGGCCTTCTGAATGTTAAAAGGGTAGGGAACCCTTGAATCTCATGGAGGAGGCTGTTCCAAAGGACAGGGGCAGCTGTTGAGACAGTGTGCCTCTAAGGTACCATCAGATGACAACATTTAAGGAAGGGGACTGGACCGTACCCACCTAGCAAACCTAGTAGGATGGGAAAATCACCTCAGGGACTCCAAACATGTCAAAGAGGAATGAGGCCACATCCATATTATATGAGAGATGCCTGGGTTTCAAAACTGGGAATGGAAAACTTTGTTCAGCCTTGTGATTCCCCTCCCCTCCCCACCTCACCCCACCCCATGTGCACATCTCTGAGTGCATGGAAAGGCATCGTGTCATTGGCATGCAAAATGAATGGAGATGTTTTCCACTGTGTAATACATGAATATGAATGGGATATTTGTGCAAACGGAAAAATGTATCTTGGCCAGCAGTTCTCTCAAGACTCAGATCAGTTAAATGTCGTACTTTGTGGTAAGCTTCATGAACCCTCATTAAGTCAGAATTTTCTTAACTCTGATTTTGTTGAGGAAGTTAGCTGGGTACACCTATTTCATTAGGACAAAATGAAGAAGAAAAAAAATCCATTATGTTGTGCTCCAGGATGTGGCCCAATCCATCCGTATAAAAATATTTTTAAATTCTTTTCACGGTCTTTTAATATCCAATCCACCTAGATAAATGAAATTATTAAGTAATATTATCTCACAGGATTGCATCTGAATTAAAATGTCCAATAAAAAGAACATTAATCTCTGGGAAATTCAGAATTGGTTTGCACAGCCATCCTAAATACCGGTACCTAGAATTGTATCATTGCTTGTTTCATTTCATTGCTAACCAACTCTTACATATTTTACTAAGGAATTAAGTATATCATTTGTTCTACTAATGACAACTCCTGGGGTTCTTCCATAGGATACATCTGCAGAGGCATATCAATACAATGATCAGAATTCAAAGAATTGTGAAGCTAATGCCATGTGTCCAGAAAGACCTTGTGTTATTCTTACTTCCCCTTCCCTGCAAGGGATGCTCAGAAGTTCTAGAGCAGGGGGTCTTCAAACCTGGCCCTTTTATGACTTGTGGACTTCACCTCCCAGAATTCCTCAGCCCGGCATGCTGGCTGAGGAATTCTGGGAGTTGAAGTCCACAAGTCATAAAAGGGTCAAGTTTGAAGCCCCCTGCTGTAGAGCAGGTTATGTTTGAAACCAAGAGACATTCGTTTTTCTTTCCATGTATATATATATACATCTGAACTAGACTGTGTTGTTTCTCTGGGCCACATAGGTGTGTGCATCTGGGTACATGCATAATTTTATGTATTTGTTTATTTTGTCATAGTTATGCAGTGTATATTGGAGGTGGTTACCCTGAATGCAATGAAATCTCATTTTAATGTATGTTGATTAGTGTACATTTAAAGTGACAATAAAGTTATTCTGTTCTGTTCTGTTCACGTATGGCTTGAGATTAAGGGAAAATTGTGGAAAATTAATAGGCTAGACTTAGCCTCAGTAGCTGTGCTTCCAGGCATTGTATGTAGGAATTAGAAACGAAGCTGGAAGCAGCAGAGTATAATGCTGCTGTTTTAAGAAGTTTCCTGTTAAGAGAGGAAGATGCGGAATTGAAGGTGCAGGTGGCCATAGTCTTTACCTACAAACTGTTATTGTGCAGGTTACCCTGGATGGACACGACATTCGTTCCCTTAATATTCAGTGGCTGCGTTCTTTGATGGGTATCGTGGAACAAGAACCCGTCTTGTTTGCCACCACAATAGGAGAAAACATCCGCTACGGTCAGGAAGATGCCACTATGGAAGACATCATCAGAGCAGCCAAAGAAGCCAACGCCTACAACTTTATCATGGATCTGCCCCTGGTAAAAGGAACTCTATCCTATCCCTTCTCAGTCCTCTGCCAAGATTGCCTCTTAGACCACATCTGCGTAGTTTGAAATCACTAAGTCAGGGGTTGGCAACATGCTGTCACTCAATATTAATTTGGTTAAATGATCATTTCTAAGAAATGACCAGCATATCAAGACCTTCTTAAAGCTTAAGAACCCTTGCACACAATCTCCTTATGAGATTGTCCATATGCCCAGAACTGCCCGTACCTAGCTAATGGTTAGCAGTACTCAATGTAATGATCTATCTAAGGATTGTTTGTGTATCTAGTGAAACTTTTCAGACCATTTCTGTTTAATAGCTTTGCATAGTACAACATACAGGGTGCTTCATCTTATCCCTGCTGAAGCCACTTACACCTGGGGTAAAGGACGGTAGAAAACACATTGCTTCTGGTGAAGGAATAGAGGTGAACCAGTCTTTTTTTCACTAAGATTTTTCCTTGAAAAACTCTTAAAGGAGATTAAAACAAACAGAGCAGCTGCAGGAAAAAAAACCCTCTTGAAATCATAATCTATATGTGGATATGCACGTAAGGGTTATTATGCTTTATCGTGCATGTGTAATTATACGTGAGTTAGAGTTATTGTTATTTTTTTCCCATGGAAATGGAGGATATATATAAGAGTGCTACTAAAAGCTGAATTCGGTAGTCAGTAGTATCTTCAGATCTCATACATAATACATAATAATACATACCATTGTTCTGTACCAGCCTGCTACCGGCCCTGCAGCAAAAGCAGGGACGACCCCTTTACAAACGGCAAGAGGCTGGAATAAAGCCTGCCAAATTTATTCACATAAAACAAGAGCAAGACAAGTCACCAACCATAAAACACGAGCTAAGACGCAGGAACAATCCAAGCGGTTGCCTTCAGCAAACCAGCCCTCCCACACATTCCCCTTAAATACAGTTCAGGGCGTGGCCTCTCTGTGCCTCCTTCCGAGGTGCCCCATTGCCTCCCTCTGTTTACTCCTGACTGACTGCCTCCTGCGTCGGGCGTTCTTGAACAGGGCCAGCTGTGGGTCATCTTCATCCACGCTGTCACGCTCACACAGCTGGGTCTGCATCGTGACCAGATGAGAGGGGCCTTGCTGGGGGCTCTCATCAAACTGTCCAATCCCCTCAGCAAGCTCTTCAACACCCCCCTCCTCCTCCTCTGAGTCGTCCGACCCAACTCCCGAACCCACAGGCTGACCCTGAATCACAACAACCATGTCCAAATTCACTGCGATTGTTTTCAGGAATGATGACTTAGGAGTTAGACTTGATCTAAAGCAGCACCTTATCTGAGACCAGCCTTTGATGTTTTTCATATATACAGGTAGTCCTCAACTTACAATTTTCCATTTAATGACCAAAGTTACAACGCCACTGAAACAAGTGAGTTAAGACTGTTTTTCACACTCCCAACCATTGCAGCATCCCCGTAGTCACGCGATCAAAATTCAGATGCTTGGCAACTGCTTTGTATTTACGACGGGTTGCAGTGTCCCCGGGGTCACGTGATCACCTTCTGACAAACAAAGTCAATGGGGAAGCCAGAATGACTTTAACAACCGTGTTACTAACTTAATAATTGCGGTGATTCATTTAACAACCGTGGCAAGAAAGGTCGTAAATTGGGACAAAACTCACTTAACAACTATCTCGCTTAGCAAGGTGAATTTTGAGCTCAGCTGTGGTTGTAAGTCGAGGACTACCTATATTGGACTTCAGTTCCAATATAGTTCCTAGGCGGTGAGCATAATAGTGAGGGATTCTGGGAGTTGAAGCCCAATCTATCTAGATAGTAGCAGTTAGGGAAGTTGTTTTCCTCTTATATCCAAGAGTTGTACAATTGTTGCCCAGCAACATCTTTTTATTTCCTGTCTTGAACCCAGATCTTGCTTTCCTCTCGTCCCCAGGCCTGGAGTGAGCTTAATCATCTGTACTCTACCATTTTTTCCTCCATCTTGGCCCCCATACAAGCAGCCCCACAGCGGGTGACATCGTTTAGGCTTTTAAAACAGGCCTCAGACTGGCCATGGCTTGAAGCAGAGGCAGGGTAGGGATTAGAAAAACGCATGCCAGGATAGTTTTCTGCTGGGTCAAAGATTTGCAGAGCAGCACCAGCTCAGCAGCGAGGAGAGCCCTTAGGACTTCTGTTTTCCCCTTCTGCAAGAATTGTTACAGGATTGGCAGTTCCCCCTCCCTTGGCACGCTTCCTTTGCTGCGTTTCTCTTGCTGCAACATCCTTGCTTCATGAGCACATGGACCTTCCCTCTTGTTCTGTACCAGCCTACTACCGGCCCTGCAGAAAAGGCAGGGACAACCCCTTTACAAACGGCAAGAGGCTGGAACTAAGCCTGCCAAATTTATTAACATAAAACAGAGCAAAACAAGACACGAACCATGAAACAGGAACTATTCAAACGGTTGCCTTCAGCAAACCAGCCCTCCCACACATTCCCCTTTTAAACAGTTCAGGGCGTGGCTTCTCTCTGCCTCCTTCCGAGGTGCCCCATTGCCTTCCTCTGTTTACTCCTGATTGACTGCCTCCTGCATCGGGCGTCCTTGAACAGGGCCAGCTGTGGGTCATCTTCATTCACGCTGTCAGGCTCACACAGCTGGGTCTGCGTCATAACCAGATGGGAGGGGCCTGGCTGAGGGCTCTGCGGAGCCTCAAGGCCATCATCAGCAAGCTCTCCAACACCCTCTGCAAGCTCTCCAACACCCCCCCCTCCTCCTCCTCTGAATCGTCCAACCCAACTGCCGAACCCACAGGCTGACCCTGAATCACAACACCTCTGGAGCAAAGACAGGCTTCTTTTTTTTCACCACGTCTTTCGCCAGAAGGCCAAAGTCCCAGTTATTCCATGGCTGCTTCTCTGTCTTGTTCTCATTCGACATAATATTTTTGATTGACCTAAGGCAGGGGTGGGGAACGATGGCCCTTTTATGACTTATGGGCTTCCACTCTCCTGAGCGTGGCTGGCTCAGGAATCCTGGGAGTTGAAGTCCACAAGTCACAAAGGGGCCATCGTTCCCCACTACCTCTGACCTAAGAGGACTGAGATGAAAGCACTTTTAAACTTTTTGCTCTTTCCACTCTTTCAGCAATTTGACACCCTCGTTGGAGAAGGTGGTGGCCAAATGAGCGGAGGCCAGAAGCAGCGAATTGCCATTGCTCGGGCTTTAGTTCGAAAACCCCAAATCCTGTTGTTGGACATGGCTACATCAGCACTGGACAATGAAAGCGAGGCTACTGTGCAGAAGACACTCTCCAAGGTTATTGTACGATTTCAGTTCAGTGGGGTTAGGAATCCTTTGCTTTTTCAGTCTCTTTTAAGGACGGCCTCTTTACCAATAGAGGTGCGCCTTTTCCCTGGTTTTAACAACAGCTCTGGGATATAACATTATGATTAATGTGGTAAACTGGAGTCTCGGATGAGGAGTAGGAATTTCTTTTTGACTTTTCCATCCACCACTTAGGCAGATGTTGGCCGATTTCATACAGGGCACTACTAAGCGTGTGGTTTGCCTCGCTTCGGCTTTGCATACTGTATGAATCCAGACATCGTGCTTTGCAAATATGGTTTAGGGCTTAGTTAGGTTTGTGAGGGCAACTAATCTGCTTTATTCAGTTTAGATTATGGTTTGGCATAATCAATGAATTTGAGCGCTGTTTTAACTGTGGAGAGGGTAAATCTTGAGTGGGGAAGGGAGGCAGCTACAGTATTTCCTCTAAAGACGTTTGGGAACAACAAATAATCGATTTTATTTAGATTTTGCATCTTGTCCAATGCACGCAAGAGCTGTTGCTTGCTGCAGTCTTCCTTTGAAACGAACGTGACAGCTCTTGTGAACAGAAAGGCCTGTGTGTGCACTGGAACTCCATAAAGGTTTGTTTAAAAAATAGCGACAGAGACGTATTTCAAAACATTTAAACCTCACAAGCATTCGTTGTCTATCGGATGGGCTGGCAAGTTTCCAGAGAATTAGTTTCAGTAAGAATGGGTTGGAGTTCAGGATCTGAAGCCTGAGAGAAGCTGGCAAAAAGAATGTAGGGATATGCAGATCAATTCACCTGATGCTGGATTAGCAGGGCAGCATTCTGGTCCATTCAGATTTCGTAATCAGGTTTTTCTCTAAAACCTTTCTTCTATTTTTACCTGCAGTCTTGCTTAAGATACAGAAATTTGTGCAGTTTCCTACCACGTATATATTATTGCCGATTTGCAGGAAAATTGATTGCCGCTCTCTAAGAACTACTGTACCTTTAATCTCCTGAAGAGTCTGCAAGCATCATTTTGAAAAGAGGGTTGAGAGAGAGAGAGAGAGAGAGAGAGAGAGAGAGAGAGAGAGAGAGAGAGAGAGAGAAAAGGAAGGTATCCTTGTAGGGAAGGAAGTGGTTCTCTACTTCCTCTATAGCTTTTGCATTTAGAGTTTTTGTAATTTTTAAAAAGGACAGATGAAAGATCTTTGCTTCTTTTGTCTGCTGTGGTTCAATCACATTGCTCTCTAGGTTATTTCTTGGAAATACTATATTATTATTGTTTAAAATACATTTTAAAAATCGATGCATAAATGCTGCACGCAACAAATGCATGTTTCCTGCACACAACACATCCCGTTTTTCAAAAGCATTCTTAGCTCGAAGTAGATATGAGGCAGTGCTTTAAAAAATGCAATCACCCAGAAACAGCTGTGTTATTAAGAAAGAGGGGTGGAATACTCCATAGGGATTTCATTGGGGTTTCAGTAACACCGCTAATTTTATTTTTTAAAATATGATTTATGCATTTGGACCTACGCAGATGACTTTCTCTGTTAAAGAAAAGGAATGAGAGATTTTGCAACTTCATGGAAACTTAAATTCTGAAAACAGACATAGGTAAACAACAGAGGAAAATTAGATTGAAATAAGCAAGGGAAGAATATGTGATTGCTTTATCTTCTTGCAAAGTGTTGTAAAGGAAGATTTGGCAATAACCACTTCTGTAACCTCCAACCTCCAAAGATTGTACTGTCAAAGTCATTTTTTGCACTGTCATCCTCCTTCCTAGGCTAAGATGTGCACTGCCATGCTTTCCGCAGATCACAGAGCCTTTAAATGATAAGAAAAACGGTGCCCTGGCAACCCAGGAAGGTGCCCATCTTGGCACTGAGTATTGCACGATTCCTCAACATGGTATCTGTGGGGACGAATGTCCACCTCCCTTGGAATCCTTGGGGATTTGAATACTAGCCACATTGTAGCTATTTTATGAGTGAGTGAGCATGGGTGCAACATGGTTGTGATGGCAAGTCTCGTCTGCAGTGGTGGGATTCAAATACCTGAACAACCAGTTCTCTTATTGGATGCAGGCCTGGGTCTCTGAGGCCTAGAACGGACTTCCGGAAGTGGCATCCACACACTTCTGGTGGGCCATTCTAGGCCTGGGAGGCCTCCTCCAGGCCTCCGAGGCTAGACCGGGCTTCCAGAAGCAGTGTGCATTCAGCCGGTTCTCTGAACTCAGCAAAATTTAGCTACTGGTTCTGCTGAACCGGTGCAAACTGGCTGAATCCCACCACTGGTCATCTGGTACATTAGCCAATGTATTCTGCACAAATTGAAGCTTCCGGATCGTGCCCCATTTGGTAAACTGTGAAGCCCCCTCCCATCACCACCACCACATCTATCTGTCATGAAACAGGAGCTATGAATCCAGCAAATCCTGCTCTTTCGGGGGAAATGCCTCCACACACACACCCGCCACCAGAACATGACTGTCATAGCCATGAATGAACGAACAATTTCTGTCAATGCGAGAACAATTCAGGCATTCAGTTCACACAGGTTTATTAAGGTTATTTTGCTATTAAGTTACATGACACCTCAGCCCCCATATTAATTTAAGGAATCTTTTGACATTTATACACAGCATCCATACTTGTAGAGAGGAATCAGCTGATTAAGTTTCTTTCCATCCTCTGGGAGTACAGAAGTGCAGACCTAACTATTCTAGCTGTCATGAATGGTTGTGCCTCCAAAGATCATTCTTTCATTGCTGTAGGCTCGTTCTGGGCGCACTGCAATCTCCATAGCTCATCGCCTGTCCACAGTGAAATCTGCTGACATCATCGTGGGGTTTGAGCATGGAAGAGCTGTGGAAAGAGGGAAACACGAAGAGCTGATAGAACGGAAAGGAGTGTATTTCACACTGGTGACGTTGCAAAGCCAAGGCGACAAGGCACTCACGGAGACATCAATGCAAAGCAAGTGCCTGATTCTGTATCTTTAATGTTCCTAATTCAAATCATTAACTTCCTGTTAATGAAGCTTGAGTTTTATTTTCTTTGGGTCCACAGAGAAATTAGACTTTGCATATTTCATACCGAAGGAAGCCGTCCACTTTAGGATCAAATGTTTTCTTCTTGCATTGTATTAAAGATAGCTCAGATGTTATTTACTCTGATATTAGCTCTTTCAAGGTACTTTAAAAGCCTCCCATTTCTTTGAATTGAATATGCCTAGGGCTGAACCTTCAGCTTTGTGGAGGCAACACATGGCTCTGCTGCTACCAGGCAACAGGCCCTATGAAGAGTTGATGCAGTGATTTGTGGAAACCTACAGATACCTTCAGCCAGAGTTTTTTGCATATATCCAGTAATCAAATCCATTTGTGATGCAATAGTTCTTCCAAAGTATATTTTCTTTCACCTAGTGTTCTGAAAAGTGCTTTAGCAATAGCACTTAGATTTATATGCCGCTTCATAGGGCTTTACAGCCCTCTCTAAGCAATTTACAGACTCAGTGTATTGACCCCAACAATCTGGATCCTCATTTTACTGACCTCTGATGGATGGAAGGCTGAGTCAACCTTGAGCCGGCCAGGATTGAACTCCTGTCAGTGAGCAGTGAGTTAGCCTGCAATACTGCATTCTAACCACTGTGCCACCATAGCTCCTTTATCCAATGATAACTCTCATCTCCAACTACTTATATTTGTAGTGCAGGATGTGGTGGATACAGAGGCTCATGAGGAAGACTCTCTGCTGCCAACAACCATCTCTTGACTAGCATCACTAGCAGCACCTTAGCACCATCTGTTCAGGGTTCCTCCTCATCTCTTAGCAAATCTAATAGATGCTAATCTATTAGCGACTATCTCACTGGAAAGGGCCTTTATTTTAACTCTGTCAAAGAAAACAAGCCAACCTTGTGCTGGGCTCTTCCATTTTAGAACGAGGGAAGAAAAGCTTTCTCCATATAAAACGTGTTTGGTTCCAGAGTAAGTGGCCCTAGATCAGGGGTCTTCAAATGTGGCCCTTTTATGACTTGTGGACTTCAACTCCCAGAATTCCTCAGCCAGACACACTGGCTTAGGAATTCTGGGAGTTGAAGTCTACAAGTCACAAAAGGGCCACGTTTGAAGACCCCTGCCCTAGATTAACTTTCCTCTCAACTTTCTTGTAGTGAGTTTGTAACGATAGCTCGATAAAGGGGAGGACTCAAATACAACCGGGTGGCTACTTGAAACATGAAATGATACGACCAGGAACAGCACCTTCCTACGCCTTTGCTCCTGGCAAGGAGCTAGATGAGGGGCTCTTGGGTTTCACACAACTATAAGTGCAAGGGGCAACTGGTCTTCTTAAAACTCCCGGGCAAAGTCCAGTGCTACTGGAAGTTATGAAAAGAGATGACAGCTTTTTTGCCAAATGAGCAGAGCTAAGAAGGTGCTTTACCATCTGTTTAAATGATCGGAGAAGAATGGCAAGGCTTGAGAGGCAAGTGTTCAGTACCGTACAGAAATTTTCAGTCAATTTTTTTTAATAATAGATTGGCTTGATGTGATTGCTCTTTGACTAGATCCTTTTTTTTTCTCCTGGATTCTCCTACCTTTGATCGTTGTCATGAATCTTCTGTTATTGTATTGACAGTATCTGACCCAAGACTTGAAAAAACGCAGCCTTTCAGCAGGGGAAGCTATCAGGCGAGCTTACGGTAAGCTGGATGGATCCAAAATAAATGTAGAATTTAAACAAGAACGTATGGCCAAAAGTTTGATACTATCTTCCTGTGCGATGGTTTGAAATTTAGGAGAATGCGTTATGAATGTACCTATGGAAGTAAAAGGGAACGTTTTGCATCATACTTTCCGTAACAGTTTCTAGAAAAGAAAATAGATCCACACGCGTGGCTATAAAGAATGGAGTTGTCAACGCTGCTAACATCGGATGTTCTTGCTTTGACAACAGATGGAAATGTAGCCATTTTTTCTCTGTCGCTTTTAGAGTTCATTGATGCTGGGTGGGGGGATGTGGATGAGAGTCCAGCTAGTCATAACAACAATAACTCAGCCATAGGAACACAAGGTTATTAGGTCCAGAGTTGATAGAGATTTGGCGGGCTGGAGAGATGGGGAGAAAGCCTGCGCTTCAAGTTAATTGGGGAATATGATTTGTGACTGTTAATTGGAGGAGGGAATTGTGCTTTGCCGCTTTGGGCCCGGGGGTGGATGGGTGGGAATTCAGTTTTTGGCTTCAACTATGTAGTGCCGATACTTTGTTTTTTGAATAAAAGATTCTGTAAGGAAAACAATGCCTCGAAGTTCTTTTGAAGAGATTCATCTGTCGGAACCATGAAATTCTCTTTGTTCTTTACAAGTACAGAATCAGAAGCTTCTGGTTCTGAATAAAGATAATATTGGTAATAATGGATCCACCCCTTCCCATTTTATAATATTGCTGAAGGGGATGTCAGATGTGGAGTTCAGTCTTATTTTGCAGAAAATATTATGCTAAGAAAATGCCTGGTTTTCCCTTACCCACTTCCTGCATTTCCTTTTAATTCTTCTTGGAACATGGCAAAAGAAAGGAAAGGAATTGGAAAGATACTAACTAGATCTAGGACAGGGGTAGGCAACCTCGGCTCTTTTATGACTCTGGGAGTTGAAGTCCATGAGTCATAAAAGAGCCGAGGTTGCCTACCCCTGATCTAGGACATACTGTTGTGATTCAGGGTCAGCCTGTGGGTTCGGGAGTTGGGTCGGACGACTCAGAGGAGGAGGAGGGGAGTGTTGAAGAGCTTGCTGAGGGGATTGGACAGCTTGATGAGAGCCCCCAGCAAGGCCCCTCTCATCTGGTCACGATGCAGACCCAGCTGTGTGAGCCTGACAGCGTGGATGAAGATGACCCACAGCTGGCCCTGTTCAAGGACGCCCAACGCAGGAGGCAATCAGTCAGGAGTAAACAGAGGAAGGCAATGGGGCACCTCGGAAGGAGGCACAGAGAGGCCACACCCTGAACTGTATTTAAGGGGAATGTGTGGGAGGGCTGGTTTGCTGAAGGCAACCGCTTGGATTGTTCCTGCTTCTTAGCTCGTGTTTTATGGTTGGTGTCTTGTCTTACTCTGTTTTCTGTGAATAAATTTGGCAGGCGTAATTCCAGCCTCTTGCCGTTTCTAAAGGGGTTGACCCTGCCTTTTCTGCAGGGCCGGGAGCAGGCTGGTACAGAACACATACAAAGGTTGATGTATAATAACATATAACCTGTATACTGGCATTACCTTGAAAGCAAACAAACGCAAATATTGCAGATCAGAAATCCTTTTAGACTTTCAAAAACCCAAATAACTCAAATTATATGACTTTTAGGCAGCTAAATTTAAAAGGTTTTTTTTTTGAAGTTAATTTATTTGGGGAGATCGGAAAGTTTTATTTGGGAATGATAGAGTCCTGTCCCAAGAAATGGTAAAAAGTATGGTATCTTCTCCCCCTGTAAATGGTAAACCTGATCTTCCCAATGTCTCTGCACACTTAGATTTAGATGTTAAGGGGTTTAAAAAAAATCCTCTCAAGCTGCAGATGTATGAGAGAAAGTACAGAACTATGGGGGCATGGAATTAAAAAATTCATTTACGCCAGCTATCATGAATTGAGGCTATAAATATTAAGGCTGTGTGCACTAAGTATAATTAATACTGAGGGGGGCGGGTTGGATCTTATGTAGATGCAGTACCCCCCTGGGTTTTTTTTAGGAAAGGTCCCTTACCGTATCCAGGTTTCTGCACAAAGCTGGGGGGAAAAAAGGGACTGCTGCTGTAGCAAGTGGATTCCTCAAGAGTATTGACTTCTTTTTTTGCTGGCCTTGAGGAAATTTTGTCAGCCAGGTAACAATGAGGCCCGTGACATTTTTCCCTGGGTCTCTGGATGACTTAAACTGAACCGTGAATCTCAAATATCAGATGCAATAAGATTAATAGCGGCATCAGAATAAAGCTCAGGGTGGCATTTTATATTAGATAATAAAGTTATTTAATAAATGCCTTATTTCCTGAACTCCTGAGACAGACAGGAGTGCGACTGGACTTTTCTCTCTCTTTCTGTAGAGCATCTCTGCGACAGCGTTCCAGATCTCAGTTGTCAAATATAGTCCCTGACCATCCAGCATCAATTGTAGGATCCTATTCGGAGCACAACGGTAGCATTTCTCAGTATGAAGAAGATGGAAGTCCGTTTGTCAAGGTCAGTCAGAGTCACTGCAAGATCAAGAGAAGCTTCTGTTTGAGGTTCCTTTGTCTCTTCCCACCACATGACACCAGGCCTGGCCTCAGGGATAATTGTGTTGGGATTAAATAATTGCAAGTTACTCTCCTGGAGGCCTCCAATGAAGAAGCTTTGGAAAATGCAATTGGTTCGAACGTAGCAATGGCAAGGTGAGTGAGGGTTACAGGCAGGGATGCAGTATTACACTGGTCCTGTAAGAGAAGCAATGACTACTAATTTGACTGCAAGCAAATTAAAGCAGGGGTCCCCAACTCCCGGGCCGCAGCCCATTCAGAACCGGGCTGCGCGACTGTCAGGCTAGTGTGTGAGTGCACACCACTCCATTTACGTGATCAGTGCACGCGTGTGCTTGCAACTCCACTTGTGTGAGTGGAGGGTGCATGTGCCTGTCGCTCGCACAAATGGAGCTGCGGTCCCACGCGCACACACCTGCTGCTTGCACGGAACCCTCCCCTCCCCCCCTGCTACCAGTCCGCCAAGCTGGAAAGGTCGGGGACCACTGTCTTAAAGGCCTAAGCGGTGTAGGTCCAGATCAGTTTAGGAAACTGCTTGCTGTCAGCCTAAGATCCAATGGAGAGGCCCTTTCCCATGCCCAGGGTGAGTCAGAGGTTGGATGGGGAAGGACAAAAGGCAGACTTTCTTGGTGGTTGCACTTAAGCAGAGGAATCCTCCTGCAGAAAGCCACGTTGACAACTTCACCTTGTTAGCAACAGCGCAGTGATTCCCTCAAAATCTAAAGACCTATAATGAGGCGGAGATGTCTGCTGGTCCTGAGGCTTTCATAAAAATGATGAAAGTAGCACTGTGCTGCTGTAGCACATTCCCACCCTTTTATGCAGGTGCGTGGGATATCACACCACATATAGAGAAGAGGCGAAGGCTTTGCATCATAATGTTGCAAGCCGCTTTTCTTAGTTCCCCCCCTCCTTTTGATTCTTCCTGCAGAAAAATGGCAAGGGGGGGGGAGTGGTGGAGAGCTGTTTGCTTTTGTCCTCTGGCAGCAACATTCTTGAAGGTTAATATTTCTCTCTTTCCTTTTTACAAGGGACGGCTTCATGAAAAGGATGAGGAAGAAGTCATACCTGCTAATGTGACCAGGATTTTGAAGTACAACGCTCCCGAATGGCCCTATATGGTGCTTGGATCCCTTGGGGCAGCTGCCAATGGGGCGGTCAACCCTCTCTATGCCTTGCTCTTCAGTCAAATTATTGGAGTAGGTCCTATGACCAATGTTGTTTGCCTTGTAATAAATGATACTGAGCATCCTATGTTGTGCAGGAAATGGTGTGCCACGCTGACATAACCATTTCCTTTCTGTTATTTTTAATGAATTCACACATCACTCTCAGCTATAAAGTGGCTTCTTTGGTTTGTCCTGCAGTTTGTAAATTGTGGCCCAGAGCTTAGGATGAAGCTGGAATCTTGCCTAACGTGTGGCTTATCTAAGAAGCCACCGTTTTAAAAATGTACTTCGATGCAATAAGAAAATCTAACCACTGTGTTTGCATATAATCAAAGACACGTTCTGAAGACAAGTTTAAGACTGGTTCTCCAAGCAGGCCCTGTTATCCTACCAGCAGTATCCTAGGGAAGGAAGATGTGACAGTTTCCTTAATGGGCTCAAGATCAGAAGAAGTCTTTGGAATGTAGCTGGCAATTCAAAATTCTGTGGAAAAGCCAATTGTGTATCCCTATCCAAAGGCTAGTTTTCCTGTCTGTTTTGCTTTCAGCACAGAAGGAAATAATCCTACCTCTGATCTCAACATGATTTAGCACTAAAAAAAATCTCTCTGTACAAGGATGCTAGAGATGCTAGTTTTGGAGAGAGGCAAGACAGGGATGTGGCAACACTTGCATGATTATTGCTCCTAGCACTTCCTTTTTCCTTTAAAGCAGGCATGTCAAACTCGTGACGTCATGTGACATCACGCAACGTATCACAACTTTTTCCCTATTGCTGGCAATGGGGTGGGTGCGGTTTCGGCATGATGCATCCGGCCCGTGGGCCGGCAGTTTGACATGCCTGCTTTAAAGCATTTGAAAGGGGGTATTAGATATGGATATTTATTTATTTCATTTCCCCAGTGAGTAAATGAGCAAGTGGGGAATAAATGGGGAATTAGGAGCACCGGTGGTGCAGTGGTTAGAATGCTGTATTGCAGGTTGACTCTGCCCACAGCCTGGAGTTTGATCCTGACTGGCTCAAGGTTGACCTAGCCTTCTATCCGTCCGAGGTCAATAAAATGAGGACCCAGATTGTTGGGGGCAAAATGCTGACTCTGTAAACCGCTTAAGGTAAAGGTAAAGGTTCCCCCGCACATGTGTGCTAGTCGTTTCCGACTCTAGGGGCCGGTGCTCATCTCCGTTTCAAAGCCGAAGAGCCAGCGCTTGTCTGAGGACATCTCCGTGGTCATGTGGCCGGCATGACTAGACGCCAAAGGCGCACAGAACGCTGTTACCTTCCCACCGGAGTGGTCCCTATTTTTCTACTTGCATTTTTACGTGCTTTCGAACTGCTAGGTTGGCAGAAGCTGGGACGAGTAACAGGCGCTCACTCTGTTGACCTAGCCTTCTATCCGTCCGAGGTCAATAAAATGAGGACCCAGATTGTTGGGGGCAAAATGCTGACTCTGTAAACCGCTTAGAGAGTGGTATATAAGTCTATTACTTTTGCTAAATGTCTCCACTTAATTTGATGAGGATTCAGGGACATATGGTTGCCAAAGAAAATATGAGGGGGGGGGAATAAGATAATTGACCTACTTGTCCTACTGGGTGTTTCTTTGAAGAATCATTAATGGGTGTGAGACTTTTAAAAGACTTATGACATTGATTCTCCCTTCTTTTTACTGCTACTGCTCTTTCTTACTCCTCTTCGGAGCTGGATGGCTTTATTTGATCCATCATTACTTTCTTTGCACTTACCTAGATTTCTGCCTTCTCAACACATGCATATTTCTTCTGATGTATTTCATAAGGAGTGGGGAGGTGCAGTGTTAGGTTTCCTGGAGCTATACCACTAGAACAGTACACTTTCACTTTTAAAATTAAAAGAAAGGTGCTGACAAACTGGGAAGGGATCAGAGAGGGGCAACCAAGATAGTCACATGGAAGGAGCGTGGTGACTCATGTGGTTAGGATCCTGGGTTGGATGTTAGCAAGCTGACGTTTGAGACCCAGGTGCTGTCCTGGGTCAGGGTGAGCTCCCAACCTTTCGTCCAGCTCCTGCCAGGGATAATGGAAGGAACCCCCAACTGGGCGTCCCCCAGCAACAGTGATATCAGCAACTAATCTTTCTCAACCCGGAAGTGCCTCGGTGCTTCTGACGTGAGTGCGATGCTACCAGCATGGAAAACACTAATACGGAGATTCTGCTCTCTGATATTCATTTTTTACCCCTGATGATGTGAACAGCCCTGTTATGAACATTTGAAATGCCAGGCTGAAATAAACATGGATTGGCCTACGCAAGCATGTGTTTTCCTACATCACTGTGACTACCCTTTGGCCTAAACGCTCAACAAAAAAGTGTGCTTTCAGTTACCTTGTGCAAAAACTTATGTTTAATCTTACAGTGTTTCCTTTCCTTTCCCCAAGACCTTTTCTGTGCCTGATGAAGAAGAGCGAAGATCTCAGATCAACGGTGTCTGCTTGCTCTTCGTGGTTGTTGGACTCGTCTCGTTCTTCACCCAGTTCTTGCAGGTGATGACAACCAAATACTGTAGGCTTCTCAGCACGAGGGTGCCATTCCCTTGCTACTCTCTCTCTCTCCCCCCCCCCTTGTTTTCTTCTTTTTTGTACACGTGGACAGATGCTTAGATTTACACTTGTTAAAAATCCCTTGCAGGGGTATACTTTTGCAAAAGCTGGAGAATTGCTTACACGACGGTTAAGGAAAATTGGCTTCCAGGCTATGTTAGGCCAAGAAATTGGTTGGTTTGATGACCATATAAACAGCCCAGGGGCCTTGACTACAAGACTAGCAACGGATGCCTCTCAAGTTCAAGGGGTAAGAGTTTTTATTTAATAGCCGTTTCACAAATCGCCCGATATGATTTGCTTCAGAGTGAAGCAAAATAATAATTGCTACTGACAAGTGTATATTTCAGTAATTTGACAAAGGAAGAGTATACAATTTGAGTCCCTCCTGGGGCCGTGGACACAGCCTCCAAGGTGGGTGCAAAATTCCCAATGATCTATAATTATTAATGTAATAAAACAAGAAACTTACAAGGTATTATTAATACATGGTATGCAGATATCTGAAGCATCTAAGGCTGACTTCTCATTGCAGTTGTAAATCTGTATCTTCATTATAGTCTTTTCATCAGCCAGTGGAAGGCTGTCATGATTTATTCTGGCTTATTTTATTAAACCTTTCTCTCTTGCTCTTCTGTTGCAAACGCCACTGCTCAAAGCAGCTTTATAAAATTATGATTTCATCAAAACAATCATGTAAAACAACGCAAGGAGACAAGGCAAGCCGTTAAAACCCGGTTGTAAAATTATTATCTGCACATCCAAGGGCACAAAGCAGTCTTCAAGAACTGGTGATAAAATGGATGAGGGGAAAAAAAAGATCAGCTGCAATTTTTGGAGCAATACTTCCTACAATATAAGGCCTTTGTCTTCACTCATTCATTCACGCCCAGCTCCCTAAACCAGGGGTCCTCAACCTTGGCAACTTTTAAGACTTGTGGACTTCAACTCACAAAGCTGGCTAAGCAATTCTGGGACTTGAAGTCCACAAATCTTAAAGTTTCCAAGGTTGAGGACTCCTGCCCTAAACGGTCTGCCTATTGCAGTGTTTCCCAAACTTGGCAACTTGAAGATGTGTGGACTTCAGATCTCTTGAAGTCTACTGGAATGTATCCTCCCCGACAAGAGAACTTTACACACTATACAGAAAACACACACACTTTCCCTAGTCATCTATGGCACACACATAGGCAAGATCACATTTTCTCCTTTGAAGTTCCACTTCTGGTTTGACTTTGGGAGCAAGACATTCTGTTTACATCAGTAAGACGCAAGGTAAGACGCAAGGAACCAGAGCAATTCTGTGAGTAGACCAAAGTAGTTTCTTTATTGTTGACCACTTATTTATTTACAAGAGTCTTTGCCAGACTAACTGTATTCTCTTGGGAATAGGCAGATAAAGGCTTCAAGACTCTGGCCTCTGCCGCTTCCAAGCTAGATGACCTTTTTACTCTAGCTGGTGATTCCACCACTGTAAATGTGACTTTGGACCACTTTTGACTTTGCTACCCCTCTTGTCAGGTTACTACAAGTTGAGAAACCAAGAATAAAACAGACAAAGAACAAAAGTAGCAGTGACTACGTTGTGGCCGATGGGCCTATTTTGCAGTTAGAAATATCAGAGGTGGTCTGGTATACGTAAGAAAATAAAAAGAGCTGGCAATAGGTCAGATGGAAGTCATGAACTTTCATTCTTCCACAGTGTTCTGCTAATGGCGGCTCCGTGCTCTTTGTGAGAGAATAAGGGCTAGCCCAGGGGTAGGCAACCTCGGCTCTTTTATGACTCGTGGACTTCAACTCCCAGAATTCCTGAGCCAGCATGGCTCAGCATGGAAACCTCTCCCTTTCTCCTCAGCATGGCTGACCTGGATTGACGACGGGTTTTTAAAATGTTTTAATTTTTAATTGTTTAGTTAATTTATTTTGGGGCTGTTTATTTAATTTCTTTTAACTTTTGTATTGTTGTTTTTATTGTTGTTAGCTGCCCTGAGTCCTTCGGGAGATAGGGCGGCATATAAGTCCCAAAAATAAATAAATAAACAAATTCTGGGAGTTGAAGTCCACGAGTCATAAAAGAGCCAAGGTTGCCTACCCCTGGCCTAGCCTAAGATACTCTGAGCCCGAGAGGGCTGCCAAAATGGCTCACTCCTTTCCATGTAAAGAAATGGAATGACTTTCAACATGAGTGACTGAGGAACAGAATGGAGTAAGGCAGATGGTGGGACATATACACACCAGTCCTGGAATATTGCGTTGCCTCTCTGAGCTCTCCAGTGTCTGCTGCATAGAGCCAGCTTTGTCAGAGAAACTGTTGGTGATTGACTGATTGATGTCCCTTCCCTCTCCTCCTTTCCTAGGCAACCGGCACCCAGATAGGAATGATCGTGAATGCCTTCACCAATATCGGAGTTTCCATCATTATCGCTTTCTACTTCAGCTGGAAACTCAGCTTAGTCATAACTTGCTTCTTACCTCTCTTGGCTTTGTCGGGAATGGTGCAGTCTCGAATGCTGACTGGCTTCGCATCTCAGGACAAGAAAGCAATGGAAGCTACAGGAAGGGTAAAGGGCTTTATTTCTGTTTTACTCTTAAGACTGACCGAGATGATGAATAATTGCTCGAGCAATTGCCTTTGTCGGGTAATTATATCTGTATCTATCTCTCTGTGTATACACACATGCACAGAGCTTATTAAGCAGCAGAAGCTTCCCAGCTGTTCCCATTTCTAGTGTTCGAAAGACGGCTTGCTCCTTAGAGAATCTGTGGCTTCAAAGTGTCCACTTCTAAACCTGAAAAACATCATCATCATCATCATCATCATTGGAAGGGACCTTGGAGGTCATCTAGTCCAACCCCCCTGCTCAGACAGGAAACCCTATACCATTTCAGACAAATGGCTGTCCAGTCTCTTCTTAAAAACTTCCAGTGTCGGAGCATTCACAGCTTCTGGAGGCAGGTGGTTCCACTGGTTAATTGTTCTGTCAGGAAGTTTCTCCTTAGTTCTAGGTTGCTTCTCTCCTGGGGGTGGGACAGTTGTAAATGGCAGCTAAAAACTGGATTCAAGAGTGGACCCTCCCAAATCTTGTCATACGGGCTCTCCCCCACCCACCCACCCACCCAATGGGAGGCCCTTGTCTGCTGGAAATACTGGATGTTCACCGATTTTAATTTCTGAATTTTAATTTCCGAAGGCATAGATACAAGTGGTCCTTGACTTAATGATCACAGTTAAGCCCAAAATCTCCTTTGCTAAGCGAGACAGTTAAGTGAGTTTTGCCCCATTTTACAGCCTTTCTTGCCAAAGTGGAGTCCTTGCAAATTTTACTCGACTAGTTGTTGCCAACTATAAGGGGGTGGTGCTCATCTCTGTATCAAGGACATTGAGCCAGTGCTGTCCGAAGACATTTCTGTGTTCACCTGGCCAGCATGACATCATGGAGTGCTGTCACCTTGCCACCAAAGTGGTACCTACTGCAATTCTGGGAAAATAGTTTACATAGCTGTCATGTGACTCTCACTTCCTCAAGGGGTTTCTTGTGCAAATGCATCTTGTTCTTTTTTCCCTCTTCCTAGGGGAGGCTAAAGGGCTGAGAGTTTCTTGTCCAGGATTTTGCTTCTTTTCTTTTAATACCGCATTAGATTGGTTCCAGCCAGTCTGCAACATCTGAGCAATAAAAACAGACAGAAAAAAAGAGAATCACTAAATTGGGCAAAGTGCCCTCTTTCTGCTCATCCCTTTTTTATTCATTCTTAATAGCATTACAATTTACATTTATTGAGAAAACAGTTATTAATTGTAACATTATATATAAATGAGATAGTTTTATAATGAGACAATTTCCCACCTGTCCCCCGTGTGTTCCCGATAAAGATGATCTCCCCACCAACGTACAATATTAGCAACAAGCGGTAAAACAAGTTTCTGAACTGGAAAGCTTCTAAAACTTTTGAAATTTAAGGGCTAATCTATTAATTTTTAATTTTAATTATTTATCACATTTAGAAACCATCTGTCTCCCTTACAGAGAGACCCTGGGTGGTGTACAAACGTTAAAAACGTAAAAACTGAATACAACAATTTAAAATAGGGCAAGAATAGTTAAGAAGGCAGCTTATAAATTCAAACTAGTTTGAGACACTTTGCTGCCAAGGTCCCCATCTAGGAAATCCTGAGGAATATAGTGATTTTCTCACAAATTGTGCCACTAGATAACTTCACTCATGCACTCCTCGTGCTGAAAAGCAATAGCGATAGCCCTTAGACTTATATACTGCTTCACAGTGCTTTTACAGCCCTCTCTGAGCAGTTTTACAGAGTCAGCCTATTGCCCCCCAACAATCTGGGTCCTCATTTTACCGACTCCGGAAGGATGGAAGGCTGAGTTAACTTTGAACCAGTGAGAATCGAACTGCCAAACTCCTGACAGCCGGGAGCCAGCAGAAGTAGCCTGCAGTTCTGCATTCTAACCACTGTGCCACCAGAGCTCTAGCAGTTGGGAATAATCCCATGTTGTTAAGAAAGGCAGAGAATAGAATTATTTTCAAACTACAGGTAACTACAGGTAACTTATAACCATTTGTTTATTGATCATTTGAAGTTACGAGGGCACTGAAAAAGAAAAAAAGAAACTTATAATTGGTTTTCACACTTATCACTGTTTGTAGCATCCCCAGAGTCACGTGATCAAATTCAGGCCCTTGGCAACTGGCGCTTTTACTCTCATGGGATCACAATCTGCAACCTCCCCAGCTGTCTCCCAACAAGCAGAGTCAATGGGGGAGGCCAGATTTGCTTAACGACCGCTTGATTCCCTTAAAAACTGCACGGATTTGCTTAGCAACTGTGGCAAAAAGATCATAAAATGGGTCCAAACTCGCTTAGCAGCTGCCCTGCTTACCACGGAAATTTTGGTCCTAATTGTTGTCGTGAGTAAATTGAGGATTACCTGTACAGGTATATTGCTAGATGCAGGAACATTAACTATCGCTCAGCTTCATAAGGATGCAAAAAGAAGTCTTGACTACCGTAAGATCTGAATGTTACTTCATTTCCGTCCCCGCTCCTTCCTCCGGTTAACTCTGTGATGTGATATAATTTTAAAGACTTTATTCTGAATTCCGAAGGATATATTTGTTCTCAAACAAATTCAGTACCAGCCAGACTTCTGGGAAATGGCTCCTTAACTTGCATTCAGTTTATTGAACTTCAGCATAATCAGACAAAGAAGGAAAGGGGTTTGCAGAGCACCTTTATGAGCCTGGGTCCTGGTTTAGCGGTTCTGAAAATGCAAATGACATTAAAAACAACACCCTCTTGATCCTGAAAGAGCAGGCACACTCCTGGCTAATGCTAACAACCTGAGCACAGAACCAATAGGGCCAGTCAGCCGTAGCTTGACAGGGTTATTCAGGGATAAACAAGGTATACCTGTAATGCAGGACAGCCTGAACCTTACCCAGATGAAATAATTCATGCCACATATCATCAATTACAATAATAGTCTTGCCCCAGACAGGACAACTCATCTCTAGAATAATTATAGTTCTTGGATTAACACCGTGTTAAGCCTTAATTCAGTTCTGGCTACAGCTGGAAAGTAGGTCAGCTCTTTTCTTAGGAAGCTAAGCAATGAAGGGCAGAGGATCAGAATCAGAAATCAGAGTTTAGGAGAAGCAGAGCATTTAGGGCAAAGTCAGCCCAAACCATCCCCATGTCTATTCAGTAAGATAGTTCTTCAATCTGAGGAAATGACAAGTGTGTTGGAATCCCAACAAACCTGTTATGGAGAACCTTCTCATGAACAGTAATATAATTTTAATGTGAGTTTGGCTGAAATTAAATATAGGGTTTCCCCACCCCTGAGCTTGTCCACTAGTTTGACCCAAGGTTAACTACTTTTTAGAGTGATCCTCACACATTATCCAAAAGGAAAGAAGGAAAGAAAGAAAGAAGGAAAGAAAGAAGGAAGGAAGGAAGGAAGGAAGGAAGGAAGGAAGGAAGGAAGGAAGGAAGGAAGGAAGGAAGGAAGGAAGGAAGGAAGGAAGGAAAGAAAGAGAGACAGAAAGAGAAAGAGAAAGAGAAAGAGAAAGAAAGAAGAAAGAAAGAAAGAAAGAAAGAAAGAAAGAAAGAAAGAAAGAAAGAAAGAAAGAAAGAAAGAAAGAAGAATCTCCATTAATCTTTGAGGTTAGCAGGCATCATAAACAATCAGGGCTTATTCTTCCAGAGTTGTTAAGAGGCAGATTCTTGGTGACAAAGGAACAATAAACTAATCAGTATTTAGTCTAGTGTTCTATAGAAACCATCTCATCCTGTTGTGCATGATTTGCTGTCTGCTTTGGATTTGCCAATTCCTACTTCAGATGTCATGGAACCCCCACTTTAATATGTGAAAATCACAAGTCTGTAGTTCTCTAAAGTGAAATGTCTGTACAATAGTTGATAAACTTTTGTATAATCCTTAACAGACTTTTCTTTTTCTTTGGGAATCAGATTTCCAATGAAGCCCTTGCAAATATTAGGACCATTGCTGGCATTGGAAAGGAGAAAACGTTTATCGATGCTTATGAGAAACAGCTAGAAGTCCCTTACAAAGCAGCTGTTAAAAAAGCGAATGTTTACGGAGTTTGTTTTGGCTTTGCACAGTGTATTTTGTTCATAGCCAATTCCGCCTCTTACCGATACGGAGGATTTTTAGTTGAAAACGAAGGACTTCACTACAGCTACGTCTTTAGGTAAGAACACCCCTACATGGATATCATTTCTTTAAATACCACGGAATCTATGAATTCTCATATTGTTACAGGCAAATATCTGACTGTGAAAGCTAATCAATGTTCAAAAGGATGCAGAGGGGAGGTTATAAAATATTGTGATACCTAAATAATTTCCCTCACAATATTAAATACATACGTTAAAATCGAATTCTGGAGACCAGGCAGAAATAAGAGGCTCCAATTTTTACACCTTGGTTGTTAGCTTCTCAAGCCCAACTTGCTGATCCTGGTTGGAAACCCAACCAGAGATTTTCCAACTGATTCAGCAAAGCTTTTTTTTTTTTTAAAGTGCCCTGCAAACCAAAACATGTCTTTTCCGATTTCAGGGTGATTTCCTGCATTGTTACTAGTGGGACCGCTTTGGGAAGAGCATCTTCTTATACTCCAAGTTATGCCAAGGCTAAAATAGCAGCTGCCCGTTTTTTTCAGCTGGTGGATCGGATTCCCCGAATCAGTGCGTACAGTGACGTTGGAGAAAAATGGGTAAGAAGAAAAGAATTGCTGTTATTTGAATCACATAATTGTAGGCTTGGAAAGATCCAAAGGTCAGACAGTCCTCTGCCGCCCTCAAGCAAACTAGATTACAGTGTGCGGTGTGCCAGGAAACTACAGGAAAAGATCAAACGTGTCCTGGTATTCTGGTGAGCACAATGTGAGCTCAGTGTTGAGCAAATAATACATATTTAAGACAATAGGAAGGCACTCTGGTGCCAAGGCTGGAGGGTGTAATATTTGCTCTTAGGCACTGTGATTGTGGCTTGACTCTTTTTGTCCTCTTCTTTATATCCCAGAAGACATAATATCCTGTTCTGTTGCTCTGTTCCACTCCATTCCACTCCTTTTACTCTACTCTACTCTACTCTACTCTACTCTACTCTACTCTACTCTACTCTACTCTATTCTTGTTACATTGCCTTGAATGCCCTGGGTTTGAGCACTTCAGTCAGTTACAGGCTAACCCCAGAAGTTCATTGTGTATTTCACAGCAGGACACCCCTCAACACACACACACACACACAACACACTCAGCTGAACCAATGCTTACCATGCTTCATAGACCATTTTCACAGCTGCCTTTTTTACTGTAAACTTTATTTTATTTTATTTTAATCCCATTTATATCCCGCCCTTCTCCGAAGACTCAGGGTGGCTTACAATCTAAGCACAAATCAAATGTGCTTAGCAATAGCTTTATAATGAACGCCAGCAGTAATGATTCCTGTAAGGGTTAGGGTTTCCTAAACTGTGAGATGTACCGCCCTTGGGTTGTACAGTGCTACAATAAATTCACATTTCCCACAGTTTCATTGTCTTATTTTCATAGTTCATTTGTACTCATTTGGGAGTTTGAATTAAGATGAAACTAAAGGGAGGTGTAGTGGCAAAACGTTTAGGAAACACTGCTCTAAAAGACATTGAAAACAAGGCAGCAAGTATTTTATTAAAAAGTGTTTTGTTGTGTCTCCAAGTATAACATTTTGATGCTTTAACACACACACACATACACACACACACTCATACATGTATATATAACTTGCACATTTACATCCACCCATATTGAGCCATAATAAACGTATTAAAGTATGTATATTCAAGAAGATCTGTCCATAGGAAGCAAAGTGATTGGCCGTGATTCTCCAGAAACCAAAAGGTGGGAGGGTCCAGCAGTAGTAAATTGACCAATGGGAAGTAACATAGTCTATAGTCCAGATTGACTATCTTGTGAATTTTTGCCAGAGTATATCAGTCAAGAAAGAATATGCTTAAATTGGCTTTGATTCAAGCCAGCATGAGACCAGGAAAGGAGCAATTTAAATAATAAAATACAGATAAGCAGTATAACTCATTGTACACTGGAGAATCCTCTGTTTAAAGACATTGGCCGGTGGGATTTGTTTGAAATGTTTTGACCTCAGGCAAAATGAAAAACTTCAAAATTCTGGTGCAAATCCTAGTATTACACTGTGGATTCAGTTCAACTCTTGCAGTTGTTAGACAGTTGTAAATGAAGCATTCATTTAATGTTTATATACTTTCAATACTGCTTAGTGATTCTATGCTTTTAGTATTGTCTATAAAAGGAAAAAGACAGTTGCAAATGGTGACAAAATATTTATTAAAAAAACTTAAATCTCGGAGGACTTCCGGTGGCTCCGCGGCGACGGAGACAGCCTTCCCGGGCTGCCCGCGGCTCAGCTGTTGTTTTTTCGCCCGAAACAGCGCCGATCAGCTGTTCGGGCGAATTTGAAGCCCCCTCCTCGGGAGAAGAGGAGGGGGTGAGGCCCCAGGTAGGGGTAGAGTTCTCCGGGGCCGCCTGAGCATGGAGCTTGGGCGGCTGAAGGATTGAATTCCCCCGAAGCCTGGGTTGCTCCCAGCTGGCTGGCGTCTCTGCTCCGGACTTCTTGGAGCAGAGCCAGGCGTCTGCGACCACCCCTGCCTGAAGAAAGGACTATGGATTAAAGGAGCAGGCAGAGCGGTGCAAGAGGAAAAGGTGAAGAGGATTATTTTATTATACTCTCGAGCTTGATGGACTTTTTAAACTTTTAGTGAAAGTGCGTCATAATTGAAAAGTAAAAGATGGCGGCTAAACCTCCCCCTAAAACTCTACGGAGTGGTGGATCTCCTCCGGTGCAACAATCATCATTACAGGCGTTGCATCCTCCTGATGTATTGACAGTGAAGGACTTACGAGATGCTCTGGATAAACTTTTGGAATCAATTAATCAATCAATGGCTGATAAATTTGCACAGATGGAGGAGAAATTGGAGAAACTGGAGGAGAGAATGGAAGAGAGGATGGAACAGAAGCTCAGCGTGATGAAGGTAGACATTTTGTCTTCAGTGCATAAAGTGGCGGAATGTGTGGAAGATTTAGATGAAAAATTGGATGATTTGACTCAAAAGAATGAAATATTAGAAGTTAAAGTACGGGAGAATGAAAGTTTAAGAGACAAAATGGAAAGGGAGTTAAGCCTTGCCCAATATTACCAGATGCAGTTTGCTGTTAGAATCAGAGGTTTAAAAGAGAACATTAAGGAAGATTTAAAGCAGCTGGTTTCTGAGGCTTTTGAAGTGGTACTGAATCAGCCAGCATCTGAAATAAGAGCAGCTATGGATAAAGTGTTCCGTGTAAATTCATGGATTGCCAGACAGAGAAAGTTGCCTAGAGATGTGGTGGTTTACTTCACAAAAAGAGAAATCAGAGATGAAGTTATACAAGCTGCTTATGATGCTAAAGTTGTGATTGCTGATCAAGAAGTTTTGGTTTTAAAAGAGATCCCTCCAAAGATTTTGAGGAGAAGGAAGGATTTTACATTTCTTGTGCAAGAGCTCAAGCAACGAGATATAAGGTTCAGATGGGAGATTCCAGACGGGCTGATGGTGATGTATGAAGGCAAAAGGTACCGGTTGATTACTGTGAAGCAAGCGCGTGATTTCTACAATACTGTTTTAAAAGCAACCCCATTAACACTTCTGGAAGCTGCAAAGGGATTGGGAGAAGGAGAAGGAGAACAAGAGGATGAAACTGAGGAAAATGGTGCTGGAGGAGATCAAGCTATAACTTCTTTGGATGATCCTAGAGAGCAAAGGGTAACGCGTGCTGCTTTAAAAAGAGCAAAGAAAATAAAAGAACAAGATCAGCAAAAGTCTTCAGAATCTTCACAACGTTCTCATAGCCAAGCAGTGGGAGGAGCACGGCCTAAAGAAGATAGCCCTTTTAAAGCAGTGCTTTGAGAGCTTTGGGAGGATATGCATGGCAACTAAATTTTTGACTTGGAACGTTAATGGACTAAATTCACCACAGAAGAGAAAGAAGGTTTTTCAATATTTAAAACAATTTAAGATAGATGTTATATGTTTGCAAGAAACGCATATTAGGGCTATGGACCAAAAGTTTTTATCGAACTCAAGACTGGGTACGCATTTTGCTGCTTCTGCAATGAATAAGAAAAATGGAGTGGTTGTTTATATTAAAAGTGCCATAACAGCGGATTTAATTGAAGCAGATAAGCATGGAAGATACGTACTGATAGATTTGATGTTAGAAGGCAAAAGGACGCTTCTAGTTGGACTGTATGCCCCTAATCAACAACAACAACAGGCTGACTTTTTTAGTTTACTTTATACAAAGCTTACCCAGTTGGATTATAAATCTTTTATTTTTATGGGGGACTGGAATGGTGTGATGGATGTACAGATGGATAAGGCTGGAGCTTTTAAGCGCATTCCAAGTCATGCTAGACTGCCTAAATCTTTTTTTGAAATGAAGGATGACTTGGAATTGCGAGATATCTGGCGCGAGAGACACCTGCAGGAAAAGGATTATACTTTTTATTCTGATAGACATAAATCTTTTTCGAGGATTGATTTTATTTTGGTGACTAATGACTATTTTTTGAGGACTAAAAAGGTGAAGATTTGTGCAAGAACTATCTCTGATCACAGTCCAGTGTGGTTAGAGATTGATAAGGAGAAAAGAGACAGGCGCTCGTGGCGCGTAAATGAGAATTTGTTTAGAAATCAGAGAAATGTGGAAGAATGCAAACAGCGGATGAAGGATTTTTTTGAAATTAATATGAACAAAGGTACTTCTATGGATATGGTGTGGGATGCTAGCAAGGCATACATGAGAGGGGTGTTGATATATATGAACAATAAACATAGACGTGCTGTGGAAGCTAGGAGGAAAGAACTGGAGAATGAAATAAAGGAAAAAGAAAAGGCTTTGATTTTGAACTCAGAGGATGTGAAGACTAAGGAGGCTATTAAATTGTTAAGAGGACAATTTGACAAATTAATGGCTGACCAAGTGGCAACCAATCTGCGGTTTGCCAGGCATAACACTTTTTGTAACGCTAACAAACCAGGTAGATGGTTAGCTTATAGATTGAGGAAAAAACAAAGGGCTTCTAATATAGACAAGATTGAGCATAAAGGAAGGGTTGTGTTTCAACAGGACCTTATTAAGGATGCTTTTGTGGATTTTTATTCTAAATTATATGCTAAGGAGAAAATTAATGAAAAAGACATTGATATATATTTGGAAAATGCTAGCATCCCGGTTCTTACGCAAGTACAAAAAGAAGGGATTAATCAATTGATCACAGAAGAAGAAATCTTTACAGCAATTAAGGAATTGAAGGTGGATAAAGCACCAGGTACGGATGGCTTGACTGCGGCCTATTATAAAAATTTACAATTAGAAATGATAAAACCGTTAAAGGAACTGTTCCAGACAATCCAGAGGGGGGGAAAGGTGCCACCGTCTTGGAGAACAGCTTTTATCTCCTTGATTCTGAAGGAAGACCAAGATGCTACTCAAGTTAAAAATTATAGACCGGTATCGCTTTTAAACACAGATTACAAGATATTTGCTAAGGTTTTGGCTAATAGACTGATGAGGGTTCTGCAACAGGTGATTCATGGGGATCAAACAGGGTTTATTAGTGGTAGGCAAATGAAAAATAATGTGAGGCATATAGTTGATGTGTTAGAGTTTTTGGAAAGGAACAACCAGGTTGCTGCGGTGCTAATTTTTTTAGATGCTGAAAAAGCTTTTGATCAATTGAATTGGAAATTTTTGTTGAAAGTTCTAGATAAAATGGATTTTGGGGAAAATTTTTTACAACCGATTAGGGCATTATATCAAAAACAAACTGCCCGAATTATAGTTAATAATAGTTTGACAGAAGTATGTAATATTGAGAAGGGCACAAGGCAAGGGTGTCCGTTATCGCCCTTGTTATTTGTGTTAACATTAGAGATATTATTGGTTAAAATTCGGAATTCGGAAAAAATTAAGGGGATTCAAATTGGAGATCAGGACTACAGATTGAGAGCATTCGCAGACGATCTGGTTGTTACAGTGACCCAGCCAGAGAACTCTGTTGTGGACCTGATGGAGATAATAACACAATATGGGAAGGTTTCTGGATTTAAGGTTAACGTACAAAAAACAAAAATTTTGGCCAAAAACATGACAACACCGCAAAAGGCCCTTTTAGAAGGATTAACTGGATTTGAGATTGTTAAAAGGGTTAAATATTTGGGGGTGATTTTGTCGCCCTCTAATACAAAGCTATATAAAAATAATTATGAAAAATTATGGGGAAAAATTCAAAAAGAATTGGAGAGTTGGAAAAAATTGCAATTGTCTTTGTTGGGACGGATTGCAGCAATAAAAATGAATGTCCTGCCTAAATTTTTATTTTTATTTCAAATGATACCGATTCTTAAGAAAGATTCTAATCTGGAGGAATGGCAGCGAGGTATCAATAAATTTGTGTGGGCAGGGAAAAAACCACGAGTTAAACTTAAGATTATGCAGGATACTCGTGAGAGAGGTGGCCTTAAATTGCCTAATTTTAAATTATATTATGAAGCTGCTGCATTAGTAGGAATAAGTGACTGGATTAATTTGACGCAAGGGAGGTTATTAAATCTAGAGGGCCACGATTTGTTGTTTGGCTGGCATGCATATTTGTTGTATGATAAGAAGGTAGACAACGTGTTTAGGGTGCATATTTTAAGACAGGCATTGCTGAGAGTTTGGAAGAAGTACAGACACAAGTTAAGTTGCAAGATACCATTGTGGGCAATTCCAAAACACGCAATAGAAAATATACATGCTGGCTTCAAACATGATCTGACTACGTATAAGGAGATTCTCAGTTTGGAAAGAAACGTTTGGTGTTTGAAATCATATAGCCTCTTGCGAGAAGAGAAGGTTGTTCAAAATTGGTTTCAATATACTCAGTTACGGGCCAGGTGGAAAGAGGACCAGAAAAATGGATTTACAATGACTGATGAAAATTTGATAAAGCAAATTAGGAATCAGGGACCAGCACATATCAAACGGATATATCTTGCATTGATAGAGATTGACTCAGAAACAGAGCTTGTTAAGGATTGTATGATAAAATGGGCCCAAAATATCCAGGAAGTCATCACAATGGATACGTGGGAAAAGATTTGGGTGAGGAACGTAAAATTTACACAAGCTCAAAACTTAAGAGAGAATTTTTACAAAATGTTTTATAGATGGCATTTAGATCCTAAAAAGCTTGCAAGTATGTATCCGAATTATCAGCCTAAATGTTGGAGGTGCGGTGATGAAGACGCAACATATTTTCACATATGGTGGACTTGTAAAAAGGTTAAGGCTTTTTGGATAAAAGTCTGGTGGAATATGCAGAAGATTTTTAAACAGAGGTTAAAGTTTTGTCCGCAATTTTTTTTGTTGGGAATAATTACAGATGCCACAGTTGTGGACACCAAGTTGATGTTGAATTTAATTACGGCGGCAAGACTTTTGATAGGCCAATATTGGAAGAAAGAGGAATTGCCGACCATAGAGGAGTGGACTTTAAAGGTTTCCGACCTGGCAGAGATGGCGAAGATTTCGGCCTATTTGAAAGATCATTCGCAAGAACGCTATATTATGGAATGGAGAAAATGGATTGATTTTATCCAGAACAAGTATAGGGTTAAGAAGTTTTATGTAGCATTTGAATAAGTCTTCTTTCGTTTTTTTTCTTTTCTTATCTTAGTTTCTTTTTATATATATTTAATATTATCACTATTTGTTTTATCCTATATAAGCTAGAGAGTGATGGATTTTAGAGTTTATAATTGCTAGTATATGATTGTTTATGATTGCTTTTTATACATATACCTTGTATTTAGCTCTGGGAAGTCGGGGGGGAGGGGGGGAGGTAGGGAGGGGGGAGGAGGGAGGGGGAAGGGGGGATTCTTAAAGGAAAACTGTATTTTAAAACTTTTCAATAAAAAAAAAAAACTTAAATCTCGTGCATTATACTGATTGGCCCTGAATCTGCTAATCTCTGCCCTTTCACTGAAGTTGTTCAACTTTTAACTTTCTTTGAAGATTTGTTAGAGTAGGAAGAAATACAGCAAAGTGAAAATCAGATTAAGATACTATTGTCCCTTTTTTCCTTCTTTACTTTTCACAAAATATTAACTTTTTACAAATGAAAATGAAATAGGAAAACTTTGCACTGTGCTGAATGCAAATGGATTTCAGTTTTGTCCACTTCCAGTTGATTGATTTAAAGAGAGGCCTGTGACAGCTTTGGGAGGTACAGAAATAATCATCATTAGCTTCCTAAGAGTCATTTGCAAATTCTGAAGCAGGATTTTCTTTTTGCTGTTGTATAATCAGGATAATTTCCATGGCAGAATTGAATTTCTCAACTGTAAGTTCACATATCCAACTCGTCCTGATACCCAAGTGTTAAATGGCCTCACAGTGTCTGTGAATTCCGGGCAGACCCTTGCCTTCGTTGGAAGCAGCGGATGTGGAAAAAGCACCTGTGTTCAACTTCTGGAGAGGTTTTATGATGCTGATGAAGGAAGAGTGGTAAATAGCTTTTGTTGCTTTGATAACATAAAAGTATTAATAACTAAATTGGTAATTTGGTCTTCATATATCAGTTGTTTTTCAACCTTGGCAACTTTAAGACATGTGGACATCAGCTCCCAGAATTCCCCATCCAGCTTGGGAATTCCGGGAGTTGAAGTCCACATGTCTTAAAGTTGCCAAGGTTGAAAAATACCACTCTACAGATTTAACAGCCCCCCCTTTTTTTTTAAAAAAAAGGCGTCTTTGAAATCAAACTTAATTCCTTGTAAATACGCATTTCCCATCAATCAACTTCTCAGTCCAGTTTTCTTTGTGACAATACAGATGTGTAAATAAGTTTATAAATAATAAATAAATAATTTATCTGTTGTCATATAGATGCCTATTTCATTTTCAGTGGTTCTAGGCAGCTTACAGTAAAACAAATAAAATACACAGCATTAAAAAAAGGCAAATAAAAATGAAACGCGTAGTAACCAGGTATAAAATAAGCGAAGAAAGGAGTATTATGTATGTTCAACCCCTTGAGTTACTTATAAAATAATAAAGGCAGGATAAAAATCAAATCAATCAAAAAATAGAACCAATCACCCACACAACCAGGAAATTGTGGGTCTGTGCCACGCCCTGGGCCCGACTTAGGCACAAAGCCACATTTTCAAGGCCTTACAATAAGCCAACAGAGACGGACCCAATCTAATCTTTTTCCTTCTGGGGTCCACCATCCAACACTCCCTAGCACTCAGTACCCAGAGCGTATCCTTTGTGTCACATTGGGTGGACACAACTGGGGAGAGATGGTCCCATAACCAGCCCAGTCCTTTGTTTTGTTTTCTGTTTTGCTTTGGGGGTTTTTTTCAACTTCTCACTATACAATCCTGATATTTCCTGATGATTTTCCATCCAAACACTAAGTAAGTCTAATCCAGTTTAACACTTTGAAGTCAGACCAGATCAGACAGGTTGGCCAAGATTTGGCGTGGGAAGGTAGACTGCATAGATTTCACATGTTAATATTTTGCTGCAGGTTTTGCTTGTTCATGGAGGTAAATTCAGCGGAGGCCTCCAAATCTTTAATTCCAGAATTAGACCTGGGTGTCTGCAGGGGACAAATTGTAAAATGAGTGTCATATGTATGCATGCATGCAAGGGGTAGTGTTGTGTCACGTCGCTCATTTTATTGTTCTGACGAAACCCTGAGATTCTGCAGAACTTGTAGCTTGCAAATGTATTTTTTTTACTGATAACACCCGTGCAATTATCCACACAAATTGTGGTACTTAAATTTCAGATATATCCGCAAATACGAGCAAAGGTCTGAAGAAGAAATTTTGATTTTGTACCAAAGACGTTCTGTATGTTTTGTGTTTTTGATGTACAGCTGATAGATGGCCGTGACACCCGGCAAATAAACATCGAGTTTCTAAGATCTAGAATAGGAATAGTTTCTCAGGAACCTGTGCTGTTTGACTGTAGTATTGTCGACAACATTAAATATGGTGATAACAGCAGAGAAATATCTATGGATGAAGTGATAACAGCTGCCAAGAAAGCCCAATTGCATGAATTTGTGATGTCACTCCCCCAAGTGAGTACAATTTTTAAAATGATATGTTATAGAAAGAAGAACTGGTCTGAACAGTCCCTTCACTCCAATTTAAAATATTCTTAATACTTCTGCATCACAATAATGTTTTAAGTAGTTAGCCCTCTGCTTGCATTCCTTCTTTTGTGAATTGTTTGGCTTTCTCACCTTTGACAGATGTATGATAGCCTAAATTACAGTTCCAATTCGTTTTGCTCACTTCTTCAGATCCAGGAAATTGCTTGAGAATATTTGCAGGGTCTCTTGCTTGTTTCCTAATTGACCCACACCACTGGAAAGACGAAAAAATAAAAATCCAGGCACTGAATCACAAGTTCCAAAAATGTATTCTCAGAACTATGAAAGAGTTGTTACGTTCCAACTGCATTCCTTAATCATCAGTCTTTTGATGTGTGTCCATGAAGAGTAGGAAGCCACACTCGTAGCTTAATCTCTCACAGGGTTGTTGTGAGGGTAATATGGGAATCAAAATCCTGTCTCCTGCCTGTTGTGATTGGCGAGGGAAAAATGTTAATAAAGCAAAGGTGCCCTCTGGCTGACCAGAATCTACAGCTAAGTGCCTTTCTGATGGTTTCCCACTGAAGTATTAACCAGGAAAAATTCTGCTTAGCTTTTGACCTCAGTCAAGGCCAAGTTGTGAATGGTACAGTTTATCCTACAGCCCCGGAGTCTCCTAGTGGTCTCCCATCCAAGCGGTAACCAGACCTGACTTGCTTCACTGTTTCCAAGATCAGCTAGCTGCTGTCACTGGCTGTGACTATAGAGCCTTTTGGACAACTTTTACCCTGATTAAGCTAAAGCTCATTCTATCTAATAATATAAGTTCATTCATTTTCTTAAAAAAAAATCACTCGGTAACTTTCCATGGCTTACTTATAAAGCATTCAACTAAAAATGGCCATTTTCAATACCAAAATTAACACAGACTTACGGTAATAACCACATACGGTATTTTTCCGGTTTGCTTCTTAACTGAAGGTTCCCCTGCCCATAAAATAAAAGAATGTTAGAATAAAAGCAATGAAGTAGCTTCATTTTCTCACCGCACTAATTGTAATTTTGTTCTTATGGTAAACAAAGTCAGTGAGCCAATAAATATTGGAGGGGTTTTATTTTTTGCAGAAATATGAAACCAGTGTTGGGGCTCAGGGGTCTCTCTTGTCTCGAGGGCAAAAGCAGCGCATTGCCATTGCGCGGGCGATCGTTCGAGACCCTAAGATCTTATTATTGGATGAAGCAACTTCTGCACTGGATACAGAAAGCGAACAGGTAAACAGCAATGAATAAACAATAAACAGCATTTAGGCATTAGATTTTTTTTTAAATGCCCACCTTTATAAGTAACTCAAGCTGGAGAACATATATAATATACTCCTTCCTCCTCTGTGAGGTGGGTGGGCCGAGAGGGAGTGGCCCAAAGTCTGGATTTCATGCCTAAAGTGGGACTAGAACTCACCGTCTCCTGATTTCTAGGCTAGCACTTCTTCTATTCACCACTATACCAAACTGGCTCTAAAATAATCTGATGCTTTCGGATATCGGATAGTGAAAAGAAAACATATTTGATGGAGCATTGAGAATATATACATTAATGCAATCACATGGTGTTAAGTCCAAAAGGAACTTAGTCTCAAATAAGTGAATATAAAATCTCAGCCTTAAAGGAAGGGAAAGGAAGGATGTACTCATTTCAGTGTTACTTGGAGGCTATTGTGGGGTATAAAAATTGAAAAGGGCTGTAATTTGTAACTGAGTCTGAATGCACCTGTGCAGTGGGCAAAGTATAGTACAATACACTCATTGTGCAGAGTCACCGCTGGGAAGGTAGTTGAAGCGAGTAAAAAAGGCACGCTCACCCACAGGGCCCTCTGCTGTTACAGATAGCATTGAATCCAAGAAATTCCCCCACCTGCAAACTTAGGCTGCCTTCGTACGACACACTGAACGGTCCAATCACTTTTAGCCACCATTTACCTAGCTCACCTTCTGCGTAGCGTAGTGAGAATTCAATGGATGGAAGAAGGTGGCTTCTTCCAAATCCATCAGAGCCGGCTTTGCACTTTGATGACAGTAGCAATAAATGATTGTCTAAGTCTCTGGGGGGAAAGAATAGTACAGATGGGACCCTTACAGGCTTCCACTACTGTAAAGAAGGCAAGTGCCAAAGGCCGTGTTTCCCGAGTCACATTGCAACTATATTGTGAAATTATTCAAGCATAACTTTTACTAGTTGCCTGGATGAAGACCTTTATGGATGGATTTGCCCTTGGAATATATTGAAGTTTCTTGCATCTCTGCCAGGTTGCTCCATCTTAGCCATATTTTGCTCCATCTGATGATGCTTAAGTGTCTCTGCTGTTACCAATGTTCCAAAATGGATAGCCTCCGAAATACCTTCTAGTCTACCAAGAAGCTAAAGGGACTGTTGAGATCCAAGGAAGATTTGAGAAATGATAGGACAGCAGCTTACTGCTCCATGTCCTGTTTTCCCAACTTTTCTGAACTGCCGAGAGTATTACAGCTCTTAGGAGCAGAGTTCACTGATACTTGTCCCTGGCAATCTGCACCCCTGAATTCATGGAAGGGGAAGCAGATTTGCCATGCTTGTGAGTTACCGCTTAACCCCGCAGAGCCCAATTAGGTACCTTCCACATGATCCATGGAGACTGGAGTTGTGGACAGTAGGAGCTCTTCTGTTCTCCTCCTCTTTGAATTCACTGAATGTTTGAGGAGGGTTTTCGACACCACTAAATTTGGTTGATCAATGCCTTTCCCAAAACACAGTGACCTAAAGAGGCCAATTGGCTAGGTTCGTATTAATATAACTTGTCATGATGACCACGTAAAGAATCCTTCCTTCTCTTTTCCTCTTCTCCCTTCAGACTGTGCAGGCTGCCCTGGACAAAGCTCGAGAAGGCAGGACCTGCATCGTCATTGCGCACCGCTTGTCCACCATTCAGAATTCTGACATCATCGCGGTCATGTCTCAGGGAGTCATCATTGAGAAAGGCACTCACCAACAACTGATGGCCCAGGAGGGGGCATACTATAAACTGGTCACCACTGGGGCACCCATTAGCTGAGCTTCTGAAGTGTGGGCTGTGTTCACTTTCTTACGGGATGTACTAAAACCATTATGAACATATCAACCAGCCTTGTGTGGCAAAAGACGATGACAAACCACTTTAACTGAGAAAGGGAAGCCCTGGAGGCCAGCTTTTGACTGAGCTGTTCTCTCAAACCGCTGCAACTCTGGTTTCTGAAGAAAATGGCAGCCGTCTACCGGAGAAGGAAGATTATGCAGGAAGAGTGCTCAGAAACCTTTTCAATAATTAAGTGTCCGGAGATTATTTTTATTATCTATTTCTGTTGCTCCTGAATTTGCAATATTCAAAAAGCCTCATGAACTTCATTGTAGATCAGGAAGGAGGCTCCAATCAGCATTCAATGCAAACAGTTGCATTGAGCTTTATTGTCTACTGCCCCATCATCATCATCAACATCATCATCAATTTAACCTATATACTGCTTTGACTCTCAATGATTCTGGGTGGCTCCTAACAGTCAATGAAATTACAATGAAATCAATAAAGATGACCAAATTAAGATAAAAGATGGCAAGAGTGATGAAGTGAGGGATCTCACTCTCCCTTGCCAAAGGCCTGGGTGAAAAGCCTGCTCTTCCCAGTTTCCAAACAACAGTAGAGTTGGGGGGGGCACCCGCATCTTGAGGAACCCTCGTTTGAGAGGGCAGGTGCTGCAACAGAGAAGGATGTCTTCAGCATTATGACGGAGGAATACCAGACACAGATTCTTACGAAAATAAAAGAGCGGTATTGAAAACTGACTCTGCCTATCACTAGAGACTCCCTTATGTATACAATATCTTCTGTGTATAATGGTTCTCTATGCAGTGTTAAAAGCACTTTGGCCAGATTACAAAATACAATTATTCTATTCACTGCCAGTGAGACTATCAGCCATTGCAATTTCCCAAAGGGTCGTCATTTCTTTCGCACGAAAAAGGAGCTCTTTACAAAATAATACATTTATTAATGCATATTCCTGTCCACTAACCCAGCGCCTACAGTAAATTGACTGAATGCATCTCGCAGATGAGTGTCCCACTAAAGGATATTTGATAGAGAAGGCCTGATTACTATGCATAGGACAGAAACAAACAATAGCGGGAAAAAGAATAAAAACTCGGAGAATTAAATAGCCATGCAGCTCTACTACTTTTAACTTGCACACAGCAATTTAGCAGGAGATTAAAACATGCTTGAGAAATAGGGTAAGCGGGTGGTAGAGGCTGTTATTAAATCAAGCAATTGTACTTTATTGAATCCTTTTAACTAAAGCAGCTGAATCTACTTTGTCAGTGGATTCCTAAGGGGCCTTTTGCAGTCTTGCTGTCTTACACCCTTCAACAGGAGATCCTTATGAACCAGACCAGAATCATTTACACAAAGAACTTTCATTCTACTGCTGGGAGCTCATTCTGTAGCGGCTGAAGCTTCTTTCTCAAAGTCCCCTGATCATAAAGTAGAACGGGACAACTCGCCATGGCTAACTTGCCTCGGGACAACTCACCGCGGGTCAATTCAATTTAATCATTTAAAATGCTCCAACACTGGAATTTTGTAAGAAGAGACTGGGCAGCCATTTGTCTGAAATGGTATAGAGTTTCCTGCCTGAGCAGGGGGGTTGGACTAGATGACCTCCAAGGTCCCTTCCAACTTTTATTATTACTATTATAAAATAATTTTTAAAAATATTTTAATTTTTGTCATTCACATTTCATTTTGTCCCTTCTTTTGCATCTTTTCTTCAATGGTTCTGTGCCGCTATTGCTTCAATATTAGTGTAAATCTTGTTCCATGACAAGTTGTTCCGTAGCGAGTTGGCCATGGCGAGTTGTCCTAAACCAGGGGTAGGCAACCTCGGCTCTTTAATGACTCATGGACTTCAACTCCCAGAATTCCTGAGCTGGCTGGCTCAGGAATTCTGGGAGTTGAAGTCCATGAGTCATAAAAGAGCCGAGGTTGCCTACCCCTGTCCTAAACCTATCACAAAGCCATGCTCCATGCTAAAGCCTGCACCTGTCTCGCCCCATAAACCAGAGGAAAACTGGAAATCCATAGGGTTGTTTCTCTCAGTGCTGCAGAAACTGGGATCTTGTAAATAAAGGGGATTGAAAAGACTGATTAAAGGCAAATGCTCCTTGGAGGTGAGGGAGGTGGCTCGTTCATGGAATGCCTAAAACTATAAAATAAGCAGTGGCTCAAGCTATGAAAATCTAACATTCAGGAGCTGTTGTGGTATGAGGACAGAGAGGCAAAGACACAACCAAGGTCAAGGAAAGTGTCCTTTTCAACTGACCCATTTATCTAGCTGGCTCCCTCAATGCTAATTTCGGTTTTGATTTAAACAGGCAACGTTACAGTTCCCACTTTTGCATCTTCCTCCAGCTACGAGCCTTTTAGCACCTAACGCTGCTGTTTTTTGTTTGCTTGTTCCTTGTAGAGCTGCCGTATGGACATTTTTGTCCCAAAGTCTTCCTGTTCTCCCTTTTGCTGCCCTGGCCAAATGACGAGATCTTATAGCAAAATGTCAGACCGTGTTCATTCAACTGTTGGATGGAACTTTATTCTCCTGGTAGCCAGTGTGTAAAGTGCATGTTTGTGTATATGTTTTTATGTCAGTGTTTGATTTCTGGCATCTGCCTGGACAACTCCCTGCAGTTTGCTTGGCAAGGTTTCAGGAATTGTTTGTCATTGCCTCCGTCCTAGGGCACAGAGGGAGGGACTGGCTCAAGATTACCCAGATGGTTTCGTGTCTAAAGCAGGACTGGAACTCGTGACCTCCCAGTTCCTAGCCTGGTGCCTTAACTACTACTCTAAACTAGCCCCCCTATAAAGGTATATTGCCTCTGAATCTGGTGCTTCAGTTTGCTATCAAATCTAATACTTGTTGCTTTTATCATAACAATTCCTTTGTTAAAGCCATTTAAATGACCCTATCTTGGGGGCAAGAATTCTATAAAATTACTGATGAAACCAAGTCTTTTGACTGACTCTTTTGCAGTGTAATATGGTGAAAGTTATTTTCTTCAGATCATTTATAACTTTAACAGCTCATTACCCATTTATGAATCTTTTCACATATGGAAGAGTAATTCAACATATTATCATTTTGGTTTCCTTATTCTGCTCTCTGTGTGTGCTGTTGTTTTCCAGACGGAGCTGAACCATCAAATAATGTTAATGCTTGATGATGATGGTTAATTTTCTGCATCATGCATCATGTTATTCCAGGGCACATTCTTTTATTGCTCATTCATTCCCTTTGGAGCCCTTCATGGTCCCATTTATTTTGGCCATTCATGCCATTTCTATTCTTGACCAGCTCATTGGTCTAGAGCAGCATTTCTCAACCTTGGCAACTTTAAGATGTGTGGACTTATTTGCATTTTAGTGACTAGGCTATTTAAGGCTATTCCTTAGGCAGAGCAAAACCAAGTTTCTCCAGCTTTTTTTGTAAAGTTTCTGAAGGCTAAGCCAATCTAAGCAAAGCAATGGTGCTAATCTTGAGCAGTCGTTACACCTTAAAGCTCAGACAATTGAATACATTTGATGGTCTGGATGGGGACCAGTGACAGTAGAAGCTTAGCTGGATGATGCCTTAAGTGAAAGGATTTGAAACAAATATTAATTATAGGGATTATAGTACATTAACATGCACTCCTTTAAATATTACTTGGCAATCTCCCAAATCTCAATACCTACACAGCAACATTTTGCAGCCTTATTGGGAAACGTTTGTGTAGCCAAAAAAGGGATATTAAATTAAAAACTAGAATCCCCTGGGGTGGCTATTAGCCATTTATAGAGAGAACCATTAATGGGGGGAAATAATGGGGATTGCAACTTGCATGAGTCAACAGTTGTTCCTAAATCTCTTGTTCCGAGTTAAAACTGTCCATGCATTGCAAATTAGGTTCACAAGGTGACATTCTGCCACTTGTAAAGTGGGTTGTTTCCTCCTTTGCTTCAGGCAGCAAAATAGCAGGGGCTGGTTTTGTCTCTTGCCCATTGAATGCTCTGCATCCCGTAGCTATCTTGTTTAAAAAGATGGACTGATAATTTCAGCTATCCCTGCAAATCTACTTGCAGATGAATTAAATACAGAAAGATGGTATGCATCATTGTTTTGGGTTGTTTGGCCTTTGTATTCCTTTAATATTGATTCAGCTGCATTCAGGAGCTGAACATTGCTAAACTATGGCATTTGGAATGTGAGGCTATTTAAGAAATGTTTAATATATAAATTCCATTTCTATTTTCCATTGTACATTAGGGAAAAGCCAGGGGAGAACAGTGAAAACACAAGTAGGATTTTAAAAGAAAAAAAAATTAGCTGCAGAATATGGGCCATTAGAATAGGCCTGAAAAATCAAGAAGTGTAATTTTTAAAGAAGCAATTACTTTTGCTTCACATAGTCAGAAAAATCTGAAGATTATGTTTATAGTCACAGCTGGGATTAGCCACTTTGTTTTCCTACCAATATAGATGGCGTCCATTTTTCAGCAGTCATAAAGTGGCTGCTGTATGCCATTTTGATTAATTCCACTTTGATGACAGTCATTTTTTTGGTAAAAACAAATTTTTTAAAAAATGTAGAAATCAACAATATTCTAAAAAATCTGAACTTAGCACAGCCCCATACTGTATTATGCAAAGTTTCCAAAGATTCAGAAATTTGCCTTACTGGTTAAATAAAAATGCACTTACTGATCATTGTCATCCATATCATTTTTGTCCCAGCCACTTAGGATGGGACCAGGGAAGAAATCTGAAACAGTTATTCCAAATCCTTTAATACCTGATAATAATTGTAGACCAGTCTTATAAAGTCTGCAGTCAATTCCAAATTATGACCACTCCATAGCCAACATAGATCCACCTGAAATGGCTAAAAACTACTAAGATTGAGTACCTCAGATAAGTTCCATTTCCTTTGCTCTACTGAATTAGTAGAACTAAAACCCTGAAGTAGAAGTTCTTGAAACAATACTTTGTGCATTTATATCCTTGGTAGCAGATTTATTGCAAAGGGCTTTTAAGTTTAAGAAATAAAGAGTGCATTTTCTTGTTGGTTGGTGATGTCACCAGATGAGAGGCAAGTGTTAAGGTTTCTTGTCCTTCTTTGCTGCCATCTACTGCTCACTTAGAGCTTTGCAGCCAGATTTTTGGTAGCCCAATTTTCACCCAAGATCCAACACTTCTAATTAATTAATTCTAATCTAATTAATCTCATCTAATTAATTTCACCTGCTGCTATAAAGGCTGGGAGAAATACATTAATAATTAATTACTCCCAGCAGAAATTATTAAAGCTTTGCATTTTTATTTCAAATTAAAAATTGCCAATGTGACCTCATTCATCACTTAGTTCAGCGATGCCTTTAAAGTGTGAATGCCAACAGTAAGAATATATAAGCAGTAAAGAAGAAGTTTGAAGCTGGTGGCTCCCAAATTTTATTTGCTTGGCACAAGACATTATTTCAAGCATTTATTTGCCACTTCCCACTAAAGAAAAGTTGCAGAAATTTAAAAAAAATATTAAAATAATGAAATCAATAGGTTAAAATACTAGGAAAGAATAAAATGACTAAAATATTCTAGAAAACACATAAGCAATGAAATAAAGAAAGAGTCAGGGATAATGTAAAAACAGTAATAAAAGGTAAAGGTAAAGGTTCCCCCGCACATGCGTGCTAGTCGTTTCCGACTCTAGGGGCCGGTGCTCATCTCCGTTTCATAGCCGAAGAGCCAGCGCTTGTCCGAGGACGTCTCCGTGGTCATGTGGCCGGCATGACTAGACGCCAAAGGCGCACGGAACGCTGTTACCTTCCCACCGTAGTGGTCCCTATTTGTCTACTTGCATTTTTACGTGCTTTCGAACTGCTAGGTGGGCAGAAGCTGGGACGAGTAACAGGCGCTCACTCTGTTACGCGGCACTCGGGATTCGACCCGCCAAACTGCCGACCTTCCGATCGACAAGCTCAGCGTCCTAACCCACTGAGCCACCGCGTCCCTTAAAAAAAACAGTAATAACAGCTGTTTATCAGTGTGTGTCACCCAGAGTCATATATATGAGATGGCAACTATATAAACTGAATCAACGAATAAATACACATTTATCAAAAGCCAGGGATGGGGGGGAAAGGTCTTTGCTTACTGCCAAGAAGATAATGAGGAGCATATCTTAGTGAGGAGGACATTCCAAATCTGAGGGAATGCTACTGAAAAGGCTTGCTGTTTGCTAGCCATTTGCTCAGTATGAAAGGATAACTGGAACAGCCTGAATACACTGTATAATATTCTTCTAATCAAGGCTTGCTCATACAGGGTCATATAGAAAAGAGCTGGAAGGGACCTTGGAGGTCTTCCAGTCAAACCTGCTGCTCAAGCAGGAGACCCTACACCAGGGGTCAACAACCTGAAACAGTGAAAGAGCCACTCGGAACCGGTTCCCTCACAAAAGGAAAAACTGGGAGCCGCGAAAAATGTGTGCGCATGCGCGTACATGCGTGCATGCGCAGAACAGGGTTTGACTGAAGAGTGGAGGCAAGGCGAGATATGCACCTACCCTGCATATTTGAATTGATTGGTTGAACTTTTTTAGTCCCATTTTTTTTTGACTGCACATGGCAGAGGACTGGGAGCTGCAGGAGACGGCTGAAAGAGTCGCATGCGGCTCTGGAGCCGCGGGTTGCAGACCTGTGCCCTACACCATGTCAGACAGGTGGTTGTCCTGTCTCTTCTTAAAAGCCTCCAGTGATGAAGCATCCACAACTTCTGAAGGCAAGCTGTTCCACTGGTTAATTGTTCACAGGAACTACAGAGATGAATCATAGAGTAGCAATGTGACACAGGAAACAAGTACAATAGAGATGAATGATAGAACTGCATATAAGGTAAACATAACACCCGTAACAATTCGTTTCCATCCATTGTTTCTTGTCCTGCCTTCAGGTGCTTTGGAAAAATAGATTGATCCTCTCTTCTTTGTGGCAGTCCCTCTAATATCGGCACACTGCTGTCATGTCACCCCTAGTCCTTCTTTTCTCTAGACTAGCTATACCCAATTCCTGCAACTGTTCTTCATATGTTTAAGTCTCTAGGCTCTTAATCGTCTTAGTTGCTCTTTTCTGCACTTTTTCCAAAGTCTCAACATTTTTTTATATATAATGTGGTGACCTAAACTGGATGCTAATCAAGTTTTGATTGTTCCCTCTCTTCTTCATGGCCTAATACAGTGTTTCTCAGCCTTAGCAACTTCAAGATAAATGAATGTCAACTTCCAGAATTCTGACAGTTGAAGTCCGCCTATCTTTAAACTGCTACGGTTGAGAAAGATTGGCCTAGAGCAGGGGTGTCAAACTTGTTGTCACAACTCGTCCTGCAGCAAGCAGGGCAGAGTGCCGAACACAGGAACGAGAGACTTCCGCTGCGGTCTAGAAGCACTTTATTTTCCAGGGCAACAGCCGCAACAAGAAACAAAGCCAGCGTTGGCCGCTACCTGCAGCCAACGCTACTATATACACACCCGAAAACCCCACCCATACTCCACCCAAACACGCCCATGCCCTCCCATTCCCTATAACTTCCCCACCCCTCCCCTACAAGGCCCTTCGCCCAACGCCCAGTCAGGTAAGCCCCCTCCCGTGCTTTGCCACCACCGTGCTCCTCCCCCTCACCCCCTCCCTGCCGCGCCCAACTCCGAACCCCCCTGTCGTCGTCCACGCTCGAGGCCTCCAGCCACCCGGGCACCGCGGCGGGGAGGGACCCGTCCCCTAACGGCCTCGCCAGCTCCCGAACAACACAGTCCCGCGCAGGCATGGCATCGGCCGGAGGAGACAGCCGCAGCGGCGGGGTCTCCAAAGCTTTCTGCTGCACGGCCGAAGCTCCCGAAGCCTCCCAGGCCGCCGAGACGCTGGGTTGGTCCGGGCCTCTACCGGACACGCCGTAGGCCGGGGAGCCCTGCGCAGACGCGCCGCCGGGCGAAGACGGCAGCCACGGCGCGTCTGGGGGCAGCTGAAGCGGCGGCGCGGTCCCCGGAGCCTTTCGAGCCGGGGAGCCCTGCTCAGACGCGCCGCCGGGCGAAGACGGCAGCCGCGGCGCGTCCGGAAGCAGCTGAAGCGGCGGTGCGGTCCCCGGAGCCTTTCGAGCCAGGGAGCCCTGCGCAGACGTGCCGCCGGGCGAAGACGGCAGCCCCGGCGCGTCTGGAGGCGGCTGAAGCGGCGGCGCGGTCCCCGGTGCTTTACGGGTCGCCGAGGAGCCAGGTGAGTTCGGCGGCTGGAAGGCAGGGGGTGCCGGGGGGGGGTGGAGGGGCCCCCCCTCGAGTGTCGGGCTCCCGAGGCCCGACACTTGTGACATCACATGACGTGTCGTGACGTATCGTGACTTTTTTTCCATTGCTGGCAACGGGGTGGGTGCGGTTTCGCCATGACACATCTGGCCCGCGGGCCGGCAATTTGATACCCCTGGCCTAGAGGCTGTTCTCACAGAGGCTATTCTGCAATGTTGTGGTGTGAGAGGCAAAAAACATAAGTTTTGATGGGTTCATTTCTTTGCTATCGTAATTACTGAGCTCACACAAAGTGATAAGCCTGTTTAGTAATGAACTAGTTCAGGGGTAGGCAACCTTGGCCCTTTTATGACTCGTGGACTTCAACTCCCAGAATTCCTGAGCCAGCCACGCTGAGGGAAAAGGGAGAGGTTTCCAAGCTGAGCCATGCTGCCTCAGGAATTCTGGGAGTTGAAGTCCACGAGTAATAAAAGAGCCAAGGTTGCCTATTCCTGAACTAGGTTCACTCCTCCTTGGCTCCGCCTGCAAGCGGAAGTGGCTACAGAAACCAGGAATTTGTAGCCATGGAGAGCATTTGGTCTGGTTTGTCTCTTGCATGGCAAGCTGAGATTTGGAATTCTTGGTTTAAAAATCTTGTTAGAGGGAATGAAATGCCAAGAGGTTTTCCTCATAATATCACAGCTGAGATCTTTGTTCCTGGAAACACTTGCACTTATAGGCCCATTTAGGAAAGCCCATTTGCTCATAGAGAAAAGCCAAGCAGCTCAAAAATCTGAAGTTATTCTCTAGTGCAAATGCAACTATTATTAGACAAAAAAAAAGATAGAATAAGGGTATTTTCTATTGTTTTCATGTAAGTATATCTCTAACATCTTGCAGAATACAAGAATTATATAAGACAAGATCATGAAGGAAAAGAAGAATTTGAACAATAACCAAAAAACAGCCTTCATGAAGCGATAATCCTTAAGAAGATAGTCCTTCTTTGGGCTCTGAATGCAGAATGTCCTTCTATTGGCATTAATTTGTTTTTTCAGGGCCAAGTACATCTACCTCTATTTTTCTAGGTTCCTTAGAGAGAGTTTTGAATTGTTGAAATGAAGTTTAATTTGCCATAGACAGTTTCGTTTTTACTTGCTTGCTTTATGTTTGTTCACCTATTTAACTTTTACAATTATTGTTTTGCTTCTTTAACTTTACGAATGCAGATTGCTCTGGAATTGCATTCAACAAAGAAACAGTGGAGAAATATTTATAATACGAGTGACAGTGGAGATGAAAAGTGGTTGAGGGGAACAACACAGATAATTGTTTAATAGAAGCATAGAAAGCTACGTAAAACAGGTTTTTCAATAATAATAATAATAATAATAATAATAATAATAATAATAATAATAATAAGAAGAAGAAGAAGAAGAAGAAGAAGAAGAAGAAGAAGAAGAAGAAGAAGAAGAAGAAGAAGAAGAAGAAGAAGAAGAAGAAGAAGTTGGAAGGGACCTTGGAGGTCATCTAGTCCAACCCCCAGCTCAGGCAGGAAACCCTATACCATTTCAGACAAATGGCTGTCCGGTCTCTTCTCAAAAACTTCCAGTGTTGAAGCATTCACCACTTCTGGAGGCAGGTTGTTCTACTGTTTAATTGTTCTCACTGTCAGGAAGTTTCTCCTTAGTTCTAGGTTGCTTCTCTCCTTGACTAGTTTCCATCCGTTGCTTCTTGTCCTGCTTTCAGGTGCTTTGGAGAATAGCTTGACTCCCTCTTCTTTGTGGTAGCCCCTGAGATATTGCTGCTATCATGTCACCTGTTATGTACTGGGCTTGTGGTGATACACCACGTGCATTGCTGGAGCAGCTAACAGCTCTCCAGTAACCCAGACTAGCTGTCTCCTGTCCTGCAATTGGCTAGCCCCAGGCAGCAAGAGTGGGTTCAAACCTATTGGCTGCCACCTAGGGGCTAGACTATATATTGTGGCTGGTTGTAGCCAAGTTTCAGTACAGTTCTAGCAAGAATAAAGTATGTGTTATCCTGTACTCAGCCTCGTGTCTTCCTTCCTGCACCAAAGAGCCCACTACTTAACATCACCCCTCACCCTTCTCTTCATTAAACTACACATACCCAATTCCAGCAACCGTTCCCTATATGTTTTAGCCTCCAGTCCCCCAATCATCTTTGTTGCTGTTCTCTGTACCCTTTCTAGAGTCTCAACATCTTTTTTACATCGTGGTGACCAAAACTGGATGCAGTATTCCAGGTGTGGCCTTACCAAGGCATTGTAAAGTGGTATTAGTACTTCACGTGATCTTGATTCTATCCCTCTGTTAATGCAGCCTAGCACTGTGTTGGCTTTTTTGGCAGCTGCAGCACACTGCTGGCTCATATTGAAGTGATTGTCTACTAGGACTCCGAGATTCCTCTCACAGTTACTACTATTGAGCAAGGTACCACCTATACTATACCTGTGCATTTGATTTTTCCTGCCTAAATGTAGAACCTTACTTTTTTCACCATTGAATTTCATTTTGTTAGATAGCCCAGTGTTCGAGTCTGTCCAGATCCTCCTGTATTTTAAGCCTATCTTCTGGAGTATTGGCTATTCCTGCCAGCTTGGTGTCGTCTGCAAATTTGATGAGTTCCCCATCTATCCCCTCATCCAAATCGTTGATGAAGATGTTGAAGAGCACTGGCCTCAGAACAGAGCCCTGGGGCACCCCACTACACACTTCCTTCCATGTAGATGCAGTTCCATTGAGGACCACATGCTGAGTACGGCCTGTCAGCCAGCTACGAATCCATCTGGTGGTGATGCTATCTAACCCACATTTTTCTATCTTATCAAGTAGTAGGTTGTGATCTACTTTATCAAATGCCTTACTGAAGTCCAAGTAAATTATATCTACAGCATTCCTCTGGTCCACTAATTTTGTCACTTGGTCAAAGAATGCAATAAGATTTGTCTGGCATGATCTGTTTTTGACAAACCCGTGTTGACTTTTAGTGATGACTTTGTTTGCTTCTAGGTGTTCGCTGATTCATTGCTTATCTTTTCCAGAATCTTCCCAGGTATTAAGGTCAGGCTGATAGATCTGTAGTTTCCTGGATCTATTTTTTTCCCTTTTTTGAAGATGGGAACTACATCAGCTCTCTTCCAGTCCTCTGGTAGTGCCCCAGTGCTCCAGGATCTTTGAAAAATATAGTTCAGTGGTTCTGAGATCACGTCTGCCAGTTCCTTGAGAACTTTGGGGTGTAATTCATCCTTTATTGGTTCTCTGCTTTTAAAGAGATAAATGGGTTGAAGATTTTGCATATTCAGCTTTAGCCTGTATACCATTCTTAGTGTTCAGGGTCTAAAAAGGGTTTCTGTTACCTAACTAAGAATATTCTGGTTACTACAGTTGTGTCTTTCTTCCATGCTTCTCTAGATCTACTGTTCATTGGTTATTTCCATGGTGTTTTATTTTAATTTATTTTAATTTATATTTTAATTTATTCATTTGGGAAATAAGTGACCTGAAATATCCAGCAATTGTTTGAAAAGCAACTGAAACTAGTTGGATAATGTTTTCTTAATATACAGAGGGTAAAATAAATAAATAAATAAAATAAAATATTTTATAAATAAAATAAAATGCTTTTAAGGAAACCATTTACTCTCCTACTTTGCGTAAAGTATTTGCTACTTTACTTGCTAGGTTTTAATTCCATTTTCAAAACCCACAAAAGGGATTATATGTTTGCTGATTTTGAATATATATTTTAATTATTAAATATATTTTTAAAAGATATTTTTTTAAAATTATATATATATATATATATATATATATATATATATATATATATATATATATATATATATATATATATATATATATATATATATATATATATATATATATATATATATATATATATATATATATATATATATATATATATACCGTATATACTTGAGTATAAGCCGAATTTTTCAGCCCACTTTTTGGGCTGAAAAATTCCACTTCGGCTTATACTCCAGTCAACAAAAAAAACTTACCGAGGACTTGTGCGCGGCCGAGGCTTTGGTGCTTCCGGGATCGCGCGCACCTCTCCCAAGCCACCGCCATCCGGAGACCTGCCGAAGTTTGGGGAGGTTTGGGGAGGTGCGCGCGCACCTCCCCAAACCTCCCCAAACGTCGGCAGGTCTCCGGACCTCCGCGCCTTGCCTGCCTGCTTCTTTCCGCAGCGGAAAGAAGCAGGCAGGCAGGGCGCGGAGGAACGGAGACCTGCCGACGTTTGGGGAGGTTTGGGCGCCTCCCCAAACCTCCCCAAACCTCGGCAGGTCTCCGTTCCTCCTGCCGACCTTTGGGGAGGTTTGGGCGCCTCCCCAAACCTCCCCAAACCTCGGCAGGTCTCCGTTCCTCCTGCCGACCTTTGGGGAGGTTTGGGCGCCTCCCCAAACCTCCCCAAACCTCGGCAGGTCTCCGTTCCTCCTGCCGACCTTTGGGGAGGTTTGGGCGCCTCCCCAAACCTCCCCAAACCTCGGCAGGTCTCCGTTCCTGTTTGGGGAGGTTTGGGCGCCTCCCCAAACCTCCCCAAACCTCGGCAGGTCTCCGTTCCTCCTGCCGACCTTTGGGGAGGTTTGGGCGCCTCCCCAAACCTCCCCAAACCTCGGCAGGTCTCCGTTCCTCCGCGCAGACCTGCCGACGTTTGGGGAGGTTTGGGCGCCTCCCCAAACCTCGGCAGGTCTCCGTTCCTCCGCGCAGACCTGCCGACGTTTGGGGAGGTTTGGGCGCCTCCCCAAACGTCCCCAAACGTCGGCAGGTCTCCGTTCCTGTTTGGGGAGGTTTGGGCGCCTCCCCAAACCTCCCCAAACCTCGGCAGGTCACCGTTCTTCCTGCCGACCTTTGGGGAGGTTTGGGCGCCTCCCCAAACCTCCCCAAACCTCGGCAGGTCTCCGTTCCTCCTGCCGACCTTTGGGGAGGTTTGGGCGCCTCCCCAAACCTCCCCAAACCTCGGCAGGTCTCCGTTCCTCCTGCCGACCTTTGGGGAGGTTTGGGCGCCTCCCCAAACCTCGGCAGGTCTCCATTCCTCCGCGCAGACCTGCCGACGTTTGGGGAGGTTTGGGCGCCTCCCCAAACCTCCCCAAACCTCGGCAGGTCTCCGTTCCTGTTTGGGGAGGTTTGGGCGCCTCCCCAAACCTCGGCAGGTCTCCGTTCCTCCGCGCAGACCTGCCGACGTTTGGGGAGGTTTTGGCGCCTCCCCAAACCTCGGCAGGTCTCCGTTCTTCCTGCCGACCTTTGGGGAGGTTTGGGCGCCTCCCCAAACCTCGGCAGGTCTCCGTTCCTCCGCACAGACCTGCCGACGTTTGGGGAGCTTTGGGCGCCTCCCCAAACCTCCCCAAACCTCGGCAGGTCTCCGTTCCTGTTTGGGGAGGTTTGGGCGCCTCCCCAAACCTCCCCAAACCTCGGCAGGTCTCCGTTCCTCCGCGCAGACCTGCCGACCTTTGGGGAGGTTTGGGCGCCTCCCCAAACCTCGGCAGGTCTCCGTTCCTCCTGCCGACCTTTGGGGAGGTTTGGGCGCCTCCCCAAACCTCGGCAGGTCTCCGTTCCTCCTGCCGACCTTTGGGGAGGTTTGGGCGCCTCCCCAAACCTCGGCAGGTCTCCGTTCCTCCGCGCAGACCTGCCGACCTTTGGGGAGGTTTGGGCGCCTCCCCAAACCTCCCCAAACCTCGGCAGGTCTCCGTTCCTGTTTGGGGAGGTTTGGGCGCCTCCCCAAACCTCCCCAAACCTCGGCAGGTCTCCATTCCTCCGCGCAGACCTGCCGACGTTTGGGGAGGCGCCCAAACCTCCCCAAAGGTCGGCAGGAGGAACGGAGACCTGCCGAGGTTTGGGGAGGTTTGGGGAGGCGCCCAAACCTCCCCAAAGGTCGGCAGGAAGAACGGAGACCTGCCGAGGTTTGGGGAGGTTTGGGGAGGCGCCCAAACCTCCCCAAAGGTCGGCAGGTCTGCGCGGAGGAACGGAGACCTGCCGAGGTTTGGGGAGGTTTGGGGAGGCGCCCAAACCTCCCCAAACAGGAACGGAGACCTGCCGAGGTTTGGGGAGGTGCCCAAACCTCCCCAAACGTCGGCAGGTCTGCGCGGAGGAACGGAGACCTGCCGAGGTTTGGGGAGGTTTGGGGAGGCGCCCAAACCTCCCCAAACAGGAACGGAGACCTGCCGAGGTTTGGGGAGGTTTGGGGAGGTGCCCAAACCTCCCCAAACGTCGGCAGGTCTGTGCGGAGGAAGGGAGACCTGCCGAGGTTTGGGGAGGTTTGGGGAGGCACCCAAACCTCCCCAAAGGTCGGCAGGAGGAACGGAGACCTGCCGAGGTTTGGGGAGGTTTGGGGAGGCGCCCAAACCTCCCCAAAGGTCGGCAGGAAGAACGGAGACCTGCCGAGGTTTGGGGAGGTTTGGGGAGGCGCCCAAACCTCCCCAAAGGTCGGCAGGTCTGTGCAGAGGAACGGAGACCTGCCGAGGTTTGGGGAGGTTTGGGGAGGCGCCCAAACCTCCCCAAACAGGAACGGAGACCTGCCGAGGTTTGGGGAGGTTTGGGGAGGCGCCCAAACCTCCCCAAACGTCGGCAGGTCTGCGCGGAGGAAGGGAGACCTGCCGAGGTTTGGGGAGGCGCCCAAACCTCCCCAAACGTCGGCAGGTCTGCGCGGAGGAACAGAGACCTGCCGAGGTTTGGGGAGGTTTGGGGAGGCGCCCAAACCTCCCCAAAGGTCGGCAGGAGGAACGGAGACCTGCCGAGGTTTGGGGAGGTTTGGGGAGGCGCCCAAACCTCCCCAAAGGTCGGCAGGAGGAACGGAGACCTGCCGACGTTTGGGGAGGTTTGGGGAGGTGCGCGCGATCCTGGAAGCACCGAAGCCTCGGCCGCGCGCAAGTCCTCGGTAAGCTCCGGGCGGTCACTTGCTTCGCGTCTCCTGAGGGAAGGGGGGGCGACTGGAGCGGGCGTGTTTCCTCGCCTGCTGGGCGCCGCGATTTGCCCGGGGAACGCGCGGGCCCCGAATGGCAGCGTGGAGCGAGGAAGCGGACAGCCAGGGCTTCCCCGAGAGCCGTGGCCACACAGGGTATTCCTGTGTATTCAGGCTTGCAAAATGGCGGATCGAGCCTCTGCTGGCGGCAGAGGCTTGCAGAACGGCGGATCGGCTTATACTCGAGTCAATAACTTTTTCCAGTTTTTGGGGGTGAAATTGGGGGTCTCGGCTTATACTCGAGTCGGCTTATACTCAAGTATATACGGTATATATGTTTAAGTATTTGTCAAGGCTTTTTTTATATATATGTTCCACCAGATGGCAGCACCTTTCAACCTTGATTGATCCCCCAAACATAGGAAGGGTGGCAGCTGATTCTCTCTTTGAGATTGCTTGGGTCTGGGATCCTGCCGAGTGCATTCAAACAGGCATTACCTTGACTAACTAACATCAGCAGCACTCCATCGGCAGCTTTTAGAACCAATTAAATCCCCATTATTCCTATTGGCTTAATGTTACCCACCTTGTCAAATCAGCATAAACCTCAAAGTGGTTTTTCAACCCACCTCACAGGGTTGTTTGTTTGAAGAAAATAGGAAGAGGAAGGTGTGTTGATGTGTTTGCCTCCTCGAGTTATTTGTAAAAATAATAAGATAGAATGGAAGTAAGTAAAAAAACAAAAAACAAATAAATGATAGATAATTGTTTGCAGACAAAACAAACCCACATTTTTGCAGATCTGTCTCCTGCAGAATGCAGGAATCAAGCCCTGTAAATGAGGCCTGTCAAGGAAATCAGGGAATCCAGGCAGTTCATATGAATGTAAAAGTTTATTGCAAACTTAAGCTGTCTACAAGAATCTGAACTACTAACAGTCCAGGCAAATTGGTGGTTAAAAAAAAGAGTCAATGGAATTCAAAGTGGGCTGGACTTAGATCTATCGTGAACGTGAAGGGACTCGAGACTGATGATGCATTTCACCCCTCCCTCAGGCTCAGCCTGGTCATCTCCTACAATGAACCTATTGGCCCCAAGATTTACATCAAGACTTTTCCTCCCATCCTTTCAACTCCATGGCTTTCTGGGTGTTCTTGTCCCAACCTCAAATACACTCACACCATATATACACAGTCCTGTAGCCAGCCTAAACAGTTGGTTCCCCTCTTGTCAGCTTCAGCCCTCACACACACACACACACACACACACACACACACTGCAAGAGCAAAATAGACCTAACTTGATAGTGCAGGCTGAAAAAATGTAGAATTCTGTTTCTGACCTAAGATGTTGTTTTTTTTTTTGATGTTCAGTATTGCCCACCCATTGACATTGACTTGCTGGCCAGCAAATCCCACCTGTATGGAAATGGCTTCAGTGATCACGCAGGTTGTGTTGCACTCCCAGAGATACATACACCATCTCCAATGAGTTCATTAATGATTTCCCGTAAAGGGTCTCACGCTGCCCTGCTTGGATAAATTAAATACCCCAGCAGTGCTCCTGACTCATCCCAGAGCTTTGTAAATGCACGATGCTTGGCGGGGAAGAATGGAAGAAAGCATGCTCCACTGAACTTTAAGCCAAAGTGGCATTTTTGCTTTTCTCTGCTGATTTCTTATTGAAATCACTTAACTCTGGATTTGGGTCACAGCTGCACTCTGAGCACAGCAGTTCCTGGAGTTGTCCATCATGTGCCTGAGAGCTGGTCTCTGCATGAATATGGCTAATTTAAAACTAATTAAACCAGCATATGCATCGTTCTGTAGGGACGCGGTGGCTCAGTGGGTTAGAACGCTGAGCCTGTCGATCAGAAGGTCGGCAGTTTGGCGGGTCGAATCCCGAGTGCCGCGTAGCAGAGTGAGCGCCTGTTACTCGTCCCAGCTTCTGCCAACCTAGCAGTTCAAAAGCACATAAAAATGCAAGTAGAAAAATAGGGACCACTCCGGTGGGAAGGTAACAGCGTTCCGTGCGCCTTTGGCGTCCAGTCATGCCGGCCACATGACCACGGAGACGTCCTCAGACAAGCGCTGGCTCTTCGGCTTTGAAACGGAGATGAGCACCGGCCCCTAGAGTCGGAAACGACTAGCACGCATGTGCGGGGGAACCTTTACCTTTACCTTTACCTATGCATCGTTCTACATTTTCTCCCCCTCTGTTGCATATTCATTTGGATTTGCAAGTAGTGAATTTTATCCTTCAAGTACCTTGTTCATTTCTTGGGGGTGGTCCCCTCGCTCACCTTAATAATTTCCTCTAGACTTGCATAATTGAACTTTGTCCAATTATACCTTTTGCCACTTCACTGTTGAATTTCTTTTAAGAGTTGAACTACACACCTTCCCCCCCCCGTATATTTTATTGATTTTTTTAAAACATAAATCACTTAATAGTTGGTAAACGGTGTGTTTGCTGGGTTTACATTTGTAAAGAAAAATAATTAACCATTGGTTTCTATAATCCATAATCCACATAGTACATTTAGTTGATTTCCCCTTTTCCCCAAAATGTCTTCTTTGCAAACTTTGAAATAATACAGTTCTTATTTTTTTGATAAATAAGAGTTATATATATATGATTTTTCCCAATATTCCTAGAAATAATGATCACATCAATATAATATTTATTTTCTATCTAATCATTCTGGTTTCCTCATCTTGTATCCTGTTACAGCCCTTATTTAGTTCTGTTTCTCCCATAAAGTTCAAAGTATTCTTGCTGGTTAAGATTTTCTCAACAGTTAATTACATTTAAAGATTTAAATCCATTTTTCCCATATAAACCATCTCAACGCTTTTACATTTCTTAAAGAATAGGTAAAAACAGTAAAGAAAAGGAAAAGAGAGCAAGAGTAAAGAAACAAAGTAAAATACTACTTAAAATATATACCGGTATTCCTCCTAAGCTAATATATATTCATTCCCAAAATTTCTTATTCTTTTTAACCATGATTAAAAATATATTTAATCTTTAAATAATCCATTTAATGTGCCTAGCCATGTAATCCTTTAATTCTTATTCAAAACATTTTTTTCCTTTTTTATACATTATAATTTTCCTAAATTCAGACACATTTAATTATCTAAAACATTTCCTTCATCTATGCCATTTCAGCAGTATTATATTACTTATATCAAGAAATAAAATAAAAAGGGGGGGAAGCATACAGTATTATTTAAGGAATTCATCTCTCTTAGAATAACATACATATTCAAAATCTTTTCTATTTCTTTAACCATATTCAAACAAATGTTTCTTTTTAAAATATTTTCTGGCAAATCCCATCATCTATTTTCTTAATTTTCACTTTGATCTTTTTCCTTTGACCAGTATCTTTCTTGATCAATGTGTTTTGCTGAATCAAAAAGTTTTTCCATATATTCATGACTGTTGCTGTAGGTATAAGAAGTAAATTGAATAAATTTTCTTTATGTGAGGCTTTTGCCTTTCCATGTTTCTTGAAAATGTTTTTCTCTTTCTCCTTCTTTGCTTTTCTTATCACTTCCTTTATCTCTGATGTTTTCAACATCACTACATTCCACTTTATCCAATCTGTTTTTTTGTCCTCAGAGTTATTTTGTAGTCTTAAGGGATGAGTTGTTTTTTTCCATTTCTTGTAATTTTTCGCCCACTAGGATTAAATCATGTTTTCTTGCTTTGTTAAATTCTGTCTTTGAGTCTCTATTTTCAATTTTATGTCCACTTATTTGTTTTGTCTGCTCCTTCTCTGTTGTTATTTCCTGGAAGTTTTTTTTTGTTGTTGTAAAGTTAACAGAGATAGATTGATTTGTATTTTCAAAGTTATTTTGGATTTGTGATTTGAACTCAGTGTTATTTGAATTAATTGCAGTATACTATATATCTCCTCCTGAGAGGTATTTATGTTTTCTTGGTGTGTTCTGTCTACATGTCTCTGATCCATGATGGCCAAAATTTGGAGTTTTCCTTCTTATCTGCAAATAGCTTTAGAGTCCCAGTTAAATAGATATTTGTAATCCAAAGAGTTCAAAAAAGTTTTTTTCTAAAGTTTATAATTATCTCTGTCTGCAGCCCAGGTTGTTATCCTTTTTTTGTCACAGCTGTTCTTTATTATTAAAGCTTTGAAGGTCACAAACACAGATTTACTTTTCCCACGTTTTGGCAAGTTCTCTATGGAAATCATAGCTGTCATAATCTTCATCCACCACTAGGTGTCAGCATCTATTTAGTTTTCAACATGAACAATGGTCTTTAAAATGAGTCTTAACCATTCAACAATCTTAAACTTGTCCAAATTTTAGCTTTCAAGTTTATAAATTTATTTCACTACCATATATTTTGATCATCCATAGAAATTTTAATCCACCAGTTCCGTTAGTATAAGGATGGGGTAGAAGTTCCCCTCTTTCTCTTTCGGAGGTATTTTGCTTCTTGGGGATCTTTTCCAGGAAATTAAGTGTAGGATAGAAAAGGGAAAATCAGATTCCTCACCCAGTTTCAAGCACGCTGTTTACTGTAGTGCCGGTTAGTTCTTTTGGACTGCGGTTGCAAGTAGCTTGGGCTGATTGATGAAATACAGCCTTTCTCCTGTCGGGTTAGAAGGCTTTCCCCAAGATGAATGGAACAACTGCCGTCATTCTAGAGTCGCTGGGGCACCCTGCTTTCTTCACTGCCTCTCCAGGGTGTCTTGGACCCATTACAGTCTCCAGGCAGGACAAAAGTTGGCTGCAGGGGTGTGGCGGTCCCCAAGCCCACGACCAGTTGCTACCATGCAAGACTGGAAGTCCTTGAACTACACTCCTCTTCTCAAGTTACTCTCCGTGTGATGGGATAGGATAGGATATTATTAAATCCTTCTGTATCAACATGAAAAACATCAACATCCTAATTGTATTACCAGGTCATTGCTAATGAGCTACTTCTTCAGCAATGCAAAAAAACAATAACAAACAAACAAACAAACACTTGCAGCTTTATTTTTTAGAGATAGTAAAAAAAATGGTAGCTTGAATCAAATTCTATAATTTTCAGACATTAATCCCCCTTTTATTACTTGAAAATACATCATCATGTTTGCAAACACCCTAAAGCAGGAGTCCCCAACCCTCAGGCCACAAACCAGTACCGGTCCATGGCCTGTTAGGAACTGGGCCACACATCTGGAGGTGAGCAGTGGGCGAGCAAGTGAAAGAGAAACCATCCCCCCCACAGTCCATGGAACAATTATCTTCCATGAAACTGGTCCCTGGTGCCAAATAGGTTGGGGACCGCTGGGGCTTAGAGAAACCAGACTGGGAATGGAAGGACAACAAATAATTATTTTATTCATGAGTATTTTATTTTGTCTGCTAGAAAGGGGACAAGCATATATTTGATTCACATGCCAGCATGACTTGATTGATCTCATATGTCTTGATTTTGACAATCTATTTATTGTAGAACTTGGCTACCAAAATGTGTTGAATTAGTGCTGGGTACCCCATCTCCCTCCCAACCTCAGCCTCAGTGATGACAAAAAAAATTCCACAAGTTTTTCGTTCACACTTCAAAGATTAACGCATTTAGCATCATTTCCTTTTTTGTGAATATCTCCACCTTGTCAAATGAATGGAATGAACCCCTGACGGTTAGATTTCTATGGGTACCTACCGTTACAGGGAGATAAAAGAAAGTGGAGGAAAGGGAATTGTTGAAAACAGACAACATTCTGCTAAAAAGCTGAGAAACAAAGAAACAAAATTACAGTGATAATGCTCATCAATAAAATATTGGTTTCTCCCGCTGTGACCATTTGATGGTGATCAAATATAAAAGCATTCGCTTTCTGTCTTTTTGCTTCAGATCTAACTTAGAACCAATATATCCAATAATTTCCCTCTGCCTGAATATCTGATTTTTAAAAAAACAATAAATTATGTCAATAAACACATTTTCCATAGTTGTATGCCTACGTATAATAGGCTTTAGTTTTTATTAAAAAGTTCAGTTGATCAATGGTGTTTTCAACACTGAAGGAAATGTGAACCTTAAAAGCTGATGAATCTTTTCTTTTTATATAAAATATCGATTACTAATTGCTGAATTCATTACATACACTTTTTAAAGGACCAATAACTTTTTTATTTATTTATTTATTTATTTATTTATTTATTTATTTATTTATTTATTTATTTATTTATTTATTTATTAATGGGGCTTATATCCCGCCCTATCTCCCAAAGGACTCAGGGTGGCTAACAGCAATAATATACAATAAATACAGAAATTAAGATTAAATTAAATTAAAATTACAGTTGGTAAGGTGCTACCAGTTCTGGTTTCGTACTAATAGTTTCACTGTTTCTCAAGATCTACCAAAATCAATTAAACACAGCCCTGTTTCAATTTCAGAGATGTTTTATTGTCTGGTTTGGCAAAACCTTGAGGATTCAAAGATCCTTACCATTAAGCTTGTTAAATCCTGCTTTATGGGACTCAAACAGAAGCATCTTGAAATGTTGCCACTGTTTCTGATTAAAGAAAAAGCATTTTGTGGTATAGCTCGAATCGGCTCCTCAACTGGGCTTTTGATACTTAGACTAGAACATGTTGTCATTTGTGCTGGTCAGTTAAGTTGTTAAGAGAACTGAATGACATCTGGGATTTGATTCCACAAGGAAGTTTTAACACATGCAGGCATGCAGATAACACCTGCCTGCACTCTTTAAAGCAGCCGCATTTTCCCTCAGGAATAAGGCCCTCAAACAGATGCTGTGTTTCTGCTCCTGCTTTCCCCAAAGCATTTTTGGGTATTTTTTTAAAAAATAGTAATTTTATTAAACATTACCATTACAGTGATAATGGAAACTTAGAAAATAAAAGAATATAAAAAATAGAAGGCACAGAAAAGAAAATAGAAACAAAAGAAGAAAAAACAAAAAGAGCTAGTAAAGAAAAAGAAAATACTTCCTCTTCATTACAAATACAAACAATTTTAGTAGCTTATCTCTGTCTCTTAAAATATCATAAATGATCTGTTTTTCCCATATCCAATCTCTCATCTATAACGAAATCCTTAAATCCTCATCAATTCAATCAGCAAAAATCCATTAAGGGTTACCAGAGACAACATATCTAACTTTGGTTAAATAAACCAACTTCATATTATTTTCCTTTACTTTTCACAATCTACATCATTAGTCCCCTCAAACAATGTTCTACAATTTGTTGTTGTTTTTCACTCATTTTTGTTTTGTCTGTTCCCACAAAATGGGAAGTTTTAACAAGCCTACTTTGTAAATCCAGTATAGGAAAATTATTCAGGTCACTCTGTTTATTATTTATATATTCCTTTTAATTATTAAAACAAGACACATGGTGACTTCTGTGGTTAGGATACTGGCTTGACAAGCAGCAAGGTCATGTTCAAGACCTGTGTACTGCTGTGGGAAGGAGTGAGCTACCGTCCTTCGCTCCAACTTCTTCCAGGGACATGAAAGGAGCCCCCAACTGGGCATCCCCCGGGCAATCCTTTCAACCTGGAAGTGCTTTAATGCCTTCAACATGAGTGCAAATAATAATAATAATAATAAAAAACATCACCTAGTTTCTTTTGTATGACCAATGGATATGCAAGACACTTTTTTGTAATCAAATTCTGATATAAAATATTTTGCAAAGTCACATACTGTGGAAAAAATGTGTGCAAAATTTGGGAAACTAAACAAGAATTTCAACTCTTTAAAAATCATTGGTTTCTGGAGGCATGCACTTTCTCCTGATATGTGCGAGACGATTGTCATAATTTCTAATTTTAAAACCAAGAAAATGTAGTAGACATCTGGCAATCAATTTTTTTAGTTAATATAGTGAGTCATTCTCAGTATACTAAAATTTTCCTCACATTCTGCTATGTTAATTAATAAAAGCTCATGATTACAAAAATAAGTGGTAACTTATTTTATTAAAGCCTTTATATTAAACTTACACATATGAGAAGGAAAAAAAAACCAGAATGTCCATTGTTGGAAGATTTATCACCAGGTCTGTTAGAGGGAAGAGTGGAAATTCTTCTGCTTCTGGCTAGTGATAATTATTTCATCTCCAGCTTGGAACCAGGATTCAAAAAATTGAAGGGAACAATCTGAGCCTGATTGCTGTGACTCACATTACACAACTAATTGAGGATGTGGGTGTCCAGGTTAAATGGGCCTCATTCTGTAAGCCAAAACTGAGTAGGCAAATTTAAAACAGTTTTCTGCAGCACCAGTAAAAAATAACCTCACCAATGTGAAACATGTCCCCTTCCCACACTCAGCCTAAGTCGATTCAGCAGTGTAAAGTGTCAAATGGAAATTTTTTCTCCAGTGATACAACCCAAACCTGCTAGCAGTATTTCAAAACACTCTAAGGCTGCCCCCCTTTAATGGAAGCATGTCACAATTCAGGGATTCATGTGGAGAGGACAATAATATGATATTAAAATGAAAGATTAGTTCAGAGAACATTGATCCAAAACCTGGGCACCAACTGTGAGCAATTACTCTATATTCAAAGGATCCCTTGTTAGTCTCTATTTTACTTAGCTCAAGAGTTCCTGGACACATTTGGAACTGTCATAATGTACAATACCATCACATTTCTTTGAGGACATGTATCTCTGCAGGATCTTAAATGCACAGTGTTTATCTTTAAATCATTCCCTGAGGGGGGGAAAAGGCTTCACTTAACTAAAGTAAAAAAAACTGTTATATATTAAAACAGGCAAATTTAGGGGGAAAAACATCTGAAGGGTAATTCAGCACGATGCAACATTCACACAGCATGGAGTAACTAAGCAATTTCTTTATGAAGGCTCATGAAGTAATTGCCTCACAGCCTATCTGAGCCCTAAGTAAGACCCAACTGAGCTGATTCTTTTTGCCTCAAAGATATTTATCAGTACAGTATATATTTATGCAAGATAGATGAATATAGCTAAAATTCATGCACAAGCCTGAAACCTTGTTTTGTGAAGTTCATGAACAATGGTGTTGGGCCAACTCACCTCTCATTTATAATCTTCCACTGAGGAGCCCAAATGCTCAAGCTGAGACACTGCAGGGTTGCCCATAGTTCAGTTTGAGAGTTATTGAAAGCAAAAGAGGACATGCCTGTGATTATAGGAAACTTAAATTTCAAAGTACACACCCCTGGCTGCATTAATAGAGGGATAGAATCAAGATCACGTGAAATATTAATACCACTTTATAATGCCTTGGTAAGGCCACACGTGGAATATTGCATCCAGTTTTGGTTGCCACAATATAAAAAAATGTTGAGACTCTAAAAAGAGTGCAGAGAAGAGCAACAAAAGATGATTAGGAGACTGAAAACTAAAACATATGAAGAATGTTTGGAGGAATTGGGTATGTCTAGTCCAGTGAAAAGCAAGATTAGGGATGACATGATAGCAGTGTTGCAATATCTCAGGGGTTGCCACAAAGATGAGGGAGTCAACCTATTCTCCAAACATCTGAAGGCAGAACAAGAATAAATGGATGGAAAGTAGTCAAGCAGAGAACCAACCTAGAACTAAGGAGAAATTTCCTGACAGTTTACATTTAAAAAAATAAAATAAAAAATCATATAGATTCTAAACTCACTGAATTAATCAGCAGAATGATTTGCCTACAGAAGCTGTGAATGGTCCAACACTGGAGGTTTTTAAGAAGAGATTGAACAACCATTTGTCTGAAATGGTATAGGGCAATGATGGTCAGCAGTTTAGAGACCGAGTGCCCAAACTGTGACCCAAAACCCACTTATGTATTGTCGGGTGCCAACAGGGCATGGCCCATTGGGTGGGCGTGGCCCATTGGGTGGGTGTGGCTGCAGTGCTAAAAACTTTGATCAATTATTCCAACTATGTGAGATCTTTTTTTTTCCCCGCGAGTTGAAATTGATTGATTGATTGAACCTTTTTTTTTTGCACACGGCAGCGGAGGCCTAAATTAAAAAGGTTTTATAAAACAAAGCTGAAGGCCTAGAACTGGGGGGACAGTGCACGTGCCCACAGAGAGGGCTCTGCATGCCACCTGTGGCACGCATCCCATCGATTTGCCACCATGGACTTAGGGTTAGGGTCAGGTCACCATGAACTCATAGAGGAAAATGGACATCGCCAGCAAACTTGGAGTGTTTGGGTATGGTTAGGAGGACACTTACTTTTCTAGGCTGCCCTATCTATGTTTCCTGGTAAAATACATGGGAAAATCCCATTGGAGGAAAATTCCACTTAGGGTTAGGGTTAGGTCACCATGAACTCATAGAGGAAAATGGACATCGCCCACAACCTCGGAGTGCTGGGGTATGTTTAGGAGGGCACTTACTTTTCTAGCCTGCCCTATCTATGTTTCCTGGTAAAATACATGGGAAAATCCCATTGGAGGAAAATTCCACTTAGGGTTAGGGTTAGGTCACCATAAACTCATAGAGCAAAATGGACATCGCCATTTATTTATTTATTTTACACACGGTGGTGGAGGCCTAAAGCGAAAAGGTTTTATAAAACCCAGCTGAAGTCTTAGGACTGGGGCAACGGCGCTCGTGCCAACAGAGAGGACTCTGTGTGCCACCTGTGGCACGCATGCCATAGGTTCGCCACCACGGGTATAGGGTTTCCTGCCTGAGCAGGGTGTTGGACTAGAAGACCTCAAATATTTTGAGGGCAGGTATTGCTTAGGGCAGCTGTTTATGAAAAGGAAAAGGCAGCCAGTTATTTTTATAGCAGCCTGAATTTCACTTAATGTTAGTATGGTATGTTTTTGTGTTAACACACCAGGCACACTGAGTAACACGAACTTTAGATAGCCCAATTTTGCAGAGGATAGATTTCCTCTCCCTTCTCTAGGAAGTAATTCTTGGACTACAATCAGTAGAATCGCTCAGGAGGTTAAGGGCATTTTCAAGAGGTGCTGAAATTCTTTTAAAAAATCATTATCATATAGATTCTAAACTCACTGAATTTTGTTCAAAGATGTACGCAGGTTTAAAGTTAATGCACAGGAAAGTGTTAAAATGATGCAACATAACCCTGGAAATCTATGAGGGGCATGACCTCTGCATCCAAAAGTTCAGTTTTTAGTTGAATTTGAGGTATGTCTTCATGCCAATATGTTATATACATTTTACATTGTCATGTCATCCCACAGTTGTTAGTACATTATGTAAACCCAGCCACGATAAACCATGTTTTTGGCTTTGTAAGGACAAAACCAATTATTTGTTCAATAAACCATGGATAAGAAAATTGTACGAGTTTTGTTACGTAATTTCACCTCCAGTACTGCTACACCATTGATCCAAAATATAGGCAAAATTCCAAAGGCCATATTATCTGTTAAAAACAGAGTCCCTTGTAAACTTCCCATACAACAGTAGTAGCCTTAATCTCAGGCTCCACCTGATGTTATTTTTACACCTATTCCTTCTCCTGTGACTTTAACAGCAACCATGCTGCTCACAGAATGTGAACCAAGGAATGTCTGTTTGTCAAGGTCAATTAAAGGTACAGGAACTGGGCCAATAAACACCTAATTTCTCGATTTCTATGTTCACAGACTACCTACTTTCTGCACTCACCTACGATAACATGGCTCCTTATGAGGTTTTTGCATGGTTTTGGAAAATATCCAGTCAGCAAGATTCTGCTGTAGAGAAAGAGGATATTATATCAACTAAAACTGAGGTTCATTCATTTTGGGAGCTACCGTAGTTTCCGGCATATAAGACTACTTTTTAACCCATGAAAATCTTCTCAAAAGTCAGGGGTCGTCTTATACGCCGGGTGCTGAAAATTTAGGGACAGGGCTGGCTGGAAAACCTGGAGCGGATCTCCCATTTAGTCTGCGCAGGGAAAGCGGAACCAATTGGAGAAGAAGCTGCAGTCTGTGATTTTTTACAGGCTGGGGTCTGGGCGTCTTTCCTTCTAAAGTTGAAGAGCAACTGTAGTATATCCCAACTTGAAAGGCAGGTGGGGAAGGCAGCAGCCAGAGCAGCGGCTTAGCTCTAAGGACACATTTGACTCAGGAACTGGGCGGGCTGGCTGGAAAACCTGGAGCGGATCTCCCATTTGGTCTTTTTTTTTTAATCCCATTTATATCCTGCCCTTCTCTGAAGACTCAGGGTGGCTTACAATTTATAGCACAAATCAATGTGCTTAGCAATAGCCTTCATTCTGTGTATATGCCTGTTTATTAGGGCTTTCACCCCCCCCAAGCAGCATTATTACAAAGTCAGCTTATTGCCCCCAACAATCTGGGTCCTCATTTTACCTACCTTGGAAGGATGGAAAGCTGAGTCAACCTTGAGCCTGGTGGGATGCGAACCTGCACTAATTACAGGCAGCTGGTGTTATTTAAGGCTCTGCGCAGGGAAAGCTTTAGAGTGAATTAGGAAAAGTGAAAAAGTGAATTAGGAAAATAGGGAACGGTTGCTGGAATTGGGTATGTGTAGCTTAACGAAGAGAAGGGTGAGGGGTGACATGATAGCAGTGTTCCAATATCTCAGGGGCTGCCACAAAGCAGAGGGAGCCAAGCTATTCTCCAAAGCACCTGAAAGCAGGACAAGAAGCAATGGATGGAAACTAGTCAAGGAGAGAAGCAACCTAGAACTAAGGAGAAACTTCCTGACAGTTAGAACAATTAACCAGTGGAACAACCTGCCTCCAGAAGTGGTGAATGCTCCAACACTGGAAGTTTTTAAGAAGAGACTGGACAGCCATTTGTCTGAAATGGTATAGGGTTTCCTGCCTTAGCAGGGGCTTGGACTAGATGACCTCCAAGGTCCCCTCCAACAACTTCTTCTTCTTCTTCTTCTTCTTCTTCTTCTTCTTTTTCTTTTTCTTTTTCTTTTTCTTCTTCTTCTTCTTCTTCTTCTTCTTCTTCTTATTATTATTATTATTATTATTATTATTATTATTATTATTATTATTATTATTATTATTATAGTTTAATCCACTTGCACTGTTTTATGTTTACATGTTTGATGACAAACAGCCTTATGTTTATAAGTGACAGTTTTCCTACTAAGCACCTGCATGTCATAAGCATTTGAATTAAAATTACCATATTAAAATCAAATCTGATGTTTTTTAATTTTTATTTGGTGTGCGTTGGAAGAGGGGTAGTCTTATACGGTGAGTATAGCCCAAACCCTATAATTTAACAGGAAATGTAGGGGGTCGTCTTATACGCCCAGTCGTCTTATACGCCGGAAAATACGGTATCTGAATGGAAAAGATTGTTTTTAACCTAGAATTTTTTTTTGCATAAATCAAGCAAGCAAACTACTATTTTATTTCTGCATTCCATTTATCTGAAAGCTTGCTTGTTTTACCCAAGTATTGGAAATAGATTCAAAATAACAACTTTCAGGATAACAGGGAGAAGGTGGGGGGGGGGGTGGGGAGAGAGGAAAAAGAGATTTTTAACTTCTCTGACCAAGTAGCCTCAGGAGAGGACTGATGCACCCTGAATCATTCTGGGGACCAGATATAAGTTTTCATGACTACAGAATATGCCCTCATTCTAATGAATTGTACCAAAATGAAAATTCATGACTTGAACAAGAAGCTTTGCTTCCCCCACCCTCCCCTTTTTTTGTTAGTGTACGTTATAATTGTGTTCACATGACACAGACTAAGCTGAAATGTGGCAATAGGTATCCTAGCTTTACAGAATACAAGCTTTACAATTGTGTTTGTAATTTCTTGATTTAACATTTCAGTTTTTCCATAAACTGGATTAAAGAGCTCTGATTAAAGAGCTGCCTAGAAGAGACTGAGACAGTGATAACCATTATGTACTTGCGAGCCTTTCTAACTTAGCAACAGGCAATTACAGCTGTTGCCTAATGTAAGTTTTTATAGCCTGAAAACTTATCCAGGGGTTTTTGTGTGTGTGTGGTTTGTTTTTTTTTTTTTTTTTGTAGACTTGAGCTGATCTAATAAAGATCTTGACTTAAACTAAAAGATGACTTTTCCCTTATGGCTAAAGATAACTGGCGTTGCTGTTTGGCCTTTTCTATCCATCTTTTTCTGGTTAGACAAGCAATTGCAGAATGTTGATTTCTTTTGACCAGTAGGTTGGCCTGGAAATAAATTTATTTATTTATTTATTTATTTATTTATTTATTTATTTATTTATTTATTTATTTATTTATTTATTTATTTGGTTTGTATACCGCCCTACTCCCAAAGGACTCAGGGCGGTTTACAAGGCAAAATTTAAAAACAATACAATATAAAATTAAAATAAAATAAAATTAAGTCTAGCCGCAAAAAATTAAAATCACAATTTAAAAACATTGGGAGTGCAACCCTCCATTTACAAAATAGATTTGCTGCAGAAAGGGTTTCTTCTCAAATTCACTCCATTTGAGAAAATGCCCTTTCTGCAGCAAATCTATTGTGTAAATGGAGGGTTGCACTCCCAATTTCCAGGCAAGCCAACTCTACCAGTCAACTGAGTTTCTGCATGTTTTATTAAAATCTGCTGTATTTTTAGTTGCTGTCATGCCACCAAGCACAAATGTGAACGTGCCTTTACTGTACCCAATGGGGGAAAATGATTGTGGGCTTAAATATAGGTTAGTATTATAGAAAATTGTTACTGTGTTAGTTACCAACGGGGGCATGAAAGAACTCCCATTTTATCAGGAATCTTCAAAACGTTTGCACTTTTTTTTAATTAACTATTTAATAAGACTTGCTATGATATGGCATAAAACTAGATTTCTACATGAAAGCCTTTATAGTCAAAGAATACACTGTTTATTCAGGTAGTCCTCAACATACGACCCCAATGGAGCCCAAAATTTATGTGGCTAAGTGAGCCATTTGTTAAGTGATTTTTGCCCCATCTTATGACCTTATTTGCCACGGGTTTTTTTTATTAAAGAGTTTTACAAAAAAAAATTTACAATATATCCCCAAATCCCTCCCACCCCAAACCCACCCACTTCCCAGAGCTAAATACAGGATTATAGTTACAATAATCATATTCTAAATAAAAATTACCGTATGCATAATATACAATTAACCAAATTCATAATGCGCTTTAACTCTCTTTTAACATAACTACAAACAACGTACCAGTAACAATATCCCACTAAAATCTACTCATAAGCTAAATGATACTTTTTAGTCCCATATTTGTTTTGAATATAATTTATCCATCTCCTCCAAACTGAATATATCTTTCCTGTGAATGATCCTTCAGATAAGCAGAAATCTTAGACATTTCTGCAAGATTCAAAACTTTAAACACCCATTCTTCTATAGTGGGCAAACTATCCTTCTTCCAATATTGTCCCACCAGTAACCGTGCTGCTGTTATCATGTTCAACATCAAGTTAGTTTCTTTAACATCACAATCTACAACAATGCCCAATAAAAACAATTGCGGGGAAAACTTTATCTTTCTCTTAAAAATCTTTTGAATGTTCCACCAAATTTTAATCCAAAAAGCTTTTATATTTCTACAAGTCCACCACATGTGAAAATAGGTAGCTTCTAAACTACCACACCTCCAACATTTAGACTGTAGATTAGGATACATGTTGGACAGCTTCTTGGGATCCAGATGCCATCTATAAAACATTTTATAAAAATTTTCTCTTAAGTTTTGAGCCTGGGTAAATTTAACATTTCTGACCCAAATTATCTCCCACGGTTTGCCACGGTTGTTAAGTGAATCATTGCAGTTGTTCAGTTAGTAACATGGTTGCTAAGTGAATCTGGCTTCTCCATTTGCTTTGCTTGTCAGAAGTTCTCAGAAGGTGATCTCATGATCCCAGGACACGGCAACTCTCATAAATTTGAACCAGTTGCCAAGCATTCGAATTTTGTTCATGTAACCATAGGAATGCTGCAACTGTTGTAACTGTGAAAAATGGTGATAGGTCACTTTTTCAGGGCTGTTGTAATTTTGAACGGTCATTAAATGAACTGTTGTAAGTCGAAGACTACCTGTAATTGAAAACAGTTTAGAATAAATATAATCTTCAATCTCAAAGCTTTCAGGTTTCAAATTACAGAAAAGTGAAAGTTGTGCAATGAAAGGATTTTAGCTGCTTCATAAATTTGAACACCAAGAATCCTACTTCCCTATGAACAATCAATATTTAGTTAGCCTCCGAGACCTCCCATAACATCTTAAAGAGCTATGTTTGAATGTTATTAGGGAAGGATAAAATATGGCTGCAAAATTCCAGGCATTCTATAGAGCTAATGTGGGTTTGCATTCACTTAAGAAATCAATTTACAGAAAATCCAGAACCAGTTTATATATGATCTTGTGAATACGGCCGCTTATTAACAGAAACCCCTAAGATTTGCAATTGCCGAAATGTTTTTGCCCCTGCAGAATGCTTCGTCAGGCCCCCCCACAAATATTCTCTGAGCAGCCACGTAGTCAGGTAGTCCTCAACTTATGATAATTCATTTAATGACCGTTCAAAGTTACAACAGCACTGAAAGAAGTGACATGACCGTGTTTTACACTTGTGACCATTGTAGCATCCCCAAGGTCATGTGATCAAAATTCAGATGCCTGGCAACTGCTTCATATTTATGACGGTTTCAGTGTCCCAAGGTCATGTGATCAACTTTTGCAACCTTCTGACAAGTAAAATCAGTTTCACTTAACAATTGTGGCAAGAAAAATCGTAACATGGGGCAAAACTCACTTAACAAATGTCTCACTTAGCAACATAAATTTTGGACTCAATTCTGGTCGTAAGCCGAAAACTACCTATATTAGAAGTTGCACTTGAGTGCATTGTATGATTGTTATTACTTGGAAATAGCACTTAATGAGAAGATGTGGACAGGAAAGGGACTGGCCGTGTGTTCAGGTGGGCTGTCTACTCCTAATGTAACTTGCAACAGGTAGCTAGCCGCCTATTGGCTTTGTCTTTATTTTTAACTTCTCTGTTCTGGTAAGAAACATAACGTGGTCTCAGAGGTGGACTGAGAGCTTTTGATGGTGCCAGTGTAGCAAGGAATCAGGTGCAGATAGCAATTGCACTGAGACTTATATACCGCTTCACAGTGCTTTACAGCCCTCTCTAAGCGGTTTGCAGAGTCAGCATATTCCACCCAACAATCCGGGTCCTCATTTTACCGACCTCGGAAGGATGGAAGGCTGAGTCAACCTTGAGCCGGTGAGACTCAAACTGCCGAACTGCAGGCAGCCGGCAGTCAGCAGAAGTAGCCAGCAGTATTGCACTCTAACCACTGCGCCACCACATTAAATTGGAAGCGTGGCAGGGAACTGGAATAGAGGCTAACAAAAGTTTGAGCTGTACTGCGTACTGAGTCATGCTGACAAAAAGATATAACTAGCAATGTATTGTGAAAACCCACAGGTATCTTTTTTACTTCCTGTGTTTGTTGTGGTAAGAAAGTGGCAGATCCTGGCTGTGCATCCTCCTCCTCCAGCTTCAGTCCTGGTGCCTTTTCCTGCTCCATCATTTCTCCCTTTCCCGGATGGACTTTTGGGTTAGGGAGTCTCTGTTTCCTGTTGTTTTAACTGATCTTCTGTAAGCCACTGACTAGAAGAGTTTTCTCTGCTGAAGCACAAAGTAAATGTGCCATGAGCAAACATAGCCCCTGCTTCCTGGCCTCATCAAAGTCGCGTCTGCAGTTTGAGATGGGCATAATAGCTTCCCAAGCGTGTCCCCACAAATGTTTGCTCTGACACTGTTGAACATGAAAATACACAAAGCAGAGAAGACACACAAAGGCTTTAGAGACCAAAGCGCTTCCTGACTTTCGTGATCCCCGCAAGCCGAAACTATAAAATAACACAAAACGTCAGTTTGTGAACGGAGAATAGAACAAGACACGGAGGCCACTTGACAGATTAAAATAGAAGAATTCAGGGTGCATGAGCTGAAAAGCTAAAAAAAAAAAATGAAACGGAGACTGTAGACCAAAGCATGTTTTAAAGAACTGTTTTTGCAACTAGCCAAATGAAAGGATTCTTTTACTGGATGACAAAGTATTACCTCATTAATATACTGGAGGCTTTCTAATGTAGTGTCTTGAAACATTTTAAAAATGATTGACATTTAAGATCCAGATGGATGCTTGGCACAAGTAATAGGGCAGCTTGCGACGCATCTTAAAATGCATTACCTGTGAACATCCCCAGAGTGGGGGAGGTACATGATGACATGTGTGCAATGACCTCATTAGGCATGCCATGGCTCACATACTGTACGTGCATATCTAGGACACATGTAGCGTTGCTAGTCTATGATCCAGAGTGTCCAAGTTGTGATTCTAAGACTGCATTTCCCATCAAAGCCTTGGAGGAAGGCACCAGAGGCTTTCCAGAAATTACCACCTAATTTTAAGTTTAATAAAGCAAAAGAAAATGATTAAATACTTGTCAATAATCACTCATCCTGTGTGTGTGGTCCTGGAATGCCAATTAAAGATCAAAAGAGACTTCTTTCATTTAGGAAAATGCAGATTTTTATTCTACTGCAACTTGGTAATATACACAAGGCTATAATACCCTGTTTCCCTGAAAATAAGACCTATCCCGAAAATAAACCCTAGCTTGATTTTTATATAAGCCCTACCTCCAAAATAAGCCAGTTAAGGGCCTGTGCAGCTGGACACCCGCCCATTCCATCTGGTTGTTTGTGGTGCCACCACCATGAGGTAAGGTGAGGCAGGTGGAGGAGGGGGTGGAGCTGCCCCACGTGCTTGCACCTGCTTACCTCATGTCTCCCATGCTTTGACATGTGCCTTGCCTTGCGGCAGCAGCACCAACACCAACAACCCCATCCAGCTGGAGCCCACGTGGCCACTTGCAGCTCACTTCTGCGGCCACTTGCCACTGCTTGCGCCCGTTGCCCCCAGCCTCTGTTTTGCCAGCAGAGGCCTTCAGGAAAGGCCTCTGCAGTCAAGAACGGAGCCCCGATTGACCCCACGTGTCACCCCCCACAACTCTGTTACACCGGCAGAGGCCTTCAAGAAAGGCAAAACGGAGGCCAGGTGGTGATGCGCATGTCAACCCGGCGTTCGGTTCTCAGTTGCAGAGGCCTTTCTTGAAGGCCTCTGCCAGCAAAACGGAAACTGTTTGTGCCACTGCCACAAGACAAGACAGTGGAAAAAATAAGACATTCCTTGAAAATGAAACCTGACGCCTCTTTTCGAGGCAAAAAAAAATATAAGACCAGATCTTATTTTGGGGGAAACACGGTAGTAATATTTCTTTCCAGTTGTTTTTCTGGAGATATTTTGTTTTACCGAGCAATTGTGTGGGGGGGTTATATCTGTGGAGCCTGCCCAGGAGAATGGAATTGATTTATTTTACAAAGCTAGAGTTGTATAACCACTTTTTAATAAATAGCTTTAGAGAGTTGTTACTTTTCTGAGAGACAAGAAATAATCCTCTATCACTGTCACACAAAACAGATGGTCTTTTAAACTGAAGACCAGCAATCCTAATAAAATAACTCAGAATCACTCACAAATCTTTTTCAAGCAGCCTCAGTTTGTTTCTTATACATTCTGGGTTTTTTTGTTCTTTGTTTCTGTCAACGGGGAAATAAGCGAACAGCAGGGAAGCAAACGTGATCTCTAATTAACACCTGCACAGGCAGAAAACAGAGAATAGAACAAGACACGGAGGCCACTTGACAGAGTAAAATAGAAGAATTCAGGGTGCATGAGCTGAAAAGCTAAAAAAAAATGAAACAGACTGTAGACCAAAGCGTGTTTTAAAGAACTGTTTTTGCAACTAGTCAAATGAAAGGATTCAGTTTAGGGAGCACATCCAGCTTTCATTAAGAAACAGCAATCTACTGTAAAAAGAAGTGAAAAGTACAGAGATTTGTTTCCAGGATGAATGACACAACAGAAATATTCCGTTTCAAAACAGTGGAGAACATACTGCAGAGCACATAACCATTCATTAGGCAGTTTGCTATTTATTATTGCAACCCAGCTACAGCTTTCCAGTGCTGCTTGTTCAACATCTTATTCTGGCTTTTAACAATTGACAGTTGCAAAATAAGATTCTTACCACAAAGTCTGAAATATGTTTGTGTTCAGACAGAGTTTATACCTGAAGAAAACAATTTTCTGCAATCTGAACTCTGTAAGAGATGAAAATTAAGGTGCAGTACTACCAAAGATGACAGCATAGGCATTTGCTGATATAAATGTTTTAATATTTATTTTTGCTCTGTGCTCTGCAAAGACAGAGGAGTTATCTGGCGGGGTAAAGCAGAGGTGTTGGAGTGTCCAAAAAAGTAAAGACACCAGGCATGATTGTGTGACTGAAGCACACAATATCCATTCACTATGGACATTCAAGAAGTAGGGTGTCAAAACCCATTCCTATTTTATTTCATTTCTATTTCATCCCACCTTTCCTGAGTTTTGCCATACTTCCAAGGGGGAGGGGGGATGTGCCCGCAGGGCTATTACTTTTACTTCCTCCATTCACTAAAATGTAATCCTTTATTTTGTTTATTGGGTCTGTATCCTGTTTCCTGCATTATCTCTCTCTCTCTCTGAACTCTATCTTTTAAACTGTCAGTTAAGAACAAAGGCAGAAATAAGGAATGTAACCTCAGTGCCTGGTTTATGTCTACGCTCCCAGAGAAAGGTGTGAAGAAGCTGCCGACCTTCACTGCGTGAGCTGGAGATGGACCGATGTTATCTCCCCGGTTCCCACAACGGACTTAACACTTGGGGATTGGCTATCCCACATCAGGCAGTCAATCTATGGGGTGGGGTCCTGCTTGGGGGACACTATAATCTGCTGCGTTGTGCAGGAAATCTCAGATCCTGTCTATTATGTCTGCTATCACCTACTCTTAATAAAAGTTCCTGCTTAGAAGAAATTGTTTCCAAGAGTTCTGCTTTCTTAAGATGTGGGCTTAAAGTGGGTCCTGACACAGGGATTCAGTCCAGAGGTTGTGCCTACCATGCTGACATTTTTTAATTCCCACCCGTCCACAAGGTGCTTCTGGAGAAGAGTTAGTTTAACTTCAAAAGAGACTATGGCTGCTCAGGGTTAAAGTCAATCCCCACAGTGATTTTTGTTGGGGGCAATTAATGGAATTCCTTTGTGATCCTTAAATTAGCAAGCAAGCCTGAAAAAGAAAGTGCTATTTCTAAATGACTCTTGTGTCTTGAGGATTGAAGCTTTAACAGAACCAGCTCATCATGCTTGATTACTGAGGGAGACTAGCAAAAGCCTAGCCCCTCTCTGCTGGAGCTCATGCGATCACAGAATCATAGGACTGGAAGGGACCTTGGAGATCTTCTAGTCCGCCCCCCTGCTCAAGGCAGGGAGTCCTTATAGCATCCCGGACAAATGGTTTCCTGAATACCTCCAAATGGTTTCTTGAAAACCTCCAGCAATGGAGCAATTCACACCTCAGGGAGGCAAGGTTTTCCATGGAGAAACCCAACCTATTGCTCAGTGGTGTGCTATGTTGGCAAATCTTGATATTAGTTAACAGAAACTATTAAATAGTGTGGGGGTATTAAATAGTGTGGGGGAAAGAGCTTATTGTTTCTACAGAAATTGCAGAAGACATGCTAGCCTGTGAAGAAATACATTGTATATATATTTTAATCTCATGAGCCTAGCTGAAGCTTGAGAATTGTATGTAGGAAAGCCTCTGCTATGCTAGAAACCAGTTTTAACCAGAATTTGCTGATAGGATAGTTACTCCAGAGACAACTAGGAACTAGTAGCCATAAAAGGTAATTTGTAAATAAGGGCAGTGGGTGATAGAATTAGAGTAATGGGAGTTGTAATCAGGGGCGGAGATAATGTATTCACTTTAGGCGCTTCGGATAGGTTGCGACGGCACGAGTACTCAGCTAATGAGGAAAAGATGGGAGGTAAATATGTAAGGGCCACAGGGAATATAAAAAAAGAATATTGATAATTTAAGGTGTCCACTGTGCCTGCGTGTACATGAAATACCCTCTTTGCAAAGTAGTACAGATAAATTACTGTTGCTTTCTCTTGGAAGTTTTGGCTGGTGATTGTTTATTTCAACTAGACAACAAATCCCACAATAGCTTTTGCCTTTGGGCAAAGTTCCCCAGCTGATAGAGGTACCCAGGGACCAGTTTTTGTTCTTCCATTGGGAGTAAGAGTCAGTGGCAAAAGTAGAGAGCCCCAGGTGTGGTTGGTCAGGAAGGTGTGACCTGTTGTTTCGTCCAACTAAGGCATTCCTGGTGGGTGAGGAAAATTTTTGCCATGAACCTAAGTGGTTTTCAACAGTCTGAAACTGAAGCAGAAACAACTGTTTACATTACATAAAATGAAATAAAAAAATCATGTTTAGCCTGTAAGGGGGGGGGGAAGCAACATTAAAATGCAAGCAGTTGGATTTCCCCTTCCTCCCTAGCCGTGAAGACAAATCACTGGAGCAAAAGAATTTCTAATAAATTGGCAAGGTGGGGAGAAAATATGACAGTTACAAATAAAAGTTATACAATTTTATTTATTATGAAATTCATCCTATTTTTCTTCAACAATCCTGTTTGGCACTGAACTTTTCATGGCTGATTAAGAAAAAATCTTGGGGCTTCTGGTTCACGCATGCGGTGCCTACGGACATGCAGGAAGAGCTCTCTCCCTGCCGTCCAATCCTTCTTCCTTGGAGGACTCAGAAAAGGGTCGAAAGTCGCCCTGCAGGGGCGACCACCGCAAGGAGGCCCTCCCTGTGATCACGGAAGAATTACAAGAAGAATCTGAACTCTCCTGTCTCAATCCCACATCTTAACCAGACAGTGGGGACGTTTCACATCTTCGCATAAGGCAGTCAGATCTGGGTTGTAAAAGTCTAGTAGGTAACTATTGCAGATGACAGTAAAGAGAACAGAAAATTCTGTATGACTCATAAAGCCTTACATAGCTCCGAACTTGGGTAGGAAAGCCCCTCTTCATTTCAATCAATACAATCAGAATAGAGCTGGAAGGGATCTTTGAGGTCTTCTAGTCCAGCCCCCTGCTCAAGCAGGAGACCCTATATCAGGGGTCGGCAACCTAAAAAAGAAAAAGAGCCACTGGGAACCGGTTCCATCACAAATTAAAAAAAGAGGGAGCCGCGTGCGTGTGTCCATGCACGCGCATGCGCAAAAAGGTTTTTTTGCGCATGCGCGGACGCACGCGGCTGCCATTTTTTTAAAAATGAGATGGAACCGGTTCCCGGTTGCCCGATGGCGACGGCCCGTCTGCAAAGCTGCCGCTTTCGGCAGCTTTGCAGACGGGCCGTGGCAGCTTCCTCAAAGAGCGGCGCCCCTGCCCATTCCGAGAGGTGCGCGCGCACCTCTCCGAACGACCGGAGTTGTGCGCGCACCTCCCCAAACCTTTGGGGAGGTGCGCGCGTACCTCCGTGCGAAGGGGCAGCGGCGCCGCTCTTTGAGGAAGCTGCCGAAAGCGGCAGCTTCCTGAAAGAGCGGCACCGCTGCCCGTTCGCGCGGAGGTACGCGCGCACCTCCCCAAAGGTTTGGGGAGGTGCGCGCGCACCTCCGGTCGTTCGGAGAGGTGCGCGCGCACCTCTCGGAATGGGCAGGGGCGCCGCTCTTTCAGGAAGCTGCCGCGGCCCATCTGCTAAGCTGCCGCTTTCGGCAGCTTCACAGACGGGCCGCGGCAGCTTCCTGAAAGAGCGGCACCGCTGCCCGTTCGCGCGGAGGTACGCGCGCACCTCTCCAAAGGTTTGGGGAGGTGCGCGCGCACCTCCGCCCATTTGGGGAGGTGCGCGCGCACCTCTCCAAACGGGCGGTGCCACTCTCCATTTGGAGAGGTGCGCGCGCACCACTGCCCGTTGGAAGAGTTGCGCGCGCACCGGGCGGCTGGGAGCTGCAAGAGACGGCTCAAAGAGCCGCATGCGGCTCCGGAGCCGCAGGTTGCCGACCTGTGCCCTATATCATTTCAGACAAGTGGCTATCCAGTCTTTTCTTAAAAACCTCCAGTGATGAAGCACCTACAACTTATGGAGGCAAGCTGTTCTAGTGATTAATTGTTCTTACTGTCTGGAAGTTGCTTCTTAATTCCAGGTTGCTTCTCTCTATGATCAGTTTCCAACCATTGTTTCTTGTCTTGCCCTTGAAGAATAATTTGACCCCCTCTTCTTTGTGGAAGCCCCTCAAATACAGGAAGACTGCTATCATGTCGCCCCTATTTCTTCTTTTCTTTAGACTAGCCAAACCTGAGCCATTCTTCATATGTTTTAGTCTCCAGGCCTTTAATCATCTTAGTTGCTCTTCTTTGCACTTTTTCCAAAGTCTCAACATCTTTTTTGAAATTTGGTGACCAAAACTGGATATAGTATTTCAGGTGTGGCTTTATAAAGCCACTACGGTGGGAAGGTAACAGCGCTCCGTGCACCTTTGGCGTCTAGTCATGCCGGCCACATGACCACGGAGACGTCCTCAGACAAGTGCTGGCTCTTCGGCTTTGAAACGGAGATGAGCACCGGCCCCTAGAGTTGGAAACGACTAGCACGCATGTGCGGGGGAACCTTTACCTTTATAATACTTCACATGATTATGATTCTGTGCCTCTGTTTATACAACCCAGGATTGCATTAGCTTTTTCGGCTGCTGCCATACACTGCTCGCTCGTGTTTAAGTGATTGTCCATTAGGTCCCCAAGGTTCCTCTCACAGTTACTGTTTTTGAGCCAGGTTTCACCTAATCTGTACTTGTACCTTTGGTTTTTCCTGCCTAGGTGTAAAATCTTGCTTTTCTCCACATTAAATTTCATGTTGTTGGAAAGGGCCCATTGTTCAAGTCTGTCAAGATCCGTTTGGATCCTGAGTTTGTCTTCTGGAGTTTTAGTTATTCCTGCCAGCTTAGTGTCATCCACAGATTTGATGAGTTTCCTTTCTATTCCCTCATCTAAGTCATTGATGAAGATATTAAAGAGTACTGGGCCTAAGATGAAACCTTGTGGTACCCTTCTGCTTACTTCCCTCCATGAAGATATGGTACCATTAAGGACAACTTGCTGAGTACGGTTTGTCAGCCAGTTACAAATCCATATGGTGGTGATGCTGTCTATCCCACTTTTTTCTAGCTTACCAAGAAGTAGGTTGCGGTCTACTTTGTTGAATGCCTTGCTGAATACTAAATATACTATGTCAACAGCATTTTACTGGTCTACTAATTTAGTCACTTTGTCAAAGAATGAAATAAGATTGGTTTGGCATGATCTGTTTTTAACAAACCCATGCTGGCTTTTCATTATAACTTTATTTGTATCTTCCCAGGTATTGATGTTAGGCTGATTGGTCTGTAGTCACCTGCGTCTGTCCCCCCCCCTTTTTTTTTTGAAGATGGGAACATTAGCTCTTTTCCAGTCTGATAATCAGGTAATCCCCTGATGTTCCAGGATTTTTGAAAGATATGGTACAATGGTTCTGAGATAATATCTGCCAGTTCCTTCAAAACTCTGGGATATAATCCATCAGTTCACAGTGATTTATATTTGTCAAGATCAGATAGGTGTTCTCTAACCATTTTCTTGCTTATTTTAATTTTTATTTCTACTGTAGTCTTGTCTTTTACAGTTAGGTTTTTGGTAGGTTGGGCTATAGTTTCTTTTTGCGTGAAGACTGATGCAACGAATGAGTCAAGCAGCTCTGCTTTCTATTGCCTGTTACTTCCTTGCCATCTTCTCTCTTAAGTGGACCTACTGTTTCCTTGACTTTTTCTTGTTATTAATTTGTTGAAACTTTTTTTTTATCATCTTTGACTTTTGTTGCAAGTCTTTGTTCCTTCTGAGCTTTTGCTTTCCTGACTTCATCTTTGCAGGTTGGAGCTATTTGCTGATACTCTGCCTTCATTATGTGTCCCTCTTTCCATTTTTTTTGTACTTGTCCTTTTTGTCTTTCAGTTTATCAGAGATCTTTATGCAACCATGCTGGTTTCTTCTTGGATTGTTTTCCTTTTTCAGTGGTATTGTGCTGGACTTTTATCGTCATATTTTTCAGAGTTCCCAGGCTTCTTGAGTTGTCTTCCCCTTTAGGATTTTCATCCATGGTATCCATGGAAATGAGATGGAACCTGTACTATATTCCTCGCAGAAATGACAGCTGTCAAAGGCCGCTCCACGTGGCCACACTGACAGCTGTCATAAGGCCGCCGATCCCAACACGCACGCGCACCCCGCCGTTGACACTGACAGCTGTCAAAGGCTGCGCGTGCGTAGCAGCAGCCGCGAGCTGTCAAAAGCCACGCAGGCGCAGAACCACCAGCCGACTGACAGCCGCTAGCTGTCAGAACGCCGGCTAGGTTACACGGGTTCCCAGCTGAAGCGCCAGCCAGCTGACGGGTTTCCCCGGCTCAGCGGCGCATGCGCTATCACTAGGGGAATGTCAAAAGCTGCCAGCTGATCATTGGGCATGACCCCTCGGCGGGAAAACACCCGTCCCTGATTTGTTGACAAGTTTGACCGTTGCCTATATAAAGGCTCGTTGTACTGTTCACGTTGTCTGGGCTGAGCTAAATAAACTGTTTGAACTGAAGCCACCGTCTCTCTCATCACTGCCCGAGATTTTGCAGAACCCATCTTATTTCTCTCAGGCTTCAGTTCTTCAACAGAGCATAGCCATGGGGGGAGGGGCTTTTCAATGACTGTCTGTGGCAAGCAATATTTCCTGGGGATTCAAATGTTCCAAACACTACTGAGGTTCAAGAAAATGCAAAATAAATAAATAAATATGGTTTTTCAAGAAGGGCATGGGCGTGGGATGTTGCACTCTTGTCCCTTCAGTCGAGTTGATGTGACATGATTCTTGTATACTTATATGTTATCTAAGCAATACAAGTGCACTGTACTTTGTGTTATTGTTTTTAATGCTTTTATTATCGCAATTATTATAAGAGTTGATCATTACAGAAGCCTATCCTGTAAGCCCAGTTTATAAAAATACAAACAAATCTTTGCTACCATCTAGTGGCCATTGGAGTTTTGCAGTCCAACTCTGGTAGCAAGCATTTACAGTATTATAGGTGCTTTTCTGCCATTTCAGTTCAAAAAATGAATCTCAGTGGCTTACAATAACTAAATCCACAACAAACCACATAATTATCAACATACATAAAGTATGTCCATAAAACCCCATAATTATAGGCACATAATAAGCAGCATCCACACCCATTCTAGGTACAAATTTAACAGTCACCACAATCTTCAAACGCCCACACGAGGTTTTCACAAGCTTTGTTAATAATGTTAATCTTAATAGTGAGGATAGTGTTCTTTCCTGGCTCCGTAGGAGTGAAGTTCTAGCAGAGAATGCAGTTCAGTCCTCACTCCCCATAAAACCTACAAAATCTCCCTGCTCACTAGAATGCCTTCCTCAGGGTAGCCCTTTCACTTAACCTGTTAACCTTGATTAACATCAAATGCATCAAATGGTGAGCCCCTCCCCCAATTTTACCCAATTCAGCTTGCCTGAATAATGGTTATAAGCTCCATTTTATAATTGGAAAACACGTTAAAAAATAGAGTAAACATTTAAAATGCATTTAAAGGTAAAGGTTTCCTCTGTCCACTCATGTCTGATTCTAGGGGGTGGTGCCCATCTCCGTTTCTTAGCCAAAGAATCCAGCGTTGTCCAAAGACATTTCTGTGGCTATGTGACCAGTATGACTCTACGCCAAGGTGCACAAAATGCTGTTACCTTCCCTCCAAAGTGATACCTATTTATCTATTGGCATTTGCATGCTTTCAAACTGCTAGAGGGGTATGAGCTGGGATAAGTAATGGGAGCTAACCCTTTCATGCAGCGTTGGGTCTCAAACTTGGGCTGTCAGCTTTTCAGCTGACAAGCCCAGCGTCTTTAATCACTGAGCCATCACACCCTCCTATAATGCATTTATTTCCTTCAGATACAGACATTTTCCAGTTCCTGTTCTCTCTTTGACAGAATTTTAGGTCCTGACAAAGTTCATCATTGACAGAAAAAAATATGAATCTGATAAACTAATGTCCATCAGAAAGCCAATAAATGCAAAATTTACTTTATCTTAGCTGAAGTCATTCTAAAGTGTTTGCATCAGGCTGAGGCTGAGAACAGCAAGGACAGAGTAGATAAAGGTTATTAACTATGTTATCTTAACAAGTTTAGTCCCTGCAGCCCTTTCATCCAATGATACAATCAAGGCTATTAAGGTGGCCTTGTTAGCTGAAGTGGCAAATAAAAACAAAAGAAACAGACGGAGGCAAAAACTACCAGCCCTTTCTCTGATCTTTGGTTACCTCTGGATGTCTTGAACTACATCCCCTAGGGCAGGAGTCGGCAACCATAAACACTCAAAGAGCCACTTGGACACGTTTCCCAGAGTAAAAAAAACACTGGGAGCTGCAAAACCTGTGCATGCATGCATGGGGGGGGAGCTTGATTGAAGAGTTTAATTTAAAAAAATAGAGGCTGCTGTGCATGAGTTCCCTCTCTCCCCCCCTCTTTCTCTCTCCCCTCCCCCTGATCTTCTGCTCACCTGGCAAGCTGGCTTCACGCTGTTCTCAAACAAGCTGACACACATTCTTCTTGGAGAACAGCATAAGGCCACTCTCTTTTGGAGAGAGAGAAGAGAGAGAGAAGAGAGAGAGAGAGAGAGAGAGGAGAGGAGAGAGGAGAGAGGAGAGAGAGAGAGAGAGAGAGGGAGGGGAAGGGGAAGGGAAGCACAATTGCCTCTCTCTGTCTCTGCAAATGGCAGAGGATGACTGGGAACCGCAGAAGGCTGAAAGAGCCGCATGCGGCTCCAAAGCCACCGGTTGCTGACCCATGCCCTAGGCCTAGTCCTTGACTCTATTGGCAACTGATGGTGGAAGGTGAAATCCAAAGCATTTGACAGATACCAGATTGTGAAGAAGTGGTATAGTTTAATTATTGCAAAGGTGCTTTTCAAGAGGCAACTGGACTTGTTTTTCTTTGCAGATATTTCGCTTCTCATCCAAGAAGCTTCTTCAGCAGAAAGAAAGTCCAGTTGCCTCTTGAAAAAGCACTTTTGGGACAACCATGACCTAGATGACTGAGAATCTCCATATAGTTTAATTAGATGTCATCAAATTGGGTTTGAGTTCTGGTAGCAACTTGGACAAATGCCTTCCCTCTCAACTCCTCAGCAATTAACAGCTCCGATACGTTGCATATTTTGGCTTAAATTACATAGTCAAAGGTAGTTAAAAGAGCCGAAATGAGACCTCCGATTCGTTTTTCCTCTAGATGTTTCTGCCATCCTTTCTACGTTGGCATTGCAGCCCAGTGCATTTTCTTCCCATGCCTGCAAAGCAAACGCTAAAGGAAAAGAAAAGCGACCCTTGATGCACGGCCACGGGCAGAGGATTCCTGCCCAAAGCGGTCCCCTCCCTTTCGTCCCTGCTCGTTTTCGTCATTCCAGCGAGCGCCAAGTTTCCAAACCAGGAAGCCAAACCAATCGCAGCAAAAGCTTTTAAACTACAACTCCCGTCATACACCTCATTTCTCTTGCCCAATGGAAAAAGAGATTCCATACCGTTTAACCTTTCTCCGCGATGCGAGCCAATGGTGAGTCCCGTTTGCGCCTTCGGCTCAACCAATAATACGGGAAGACGAGACTGGAGGGCCGGCGGGAAATTGGTTGCAATTTTGAATGTCGAGGGAAGTTTGAAAGGTAAGCGATTGGGAGGCGGTTGTGTATGTGTGTCTGTCTTTGCCTATCTGCGTGTGTGTGTGTTTGTGTGTGTCACTATGGTAATTCGCTTGATAATGCTAAGGAGACAAAAGTAGAAACACTAAAAATATTTTGGAAAATTCTTGGAAAATTATCAAGGGCTTTTGCAAACGGAAGTTACCTATTGTGATACCATTGAAAAAGAATTAGGTGGTTTGTTCCGTTTCATAACATATTTTCTAATGGATACCCTTCAAAAACCGGCTTTGATATCTTGGTTTGTGTCTTTATGGTTCTCGATCAAAATTTTCAAAAGGTTTTAAGATGGAGATGTTCAATTATAAACATTATGCAAAATACTCAGGTATCCAGGTTAAACGATTTGAATGCCTGGGATTTTGAAATGAGCAATTATGTAATAGTCTGGGACTAATACAGTATTTCATTACAAAGCTGTCCTTAAGCTGGAACAATTATTTCATTTTTGCTATTTGCTATTTCTTTTTAGAATAATGGCTGAGATGAAAGATGATAATGATGACCTGGCAATGCTTGAAAAAGACATAAAGGAATTTTGGACAAAGTTCAAAACTGTTTGTTGCAGCGAGCCTAGTGATCAGGTTTTGGGGCTCAGAGATTCATGGTATGAATCCATAAATAATCTTTCAGGTAAAATTATATCTGGTTTATTTGTTGCAGCAGAAAATGAAATATTCAGTATATTCGTCATTCCCCCTTCTAGTTCTGCAATCAGTTGTGGGGGGCATGGAAAAGAAGACAGATATATAAAGTATATAAAGGCCTGTCCAACCTTTTGGCTTGCCTCGGCCACATTGAATGAAGAGGAGTTTTCTTGGGTCTCATATAACATATATGATGTACTTAATGTATATAAATAACAAACTTCCTTGATTTTTAAAAAATTTTAATGAAATCTTGTGGGGCCATATTATTAGATGTTCAGAACCACATGAGGGCAATGGCTTGGACATACCTGATCTAAACTATATGTGATATTTTCCTTTTTTCATCTCGCAACATTGGGGAGAGTTTCGACTGACTGTAAAGTTTGTCAGCGATTTTATTGATTAGATTTATATCCCATCTTTCTCAGGAGGATGAATTTGTATATTTCACTGCTTTGTATAGGAGTTAACCTAGTACCAATATTTATTTACCTTATATAGCTGCACATCTCACTTTTGCAAGACTCTAGGCAGTTTATCATACAGATAGTCTTTGACTAATAACCATCCGTTTAGAGACCATTCAAAGTTTCACTGACACTGAAAAAGTGACTTATACCATTTTTCACACTTATGACCGTTGCAGCATCCCCAGGGTGCTGCATGATCTGAATTTGGAATTTGGAAACTTGGCAATGAGCATGTATTTATGACAGTTGTAGTGTCCCAGGTCACATGATCACCTTTTGCAACCTTCTGACAAGCAAAATCAATGGGGAAGCCAGATTCACTTAACAACATATTGCTGACTTAACAACTGCAGCAATTTATTTAACGACTGGCAATAAAGGTCATAAAATGGGGCAAAATTCATTTAACAACTGCTTTATTTAGCAATGGAAATTTTGGGGTCAATTGTGGTTGTGACTTGAGGAATACCTGTAAAGCAAATAAAAAAAATATAAATAATAGTTTCTGGCTGAGTTTTGTTTTTGTTTTTTAACATTCTAGATAAATGGTATAAAAGACTGAAAGAAGGGGATGAAATTATCAACAAATTTCATGAGTATACCAATGGTACAGTATGAATCATTTCTTATTTTTCTTACAATTATTTTATAGAATAATAATAAAGGAAGGAACCTTGGAGGTCATCTAGTCCAATCCCCTGCTCAGGCAGGAAACCCTATACCAGTGATGGCAAACCTTTTAGAGACCCAGTGCCCAAACTGCAAAACAAAACCCACTTATGTATCCTTGGGTGCCAGGTGGGCGTGGCCCATTGGGTGGGTATGGCCCATTGGGTGGGCGTGGCTGCAGTGGTAACGGTAGACTGGGTGGGACTAAAAAGTTCAATCAATTCCAACTTTGCGAGATCTTTTTTTTACCACGAGAAGTTGAAATTGATTGATTAATTGAACCTTTTTTATTTTTTGCACATAGCGGAGTCCTAAAGCGAAAAGGTTTTATGAAACCCAGCTGAAGGCCTAGGAAAGGGGCGACAGCGCACGTGCCCACAGAGAGGACTCTGCATGCCACCTGTGGCACGCATGCCAGGTTCCCCACCACGGACCTATACCATTTCATACAAATGGCTGTCCAGTCTCTTCTTAAAAACTTTCAGTGTTGGAGCAGTCACAGCTTCTGGAGGCAGGTTGTTCCACTGATTAATTGTTCTAACTGTCAGAAAATTTCTCCTTAGTTCTAGGTTGCTTCTCTTTGATTAGTTTCCATCCGTTAATTCTTGTCCTGCCTTCAGGCGCTTTGGAGAATAGGTTGACTCCCTCTTCTTTGTGGCAACCCCTGAGATATTGGAACACTGCTATCATGTCACCCCTCTTTCTCTTCATTAAACTAGACATACCCAATTCCAGCAACCATTCCTTATATGTTTTAGCCTACAGTCCCCTGATCATCTGTTTTGCTCTTCTCTGTACTCTTTCTAAAGTCACAACATCTTTTTTACATCTTGGTGACCAAAACTGGATGCAATATTCCAAGTGTGGCCTTACCAAGGCATTGTAAAGTGGTATTAACACTTTGCGTGATCTTGAAGCTAATAGACAAAGTAGAATCCCTGGAAAATATTTTTATTTAGGATTTATGTCTAGCCAGAAAAATAATGTCTGAGCCACCTATTCTGTAAAAGCAAATGTAAACTGCTGAATGCAGTGTGAATAAGCTAAACCTTGATCTAACTTCCAGTTGTGTTACACAATAATACTTCCTCCAAGTACTTAATTGTAAAGAAGAATAGTTACGAACTTCAGATAATCTTTGCACTGTCAATAATGCTTCTTCTGTTCCTTTCCTCTCAAATATCCATTAATCAAACTGTTTGGATAATGCCCATTGTATGATATTAAGATGGTGAAGGTGCGAGTTTTATGGGAATGTATATTTCTGTTGGATTGGGACTAAATGTAAAATCTTCTATTAGCACAGTTTGGCTTCTGGGGCCTACAGGGATATGTAGTTTTCTCAGTAACAATATGAAATTACTTTCCATGGCTTTCTTCTGGATTTTCGTTTCCGTCCCAGCCTAGTCCACAGTCTTGCCTCTGCCTGACGGTTTCTCATCCAAGTACTAATGAGAATGTGTTGTACTATAAATATGTTGTCATCCATGCTATGTAGTTTACTAAAACAGAATTTTGGGTTTCTTCCTATTTTATGTGAGTGTTTACACAAGACAGATAGTCTTAACTATTTATTTTGTCATCTTTATGCAGTGTATGTCATCGCATCTTTCCAACAGATGATGCTTAACTTTTTTTTTAATGTTTTATTGACTAATTATATTATTGGAATTACTGAGGGCTAAACCTAAGTAAATAGCTTTTGCATTTAAAAAGAAATATCCTCTGTTTCATACAGAAGTCTGTGAGATGAATAAATCAATTGAAGAAAAGCAAGCTAAAATCTCAGAAGCCCTTTCTAACATTAAGGATGAGGAAAAGGAGGAGACAGACTTGATGAACAGCATTCAAGAGTTGAAGGAAGAATTAATCAGAAACAGTAACTGTAAGTTTCAGTGGGAAAACTGAACATGTATAGTTTAGATTTGTATCCTGCCTTTCCTCCTGAAATTCAAGGCTGCCTGTTTATGTTCCAGTTTGTCCCTGAATAGCATCTTGGGGAATGAGAGAGAATGGTTCGCTCAGCATCTCCTGAGCTTTCATAACTGAGGGTGTTATTAAACGTGGGATACCTAGGTCTCAAATGAAGACATTAATCATTACATCATACTGGATATTTTTATAATGATTCAGGAGCTGGCTATTCCATTTCAACAGTCAGTTTGGAACCACCATGTTAAGTCTCTTACGTGGAAGTTTTTCTCTCTGTAGTGAAATAAATAATACAAGTTTCAGTTTGGGGGTTTGTTGTTATTGTTTTTATTCCTGCTCCATTATGCCAACTTGGTGCCTCTTGAATGCTTTCCTCAGCCCTATTAAGTGGCTCCAAAGAGCACTGTCAAATAGGGGGGGGGGGGAAACATGAAGAAAACATGAAGCATGAAGAAAGTAATCAGGAAAAACGACCTCGTTTCTCTTCCTTGACTGAGTTTTTAACCGTACTTTATATTAACATTTCAGTTTTAATGCTCGCTTTGCAAAATTGCCTTCCGTTTTTAAATGAGAAGCGAAATATTTGATTTCAGATGAAGACGCCTTAACCTTAGTGGGATTTCCAAGCTGAGTCTGTACAGTTAGAAGTAAGCATACATGTTCAGTAGTACTTGATGAAGAACCACCACATCCAGCAGCTCATAAACTCAAAGCCACTTAGTCTTGCCGGAGTTGGGCTGCAACCTGGTCTCTCTCATTCAGACTCTTACAGCTGGGTATCAGCATATTAATGGTATTTCACTCGCTGCCAACAGATGATCTCACCCAGATGTAGGAGTGAGAAGAGGGATGGGTTCCGAGGCATCCCACATAAGAGCTAGATCTTTTCCCCCACCAATACTGGCTGAAAAAAACAGTGCCTTCCTCCCAGCCCCTGAAGCTGGCCCAGAAGAATACCATGGTCAACCAACGGTACTGAAAGCCACTAGAAGAACCAGGACAGATGCATCAAGCTCGTCAGAGGTTATCCACGAGCAGGACCAGTGCTTTCTCAGTACCGTAACCTGGTCTGACTCCTGATTGGAAAGGTCTAGATCAGACATGTCAAACTCATGACGTCGCACTTTTTCTCCATTGCCGGCAATGCGGTTTCCTGATGACCCAGCCGGCAGTTGGACACTCCCTGGTCTAGATAATCTGCCTCTTCCAGACTATAGAAGTTATGCACCTATCACTTATTCCACAACTGATCCTTAGAAAGGGAAGGTTGGAAACTGAATGAAAACAGCCCAGTACAGTCGGGTCCAAGGATGGCATCATGGGGGCGGGGGGAACAAACCACTATCTCCTTCAAAACCCCCTCTCCTGCGAAGAAACACTCAACATCACTTGGAGCCAACTCCATGCCGTCTCCTAGCTGGCCTTGACCAACCGGGAGGGAAATGGATCTGATAGGCGGGTAGCAGAGCTCATCGCTCCAAAGAGCTAACTGGCTGAAATTCATCCCAAGCTCATCCCGGATAACTCTCCCTTTCACAGGACCTGTCCAACTAAATAAAGTACAGCAGATCTGAGCAGCTTTACAAATTGCCCTCCTCTCAGTAAGCCTGCAAGGGCTTCTCCTTCCCCTCCCTGAGGAGGGATCTGGTCATCTGAAACAAGGCTAACAGTTACTCTTTCCAAATGAAATCAGAGCAGAGAAGTGAGTCCGCTTTGTTCTTATCACTACCAAAGAAATCCTAATAAAGGCCAGGGCTTTTTTCCTCATAGAACCCTCAGAACGGAGTTCCGGCACCTTTTTTGGATGGAACCTTGTAGGGTAGGCAAGGCGGGTTGTAGGACATGTGTGAGTTCCGGCACCTTTTTCTTTTCCAAAAAAAGCACTGATAAAGGCTATTATCCATGTTCGGTTGGATTCGTTTTTTGTCTTCTTCCAGCAGTGAACTGTCTATTGTGATGTTGAGAGCCTTGGTGGAGCAGTGGACTAATGCCTCCTTAAGTAACACCAGCTGCCTGCAATTAGTGCAGGTTCGCATCCCACCAGGCTCAAGGTTGACTCAGCCTTCCATCCTTCCGGGGTAGGTAAAATGAGGACCCAGATTGTTGGGGGCAATTAAGCTGACTTTGTAATAATGCCGCTTGGGGTGTGTGTGAAAGCCCTAATAAGCAGGCATATACATAGAATGAAGGCTACTGCTAAACTTGTAAGCTGCCCTGAGTCTTCGGAGAAGGGCGGGATATAAAATGGAATTAAAAATAAAAAATTAAAAAAAATGTTTCCTTTCCAAAACTCAGTAACTAAAGAGCATTACGTGATCCCAGATAACGCAGTTCGCACACACATGCAATCTAATCGAGGTAACCCGTTAAGGAACTGCAAATGATAAATCAGGTGAAATTGTAAAAGAAATTGTTTATTTTTTTTTATTTTTTAAAAAAGTCAGGTGCTAATGCTGAGGGGGGGAAAAGATTCTTGATTTCATAAATTTTATCAGCTTATTAAAAAAATGAACCTAGGCATAAGCTTAGTGGAGATTTTGAAGCTTTTTTTTTTTTAATTCCCAGCAAAGCATAAAACAACAGAAGACATGGAGGAAAGACTTCACAAGGCTGAAAAACTATTCAAAGAGATGCTTGGGTTAGAAATACGGAAAACATGCGGTAAGATTGGTGCATGCATTTCTACTTATGACTGCCGTTCCATTTTGTAGAAAAATCAGTTTGTTTACTTTTCTCCTATAAAGCTGATGATTATTGCTGCTGTGCTATATAAGAATCTTAAAAGGTACTAAGCTTTCCACACAGATTTGCAATATATTGCCAAAGGCTTCTGCAAGGGAAAATATTATTTCATTCAAAGATCTCTTGTCTGTACAGCGCATCCCTGCCAGCTCGGCCTCATTTTGAAAGCTCTCTGTAAGTGACCAGCTCAGCCCTCCAGTCTTCCCCCAGTAACCCTTATCTTCAATCCTCCTGCTTAACAATTTTAGGAAATGAATGAAAGAGGAAGGGGTCTGTCAAAAAAAGAGGGACAAGCAGAGTAGGGGTCATTGTCAATTTCAGGTTTTGCCCCACTCATTGCTTGCTTCAATCCCGGTTAGCATCTGGTTTCCAATTAGCTACCATGATAATTAAGGCTGTGCAGATGGCACCATTCGGAGGATGGAAGGTTCCAAGCGACACCATATTGAAAACACTACGAATCCCTGTGACTCATCAGAAATTTATTTATTTATTTTTGGGACTTATATGCTGCCCTATCTCCCGAAGGACTCAGGGCAGCTAACAACAATAAAAAAACAGCAATACAAAAGTTAAAAGAAATTAAATAAACAGCCCCAATAAATAAGTTAAACTAAACAATTAAAAGTTAAAACATTTTAAAATCCCTGTCGTCAGTCCGGGTCAGCCTGATGAAAAAGGAATGTTTTAAGGCTGCGGTGAAAGGACCGGAGATCCGGGGCCATCCGGAGCTCAAGGGGGAGTTGGTTCCACACGGCAGGTGCCCCCACAGAGAAGGCCCTCCCCCTGGGGGTCGCCAGCCGACATTGTCTAGCCGACGGCACCCTGAGGAGGCCCTCCCTGTGTGAGCGCACTGGGCGATGGGAAGTCGTTCCCGGCAGCAGATGGTCCTGCAAATATCCCGGGCCTAGGCCATGTTCTGTCCTTGGATTTATGAAAAAACTGGGGGATCTCTAAAAGTATAGTTCAGAAGAAAAGGGAATGATTCATCCTCAAAAAAAATACATGTTGTATATCTTGAAAATTTCCCCTTCCATAAAATGGGTTAGCTGAAAAAGCTGCTATCAGATTCCTTGCTTTTTTTTTCTTTTTTTCTTTCTTTCTTTCTTTTTTTGGCCTCACAGCCTAACTCAGCTCTTCCTACAATATCCCTGATGATAATCCTTTTCTCAAGTCACTAGAACAGGGGTAGGCAACCTTGGCTCTTTTGTGACTCGTGGACTTCAACTCCCAGAGGAATTCTGGGAGTTGAAGTCCACGAGTCATAAAAGAACCAAGGTTGCCTACCCCTGGACTAGAATGTATCTGTGCGCTAAGTGGTCTGGGTTATTTTTCTTTGCAAGAGTTTCGTGCAAGATAAAGTTTTTGCAAACCAGTGAGCAAATATCGAGCACCGTGCCCTTACTGAGCTCTGCTCCGTCTGAACTTCAGTAAGAATCTTCATAACTTCTCAAGTTTTTAAAAGTGCTGTTTGCTATTACAATGATCAGAACCATGAAAGTTCAACAACCTAATCCTGCGCCAGATGATTCCATAGACATAGGGAATAAAATCTTTCTCAGGAAACCAGGGTCCCTTTGAGCATACACTTGATGGGGGAAAAATGGTTTTCGGTATTAGAACTATTAGAGTTTTCGAATCCAGTCACACATACATTCGTTTTGTTGTGACAGTTGCACATCCTAGCTTTGCCCTTGAGCTTTCTGTCAAACAGGGACAGGTTTTTATTGCTGATAAAACCTTCAACTGTATTATCAAGAGGGTTGTTAGAACGGGATGCTCGTCTGTCTTCTGCCTCTTCTCCAAAAGGACTGGAAAGCACCTGTGAGTGTATTACAAGTTCCTAAATACCCAGCTTCCTTTTTTTTTAATCCCTTCCGATAGCTTTTTCTCCCCCTGCTCAAAAAAGGATAGACCTGGGAGTCAGAAACCCTGGGGGAAGGCAAGCGGTTCACATTTCCATCCTTAAAATCTTAGAAAATGGCTTTGGAAGTCTCCAGAGGGATAGTAGCCATCTGTGGGATTTGGGTTGCCTGTCCTTTATTCAAGGCAAACAGTTACCATCCATTTATTTCTTTATGTGCACACAGAGGAACTGTCAGCACCCACCCCAATCCACGTCTTAGGAAAACAAAAACTCTTGGAGTCAGCTCTAGTCCAAAAGGAATTTTTACTAGGACATGTTTGGTTGTGGAAATACAAGACAGGACCTGGTATTGTTTTACAGATTGAAACTTTATTATAAAGAGTTCCCGGTTCAACCCTCCTTCCCTCAACCCCATTTGGTCAGCCCCCCATAATTTACTTCGTGTCATCCCTTTCGTGGGAAAAAGGGAACTTCGGATCTTTACGGTTATTGCCTTCTTCCTTTACAGATTCAAATGGAGACACAGGCCAGATGCCTTCCTCCCTAACCCTCCCCTTTGTTCCCCCAATTCAAAAGGTTTCCCTTGGTCTTTGAAATAACCTAAGGCAGGCTGAATCCACATCCGCTCCTCCTTCCTCGGGAGATGGCAGAATCCGGGGGGGGGGGGGGATAATGTTTTAAACATACATTTATGAATGTGATATAAATGGATTCTGACAGGAACACACGTTGAACACATCTGTTCTTCTTTGAAGGGAATTTCTGAAACTGCAGTTAAAGCGTTAACATTTTGTAACCAAGATTATTCAGGGTTTGGGTTTTGTTTTTGTTTTTTTTTTAAAAAAAACAACTTCAGCACACAATAGCCCAATCATGCATTATGCGTGTTCCCACTGATCCTTTGTAAACGATTATTTGGATCGGAGGTGGGGAGCTTTTCTCAAAGTAGAAATAAGTCTCTTTGCAAATAATCCAGGAGCTGTGATTGGTCAAAGCCTCCGGGGGGGGGGGACAGTTTGCCGTTTCCCACACCATTTCCTACACTATTTAGACATTCATTGCTAGTAATTTCTTAAAATGTGAGAATAAAGGAGGAAATGTTTAAGGCTTTATAAAATGGGAGTACAAGTGAAATATATCCAAATTAATTTTATCTGGCACACCCGAGATTTAATGCATCCTTGTTTTTGCATCTAGATAAGCATTTGCAGTTTGTATTTCGCTGCATTGATCATAAAGATTTCCAAAAACCATACATACTTACTCTTTCCATAAATGAAGAGGGAGATTACGAAGGTATGTACAGAACTTCCAACAGTGTCTTATTTTCCAATTTCCTTTATATTAAAACAAGCTCACGTCTGTTCTCATCACTTTTGCATTCTACTAAAGGCCTTCACTATTGGAATTATTGTTTTAAGATTGTAGTTCAGTTTTTGCCTTAATTTTTATAGACTTCTCTTGGCAACTTCTGGTTTTTCCATGTGTTTCCCCCCCCCCCCCCCAAGGCAGGCATGTCAAACTGTTGGCCCACGGGCCGGATGCATCATGACGAAACAGCGCCCTCCTCATTGCCGGCAATGGGGAAAAAGTTGCGATACGTCGCCAGTTTGACATGCCTGCCCTAAGGGCTTGAACAATTTACTAGCCTATACATCAGGTTATAGTATGTCCTGTGTTCCAAAACTTCCCTGCCTTCTATCCAACAAAGCTGGGCTTAAAACATTTAAGACTTTTGTTGTGGCAACCTTACGTGAGATCTGTTCCGATTACTTATTTCATTCCTGCTTGAAAAAGACCATTTGGCTTGAAGATTTGCTCTCCTTTTGTTTAACCAACTGAAGCAGCAGTTTAGTTTTACAGGTAGTCCTGGAGTAACAACCGTAATAGATCTTGCCCATTACAGTCATAAGTCATTACAGTCGTTAAATGAGGCACCCATGTGATCATCTCGCTCAGTGACCGCTGTCCCTGCCCTCCCAGGTGCGGTTGTCATAGGTCAGGGGTAGGCAACCTTAGCTGTTTTATGACTCGTGGACTTCAACTCCCAGAATTCCTGAGCCAGCTATAACTCAGCATGGAAACCTCTCCCTTTTCCCTCAGCATGGCTGGCTCAGGAATTCTGGGAGTTGAAGTCCACGAGTCATAAAAGAGCCAAGGTTGCCTACCCCTGGGATAGGTCATTCAACGAATGGAACAAAAGAGCTGTCTGTCAAAAGAATGCAGGTAAATCCCCTCCGTGCACAGAGATGGTACGCTAAGCCGGAGAAGAAAGGCTGGATCCCAAATGTTCTGAGCTTTCTTCCTCTGGCCCAGCACGCTGGCTCCCCGCCATGCATTAGAAAGGAAGAAGAAGAGAAAGTCTTCCTCTCTGGCCTGAGGGTGGGGGAGGGGAAGTGGTGGGCTATGCAGAGAAGCGAAGCTGCTCTGGCTTTGGTTCCTCTGCACAGCACATCCCTTCCCTGCCTTCCGTAGGCTAGAGAGAAAGCCTTCTCTCTAGGGGGGTGGGGGTGGGGGGGGAGGCAGCCCACTGCGTAGAGAAATGACGTGGCTTGCAATGTTCCCTGCAAGAAGGGAAGACTGCAAATGGTGATCGCACGACCGTGGAGGGCTTGGCAAATCCGTCGTAAGTGTGAATGGGTCGCCAAGAGGCCAGATTGCAGTCACAAGGGCCATAACTTTGAGCACCAGCTGTTCACCAAATTGTTCTGTACCAGCCTACTACCGGCCCTGCAGAAAAGGCAGGGACAATCCCTTTTACAAAACGGCAAGAGGCTGGAACTAAGCCTGCCAAATTTATTAACATAAAACAGAGCAAAGAGAGCAAACACGAACCATGAAACAGGAGCTATTCAAATGGTTGCCTTCAGCAAACCAGCCCTCCCACACATTCCCCTTTTAAACAGTTCAGGGCGTGGCTTCTCTCTGCCTCCTTCCGAGGTGCCCCATTGCCTTCCTCTGTTTACTCCTGATTGACTGCCTCCTGCATCGGGCGTCCTTGAACAGGGCCAGCTGTGGGTCATCTTCATCCACGTTGTCAGGCTCACACAGCTGGGTCTGCATCGTGACCAGATGGGAGGGGCCTGGCTGAGTGCTCTGCGGAGCCTCAATACTATCCTCAGCAAGGTCTCCAACACCCCCCTCCTCCTCCTCTGAATCATCCAACCCAACTGCCGAACCCACAGGCTGACCCTGAATCACAACACAAATAAGGCAAGGACCAAGGACCCCCTATATGGTGCAGAGGCAGTTAGGACTATGTGAATCATGGAAGGGTGTGCTGAATGGGGGCAATGCTGTGAGCGAAGCATCAAGGGGATTGCATTCTTATAGGATCTTATAGGTAGGGTGGCTACTTCAAGGGCCTCTCTAGATACGTGAATGGAAAAGAAGTCCTCTTCTGCAGGACATTCCCCATTGGAGACACACACACCCCGAATGATTTGTAAGGTCATTCTTGTTAGCTATCCACTCTCTTACTTCTGCATTGCAGAGTATCAGTGGGCAGTTACCTAGCAGCTGTTAGAAGTCATGGTAAAAGATACCCCAGTATTTCTTAGAATGTATTGACCCATTTATTAAAAATTCCCAAACAGTTATAGCAAACCAAACCAAAATAGGGTAATCTATTTCAGTGAAAGCCATCAAGAAAATTTAAACCCTTCACAATTATTTACAGTGTAAGAGATAGCCGATAATATGAAGCCAGCATCCAACTGCCCACAGATGTGTTTCTTGGTCTTATGTTGAGATAGAAAATTTTGAGAGGTGAATGCAGGATATATATACAGGCGTGGCCCATGTGGAGCAGTGCAGCCAAGGACATGGCAGCTGGGACAAGACTCTGCCCTCGTGCCCCGTCACACGCAGATGATGCTGCAGGGCGCAGGCAGAGGGCGTGGCTGCCATGGCGCTGCTGGGCCGCCTGGATGATCTGTGCCGGGCCATGGAGGCGGTGGGTGGCCCTGCGGGCAGGGGCGGTTTTTGGGCACTCTCTAAAAGTCTCTGAAAGGTTCACCATCACTGATATATTCCAAATTAGGATGTCTTGTTTTCGATTTTTTAAAGAACATAATTCACTGCTTTTTCCTAGTGATCTCCTGTTCTCCTCCGTTGGACTGCATAGAAGAACTGCAGCGGAAAGTAAGAGAAACCAACAATTTCTCTGCATTTATTGCCAATGTTAGAAAAGCCTTCATTGCTTTGACCTACCAATAAAGCACTGCTTATTCTCTAAATCCGCCTTCATATTTTGTCCCTTTATACTTGGGAAGAATAAAAGTCTTGTAATGACTTGAGAATCTTGGACAATGACCCTGAAAACCTAGGTCCAGATCTTCACTCTTATTTTGAGTTATTTATGTAACCTGGGCCAGATGGCGGTTAAGAGAATAAAATAGGTGTGGGTGGAAAACCAGGTGTGCTGCACATAACTCTTGAAGGAAGAGTAGGATTCAAATGTAACGTATCTAACTATAACCTAATAGAATTAGGAAATAGTAACCGGTCATCTGTTGGATGATTGTCTTAATTCATCATGAAACAAAACAACAATGCTAGGATCCCCTCAAGGGGACATATTTGAAAATTAGTTTTCTTTTATCTTCTATCTAGCAGAACAAATTTCTGGTTTGAGCAGCCTTGCAATAGGGATGCTATTATCTTCATGTCCTTCTAAAGTCTTATGAGTCTGAAAAAAAAACCATGTTGTAGCATTTGATTGCATTGTGTCAATTCAGTTCATGAATAGTCTATGGTAAATTGACTTCCTCTTGGCACTTCAGAAATAAATGTCAGTTCCCCTTTCACTCTATTGCAAAGACTGGGTTAACGTGATGATTTAAGAGTTAGCATCATTTGAAAGGGATTTAATGTAAGTGGTCTCTTAATTGTCTTGTTACAATGCTAATTCACCAATTGTCAGTTTCAGCGCTTCTTATAAATAAAAACAATTATTCTTTGGCTTCTATCCTGAGCATAGAAACGTGTCTGTTGGATTTGTTATCCATATTTGGGGTGATTATTTTTCCTTTCGTTTTAAAGCGACAGTTCTTCGTCGCTCCTGTCCGTCAAGGGAGTGACTTCTTCCACATATGTAGCAGGAAAATTGCCTTTTTCCCCCTTTCTAGAACCGTACCACCAGCCACTCTTGTCTTTGCGATGAATCACAATTACGTCACCTAAAAGGACAATACAAGCAAGTTAATATTTACTTGATTATGTTGTGTCCTTACTTAATCTAATGCACGGGACAATATCTACCGGCCAATGGAGGGACAGATGTATAGAAGCCCTTCTCTCTAGTCTTTCAAACAAGGCGCCTGCTCTCAAGAGCATCTCGCATGTAGGTAGGAAGAAAATCAAGAGACACAACTTGCAGAGCTAAAGCTGGGTTAGGAAGAAAAGAAATAGTGCACTCTTTGAATTCTGAATGAAGTTCATTCCATTCCACTGGATCACAGCAACCTCATTGTTGCTTAACTCAATCACCAACCACATCTTTGAACCACTTTATGACAAGCTTGATTTCTAAAGCTCTGTCACAAGATATAGACCAGGGCTCTTCTTCAAACTTGGCCCTTTTATGATTTGTGGACTTCAACTCCCAGAATTGCTCAGCCAGGCGCACTGGCTGAGGAATTCTGGGAGTTGAAGTCCACAAGTCATAAAAGGGCCAAGTCTGAAGAGCCCTGATATAGACTGTTGCTTTTAGTAGCCTTTAGCTCAGGGGTAGGCAACCTTGGCTCTTTTATGACTCGTGGACTTCAACTCCCAGAATTCCTGAGCCAGCACACCTGGCTCAGGAATTCTGGGAGTTGAAGTCCACGAGTCATAAAAGAGCCAAGGTTGCCTACCCCTGCTTTAGCTGTAGGCCGGTCGGTTTGCAAGATCAACTCAGTTTCTTAAATCCCTAGCTTTTTGTTTTCTATGCATAGATTTCCATCTTTTTTTCCCCAAGCTGTTTATCTTTGATCAGCGAACATCTGCAAAAATGTTCAAGTTGTGATTATAATATTCTTCCATGTGATTATAATAAGGAAGCCACATTTTTTTCCCTTGGGTTTTAATTTGGCAATCTTGGGACAGCTGTTTTAAACCTGCATTTTCCCAGTCCATTTATTATTGAGATAATTACTATTATTTGAGGCACATAGGTACAATTAGGGAGGGTTCAAACCGTTACTAGATTAGTTTCTTTTCAAAAGTTTTTCTTGCACAGTTAGCTCATACTCCAAGATTGCTCATCAAAGTAATTCTAATGGCATATTTTTCTCTTGTTGCATTCTGAAACAGTTATCCCAGGGCCTGCCCTAGGCAGAACAACATTCTGAAATGACACACAACCTTTCAGGATTTTAGGCAGATGAGTACTGTGCAGACTTGGTTACTCTTCAGTCTTTGTCCACATTCATTTTTACCATCCAATAAGGGGAATTAACAGGCAGCTGCCTTGAGATGACCCCAGTAGGAATACTGAAGAGCATCACAAAGAGGAAAAAACTCTGAATAACAAATCAACTGTGACAAGCTGAGAGTGCCAAACCATGACAGAGGACCCCAAATCGTTTGATGACATTTTAATGGGTTCTCTTTGTTAAAAAAATGTATGGGATAGCACCCATTGATTTTTCATTACAATAGTTGAAAGATATTTGCATTTCTAACTCGCTTCGCCCCCCCCCAACTTCTATTGAGATTAGGATGAGTAAATGTTACCTTTACTTAAGCGAAGCTCATCCTCTCTTTCTGTGTGGTAGTCATACAAAGCTCGACACGTTCTGCTTTCTGAATTCTCCGGTTGCAAGGAGGTGGTGGAATTCGCACTCGTCCCTGCTTCTGCAATGTCAACCCCCAAAAAATGGAATATTTTTAATATTGGCCCAGTTGATTCCTTTTTCTCTATACAGATAGAGACGTCGACTTTACAACCACAGTTGAGCCTAAATATTTGTTGTTAAGTGAGACATTTATTAAGTGAGCTTTGCCCCATTTTATGACTTTTTCTTGCCACGGTTGTTAAGCGAATCGCTGCAGCTGATAAGTTAGTAACCCTGTTGTTAAGTGAATCTGGCTTCCCTCATTGACTGCTTGTCAGAAGGTCGCCAAAGGGGATCACATGACCCTGGGACACAGCAACGGTCATAAGGATGAACCAATTGCCAATCATTGGAATTTTGATCATACGACCACGGGGATCCTGCAAAGGTCATAACTGAAAACCAGTCATAATTCACTTTTTTCAGTTCTGTAACTTTGAATGGTCACTAAACAAACATTTGTAAGTCGAGGACCACTTGCAGAGGAAGAAAATGTCTCAAACGCAACTGCTGATGATCACATGGGTACAATCCGTTTTCTTGGATTGGTGGAGCAGTGGTCTAATGCCTCCTTAAGTAACACCAGCTGCCTGCAATTAGTGCAGGTTCGCATCCCACCAGGCTCAAGGTTGACTCGGCCTTCCATCCTTCCGAGGTAGGTAAAATGACCCAGATTGTTGGGGGCAATTAAGCTGACTTTGTAATAATGCCGCTTGGGGTGTGTGTGAAAGCCCTAATAAGCAGGCATATACATAGAATGAAGGCTACTGCTAAGCTTGTAAGCCGCCCTGAGTCTTCGGAGAAGGGCGGGATATAAACGGAATTAAATAAAATAAAATGTGGTTTGTCCCTGGCCTTTCTCTACGATGTTCCTTATTTGCAGACAATTCTGCCCTATGTGTATGTATAGATAAGTGAATGTATCACTAAAATACACTATTTCTCTGCTAAATCTGAAAAGAAGAAAGCCTATTTCGAAATTAGTTGTCATGGAAAATATCCCCTCAGTCCCTATCCCACAGTTTATTGAGAGTAGCTCCTTTAAAGAAACTCCAAATTCTAATATCTATTTTTTTATTTTTAAAATTACCTTTGCAGTGAAGCATTGTTTTGGCTCAATCTTTCTTTGATTAATATGAAGTAGAATACAATTAGCTTTGCAGTCAAGGAACAACTGAGTGGGGAAGAATAACAGGAATAACCGGGGTCTGAGGAATCTGCCAATAAACTTAGCTATCTTTTTAAAAAATCTGTATTTAGACTTATTATTTGATGCCTAGCTTTCTAATATATCCTTGACAGAATATCAATACCTTTTTCCAGCTACTATGTATTTATGAAAGGGAAACCACCAGTTTGGTGTAGTGCTTAAAGGCACTACACTAAAGACCAGAAGTTCAAGTCCTGTCATAGGCATGAAGCCAGCTGGCTGAGCTTGAGCCAGTCACTCTCACTCTGCCCTGGGAAGGAGACAACGGTAGATCACTTCTGAAAAGCCTTGCCAAGAAAAGTGTAGAGCAGACATGTCAAACACAAGGCCGGGGGCCGGATCTGGCCCGCGAAGTGGTTTCATGTGGCCCGCGAAACCATCCTGGAAACAGTGAAGGAACGGCCCCCACTGCCTTGGCCCTGGCCCAGAGACCCTCCTTCTGCCAGAGACCCTCAGATCTGTCCCACTCCTGCCCAGGCCCCCATAGGCACCCTTGATGCAAACGATGTAGAGCTGGCCACGCCCACCCGGTAGGCCATATGCACTCTAGCCACGCCCACCCAGTAGGCCACGCCCACCCAGGCCACACCCACCCGGCCCCTTGAGAGCAACCTCAACGCTGATGCAGCCCTCAGTGAAATTGAATTTGACACCCCTGGTGTAGCGACTTGTTCAGGCAGTTGTCAGAGTCAAAAATTGTCCCAAAGGCATACACAGACAAAAAAAAGAGAGAGAGAGACAGACAGACAGAAACGGATGACATTAGCTGGGAATAAATAAATGAATAATTCACCTGGCAGGCAGCTTGACCTAATCCCAGACTCACTGGTCGTCCTCATTTTCAAGTTCTGTTTAAAGCTTCTCATTGTAACCGGGCAAGTGATTGTCACAGAACTATGTAGGCAGTCCTAAAGGGAGAAGAAAATAGTATTGTTTCTCTTTGCCTGTTGAAGAAGTGTTCAACTCAGATTTCTTGGTCAATAATCCTGTAAAAAAAAACTATCACCATAGATACATTCTCATTCTGCAAACACTTAAAGCAATCATCCTGCATGCCACAGAATTCAACCACAAGATCTAAACATTATTGTTGATCGGAAAGATGTAGGAAGATTTTCTAAAGTCAGGACTCTGAAGAGCTTTGATTTGAAGGCTACTAGAAAGAAGCCCCCCCCTTTTTTTTGCCTGCAGCTCTGCAACCATCTTTTATTTGTAGCACAGCAGGGAAAAACTTGCCACACAGAAGTGCTTAGCGAGTAAAGTTGCCATGTGTGTTGTCTATAGTGTTGTGTGATGCTTCTCTCCCCCTTTACGTGTCTCTCTTGAGGAACTGGAACTTTCCTGGATCAGCTTTCAATGAGATTCTATGTTTTAATAACCCTGCATCTTTTGATTGCCATTCTATTAGAATATCTCTCTTAATTGTTGGCTTTGTCCTATAGGCTTAGGGGTGGGAGTGGGGTAAGGAGAAGGAACCTTTAAAAAGTTCATTTGGGGGCTACCATACAAGTCAGAGATCCTTTTCTGGAGGATTTTTCAAGTCAGTATCAAAGTGTAGATGTACAGAGGATGCTAGTGCTTCTGTTCTCCATCTGAGCTTGGAGCACTTAGAGGAGGGGCATCAAACTGCCAGCCTGCAGGCCGGTTGCATCAAGCAGAGGCCGCGTTCACCCAAGCTCCAGCAATGCAAAAAAAATTGTGATATGTTGCAACATGTCACGTGACGTGACGAGTTTGACACCCGTGATGTAGAGGAAAGAAATACCCATGTATGAATGCTGCTTGTCGACTTCAGTTTGGCATTTAATACAAACCTTCTGCAGCATCTAGTAGCAAACTGGGCCTTTTAGGCTTTAATACTCCTTTGTGCAACTGGATTCTTGATTTTCTTATTGATAGGCCCCAGTAAGAGAGTTGGGATTAATGTTTCTAACCCCATGTTCTTGAGCAGGGCTGTGTCCTAAGTCCACTGCTGTTCACTCTGTTGATCCATGACTGTTGTGCTAGGTTTGTCACCAATCATTGTGAAGTTCACAGATGATAGTAGTAGGCCTTATTCAAGATGACAATGAGGGTGCTTACCACAAGGAGGTAGAGGGTTTGGTGAACTGGTGTAAGAAAAACAACCTAGTTTTAAACGTTGGAAAAAGCAAAGAGATCACTGTCGATTTGAGAAAAGGCAGACACAGCCATACTCCACTATGCATTAATGATTCACCTGTGGAGTTGATTACCAGCATCAAATTCCTGGGTGTGCAGCTAACAAGTAGGCTGGCTTGGTCGCTCAACAGTGAGAAACTGGTGAAGCGGGCACAGCAGCTCCTGCATTTTCTGCGTTCGCATGAAAAAAGCACATCTTCCTTCCCCTGTCCTGACCACCTTCTACAGGGGAACGATCAAGAGCATCCTGTCATACAGCATCACAGTCTGGTTTGAAGGCATCACTGCTTCAGACAGGAAGGCGGTGCAGACAGTGGTGAGGATGGCCGAAAAGATTCTTGGCAGTTTCCTCCTTCCCATCCCGGACATAGCACAGAAGCATTGCTTGAACAGGGTCCGTAAGATTATCTGGGACACTACTCATCCTCTTCACGACCTGTTTTCCTTGTTACCTTCTGGGAAGAGGCTTTGTGGTACATCCAGATTCAACCATAGTTTCATTCCATACAGTATTAACCTTGTGAACTCTCAAGCTTCCTCCTTCTGTTATATATTCAAGATGGACAGTGATTAATATTTATATGTCAGGGTTTAGGTAATATACATAGGTTGTATATAGCATGTTTATATCTGTGATGTATGTGTACACATTTGAGAGCATACAACACATTAGGAATGACAATAAAGGTTATGTAGAAGAGGGGGCTGGTGGACATGGCTTGGAGGGGGGTGTCTATTAAAATAATATAACATTAAATAAATGGAAATCTAGTATGCCACAATAAAAATCATCAACTTCTGAAATTTGCTCTATTTCCAAAAATGTTCCTGGGAGTTGCCTGGCTTCAGAATAAAAAATATGAGTGGCTGCAGCTTAATACTTAGGTCAGAAGGGGTTGGGGGGGGTGCTCACCAATTTTCCTTTGAATAAGTGAGGCTTTTTGGGTCTGGCCAAATCCACATGGTAGCCATATTATATAATGCTTGAAAAACTAAACATGCTCCAGAAGACTATTTGGGAACAACAAAAAGAGGTGTGTTTTTTTTGGTTTTGCCCCTATCATGAAGACAAGTTATTGGCAACAGAAAAATGAAAATGAAAGAAAGAAATGAAAGGTATTAACAACTACAGAGGAAATATGAATTGACAATATCAGAATACAGTAGGAGAAAGACATGCAAAGAATTTTGGCTAAAAGCAATATGAAAAACAAAACATTATAATACGTGTTCTAGCTATATATAGGCAACAAAATGGATTAAGATTAACAAATAGGGTAGTATAAATTTTAAAATGGTAGCATCACATTCCAGTAAATATTGATAAATAAAGCAGTAACATCATCCAGAAGCGATTGGAAGATTGTAAACTTCACTTACAGCCTCCTGCCAAAACTGAGAATTCATAATATAATTCACATGGTATGTACATACCAAGATTTAACCTCCTTCAAGTTGGTTAACCAGTAATCAAATGTTCATGCTGACTATCCATATCCAGGTGGGTTTAGAATGAACAACAATAATATCTGATTTCCATTACTCAGCTATAGAGTTAAATAAAACAGCTGAAATAATTCTGTGTGTATATTACACACACACACACACACACACACATATGTGTGTGTGTGTGTGTGTGTGTGTAATATACACAGAATTCTTTGCATGTCTTTCTCCTACTGTATTCTGATATATGTATATGTAAATGTAAATATAAATATAAATATAAATCATCTTATGGACATGTAGTACCATAACCCATATCATTACCTTTTCTTTCCATTTTGAAATGCAGTCATTCAAGAGATGAGACGGTTTAGGCTTCTTTTCAATTTCAGCTAGTGTGCTCCCCAATTTGAAATGATTTGCTTGTAGAAGGGCAGCTTTCAGAGTTGCCTTTAATATATATATTTAAATATAAGTAAATAACAAATATTTTGAAGCTCAAATTTTGTTTTCCCAGTTCTGATTATTTGGAGCAAAGGAAGACACTGAGACTAAATCTTCTACCTTTAAAATACGGTTAGTCCTCATTGGCAACTTAGGACTAAAATTTTCTGGAACTTGACTTCTAAGGAAATTGAGTCAAAGGGCAACTCTTAAAGTCCTTTTTCTCTACTCCTCTGCCCTTTTGAATGCTCACCCCAGTGTCGGGATAATTAACGACAAGTGAATTGATGTTTGTATTTACATTAATTGGAGAGAAAGGGATTACATGAGAGTTAGGAGGGATACAGTGGGGAATTCACTTTGAAAGGAATGTGCTAGCGGGAATCCTTGTTCACTTAGCAAGCAAACAAAAGCAGAAGGTGTAAAACTGATTAAAGTCTGGTCAGTTACAGGCAGCAGCTGCCTGTCATTAAGTTCCCAGAGTTGATCTTGTTAACTTGCAGTTAAGACTTTTTTAGGAATGTGCTGTGTGGCACAGAAAAGATGCTGAGGAAGAGATTGTTTAGGCAATCTCTGCTCTACAAAGGGTAAAAAGGGGGGAAGCAGGTCAGGTACAAGACAACATGTACTGACTAATGGTGAACATGTGACTGAAAGAGAGAGAGAATTGCTGCAAAGTTTGTAAATACGAAGATTGGTCACAAAGTTACTTTTTCATCACCGTTGTAGCTGCAAATGGTCACTGTCCAAGCTAGTTAGTAATTGAGGACTACCTGTATTTGTTTTATTATTCTAAAATAATGCTCAAGTAACATTAACAAAACATGTTTGGCAGGTTATTCTGTTTTATGGCCAATGAATCTTCTTGTAAAGAGGACATGTATTTCTAATTTATGTGGGATTAACTTGTAAAGCTCTTAAAAAGTAAAAGAGTAAGAAGCACAAGGCAAAATAGTTTAAAATTAAAATGTAAAGATGCATAAGTGAAAATGCTTGGGAAAAGCGCTTAACCTGAAGCTGAAAATAGTGACTTGGAAAGGGCTTTCCTTAAATGCAGCCCCAAAACTGAAAGGTTGTTTTTGTAGTTACTAACTTAACTTCATTGATACATACATCTGGAGGTGCACTCTTAAAGCCAGCCAAAGGATTAAAACCGAAGATTGCATTTCAGCTAAACAAAAGCTAAGTAATATAAGTATTTAAAATGTGAAATATATATTAATTTCCAATGTACCTCATTAAGTTGTGCAATGGTATCGTTTATATTTTTTGCATCTGAAAACTGAGGGGTTTCTTTGTAAGCCTGAAGCATCCGTTCTAAGCCTTTAAAAAAATATAAATACAAGGATTTGCTCAGTCTTCATAAATTTCTAAACAACCCTGGAAATCAACCATGATATAATAGCATTGTTAGCAAATTTCCATTATTTCCATTAAAATATTTTTCAAACTCTTTGGGTTCTGAACACAATGCGCCGTTGTTCTGAACCAGCCCTCTTCTCGCAACCCCTAATTAAGAGAAGAGTCTGGAAAGCGTCCAAGGCTAAAAGGCTTCTGCCAAGATTTAATTACGCAGTTAACAAAAACACAAGAGCTTGTCTTCTCAAGCGGAAAAGTTGCTTTCAGCAACTAGCCCCTCCCCAAACACTTCTTTTATAGAGAGCTCAGGGCGTGGTCTCCCTGTGCCTCCTCCCGAGGAGTCCCATAGTCTTTCTTTGTTTGTCCCTGCTCGTCTGCCTCCTGCGTCGGGCGTCCTTGAACAGGGCCAGCTGTGGGTCATCATCCTCCGCACTCTCGGGCTCACACAGCTGAGAAGAGGTCCCCGGCTGAGGACTCTGCAAAGCCTCCAAATCATCATCAGCCGGTTCGTTTCCCTCCTCCCCCACATCTGAGTCCTCCGATACATCGGACCCGGCTGTCGGACCCACAGGCTGGCCCTGAGTCACAACACTATCCCGCACCGCAGGGCCCTTCCCTCGGGTCTGCCGATCCGGATGCGGTCGGGATGGGAACTGTTCGTGAAAAGCAGTCACCAACGCAGGGGCATGAACGGCGGTCGCGTCTTCCCATGTGAAGTCCTCCGGCCCGTACCCTTTCCACTCGATCAGGTACTGGAAGCGACCTTTCAGCCAGCGGGAATCCCTGATGCTGGCGACCTCGTACTCGGGGGTGCTGCCTCCATCACGAGTTCCTGATGGGGGAGGTTCCGCTTGGCGAAGTGGACAGGCCGGTTGTTCGGGGACCAACAAGGACCGATGGAAGACGGGGTGCACGCGCAGGGAACGTGGCAGAGTTAAACGATAGGCGACCGGGTTGATGACGGCCTCGACTGGGAACGGTCCAAGGTAACGGTGGTCCAGCTTCCTCGCCGGCCGAGTGGATGGTAGGTTCCTGGTGGACAGCCAGACCCGATCCCCCACCGATAGTGGAGGCGTATCCCTTCTCGACCGATCGGCGAACCTCTTGTAGTCGGCCTTGGCCTTCTCCAGCTGCCGTCGCACCAACCGATGGATCGCCTGTAACTCCGCCATGAATTTGTTCGCTGCCGGCTCCGGTGAGTCCACGGGAGAAAGAGGGAAGAACCTGGGGTGATAACCCACGTTGGCCAAGAACGGTGTCATCTGCGTGGAGGTGTGTTGCGAGTTATTAAAGGCAAACTCGGCTATGGCCAAATAGTCCACCCAGTTGTCCTGCTGCAGGTTAACATAGCAGCGCAGATACTGCTCTAAGATGCCGATGACCTTCTCGGTACCCCCGTCGGTCTGAGGATGATGCACGGACGAGAGGCAAACCTTAATGTCCAACGCCCGCATCAACTCCTGCCAGAAGCGGGCTGTAAACTGGGCCCCCCTATCGGAGACGACCCTGTCGGGAAGGCCGTGCAGCCGGAACACCTGTTGGATGAACATGCGACTAGTGGCGCGAGCTGACGGTAAGCCGCGACAGGGGATGAAGTGCGCCATCTTGGTCAACATGTCCACCACCACAAACACTGTCGTGAAGCCGGAGGATGGGGGTAGATCCGTCAGAAAGTCCATGGACACAGCCCCCCAGGGTCTCTTGGGCGTTGGCAAAGGCTGCAGTAAACCAGGCGGGGCCCCTGTCGCTGACTTGGCCTGCCTGCATGGGACGCAGGAGGTGACATAAGACTGGACATCGTGTCGGACTCGGGGCCACCAGAAAGTACGGGAGACCAGGTTCAGAGTCTTGAACAGGCCAAAATGCCCCGCAGCCGGGTTATCATGACATTGGCTGAGGACGAGTCCCCTGAGTGGCCCTCCTGGAACATAGAGCCGGTCACGATAATACAGGAGTCCATCCGTGACCGACCAAGGCGAATCTGGCCCCACCTCTTCCTTCCGCTGAGCCACCCACGCCTCCTGCTGCTGCGCCTCCCGGATCCGAGCCCGTATATCCACCGGCTCCCGTACCGCAGCAAAAGACTCGACGGGGATCACTGTCCTGGGCGGAAGCTTGTCTTCCACTCGGGTGTACTCGGGCTTCCTGGACAGAGCATCCGCTCTCTGGTTGTGCCCGCTTGGTATGTACCGCACCCGGAAGTCAAACCTCGCAAAGAAGAGGGACCACCGGATCTGGCGTTGGTTCAAATTCCGAGCGGTCTGCAGGCTTTCCAGATTCTTGTGGTCCGTCCGGACCTCGATTTGATGCCGCGCCCCCTCCAGATGATGCCTCCAAGCCTCGAACGCCGCCTTGATGGCCAGTAGCTCCTTCTCCCAGATGGTATAGTTGCGCTCCGAGGGATTCAATTTCCGAGAGTGATACGCGCAAGGGAAAAGGGTACCGTTGGGCGTCGCTGCCTGGAGTAACACGGCCCCAATGGCAATGTCGGAGGCGTCCGCCTCCACGACAAACGGCCGTTGCGGGTCAGGATGCTTCAAGATGGGCTCCTTCATGAAGGCGTCCTTCAAAGCTTGGAACGCCTGTTGTTCGGGGGCGTTCCACTGGAACCGAGTCTTCTTCTGCAGGAGCCGGGTGAGGGGGGCTGTCAAGGCAGCAAAGCCAGGGATGAATGTCCGATAGTAGTTGGCAAATCCAAGAAGTCGCTGAACATCCTTCACGCGACGCGGGGGTTGCCAACTCTGCAACGACTCAACTTTACTTGGATCCATGGCGATGCCCTCAGGAGAAATGCGGTGGCCCAAGAAATCAATGGTCACCTGGTAGAACTGGCACTTCTCCAACTTGGCAAACAGCCGATGTTTCCGGAGGCGCTGCAGGACCTGACGGAGATGCTGATGATGCGCTTCACGCGACGGGGAGTAAATCAGGATATCGTCCAGGTAAATCACAACAAACTGGTCCAACAGATCCCGAAAGATGTCGTTCATAAAATGCTGAAACACAGCGGGGGCGTTGGTCAGGCCAAACGGCATCACCGTGTACTCGAAATGTCCATAGCGAGTACCAAACGCTGTCTTCCACTCATCACCCGGCCGAACCCTGACGAGGTTGTAAGCTCCACGCAGGTCCAGTTTCGTGAAGATCTTAGCCTCCCGGAGTCGGTCCAAGAGCTCGGGGATGAGGGGCAGCGGGTAGCGGTTACGCACCGTGATAGCGTTGAGTTTCCGGTAGTCACAGCAAAGCCGTAACTCGCCCGACTTCTTTTTGACGAAGAGCACGGGCGCAGACACTGGCGAGGACGAGGGCCGGATGAATCCACGAGCCAAGTTCTTTGTCAGGAAGTCCCGCAATGCGGCCAACTCGGGCTCCGACATGGAGTACAAACGCCCCACTGGGAGAGGCGCATCAGGGACTAGGTCAATGGAGCAGTCGTAGGGCCTGTGCGGGGGTAATTGGTCCGCCTCTGACTCGCTGAACACGTCAGCAAAGTCGGACAGTACGGGAGGCAAGGAAACCCCTGAGGAACCCTCCACCTGGCCGGCACAGATATGGCGGGTGTGGCCCATGCACTGCAAACTTGGGAAGGTGACCAAGTTCTGAGACCAATAGATCTGTGGATCATGCGCCCGGAGCCACGCCAGTCCCAAGACCACGGGGAAGTGCAGATCCGAAGTGACGTAAAACTGAATGGCCTCCACATGGGTACTGATGGCCATACACACGGGTTGCGTGGCGGCCGTGATAGGCCCGGACAGGAGCACTCGACCATCGATGGTCTCCACAAGCATGGGCGGATCCACCGGACACTGGGGAACAGCCCATTTGGCCACAAAGGCCGAATCCATAAAGTTAGTGGTAGCCCCAGAGTCAATTAAGGCATGGACCGGAATCCCCTCTGGCTTGCCAGGAAGGATCAGTCGTGCCTCCAAAATCAAATGCCGTGGAGGTTCACAGGCACCGTCGGAACGGCGTCGCTCGGCGTGATCGTTGTGGGTCGCCCGATCTTTCACACCGTCTAGATCGGGCTCGGGCCGTATTCCCGATAGCAAAGCAGGGGACTTTCTCGGGGCAGGCTTGGTCACTGATGCCCGCTGACGCTTCTTCGGGCAAGAAGCAGCCAAATGTCCAGGGTCCCCACAGTAAAAACACAACCCCTCCGATCGTCGTCTGTCCATTTCCGTCACCGATAGACGGGACCTGGCGGCACCCAGCTCCATTGGCTCCTCCCTCTGGACTGGGGGCTCACGCACAACAGGGGCGGCAGGGGTCTGTGGGGTGGCACGGCGACTCTTACGCTGCTGCAGCCGGGCATCGATCCGCAGACAAAGATGGATCAGCCCATTCAGGTCTGAGGGAATGTCCACGCGGGCCAGCTCATCCAACATCTCCTCTGACAAGCCATCCTGAAAGGCATCCACGAGCGCAGCCTCATTCCAGGCGGAATCCTGGCTAAGCAGCCGGAAATCGCTGATATAGGCCTGTAGGGGACGCTGACCCTGCCTCAAAGCTTTCAGACGTCGGGTGGCGGTCTGCGCCTTAATCGGGTCCTCGTACATGAGGCGCATATGGTCACAAAACCCCCCAAAGTTATCCAACAAAGGGCTAGGCTGTGCCAACAGAGGCGTGCCCCAACGAGCTGCATCTCCCGACAGAAGGCTCAACACGAATCCCACCTTATCTCGGTCAGTGGGGAAATCAGCTGCTCTCACGCTGATAAAAAGCTGGCATTGTCCCAGGAAGGCAGGAAACAGTTCTGGATTGCCAGCAAATTTATCCGGCATAGCTAACTGACATTTCCTCCTGGGTGGGGGGGCAGCATGTACCTGAGCCTGCAGTTGTGCCACCTGAGTGGCCAGCAAGGTGAGTTGCTGGTTGAGCTGGGCATTCTCGGCAAGAAGCTGCTCCATCGTAGTATTAAGGGGTGGGGGGCTGAAAGCAAACTGTTCTGAACCAGCCCTCTTCTCGCAACCCCTAATTAAGAGAAGAGTCTGGAAAGCGTCCAAGGCTAAAAGGCTTCTGCCAAGATTTAATTACGCAGTTAACAAAAACACAAGAGCTTGTCTTCTCAAGCGGAAAAGTTGCTTTCAGCAACTAGCCCCTCCCCAAACACTTCTTTTATAGAGAGCTCAGGGCGTGGTCTCCCTGTGCCTCCTCCCGAGGAGTCCCATAGTCTTTCTTTGTTTGTCCCTGCTCGTCTGCCTCCTGCGTCGGGCGTCCTTGAACAGGGCCAGCTGTGGGTCATCATCCTCCGCACTCTCGGGCTCACACAGCTGAGAAGAGGTCCCCGGCTGAGGACTCTGCAAAGCCTCCAAATCATCATCAGCCGGTTCGTTTCCCTCCTCCCCCACATCTGAGTCCTCCGATACATCGGACCCGGCTGTCGGACCCACAGGCTGGCCCTGAGTCACAACAGCCGTATGTTAGAATAAAGCAATATAAAAAGGTAAAGGTTCCCCCGCTCATGCGTGCTAGTCGTTTCCAACTCTAGGGGCCGGTGCTCATCTCCGTTTCAAAGCTGAAGAGCCAGCGCTTGTCCGAGGACGTCTCTGTGGTCATGTGGCCGGCATGACTAGACGCCAGAGGCGCACGGAACGCTGTTACCTTCCCACCGTAGTGGTCCCTATTTTTCTACTTGCATTTTGACGTGCTTTCGAACTGCTAGGTTGGCAGAAGCTGGGACGAGTAACAGGCGCTCACTCTGTTACGCGGCACTTGGGATTCGACCCGCCAAACTGCCGATCTTCTGATCGACAAGCTCAGCGTCCTAACCCACTGAGCCACCGCGTCCCTTTTTTTAATAGCAATATACATGCTATTAAAAAAGAACAGAACAACAAAAGCACTGAAACAATATTAGAATGTACACAATCGTCTACTTTCAAGAGTAGAAGTAGCAATCAAAAGGAACATTATTCAGACACCCCCAGTTTTGTTTCAATTATAGTGTGTCCTGTTTAATATCAATACAAACTTTAGATCAGACATGTCAAACACAAGGCCCGGGGGCCAGATCCGGCCCACAAAGTGGTTTCATGTGGCCCGCGAAGCCATCCTGGAAACAGTGAGGGAACGGCCCCCACTGCCTTGGCCCTGGCCCAGAGACCCTCCTCCTGCCAGAGACCCTCAGATCTGTCCCACTCCTGCCCAGGCCCCCATAGGCACCCTTGATGTGAATGATGTAGAGCTGGCCATGCCCACCCAGTAGGCCATACGCACTGTAGCCACGCCCACCCAGTAGGCCACGCCCACCCAGGCCATACCCACCTGGCCCCCTGCGGGCAACCACAATGCTGATGCGGCCCTCAATGAAATTGAGTTTGACACCCCTGCTTTAGAGTCTACCAATCATATTTTAACCTTAGAACAGTTGTAAAGCCTGTTCCAAATTGAAGACATTACTTGCATTCCTACCCTACATCCCCAAAGCTCTATAAGTACTGGGAAAGTTCCTGTTTCACATGAATATTAAAAAGTTGGATGTAGCTCATTCTATTAAGTAGAGTTTTTGCCCTTGTACCTATTATTGATCCATGAACTTGACTGAGGAGAATGTACATTATTTTTTTATTAAATTCTAACCTCTAACTTAATTCTTTTTATTCATAGGCAAGAAAGTACTGCATGGCCGCTAAACGCTCAAAAAAAATATTAACTTCAATATATTTCATTATCTAAAATTATACTCCAAAAAAGCTATTGTCTTTTTATTGATTTAATGCATTTTAATAAATCAACACAGGTATCTCTACTGTATATTAAACATTTCTTAGTTTTTAAATATTTTGATAACAATATGAGCAGAATTGGTTTCCTTTGTAATGTAATCTATCTATCATCTATATCCATTATCTCTCTCTCTCTCTCTTTGTCATCTATCTATACCTATCTATCATCTATGTTATTTTATTTTATACATTTAAATACATTTTTGGCTCCCAGTTGTCCTCCGGGTGAGATTCAAGGTGCTGGTGATGACCTACAAAGCCCTAAATGGCATGGGTCCGGATTATTTACGGGAGCACCTGCTGCTGGTGTCAACTTCCCATCGCCCCGTGCGCTCCCACAGAGAGGGTCTCCTCAGGGTGCCGTCGGTCGGGGAGTGCCGGCTGGCGGCCCCCAGGGGGAGAGCAATCTCTGTGGGCGCGCCTGCCCTCTGGAATCAGCTGCCTGTGGAGCTCCGGATGGCTCCCGGCCTTCGCTCTTTTCGCCGTGACCTGAAAACCTGGTTATTCGAGCTTGCCGGCCTGGACTGAGGGATTGGGGTTTTAAATTTCATGATTTAATTTATTTTGTTTGGGGCTAAATTTAATTTAATCTATTTTTAACTTGTGTATGTCATATTTTAATTGCCCTGTACACCGCCCTGAGTCCCTCGGGAGAAGGGCGGTATATAAATCTAATAAATAAATAAATAAATAAATAAATAAATAAATAAATAAATAAATAAATAAATAAATTTTTCTGAGAAGGTCTCTACAGACTTCAGTGGATTCTCAAAGGGGTCCCATGGCACAACAAATGGCACAGAAAATTCCGTAAATGCTATCAGCTAAAGGGACCAATAAAACCCATTATCCAAGGGCAACAAACTGAGAGTTTTAAAAGTTTGGGCTTCTTTAACTTTGGAAGAGCTACCATAGAAAGGCACAGACTAGACACACCTTCTCCTTGTGTAAATGATCAAGTATAAAATGCTTAAAATGGGAGGTAACCTGTTTTGTCCTGTAGGGTCTTTTCCAAATCTGCCTGTACCCGTGTTATTTTAGCTTTAATGGCAGTTTGTCTCCTCTCTTTTTCAATTAGGCTCATCATATCTTCTTCCTTTTATAGTTTAAAAAAAAAGGAGGGGAGAATGAAAAAAGGTTAATATATTTTGATTAAAATGCAGGCAGAGTATGAAGTATCTATGTGGTAATGTTGTCAGCTCATGCTCATTGCCAAGCTGGCAATTTGCTGTTTATCTCAGCAACCTCATGAATTATGAAGTCCTTCAGACATCAGCATGAAAGAGTTAGATCCCCTTGGCTAGGGAAAAAAAAAGACGGACAGACATTGCTGACATTGCCAGTTTGGTCTGTAATGACTAGTTTTTAAGTTTACATGGAAGTGTCAGTGGAAAACAACAGGTTCCTTGTTATTTTTAAAATTCCATTATAGATGAGTTCATTCTGCTCTCTGGCAACTTTTTGTTTCAGGTTGTCCCCAGGAGACAACTTCTGTCACTTTCTCATTACAAATTTAATCAAAATCCTCAAAGATACCAGAGGAACGTCTATATGTTACCAAAGTCATAACAATCACGATCAGCTCCCAGAACTGTTATTTGTATTTAATCTTTCCTCAGCTTTAGCCTTCACTTTACAAACAGTTATAGGGGAACATTTCAGATAGGCATGTCTGTCTGTCTGTCATCTGTCTGTCTGTCTATCTCTATCTCCCTCCCTCCCTCCCTCTCATTTATCATCTATGATCAAGCTATCCCATTTATATACAACTTATCTCATGAGAACTCTGGGCAGCATACAATAATCAAGTAAAAGACAACACGTACATTAAAAACAAGCATTTAAAAATATCAAAAGTCAACATTAAAAAAAATTAGACATTAATTGAACAAACATTCAATATATTTTAAATGTATATAAAGGGTTAAATAAAAGTTGAGACCATGTGGGATGAAGAGTTGGAAGCTGAAAAAAGCAATTCTATATTAATCTTGAATCTTTTCATATGGCAGTAGAAATTTATGCTATTGAAATCTATGTCCCTGTGAAATAGAGATGACCCTTTATGGCTTTTCTCCATGTTGATATGTGACCAGAATTTGAAATACTGCAGCCCTTTTTAAGAATTTGTATGCGGTTAATTAAAATACTTGAATGCAGTAACTATTGTTGAGTCTCCTCAATTAAAAATAGAGACCCTGAAATCCTGGCTATTCCCATAATGATTTTTAAAAATATCTTGTTCCACTATATGCTATCATATCCTTGTGCATCTCTGATTTGCTTTATACTGAATATCAAGTGTTATTCACATAAGTATTCTGTGTGGCAACGAACCATGTAGATATAAACTTAACCAGACTAGCAGTTTACCTTGTCATGCTATGTACTGATAAGGTTGCACCTGAAACGGCACCTGAAAAAGCACAAATCTCTATGTGTGACAAGCATATTTTATGAAAAAGTGTTTTAGTGATGTCTTTTAGTCAAGATGAATCAAGGCTAGGGACGGGACCATGCATAAGCATGTAGACAGGAGGAAATCTTCTTGTTGAATTTGCACATTTTAGAGGAGAAAATATATTTTGGTTTGAGCCACAGTAATCTAGATGACCATTAGAAAGCATCCCAGAGATAAAGAAAACTAACTTCTCCCTGATGGGGTCTGAATTTGTGTAGCCCAGGTACGGTAAATCTTCTTTATCTCTGTGTAAGTAGAGTTTACTTTCTGTATTTTCCTTTAAGTGAAGGAAATAAAGCATTGAACTAAGCCAGGGGTAGCCAACCTCGGCTCTTTTATGACTCATGGACTTCAACTCCCAGAATTCCTGAGTCAGCATAGCTGACTCGGGAATTCTGGGAGTTGAAGTCCATGAGTCATAAAAGAGCCGAGGTTGGCTACCCCTGAACTAAGCCATTGATGCTGAAGGTGTTGACTTTCCATGCCATGGTTCTCATAGAACGCATTAAAATATGAGCTGTATTGGCACACTTTGTCCACAGTTAAGCATAGCTTATTCGGTCAAGATACTTTTCAGAATTCATTTAACACTGAACTAGGACACACTTTCTGGGCTGGAGAGTACAACAGACTGAAATTTATTTTATTTATTAAATTTATATGCCGTCTATCTCCCTTTCCAAAGTGACTATAAAATGTGTGTTGGAGATATACAGCTCCCAAATCAAAAATACTTGCCACTTTTAATCCTATTGATCATCAGAGGCATTAAGAATATGTATATGCATACATATGCTGTCTCCTTTGTTCTCCTTTTCCTCTCTGTTCTGCATACTCCTGATTAGAAGAGTAATTTTCTTAAGTTCTGCCTATCAACCTACTCCACTGGGAAAAATAGCTGCATCTCTTTTCTTCACCGTGAAGGCTTTATATAGGAGCATGAAATGTACTTACAGTTTATAGGAACTTGTGATTTTTAAGCTTCGAATTCTAGATACGCTACAGTAAATGGCTTGGGTTCTACTCATGTACCAGGAAAGCCCCAAGGGAAGGGAGGGGTGGTGTAAAACAAAAGTCAGAATGACAATGACAACCATGTGATCAATATCCTGCTCCTTTTGTATGTATGTTGACATCATGTGCATATACAAAGAATTGCACCAATGTGATCACTGTCTTAACATTTTGATATGGCAATAGCAATAGCACTTTGACATATATACTGCTTCACAGTGCTTTATAAATGTCTAAGCGGCTTACAAATGTCAGCACATTGCCCCCAACAATCTGAGTCCTCATTTTACTGACCTCAGAAGGGCGGAAGACTGAGTAACCCTTGAGATGATCAGGATCAAACTCCTGGCTGGGGGCAGAGTTAGCCTGCAATACAGCATTCTAACCACCAAGCCAACACAGCGCTATGGTTAGATATTCCACCTGCCCCATGGACACTGCTGTCATACACATGTGTGCTGTGCTTGTGAATGAACTGAAGGATTCCAAACTATCAAAAACAAATGGCTAGCTTGTGGTTTTGTCTTGTGCAATCACAGCCAGGTTCTACCCCACCCCCAGGACAGTTAATCCATCCTGCTCTATTTCAGCTTCCAGAATCCCACTTGGCAGAAGTTTAAAATGAATCTTTCCACTATTGAGGACAGGAGATTTGGCAGGGCACTTACATAGTAGTCTGTTAACAAGAGTTCAAGCTTGGTCTCTGCAGCGGTTAGTGACATTTCATTCATTAACACCTGCACGTCCTTGTCAAGTTCCGCCTCAGTGACAGCCCTGCCAACCTTTGCATGGCACTAGAATGAATGACAGATAAGGTTAGATAGGAGAGCACTTTCTAGCAATATTTAATTCAGAGCAAAAGAGTGTGGAGTTAACATACAGCAATGAGGCTCTGTCCAAAATGAGAAAGAAGCTGGCTGTAACGATGTAACGTATTGCAGAGAAGCAGGAGTCTATCTTTCTCAAGGTCAAGAACGCTCTGTTGGAAAGGGAACAATGATTACTCTATAAAGAAAGAAAAAGTTAAACATGATAATCAGAGCAGTTACTTCAATCTAATCCAGCCATTAACCATTAGGGGGCTTCTATCTAAAGTGAATCCTACAGAGTTGAATGGATCTTCATTCGCACAGATTAGCTTCGGGTGTATGAACGTAGTAGGTGGAAGCATTAGATACGTGTAGATTGCCTTGAGATGACCAAAAAGAAATGTGGGGTAAAATTCAATAAGTCAAGATCAAATCTGGGCCAGCCACCGGGACCAGAGGTTTACTAGAGGTTTACTCAAACCTCTGGTCCGGGTAACCGACCCAGATTCGATCTTGCAACATTATCCTGGGACATGTATATTTGCCTTTACTCAATCAGTCAATCTAGTAAAATAAATTCTGAATGTACAATATGGCCACTGATCAGGGGCACTTTGAACCCCAGTGATTATGAACTGTCAGACATACATGCAGGAAGTATTTTTTACAAAAAGTGCATTTTTTAAAATTAAAATGTGATTTATATTTGGGACTTGAGCTTTCATTCTGGCTGTCACAACTCAAACAATAGTGTAGAATTCCGACTGAAAGACAGGCCTTTAAAATGTGCTCATCCAAGCATTAAGATGCGTCTATATTATTTGTTGTTGGAAAGAATGGCTCTAGGTTGAAGGTTTGCTCTTCTTGAGTGAAACTTAGGAAAACTGATGGCAGGAAGAGAGTAAAACTCCCTAAGTCAGAGGTCCCCCACCTTTGGGGCACCAGGGACCGGTTCCGTGAAGAGAGCTTTTTCCCCAGACTAGAGGGTGCGTGGTTTTGTATGCTGCCTGCATCTCACGGATGGGGCTTTGCTTGTTTGTGTGGACCGGTTGCTGGCATGCTGTGGCCCGCTACTGGTCCATGGACCAGGGGTTGGGGACCCCTGCCCTAAGTGACTAGTTCTAGTACAACTGGGTGGAAACAGTTGGGCAGAAGATGTCCTTCCTACATTTTCCACCCATCAGTTCACGTCATGCTAGAATATTGATAGGAGAGGTTCATTCTGACTGAGAAATATTTCATAAAACTTCCCTGAGTAAGGCAGATGCAAAATCAAATCTTGTTTCCTTCTCATCAGCACAAAAAATGCAAAATAGTAACATAATCTATCTCCCTATATAATGTGGCACACCCAGGTCCATAACGATGCATCGTTCAAAAAAACTAGATGAACAAAGGAGTGCAATTGAAATTTGGGAGGGGGGGGTTGTAAATTTATTAGGAGCAGCTTTATTTCCCCATGGAGCCTTAAGAATCGATTAAAAGATTACTTCAGCAATGTTTTTCTGGATCATCCATTTGCACTAACAATAGCTAGAGAACGCAGTTTGCTTGCACATTGTTAAGAGCTGAAAGAAATGGATCCAAACAATTGCTTGGGAAGCAGCTTGAGCTCAATCAAAAAAAATAAGCTGGGGATGGATCGTGGATCTTCCTGACTGTTATGTAGGTGTGTTCCTTTTAACTCAAGAGTACTGAAGGAGTTGGATAAGGTCTAAGGATGCAATTAAAGATACAGAAGCTCTCAGTGGAGGTGGTGATGCTCAACAGCATTTAATTAAACTGCTCCAAGAAAAAAAAAGAGAAGATTTATGGCCAATTTGTTGATGCTTTTTTTAAAAAGCACTTTTAACAAATCTCAGTATTTTTATTATTTTTTTTAGATTCTAATCTAGTTCTGGAAGGTCATTAATCTGATTTTAATTAGGTTGGACTCAAAGAGATATGTACTATGAAAAGAAAGAAAGAAAGAAAGAGTCCAGGAGCCCTTTTAGTCAAGTGAGAGTCTGACATGACTACACACCAACTATTTATTTTACCATTTTAGCAATTCTTGCAGGCAAAAGAATTGGCCAGTATAGAGTCATGGCTAGTATAGAATCGTGGAGTTGGAAAGGACCTTGAAGGATCCACTGGATCATATCTGACAGACAATCCTTTAGCCCAGAGGTCTCCATCCTTGGCAACTTTAAGACTTGTGGAGCTCAACTCCCAGGATTCCTCAGCCAGCTTTGCTGGCTGAGGCATTCTGGGAGTTGAGCTACACAAGTCTTAAAGTTGCCAAGGTTGAGGACCCCTGCTTTAGCCTTTCTGAAAACTTCCAGTAAGGGATATCTCATCATTTCAAGGGGCAGTCTGAAAGTTTCTCTCGACATCTTCTTTAAATCTACTTCCTTGTAGTTTTAGCTCACTGGTACTTGCTCTGCGCTCTGAGGTAAATCTGAAGATAAATCTACCCCTTTGTCTGAATGATAATCCTTCGGTTATCTGAAAACTGCTGTATCTTTTCTTAGGCTAAACATATTCGTGTTCTTTGATTGTTCCTTATGGGAGGTTTTAATTTGAGCATGTTGATTTTAACTATTTGCGGGGGAAGTGGGAAAGCATATGAATACATATTAAGTTTTTTTTTAAAGCTAATATGTATGCACAAAAGCAGAAGTCAGCCCAAGCCAAGAATTTGTATTTCACTGTTCATCCTGTTCTCAGGGAATAAATCTTGGGAACAGGATGAGCTACTGCAACTAAATGTATCCTGGGAACATTTATGTTGCTGTAAATCAATATGCTTTTATCATGTGGTCCTCTTTCTTGCCAGAAACTAAGGAAAATAATATGAAATTCATATACTCATGTTTGATTTTACCAATATAGATAATAATTGTCCTAAAAGTATACTACAAGCATGTGAAAAGGTCTCTGTTTATGTCAGGGGGTCTTCAAACTTGGCCCTTTGATGACTTGTGGACTTCAACTCCCAGAATTCCTCAGCCAGGCATGCCGGTTGAGGAATTCTGGGAGTTGAAGTCCACAAGTCATCAAAGGGCCAAGTTTGAAGATCCCTGATTTATTGTACATGTGTGCCCTTTATCCCGTCTTCCAAAAATTGGAGGTAATGATGATGAAACTCTGATATAGATGGGAGAAAGGAAAAGAAGCTGAATCTGTGGTAACTGAGGATGAAAAAGGAAGAATTTCTTAGCCTTCCTCCAAAGAATTATTAGCAGCTCTACTAATAACTTCTTGCCTACTGTTACCTACATTATTTTATCAGGCTAATGCTGGGAAAGAAAATGTGATTATCCTTCCATAATTAGAAAGTTGTAGGTGGCTCCCTTGCAAAGAGCCCAAGAGCTTGCTCTAAGTTTTTTGAGAGTTGTGATCCTGGGAAGACTTTTTGTCACGGGACCATGCAGGATATTTGAAAATAAAATGAAATTGCTTCCTCTAACAATGCCTGCTCTCACACACACACAGTTCATTATCCTGGAATGGTGCCAAAGATTTGTACAAGGTCTCCATCAATGCAGTTAAAATTCTTGGCCCATTTAGGTTGGGGATTTATTTGTTACAAATAAATATTTTTCCATTAATAGAATGGCAAGGGTGGGATGTTTGAGATGCTGGGAACAGAAACCATTTTGTTTCATACCTTCCACAAAACAGGGTTTAAAGTTATACTTTTGGGGGGGCCTTAGATGTTTCATCTTGAACACACAGCTGTAAATCAGGAGGTAACTCTTGGAATTGCAAATCCAACTAGAATATAATTGGAAAAGAAAAGAATCTGACTTGTTTCCAGCTGAGGAAAAGCACAGCAGAGACCAGAGATAACCGTGCCAGAAGGAAACATCTGGTGACTTGCCTGGTGCCCATTTTCTAATGTCTGCTCCCACTTCACACGCGTTTCACAGGCAGTTAAGTTCTTCTTGTAATAGTCTTCATCTTCCTTTGCCAGTTTGATAGCGGATTTTTCTAGGTTTCTGAGCAGCTAAAATGAAAATATAAATGCAAGATTTATTTATTTTTTTTAAAAAAGTGTAATTGATTTCACACAGCGGGGGCATTGCTTTCGAAGCAGGTTATTAGGTGTTATCTGGACACATGCAAAGAAGGAGATGAAATCACTAAGATTTACCAAGTAATGCAGAAAAATAGGTAACAGGAGAAATGTGCAGAAGGTAATTAGCAAGCAGATACGTGTTCTTCTTCTGGAAATTGAACATCCTGAGTCACACTACCTGTCTATCTACTCCACCTAATTTATATCATGTCTCCATATACCTGTCTGAAGACATACCTTTTTTTTGGCCTTTGGGGAAGCCAATGGGTGGGAGCTTTCGGTATCACGGAAAAGTGCTTCATGGTCCTTGGTTAGCTCTTTTAACTTCTTCTTGGCCTATCCCACAAATACACCAATATCAACAACATTCATAATTAGAGTTAATATAAGCCCGTGAGAGGAACCTCTTAAGATTCTTTGTTATTCCATGTCTTGGGAGATGCATACAGTCCAAACCATGGGCATCGGGATATCAAAAGTAAAGAGGGTAAGTACAGGTAATCCTTGACTTACAACAGTTCGTTTAGTGACTCTTCAAAGTTACAATGGTTCTGAAAAATGTGACTTATGACCATTTTTTAAAATTATGACCTTTGCAGCATCCCCATCATCTTGTGATCCAAATTCAGATGCTGGGCAACTGACTCATATTTATGACCGTCGCTGTGTCCCAAGGTCAGGTTGTCACCTTTTGTGACCTTGTGACAAGCAAAGTCATTGGGGAAGCCAGATTCACTTGACAACCAGGTTACTAACTTATCAACTGCAATGTTTCACTTGACAGCTGTGGCAAGAAAGGTTGTAAAATGGGGCAAAATTCACTTAACAAATGTCTCACTTAGCAACAGAAATTTTGGGCTCAATTATAGTTGTAAGTCGAGGACTGTCTGGGACTGAAGCTCTACTCTTTTTAATGCTCATAGGCTTATGACTTTTTTGACACACAAACACACACACGGTGGGCATTTCTGGCTTGCTGATGACAAAATTTAGATGAGCTCTATCAGTCATTCCCCTGAGAACAGTAAATATCTCATTGCTGTATATTTGTCAATGTAATATAGAGTAGAAGAAAACATGCATTTTTAAAGAAAAATGAGTGGTATCCTCCAGATTACTAATTTTTCAGCATGAAAATTAATATTTGTGCTTATAAGCACTACAAAATTTCCACTGCCATTCCAATTGAGTCTATAGGCCAGGGGTCTTCAAACTTGGCCCTTTTTTGACTTGTGGACTTCAACTCCCAGAATTCCTAAGCCAGGCATGCTGGCTGAGGAATTCTGGGAGTTGAAGTCCACAAGTCATAAAAGGGCCAGGTTTGACAACCCCTGCTTATAGGCCAATCAAATTTTGGAGTTAGAATTTTTGTGTATCATGCAGTTTTGTCGTATATTAGAATATCAAATCATCAGAATTGTAGTGAGCAATGCAAAACCCAATGGATAATTAAGTGCCTTATTTTAGAATCACCTTCCTTCCTTCCCTCAAATTAGAATCCAGTCATTCAGTATCTTTTTTTTTGTAGTTATTAGAGATGTCCACTTCTCAGAAAGAGCTTCTGAATCCCATTTAGGTAACTGGAACCACTGCAGTAATTTCTAATGGATAAATCACTTCCATGTATTTTTGTAGGAATAAAAGATTAAAACTTGCCTTTAACTGTTGGCGCCAGTTGTTGATAACTGCTTCAGCTGATTTCTCAACTGTATTATCTACCTTGTGGAAAGAAACACCACAATCATGGGGGGGGGGATAAATATTCCTTAGGTTTTCATTTTTAATATTAGAACTGATATCATTTCAATAAACTACTTTGGCCGGAATAACCTAATATATTTAGTTACGTTGGACTTTTTAATGGAAAGTAACTTCTAAATCTTATTTTTTGTAAAAAAAAAAGCATATATTTTTTTACAATAGGTAACATAAAACAAAAAAATAATCCAAGAAAATAACATTTTGTATTTCTTTCAGTATAGGACTTGCCAGGAGTACGTGTCTACCATATAAGAAATGGATGGGCTACCTTGATTTTTTTTAACCTCCCCCACCCCACCACATGGACACCAATATTTGCTAAAGAAATATGTTGGCAAAAGCTTTATAGTGAAATGTGTAGGAAAAGGCAGGGGGAAGGGAAGAAAAGGGAATTGCACCAACTGATATATATTGTTGTGCACACCATCCTAAGAACAATTCCATCTCCCATTACACTTATCAAGTGGAGGGCTTTTTATGTACCTCGTTTCACAAGATGTCCATTTTACAGTATCTTATCTTAGATCAAATTGATCACAAAGGGCAGAATTGGTACCGGTATGTCTTTAGAATAGAGAGATTTTCTATCTAAGAGACCTTCGAAATGAGTGTGATCTGTTTTGCCAGATCACCCAATTGTTGATTGGCTACTTAGAACCCTAAGAGGTAGAAACCATGGGGTAGATGCTTTGCCCACAAGATGCACAGAATGGAATTGCCACAACATAGTCACATTGTTTTGGCCAGTGCTTTTTTTGTAAAAGAAAAAGGTGCCGGAACTAACACATGTCATACAACCTGCCTTGCCTACCCTACAAGGTTCCATCCAAAAAAGGTGCCGGAACTCCGTTCTGAGCGTTCTATGAGAAAAAAAGCCCTGGTTTTGCCCAGTAAAGGCCATGGCCCTCACTGAAATTAGAAGCCCATCCCCAAAGGCCAGATATAACCTTTTTTTGCACCTGCACATTTTATATTCAGGATCTCAAGGAGGAATCAGTTCCACTGTAAGCCAGATCCAAGGAGACCCAGTCACCTACGGTGGTCATCATCTAGGTTTGTTAGAGACATGTGTCCTGAGGTAGGGTGATACAGTTTTCTTAGGATGTTTTTTAGGGAGAACCATCTCAAATCTGGACAATAAAGCCTGATTTGAAAGGAACTATTGCCTTTACAACTTGCTGTCATGAATGACTTTCCTTTTTCTAATGCATCTTCTTCTTGTATCATCCCTCTTTGTCTGAGTCTCTAGGAATGATCTGCTAGCTAGTGTTGGCCAAAGTCAATTTTGCTCATACTGCTATATTTGCAACATGTTCAGACCTGGGGAATGGATGAGATTCAAATGAAGGATGGGGTTTTTTTTCATTGAGAGATATTTTGATAACAATTTGTGGTACAGGCTTGAATCCTAGTCAGTATCATGGTGGGCCCAAATACCACAAGCAAAATGTTGCACTACTTTATCATAAAAATAAGGGTTATCTGAACTCACTATTTTTTTCTTCTTCTCATGGTCCTGCAGGATACGATTCATTGGGTTTATCGCTTCTGTCTGAATGGCTTTGCCAAGCTTTCTAGATGCAGGACATAAAATATATACACCTATGTTATGAAAACTCGCCTTCTCGGAAAAGAGCATCATTTGCCAGACAACCACAGAAGAAATGGTTGTAAATATCACCCATTCAATCTCCTCCAAGGAGGTAATAAAACTGAAATGTTTATTGTAGAAGTTTTAAAGCCCTTCCAGGCCTCAGTAGACTTTGAATAATGGAGTAGGTTGTACTTACCTGTGTAAATCTGATGCAGATTTCAGCTCCTCCGAAACACAAAGCGAAGTACTATGAATATAGCTAAAGAAAGACCATGGAAAAAAGGAGATACATGTTTTTAATTTCAGCTTCTGAGTGAGCAAGTTATAATTCCTAAGAACCCAGGAAATGTGACATTTTTACTAGGTTCACGTTTACATTTTCATATGATCTATTTTGGCAATTTGAGACCCCGGCTAATTCTGTAACAGTGGTTTTATAAGATGAATTACAGAAGTGTATTGCTTAATAGAAATGAACCCTGGAAGCAAACTGGCTATATTTGAAAATATTTTTGTGTGGCAAAATGATACCTGAGCGATGTGTAGTTAATGTGAGGGCTGCTCCATTTTTTCCCCCACATTGGAGCATTTTGATTCAATGCACGTAGAGCACAAGGACATTCTGAGATCCCAAAGTTAGATATAGACCAGGTATTTTTTTTTCAGTCTGATCACTACTGTTGAACAATAATGGCATAATTTCCCTATTTTGGGGTGGGAAACAGAGTCAAACTCCAATGAATGCTCTATAATGGCTTTCACATAGGTGTTTGAAAAAATGGAGAAGCTTCCCAAATTTCCAGTGAACGTCTCCCTGCAAAAGAGAAGATCCTGGTTCCATTCACATAAACTTTGGACCAAGGCTTTTCTTGCTTAGCCCTCAACCATGACTAAATGCAATTCTTTCTAACAGAGATTGCCCCTACCTGATACAGGATATGGATTAAAATTAGAAGAATGATTCCCATTTGTGAATGTGGATCATTATTAACCCACAAAAGTACTATGTCAGTGATGTTACTCTTGTAATATTTGGTAATATGACACAATTTTGGTTGTTTTAGAAACATTTTAGGGAGCCTGCAACATCCCTGTAGTTCCTCGCAATCATCTTATTGCCAATCATCATGCATGATGGTTGGGATGCAATCGCTGCAGTTCTCAAATGGAAAAGATCAAGAAAAACTGTTCTCAAGCAGAGCAATTCTTTCTAATCATCAGAACTCAGAGTTTACATCATTTGGTCAGATTATATAACTCCAGCATGTTCCAGGGAGACAGGTTTCCTTTTGTCACACCCAGAAGAGAAAAAGACTTGTAGACTTGGATCTCTAACAACCATCCAAGGTAACATATCTTTACCCTTGAAGAAAGTCCTGGACCAGTGATGGTGGAAAAGAGCGTAAAAGTATAGTTAATGCTTACTTCGCTTTGATTTTAGTCAGCATTTTGGCAAGCTTGTTTGCCAATTTCTCCAGTCCTTTACCATATGTAATCTCCAAACTAGTTCTGCAGAGAAAAGAATCAATGGGCACTTATTCATCTTAAAAGCTAAAACTTTGAAAACTTTTTTACCAATAGAGAAAAAAATGGGCATTGTGTATGTATGGCAAGGGGTTGGGGGGTTGGGCTAGGATGGGGAGAGGAGGGGACTACACAGCAGGAGTTAAAATAATAGTTTTAGTCTTGGCCCAAACTGTGCTAGAGCCTGTGCAAACCAGAATCTTCTGCTAAAGACTCTAATAAATCTCACAAAAGTCAGACTTGGGGGTAGTTGAATAATATGTGAAAACAAAGTGGACAAATCCACCAGTCCAAAGACAACATTAAAACGAACAGCTAATTTATAGGTGTAATCTCTCTTCCTCCCTCCCTCCCTCCCTCTCTCATTGATCTGATCTGATCTGTTAGATCTTTTTTATTTTTAGGAATAAGCATCCTTTCATAAATTTGGCAACTTTGCCTAATTAATCAGGCAAAAAGGGCCATATCCTAGAACAGGAACAGAGCAAGTTGCTTTACATTAAATCAAAGCCCGTCTATCAGGTTTAGTGGTGCCTGCACTGACAGGGAGCAACTATCCAGGGTTTTAGAGTTTTTCTTTTTCTAGTCTTACTTTGGAAAGCCAGAGAATAAAACCTCTTCATAAATAATGGAGACTCTAAACTGCAACCTCTCTTCATCTTGGAAAATTTGATGGGCCTTATGTAGAGAATAACAGTGGGGACTGAGGCGTTTCTTTCTTTGGAAGATTTACATGCCACTCATTCCCTTAATGCTTCTAAACAACTTACAAAATTCTTCTGCAGTGATGAGGAAGAATCCATTGAGTTGAATCAAAAGAACCTTTACTGAGAGAAACTGGATGCAGTAAAGTCAGGCGGAATCTGAAGGTCCCGCACGAAGCATAAAGCAATCCTTTGGTTTTCCCAATCCCAACCCCCCCTGATCAGTCCCCTTGGCAGCCAATGTGATGCTGGGAAAATGTTTTGTTTCACTGTTCGGGGGGGGGGCAGCATGTCAGGTCCACCATCATTCTCTGGTGTCCGGCCATTGTGCTGAGAGGGGATGGAGGAAGGCATGCTTGGGATTGTTGCTTTGGCTGTTCGCTTGGGAATTGGGGGGGGGGGGTGGACCTCTTCGGAGGTCTGAAACCATAGCTGGATAGTGGGGGAAGCAAGAGGCTCCAAAGGGACTTTCTCTAGTTTCTCGGGCTGTAAAATTAGACAGCAGGACATTTGTACTTTCAGACTTGCAAGGTTGATGACGCAGCCTTCCCAGACTAATTCTACCTCATTGTAAAGCTACATTAATAGAACCTTACAAGTCTGAAAATACAACTCCCGCCATCTCCTTCACAGCTCAAGAAACTAGGGTTGTCCCATCCACTATAGCAGCAGACTCTGCCATCTCTTATTTGATCGTTCCTTGTGAAGCTTTTCCTCATCCGTCACTCAAGGTCTTTCTCACATACCGTTACAGCTGCTGTTGTTCATTCTTTGACTAAAAAAAGAATAAGGATAGGGGGTTTTTTTGGGGGGGCTTGTTGTTTGTCTTTACAAAATGGACAGGAAAGTGTTCTCTCGCTCTCTCTTATCTCAAGTAACAACTAGGAATCTGGGATTTTGGCTCATCACTGTAGGTTGACAAATGTCCTTCCTTGCCATGGCGGCTGTTTTCAATCACGTTTGCAGCACTAAATTAGAATTAACACTTCCCTTTCCTAAAGAGTTTCTCAACTAGAATTCATGCATCCTTTAAAAAAATTGAAAGGAAAGAATTTGATTTTTTTTTTAGAAAAACATCAATAAAATGGAAAAAAACAGAACACAGAGAGAAATTATGCTTTACCTGTAATGGCTAATTCATTCTCTCTGCCGCTGGGAAATAGAATAACAGAGTTGAAAGGGACCTTGTAGGTCATCCAGTCCAACCCCCCCACCCACCCAAGCAGGAGACTCTACACCATTTCTGACAGGTGGCAGCCCAGTGTCTTCTTAAAAGCTTCCAGGGATGAAACTCTCACAACTTCTGAAGGCAAGCTGTTCCATTGGCTGATTGTTCTCACTGTCAGAAAAATTCTCTTTATTTCTAGGTTGAATCTCTCCTTGATCAGTTTCCATCTGTTATTCCTTGTCTAGCCTTCAGGTGATCTGGAAAACAGGTTGACCCCCCTCCTCTCTGTGACAGCTGCTGGAGGCAGGATGGGCAGTTCATTTAGCTGTACCCAGTGCTGGTTTTATCCCTATGCATGCACAGACACCCTCCAAAACAACAACAACAACAACAATGAAGCAAAATATTTAACTAGTTCCAACAGGTCATTTGGAAGGGGTTTGATCGTTGCTAAGTTTTTAAGAACATAAATACTGCAAAAATGGTTTATACTCTCAGTCGATAAATATTTATTTCCAGGCAGCATGAATCCATCACCGATGGATAAATAATTATTTAGCTGGACTTGGAAGGAGGTTAATGGGATTTTGCACCTTGTTTCAAAGAGTAATTTTTCTTTGGCAGACACCTCTTTAGGGACAGAGGATGGATTTTTACTTTTTCAGAACAACCGATTTTTTTTAAAAAAAAATGTCTTCCTCTTTCAACACATGCCGTTCCTTGTGCTGTATTTGTCAGAAGCTCCCTGTTATTCTGGAGATTTCATCCATCCCCGCTGCTCTATAATTCATGTCACTCAGCAGCTCATATTAAAGTCAGCACCACTCTCCTAACAATTCTCATTTGCACTGTCATGAATCAGTTATGCCCCGTTTGCCCTCAGCACTCATGTAATTTACATGAGAAAACCAGTTCCTGTCTCAGCCACTCTCATTGGCTTTGACCTGAAGGTAATTTATCAAACAGGCTCCTTGAATGAGGGTGGAGCAGGAGAGGACTATAAGAAAATGTCTAGGGCAAATAACCAGCAGACTGTTAAAACAGTTATTACATCCACAGGTGATATAACTGTATCCTTTGAAAGGACGGATCACACATCAGAGATAGATGTACATATGTCGAGCAGTTTCTCTTGAGTATCCTTGATTTGATAAGGTACAATTGAATATCTAAAGCAGCCTCAGTTGAAATACTCTTGAGGTTTGAATAATATCGGGTCCATAGGTACCTATTCTTTACTACAGGCAAGTGAAAAAAAACACTAGCACACTCTTCAGGAAAGACACACAACTCAGGGGGCAGGCAGACAAAGCTTGCTGACCTTGATAGCTCTTGTTTCAAAAGATAAGGTGGCAAGTGGGGACACAGAGCCTGAGAACTGGTAGGGGAGAAATTGCCTGCTTAGCTTGCTGAGATTAAGAATTTCAAGATTAATTTAAATGGCAACTTTGAAGCAATCCCCAATTGAAATCAGAATGGCATCAAATAAGTACTTGGGGAGAACCCCGCGTTCTAAGATGTAATCTAGAATCCAAATGTTTTTTGATGAACTGTGTGGGAAGTTAGCCCACACCCAGAGAAGGAAATATTAAAAAGGCAGAATATTATATTTCCTCAAAGGATCTTAAAAAGGCAGAAAAGCATGCCCAGTTTTTCTTAATAGCCCCAAATCTCCCTCCCCCAAGCGGAAACCAGCTCTGTAGAAATGCAGATACCGTAATCTTGTCAGAAAGATTGGAGCCAGGAAGCTGGGATTAGAAAGAGAAAGATTCCTAGAATCAACAATCCCTCACACCAAAAATGCAACAGTCATCAGCCACAGCCCCAGGGAAACAGGACATAATAGGATTAACCTTTGGGACATAATAGGATTAACCCACCATCATCAGAATACCAGAAAGACACACTCAGGCCCAGGTCAAAATTCATGCCAGAGGAACAACTCCAAACAAAAGCTCAAGAAGGTATAAAAACCCACCACTTCCTACTACATGTAGTCTGCTTTCCCAAAGCCATCTTTCTATCTGGCTCTCCTCTTCAATAAACTAAAATCTTCTTTCTAAAGCAGTATCCATTTTGATTATTCCCAGTTTGGACTGGACCCTGATGAATATTTTTCTTTCAACAACTGGTAGAACAGCTACTTCTCACATCACTCCATTAAATTGCATATCTGAAGTGGATTCATTTTTGACTTCAGGTTTTGTGTGAACACAGCTCTTGTGCATACATTTATCGCTTACTGCGTTATGTATGAACACAGACATTGTGGTTTATTCAACAATCCATGATTAAAACCAGCCATGTCTTCCTGCAACGTGTGAATCCAACTAGTTACTGAGCCAAATGCATGCTTGATTCAGAATCAGGCTGTTAAGAATAGTTGTGCATTAAATTTTCTCAGTATTATGAAAATAACTGATGCTCCAGCATCTATGAAAGGAAGAGCAGTGATTTTTTGTTCAACTTCATTTCCCCCTCCTTTTAACTGCACAGATGGTGAAATGTTTCATTCTATTTATAAAAGCATCATTTTCATAAAGACATCTCATACAAAAGAAATCCTAAGGTTTAAGATGCAAGACAAATCTTCAGTGGAGTGGCAATTGCTTTTTGAAAGGTACAGCTAACGAAAGCCACAGTGCTCAAAATATTTGACAAGAAAATGAATTGGGTTTTCAGGATGAAATAAGCTGCAGCTAAAAGTCTTTCTTCTCTCTTCACTGTTAAGTACATCTTGGTAAATCTTATGGAACTTTTGTTACGGAAATATAGTAAAAGGTAAAGGTTCCCCCGCACATGCGTGCTAGTTGTTTCCGACTCTAGGGGCCGGTGCTCATCTCCGTTTCAAAGCCGAAGAGCCAGCGCTTGTCTGAGGACGTCTCCGTGGTCATGTGGCCGGCATGACTAGACGCCAAAGGCGCACAGAACGCTGTTACCTTCCCACCGTAGTGGTCCGTATTTTTCTACTTGCATTTTTATGTGCTTTCGAACTGCTAGGTTGGCAGAAGCTGGGATGAGTAACAGGCGATCAACAATAACTGCTACAAAAAGTATCTTCTAAGCTAGAGGTACAACTGATATGAAGAAAGTAGAATGGTAGGTTTCAATTAAAGGTCATCCATTTTAAATTAAAAGGAACAGTTTAAAGTTATTCCCTGCTGAAGTCAGTAAAGCATAAAAAAATGTAAGATGTTATTCAGAATGAGGTTGTGACTATTCTTACATAACTCCCATCATCAGAAGGAAATCATGTAGGATGAAGCAAGTTGAAGAGCTGATTCAATGGTTCCCATGTCAATCAAGACTGCAAACAGGTGGCCCTCAATCTGCTGTTAGATTGTCGCTTCTAATGTCTTCATTCTGTCTCCATGATTGGCTGAATCTGAATCTGGGACTGTCCTCCAACACAATTTGAAGACTATAGGTTTTCCATCTAGGCCTTAAAGTGAACATTAGGGAAAGAATATTCTACATCGCCTTTTTGAGTAATTAAGTGCAAGGCAGCAGATACATTTTGCCATCACTTTTTTTTTACAGTAAATAACAGGGTTCAAATTAAATTGCTTTGTTTAACTAGGTCTGACGATTTGGACATTCTTTGTTGGAGGTGGCTGATGGGATAGAGAGAAGGTCTCCAACCTCATGTCCTCTTGGATTTTAGTCTTTATTTAACCTTTCACAATTTTAATTGTTTTCTATAATCGTTTTAAACTTTTTTATCGTTCTATAAGCCGCCCAGGGTTGCTACAGCAGTGAGATGGGCAGCATGTACATTTAACAAATAACATATAAAATGTGTCAAGTAACTAATCTGCAGCAAAGTGACAAGGGGAGCACATCAAATAATACTAGAGGTGATCAAAATAAATACAGCAATAGGGGAATTAAAACAGCTGTCATCCAGAACATGCTTTCCCCTTATTAGAAGAGCTATATTGGCTTTCAGTTAATATCTGAAATGAATTCAAAGGTCTCCTGTTTAAGATCTTTAAAGCCGGGTAGAGTTTGGAAATGGGGTAACTTAGAGAATCTTCCATATGAGATACCTGTTCCTTATAATCATCCACAAGATGCATTGGTGCAGTATTTTGTAGCAGAGCTTATTTGTTTATTTTTTTGTCACCTTGATTATTTCAAAATAGATAGATGATAAATAGATGATATTTTAATTTGTATCAACAACGTTCTGCAGAGCTTGTTAGTTTCCCCATTGGCTGGAATTTGCTTCACTGTCTCTTGGGATTCAGTTGATGTAACATTCACAGGTCTTTAAAGGGGAATTGTGCCTTGGCTCAGACGTGTTTTGTGTAACACCAATAAAATGAAAGCACCTTGCTCATTCCAGTTTAAAATGCAAGTCGGGTTGATTTGAACTTTCTTGGCTCTTTGTGGAAACGATTTTAGCATCCTCTTTGTCTTCTCTTCCTCTGGCATTTGAGTTCAAATGTTTTAATTTCCATTTTAAATTACTCATCCTGTATTGCTATTTTTGCAAATTCAGTTAAGGCTAATTTTTACTATCAGAACAAGCCAGCTTCTTAAACAAATTGACTTGTTTTAACAAACCTGGGCTCCCTAAGCCAGAATTCATTGGATTTAGATGAAATGGCAGTCTTGTAAGCCAATCACAAATAGAAATAAAAAATCTCCAGTATTTTCCCTATGAGATGTGGCTATGCAAGTTTGGGTAACAGTATACAAGAGCACACTATGATCAAGCCAGACAAACATCATGGAAAAGAAATAAAATCCAGGTATACAATATTATTCTGAAACTTGTCTTTTCTCTCCATGGTATTAGCTGTCCTGGTAACCACTGGGTGAGTAAATTAAACATTCATTGCAACCAATTCATAGTCTCATCTTAAAGCCTGCTCCATGTGACACCAACTCTCTCTTCCTTCCCAATTTTGAAAACAAAAACAAATTCAGCAGCAGGATTTGTTGCATTCTCTCAGGCTGTTCATACATACCTCTGTTGAAGGATAGATAAGAGTTGTTTGCAGTAATTATCTCCATTTTTAGAATACCCTTTCAGCTCTTGGTATGCCTGATCATGCTGAAACACAGCACAGGGATTGAGTCACTTAGAGGGTTTAACATTTCGCAATATTTCAAGCCTACGCTAGGGTGGCCTGCTATGTTGTTCTGGCACAAAGCATTTGGAATTGTCTGTACCTGCATGGGGTGTGTTATTGTGTGTTTGTGTGTGGGGGGGGGGAAGGAATGAGTGAGTGGCAATGATTCTTCCCAGCAGGAAACATTGGGAATAAAGGAATATTAAAAGAATAATTCATTTCTTAAACAGATGAACCAATGAGAATATATACAGTGCCAAGATTTGTGAGTGTGCATGCACAATAATTTCAGCTACTAAGGTGCACTCACAAAGAGATGTATTTACAATATCACACCTTTTTTTAGCATCCACACACGTGTACATGCCTGCTCAGTTACCCCCCTCTTTCGAAAATACCATTTTTTTTGTTTTCCTAATGTATAAATGATGTTAATTTTTGAAAGCATTACAGTATTAATACAACTGAATAGCACAAAGCAGCAAAAGTTAAACCAGTTTGTACCCACATGTAGTGGATCCAAGCAGAGAAAGAGAAAAATTCTGGTAACTCTATCCAACTCTATCTAGACTTTCTGTGAAATATTTGTAACTCCCAAAGGACAAAATAGCAATAGCATTTAGACTTATATACCACTTCACAGTGGTTTACAAGCCCTCTCTAAGTGATTTACAGAGTCAGCATATTTCCTCCAACAATCTGGGTCCTCATTTTACTGACCGCAGAAGGATGGAAGCCTGAGTCAACCTTGAGCCATTGAGGATCGAACTCCTGGTGTGTGGGCAGAGTTAGCCTGCAATACTGCATTCTAACCACTGTGCCACCACGGCTCAAATACATTTGAAGCTGTAATATATGGATATTATCTTCAAGGATGTTAGTATTTCTCATTTATTTTTTGCAATGCATCTACCCAAAATGAAATTTGAAACATGACCCAGGATTGAGGATGTGTTTCAGGCTGTCCTCCAGTTAAAATCACCTAGTGGTGAAGCTCAGAGAAAAGAGTTACATATGATTTGGCTTCCTGCCTTGATAATTGGTTGAAATTAAGATTCCAGCAAGGTTCAGAATGTTTTACCGGGGCAGGAGACGAACGTGATAAAATCAATGATTGAACAAACAAGGAAGTTTTCCCACTACTAGTAAGGGCACTGCATTTTATTCTCTATAACTCTTTACACACCCAAGAGTTGTTTAAAAACAGTCGGAGGAAATTTTGCTGTAACTTTTTGCAGCCTCCTTCTTGATCTGAATGATAAATATAGTCTTTGAACTGGAAAAAAGTTAGGCATTTCTGATGTAGGACAAGGGTGGGCATTGGCAGAGGGATATAGGAGGCCTTATAAATTTTGGACCTGCTTTGAAACGGGGGAAGGAAGCTACTATTGTTGCAACAGATTTGTTTAACTAGGGTAGAATAATATGTGTTTGTGTCCTTGTTTTAATTCACATTTTTTTCAGTGTTTTTGTTTAGTTTTGTCTCTGTTTAATTTTTTTTCTTTTGGATTTTTTTTAAATTCCCATTTATATCCCACCCTTCTCCGAAGACTCAGGGCGGCTTACAATCTAAGCACAAATCAATGTGCTTAGCAATAGCCTTCATTCTATGTATATGCCTGCTTATTAGGGCTTTCGGGGGCCCCCAAGCGGCATTATTACAAAGTCAGCTTAATTGCCCCCAACAATCTGGGTCCTCATTTTACCTACCTCGGAAGGATGGAAGGCTGAGTCAACCTTGAGCCTGGTGGGACTCGAACCTGCACTAACTGCAGGCAGCTGGTGTTACTTAAGGAGGCATTAGCCCACTGCTCCACCAAGGCTCTTGATTTTGTCTTTTAACCTTTTCAATTAAAAAAAAAATATAAAAGTTTAAAAAAAAAGGAAACCCAGGGATGGTACGTCAGGGCTGCAATTCGGAAATAGTACAAACCCAGGGGGGAAAATTGTATTTGGTTAATTAAACTCCTTAAACTTCACATTAGATTACCGGTACTTAAACATTATTGATCAGTTTGTTCCAGTATACTGGATAACTTCCCCACCAGCTGGTTATTTTGCTTGCAGTTTTTGGAGGAACTCTTGCCTGCTTCTCCCACAGATTCCCCACCCTACTAGCTTCAGCCAAGTGGGGGGGAAAAAGGAGGCTGAATTGGGAAAACAGGTTACGTTTGGGCAGAAGGAGCATTCTGGCAAAGGTGTGTTTTGAACACAATCATTGTAGACACTATTGTGTGGCGTTACCCGTGGCATAGGAGCATGGTGGCTTGCATAGTTAGGACGCTAGGTTGGAGATTAGCAAGCCCGCGTTTGAGACTTGAGTGCTGCCCTGGGTCAGGGTGAGCTCTCATCTTTCACTCCAGTTTCTGCCGGGGACATGAAAGGACCTCCCAACTGGGTATCCCCCCTCCCCGGCCACAGCAATGTCACTGGCTAATCCTTTCAACCTGGAAGTGCCTCGTTGCTTCTGACACAAGTGCAAAAACCCCCCCCCCAAACCAACCTAAAACCGGTCATCCTTTCAAAACTTCAAGAGTTCCCACCAGCCTCGTAGATGAGCCTCAAGCTAATCAACAAAGCGTTCTGGAGGGTCCTGTGCTGCTTGTGGTCTTTCCAATGGGGTATCTTCTCCTGCACCTTTTTTTAAAAAAACCTTTCATACCCAACATCTTCATTTCTCCAGGAGGCCTCCAGGATGGCCCCCACTCTGAGAAAATCGAGATGCCGGAGGTAAGCAGTAACGTGCCTCAGCTTTTGAGTAGGCACAAAAGGAACTGAGATGCTTGTTGTCAGCTTGAGGAGGAGTGAGCAAGTTGGAGACAGAACTTCTGGAAGAGTGAAAAAGATAAAAGAGGGAAGGGTACTTAGAGCATACAGGAGTCTACGGTACAGCTCAACCCAGTGGCCGGCTGCTCAATCCAGAAGCCAGCTTCCATGTAAGAGCCCTCAGCAAGTCGTGTAAGAACAAGGAATTCTTCCTGCTTGCCTCCAAGCCCTTTTGAAACTGTCCCCTTTCCAAGCAGACATGCAGTCTTCTGGTGAACGCGAAAGGCAGGAGGAGAGAATTGCACAGAAAGGCCCTTGTTCTACTCACCATGCAGCCAGCGAGTGGGTTCTTCATTCTGAACTGCCTGTTTATTGCTGTAGCATTTCCAGTTTGGTCTAAGACTAAGGCTGGGTGTTTCACAGCAAGAAATTAGGTCAGATGAGCAAAGCAAATACAAAGTAATTAAGGGACTAGCCCAATGGGTGATTATTATCCAGTGTACTTCCTGATAGACGAGGAAAAATCAAAAGGCTATAAGCAGTTAGAAGAGTGTTTTCTGAGCATTTTTTTTAAATCAGCCTGCAAACAGAGCACCACTGTAGAATGGTAACTGATCCCACTTGGGTAAAGTGAGCAAAGGGTTAGGCTAGAACTGACAGTTCTCTCTCGTAATTCAGATCCTCAGTAATAAAACTCAGCAGGTGACTCTGAGCCAGTTATGTGTCTGAAACCTTTACCACTTTACTGATGGTAAACTTGAAGCATCCATAATGGATTGCACACAAGAAAGCTAGAAAATCAATGTAGCAAACATTTCTGTCCAGATTTTCCCAAGAACCTGCAGCCTAAATGAATTATATTGAGTAACTGTCCCTGATAGGTGATAGATCACAACTTCCACAACTTCTCCAAAGTACTGCAGACCCACCCGTGATGTAATTCCATAAGCACACTAAAGTTGTTTTAATTCAGTAACATTTTCTGCTCTTGTTGTTTTTCCAAAGAACAATTTCAGAAGTAAATGCAAGACCCAAGCAAATATAGAGCTTTCTTTTTGGTGTCCTGCTTCTTAGCTTCTCCGTGGACCAAGGTAGCTGCCAAAGATATTCAACTCCACTCCCAACTCTTAAGATATTTAAAAGCATATAAGGACATTATTCAGTCTGGATTTATGAAAAGGCCCATGGGAAGCATCCCCAAAAGGGAAGGATCAGAGGTCAATGCCTGTGAGAGATGAAGATGGCAAAGAAGCTGTCGATAAACGTTGGATAGCTGTACTGCCACATGGGCCATTCTTGATGTCCACAAGGAAATGTGTCTTATTCCTTAAGCTGAAGACAGGCATTTCTGCTATTCCCTTCTCAATCTTCCCTCAAAACACCTTCCAAGCACATTGAACAATTCAAGGCGTGCCCATCTTTCTTTGCCCAAGAGAAGAGCAAACACAGGCAAGGCACACCTAGGCTTATGCAAGCTATTTTCATTCAAGGTGTAGTAGGCAAGGATTGAAGATGTCATAATGCTGACAAACCTGTTAGGTAGCTAGCTAAAAGAGAGACTAGACTGATTATCTTAAGGACCATCTATCTCAATTTCTGCCCATCCTGTATGATCAGGCAGATCAGGCGTAATCTAATAACATCAGTCAGGACCAGGAAGCACAACTTTCTTCCAGGGCACTTGTCTCCGAACAGCATCCCCTCTGACATCCATATAATAATAATAAGTTGGAAGGGACCTTGGAGGTCATCTAGCCCAACCCCCTGCTCAGGCAGGAAACCTTATACCATTTCAGGCAAATGGCTGTCCAGTCTCTTCTTAAAAACTTCCAGTGTTGGAGCATTCACCACTTCTGGAGGCAGGTTGTTCTACTGGTTAATTGTTCACACTGTCAGGAAGTTTCTCCTTAGTTCTAGGTTGCTTCTCTCCTTGACTAGTTTCCATCCATTGCTTCTTGTCCTGCTTTCAGGTGCTTTGGAGAATAGCTTGACTCCCTCTTCTTTGTGGCAGCCCCTGAGATATTGGAACACTGCTATCATGTCACCCCTCACTCTTCTCTTCGTTAAACTACACATACCCAATTCCAGCAACCGTTCCCTATATGTTTTAGCCTCCAGTCCCCCAATCATCTTTGTTGCTCTTCTCTGTACTCTTTCTAGAGTCTCGACATCTTTTTTACATCGTGGTGACCAAAACTGGATGCAGTATTCCAGGTGTGGCCTTACCAAAGCATTGTAAAGTGGTATTAGTACTTCACTTGATCTTGATTCTATCCCTCTAATGCAGCCTAGCACTGTGTTGGCTTTTTTGGCAGCTGCAGCACACTGCTGGCTCATATTGAAGTGATTGTCTACTAGGACTCCAAGATCCCTCTCACAGTTACTACTATTGAGCAAGGTACCACCTATACTATACCTGTGCATTTGATTTTTCCTGCCTAAATGTAGAACCTTACTTTTTGCACCATTGAATTTCATTTTGTTAGATAGCACCCAGTGTTCAAGTCTGTCCAGATCCTCCTGTATTTTAAGCCTGTCTTCTGGAGTATTGGCTATTCCTGCCAGCTTGGTGTCGTCTGCAAATTTGATGAGTTCTCCATCTATCCCCTCATCTAAATCGTTAATGAAGATGTTGAAGAGCACTGGGCCTAGAACAGATAACTGGGGCACCCCACTACACACTTCCTTCCATGTAGATGCAGTTCCATTGAGGACCACACGCTGAGTACGGCCTGTCAGCCAGCTATGAATCCATCTGGTGGTGATGCTAACCCACATTTTTCTATCTTATCAAGTAGTAGGTTGTGATCTACTTTATCAAATGCCTTACTGAAGTCCAAGTAAATTATATCTACAGCATTCCTCTGGTCCACTATGGTCCACATCCTGAAGGTGCTTAAAAGGTCTTCAAAAACCTGGCTGTTTCTCAATTGAGGTGAGTGGCAAGTCCATCACGGAATTTTAAAAGTTGCTTTCAATGTTTCTCTTCTGGACAGATATCATTCTTTTCCTTGTTTTTTGTTCTTACTTTTTTGAATGTTAACAGTGCTCAGAATCTTTATGGAGTTGGGTGGCCGCCTAAATTTGACAAACAATAAACAAAGACACATTGGGTCAAGAATAATAATTTAACACTGTATGAACCAGGACAAGTTTTGGTTATTTTATATGGTTTAAAAATATACATAGTGTGATATGTAAATCCAGTCAGTCATACATGTAGCCTGAAACAATCTCTGTTGTGTAGAATATTGAGAAAAAAACATGATTTGATGTTTGCAGAAGCGTAACAGATACCTGAATCCAAACAGGCTAAACTACTATTCCCAGGCAGTCCACTTTGTACTAAACATATTCAGTAGATGTTGAATATTAAAACAAAAACAAAAATGGAAGAAGGGTGAGGAACATTGCTTGTATCTCTCGTGGTGGTATGGCTCCCTAGTGCTCCAAGCAGAAAATCTCCTCAGGTTGGTGGTACAATATATTTTACTGCAGATCCATCTTGTATGTTCTAGGTAAGAGTTTAATCCTCTTTTAGAGTTTCACCTGAATACATAGGGATTCAGGTGAGTGGAGATTCTTTTCCAGCCCCTGAAAGTGAGACGTAATCCCATTGGCCTGGAAGCAAATACCTCTTATTACCAGTTAGGACAGAACTGTGGTCTCAGGAAAATAAATGTGTTGAGAAATTGCATAAATCAAAGAAACAACACCTCTAGGTGCTCTGACCTATTTTACCATATTTGAAATTATTAAACAAAGGAGCAACGACAAAAATCCATCCTTATCTTTGTTTTCATAAATGTCCATAGGCTTTCTTAGAAGATGAAAAAGAGTAGTGGTGATGCCTCATTTGGAAGGGATTGAAGGGAAGTATATTCTTGAAGGGCCTCCTGACACAGTGATGGACTTAAGTTACATGAGGACATCCTCCACCTGAAGGTTAGCAAATACTTTGTAGTAAGACAAATGGTTGGATAGTCCAACCAATGACCAAAGAAGGTAATAGAATCCCCTTTTAGAGATAGGCTCAAGTTGACTCCAACAAACATTTGTTGGGATACTTTCGGTTGAGTTTCTACACCATGCAGGAAATTCTATAAAAACCCAACAATGGATGAAATTTAAGGAAGTCTGCACCAAGAGTCTTTATTGACAAATCAGCATCAACTCACCTAAGCAGATTTTTCTATACATTTAAAATAGTATTAGTAAATGGAAGCAGCAAATTTATTTTTTGCCTTCATGGAATCATTGAATTATATTATTATTTTTTTATCCCATGCTCTTCTAGCAGTTAGTTCCACTCTCCAAGAAAGCAATACTTTGAGGGAATGGTATGACTCAGACATTCACAGATTTTGCAAAATTGATTTTGATCCAAGGTTAAAATAAAACATGTCCTTGGTATTGACAATGGTGCATGTGGCACTATCAATACTAAGAAAATACTCTGCTCATGAACACAATCCCTAGGATTTGCCTCTTGAGATAATAAGCTACAATTTACGAATATCTATCTCACCGAGAGGAGGATCTGCCATTTGGGCAAATAGAAATTTCCACTGACTCCTCTGTTTTCAATCTGCTTCAGAGGCAAAATTGCCTGTGGGGACAGCAGAAAATGGTGATGCGTCATTTTCAGAAACTTGTGCTGGATCAGATTAGCCTTTTCAGACAGGAGATGGCTTGTATCCAATGTAATAGGAACTAAAACCAGCATTATTATGGAAAAGACATTTCCATCCTGAGGTTCTACCAGTTTTTATCTGAACTTTGCTTTGCCCAAAGAGTTATTCCATTTCTATCCTGACTTTCAATCAAGGAACATCAAGGTGGTAAGAGCAACAATGTTCACGCAGCTTTCTCCCATCACTAGTCAAAGCTCCTTATTGTGAGTTGTGTTCAACTATGTTCTTGGTGTCTCAAGTCACAGTTTATTGAACATATGCAAACATTTCCATATGCTACTGGAAGGTAAATGGGTTGCATGTGTGTTGCTCAATTATGATGTGCTTTAAGCTTATCATGTTTTATGGCTTGGCATGAAGTGGGAGTCCAACTCTTGTGGCTTATAGAGTACAAGAAGTAATAGCTTAGTGTGATTTGTGAATCCAACTTCTGGTTAATCTGCTTAGAGGACTTCAGCCTACGTTCAGGCCTTAAGTTTCCCTCTGCAATCATTTAATTAGAAAGAAGACAAATGAAGGCCTAGTGCTTAGTATTTATTATGAAAGTGTTTTCAAATCTAAATTCACAATATTGATTGATTGATTCCAAGTATTTCAGAAGAATGGTTATTTTTATATTTACGACAAAAAGGAGAAAGAAGCAAAATCCAAGGCTACACACATTGTTCTAATTTTGACCATGGAATATGCCAGTAAGTTCTGGTACTTTCTCAGACTGTTCGGTTGTCTCAAAATCTCAGGGGAAAAGTTACCTCTTTCGGTCCTAAGCTGATCTACTGAATATGGCATAGGGCACAAAAAGGGTGTCACCTTTTGGGGTACGTTGCACTTTCCATGCACACCTGTTGTGGCCCTCCATCATATCAGATTAGTTTTAATCAAACTTCATTTTGATCTGATTGTCATTACCAATGTTAAAATAAAGGGAAGCCATGTCCTAAGTGTTAGGCATATGGTGTTAGCCTACAATGTTGGGTTGAAAATATATTAACCATAATGCTATGTCTTTAAGTTGTTAATTGGCCAATGGGTGTGTAAGTGTTCTCATGGCCATAAGAGGAAGCTAGGAACGTAGCTTCTCTCTCTCTCTGAATTCACTGATCTCTACTATTACTGTTTTTGCTCTGCTGTTGGTTTACTACTGTTGTAAACCTGAACTGTGTATTGACCTCTGGACCGGTAAGAAGACTTTGTAGTTTGGATTACTCCTTGGACTGTTGCTATTGTGTATGACTTGGACTGTTTATTTTTGACTGTGCATTTTTGTTTTTACACCACCTCAAAGTAAAATACTTTTTGCTTTTAGAACTCAGTGTATTTCTGTGTGTGATTTTTACTGCTCTCAGTGCCCTTCCTTGTCTGTGCAACTCTTTGGTAGCACAAGGAGACCTCTGCACAACAAATTCCTTAACATTGGTTATGGGCCCAGGCCTGTACTGAGAGTAAGTACACACAGTATTCCTAGCTGAGCTTGTGTTAGCTTTTTGGTGTAAAATGGCACAGGAACTGTTGTCAGGCATCTCCTGGATAACCCGGTTGGATGGGACAAACTATGTTTCCTGGTCCACGGAATGCTGCTTGCTTTTGCGCAAGGAAGGACTATGGGCTGTTGTAAATAACCCACCAGATACTACTGCTTGGGATCCAGATGACGAAGAGGATGTAAAGAAGTTAGACAACTTTAAACGTAGCAATGAGAAAGCTCTTTGCATTATTGGACTAACACTGAATGACCGGCAGCTTGTCCATATTCGTGGTGAGGAGTCTGCTGCTAGGTGTTGGGATGTTTTGCGAAGGCTTTATGTTCGTGACAGTGTGGGTGCACATATACACCTTACACGTAAGCTGTTTAGGGCTCGTCTGCAGAAGAATGGAGATATGCTGACCCATTTAAATTACATGAAGGCAACTTTTCAAGAGCTTCATGAAAAGGAGCTGATTTTTTCAGAGTTGCATCAGGTCTACATTATTCTGTCATCTTTGGATGAGAGTTATGATGGATATGTTTCTTCTTTGGAAGTCCTGACCAGAGAGGAACTGACATTGACTAACATTACTGGGAGACTGCTGGAAGAGTCCAGAAGAAGGTGTGACAGAGACCAGCTGAGAGAGACACAGCCACGAGAGAAGCAGCAATTCACCACTGCTTACAACGTCAAGAAATGTTATTCTTGTGGGGCTAGAGGGCATATAGCCAAATTCTGTAGAAAGGGTAAAAAACAGAATGTGAATAGCAGTGGGAAGGCTAAGAAGGGCATTGGTTTGGCTATTTCTGATGAACCAACATCCAGAAATAATGAATTGTGGGTTGTTGATAGTGGGGCTTCACAATGCATTACTAAAGTGAAAGAGAGGTTTATTAATATGAAAAACAGCAACCAATATGTTTCACTGGCCAACGGTTGGAGGATGAAGGCCTCTGGTGAAGGTAATTCCTATTGTCCATGCATTAATGAACAGTTACCTATGTTATATATACCTAAGCTAAGATTCAACCTGTTATCTGTAAGGGAATTGGTTAAGGTTGGGTTTGTGGTAACATTCAGAGGGGAGCAATGCACTATTGAGAGGAATGGAACCTGTGTAACTGCTAATTTGAAAAATGGTTTATTCGTTCTCACAAGTAACCAGGTTAGTACAGTTAAAGCTAACTCGATATGTGAGAACAAGAAGCCACATGATGAATGTATACATTTATTGCATAGGCGGTTAGGGCATGTAAACTTTAACTCACTACGTAAAACAGTGGAATTAGTAGAGGGAGTTAAACTGAAGCCATGTAGTAAGTATTTGAATTGCAATGCCTGTAATCAGGAAAAGAGCAAGGCAACTCCTGCAAACAGGTTAAACGGCTTCAAAACAACTGTACCTTTGGAAGTTGTGTTTGCTGATTTAATTGGACCCATGAAACCAAGTTTAGGAGGGTCATGTTATATTTTAAGTATATTGGACCACTACTCTCGTTATGGATTTTGTTATCTGCTTAAGTCAAAGGCAGACACTTTCCAACAATTTGCAAACTGGCTGAAGTTCGTGGAGAGAAAAACAAAGAGAAAGGTTCAGTGCATAATTACTGATAATGGTACTGAATTTACAAATAAGCGTTTTGTTGATATGCTAGAATCAGCTGGCATTGAGCATAAACATTCAGCCCCTTATAGGCCTCAACATAATGCTTTTGTTGAGAGACGTGGGCAAACGTTACAAGCCATGATGAGAACCATGTTACAAGATTCTGGCTTAACAGATAGACTGTGGGGGGAGGCAGCAAAATGTGCAAACCATGTTCTGAATATAGTTGTTAATACTTCTACTGGTAAAATACCATATACTATATGGCATGGTAAAAAACCAAACCTTGATTACCTGCACACATTTGGCACCCCAGCTTGGGTCCACATTCCTGCACAACTCAGGAGTAAAGGCCAACATAGGGCTAGGCAATTATACTTCGTAGGTTATGAAGCTAATCACAGATCCTATCGTTTCTGGGAACGAGGCACAACTAATGTATATAACAGTGCTAGTGCAAAGTTCCTTGAGCACGTTGGTTGGGATAGGTTAGAGCAAGTAACTGTTAATACTGATCCTCTAGTGTTTGAGGACTCCTCTGATAACGTAACTAGTAATGATAATGCATCTCCTGTAAATATAAAAGATGAAGAGGAGATAGGGGAGATAATAGAGGAATCAGAGGAAGGAAAGGAGTCTGAAATTCAAAGCCCTGTAATTCCTTGGCGTTCAATGCGTATCAGACATCCACCTGATCGCTATGAAGCTAGTATAGTATGTCAAGTTAGTGTAGAGCCATCTAACTATGATGAGATCAGGATGTATCCTGAAAAAGAACAAGCATCATGGAAAGCTGCAATGAACAGGGAGTTGAAGTCTTTGCAGAATCTTAAGGTTTATCAGAAAGCAAAACTGCCACCTGGTGAGCAAGCTATAGGTTGTAAATGGATATATAAAATAAAGAAGGGAGTAGATGGAACTATAACCCATAAGGCACGTTTGGTTGCACAAGGTTTTGCCCAAACTACTGAGGATTATGACGAAGTGTTTGCACCCAGTCTAAGGGCAACTACTTTAAGAGCGGCTTTAGTATGGGCGGCTAAAAACCAATATATGGTTAATCATGTAGATGTTGAAACTGCATATCTACATGCTCCATTGCAACATACTATTTATTTAAGAATACCACCAGGATTGACCAGTGATAGAGACCATGATTGTTGGGAATTAAAGAAAAGCCTCTATGGATTGAAACAATCAGGCTATGAGTGGAACAAATGTATAGTTAATGAGTTAAGTGCATTAGGTTTTGTAGCCAGTAATGCTGATCCTTGTTTGTTTAGAAGAGAACACAACGGAGCATTATCTTTTCTCTTATTATTCACAGATGATATTGCAATAATAACAAAAACTGAGTTAGAAGCACAAACTATCATTTCAAGATTGCAAAATAAATTCACAATTAGAAATCTTGGAGAAATAAGCCACTATTTGGGGTTAGATATTGTGAAAACGAATAGGGGTTTTAAGGTGTCGCAAGCCAGTAAAATATCTCAGTTATTAAAGAGATACAATATGGAAATGTGTAAACCAGCAAAAACTCCGATGGCTATGGATTTTAAGGACACTAATGTTGAGAGTCCTGTATTTGATAAGACTATGTACCAATCTTTGATAGGAAGTCTTATGTATCTGAGTAATTGGACTAGACCTGATATTTCTTACTGTGTAAATCAATTAGCTAGGTACAACAATAATCCAACTGTTAGACACTGGCAATCAGCTAAACGAGTATTAAGGTATTTGAAGCAAACTATTCACTACTCGTTATATCTAGAGCCAAATCGTGAGTTAATCCTTACTGCATATGCAGATGCGAGTTTTGCCTCTGATTCAAACACTCGTAAATCTACTTCAGGGTTGGCTGTAATGTTGGGTGATTCTTTAATTGGATGGAAGTCTATTAGACAAAAACACATAAGCTTATCTACAATGGAGGCTGAATTTTCATGTCTATCAGTGTTATGTACAGAACTGCTAGTGTACAAACAATTATTGTTAGATATGGGTTTAAATGTAAATGATCCATTTATTGTGTATGAGGACAATCAAGCTGCGATAAAGATGGCTAATAGTGCTGCAGTAAGAACAAGATCTAAACATACTGATCTTCGTTATTTAAATGTCAGACAATGTGTCAAAGATAAATTAATACAGTTAGAGTATTGTTCATCTGATATAAATATTGCAGACCATTTTACAAAGGTACAAAGTGCTGTGAAACACAATGCTAATTGTGAAAGAATGTGCATAAGATTGTAAGAGTTATATATTATTCTACCCAAAGGGGAGAATGTTAGGCATATGGTGTTAGCCTACAATGTTGGGTTGAAAATATATTAACCATAATGCTATGTCTTTAAGTTGTTAATTGGCCAATGGGTGTGTAAGTGTTCTCATGGCCATAAGAGGAAGCTAGGAACGTAGCTTCTCTCTCTCTCTGAATTCACTGATCTCTACTATTACTGTTTTTGCTCTGCTGTTGGTTTACTACTGTTGTAAACCTGAACTGTGTATTGACCTCTGGACCGGTAAGAAGACTTTGTAGTTTGGATTACTCCTTGGACTGTTGCTATTGTGTATGACTTGGACTGTTTATTTTTGACTGTGCATTTTTGTTTTTACACCACCTCAAAGTAAAATACTTTTTGCTTTTAGAACTCAGTGTATTTCTGTGTGTGATTTTTACTGCTCTCAGTGCCCTTCCTTGTCTGTGCAACTCTTTGGTAGCACAAGGAGACCTCTGCACAACAAATTCCATAACACTAAGTATGCAAAGCTGAGCCAGGAACTTAATTTTCACTTCAGTCAAAACCTGCTTTGATGGAACCTACACAAAGAAAGTTCCTCCAAATACTCAAGACAATTCTGAAAGAGAGAAACTACAGTTGGGCAGTTAAAGCAGCAACATCCCATTTATCCAAGGAAGACTCTGGTAGTGTAATAAGAACCCTTTTGATTGTTTCTGATTTCCAGATGGCTGGATTTGGAATACTTTGGTCATTCCCACAAGAGCATGCAAAAAATTTTAATTTATTTTGGGTCATGAGAATTCAGGAATACCACAGAACACAGAACAGCAAATAATAATGAAATACTTAAAATATGAATAACAAGAGAGAATAAACTATTCCATCTGTTTCTTACAGAAAGCCAAAGTTTATGTTGTGGTAAATATATGTGTGCACACATGTATGTGTATATACATATGTGTGCTTGCACGCACACCTATTTGTGGCCAAAAAAAAAACATTAATAGCCCTAAATGCCAAATTTTGGCATGTATTGTTAAAGTGAGGAAAGACTGTATAATTGACCTGAACCATCAGCATACTGTATAACCTATATCTTTTTATATATACTGTAGTGTAAAAGGTAAAGGTAAAGGTTCCCCTGCACATGCGTGCTAGTTGTTTCCGACTCTAGGGGATGGTGCTCATCTCCGTTTCAAAGCCGAAGAGCCAGCACTTGTCCGAGGACGTCTCTGTGGTCATGTGGCCGGCATGACTAGATGCCAAAGGCGCACGGAACGCTGTTACCTTCCCACCGTAGTGGTCCCTATTTTTCTACTTGCATTTTTACGTGCTTTCGAACTGCTAGGTTGGCAGAAGCTGGGACGAGTAACAGGCGCTCACTGTTACGTGGCACTCGGGATTCGACCTGCCAAACTGCCAACCTTCTGATCGACAAGCTCAGCGTCCTAACCCACTGAGCCACTGCGTCCCTATACTGTATACTGTAGTCGTGTAAGACAATCTAAATAAACTGTTATTCAGTTACATGACAATTTGCCCATTGTTTATGGGAAACTATAGCATTCCTAAAGCACACAAAACACGCTCAATTCCAGTTGTAGAATATCTGGAACAAAAGGATAGTTTCACAGGCGATCAGTCTGAAAAAGGTTCTCCATGATCACTCCCAGAAATATATTTGATAAAGTGTGAAAATGGATGATTAATCTCCTTCTCTAATAATCCCAACTCAAGCTTTTATTCTGCTAAAAGACAAAAGGGAGCTACCGCCATATATCAGACATAAGAAAGAAGCCCATTTCAGCATATGACAGGAGTAGGGAGGAAAACACATATTAATACTTCTTAGAAGAATGGCTCATACCTTGATCTCATTAGCAGCTAATATTGAATATTTTCTCCTTAAACAAAATGGGGATTATTTCACAGAATAATGTGTATTCTTCTTTGTGGGATATGCAAGGAAGAGATAGGAAGTGAATTCTGGATGTATGCACCTTCCCCTCCATTGCATATAAATTTTCAGTATGAACCCATGCATGTGATTAAGCTCCAATTAATGGTACTATTTAAAAACAGTAGACATTGGGTGTAAGAGAGTCAAGGAACAAGTTGTCTGTGTAAGGGCTGAATTACAAGATGAGTGCAAAGATAAAATCACATTGAAGTTTCTGACGCAGGCCTCTATATTGGGTCTTAGGTAAACCAGTCCTATAGGCAATGACAATCTGCAAAAAGGAGGCAACAAATGAGAAATCCACTGAACCAATTCAAAAATGACAACAGATACATGTATTATTTCTTTTTTGGCATTTTTAATCTGGCACTCTACAGTTTGGATTGAAACTGCAGGTAAGGCGTCACACTTCCAACTTAACTGGATATACACCGAAGAAACTTCGTCTTCAGATGGGTAGCCAATCTTTTTTCTTTTTAAAGAAAAACACACCATTACTTATTTCAGTGCGTTCCATGTTATTCGATAACAGAATAAATGCACACAACTATAGATCTTACTTCTCTACTCCAGGGCTGGCTACTAAAACATTCAGTCAATCTAAAGGCTACTAACTCCCAGAGAGTTTTCTTCATTTCCCTCCCCCCACTATTCTACACACTCCAGCCACTGCATTTCTAGTGCAAAAAGGGACCAAACGGCTTTTACAAATAAGACCTTTTAAACTTTTTTTAAAAAAAAAATTAAGAAGCTAAATCAGAAAATACCATTAGAGGCAAAGGAACACCAGATGGATTCTAGGAAATTTTCCTGGGAACAATTCCTTATTTTGACTTGGGCTCTTTGCAGGCACAATCACAGGAGAACACTGAACATGCACACATGTGAATACTATCCCCGTTTTCTTACAAGCCCCAGAGTACAAGGAGGGGCATCTTTCCAATGGAGTCTTCATGGCATTAAAAGAGGCCATTTCTCCTGTGACTTAACACTGTTTACTTATATTTTATAGCCTTAACACCCAATACTATCTAACACCTTTCTAGTCACTGAGGTGTCAATTAGTTAAGTTGGAACCCCTTTCTTTTATCTATGTAATTGCAGCATTTATATGGACATGGGATTAAATAGGCCGCCCCTCCGAATTAGTGTTAGCTTTCCATACTAACTAACTGAAAGAACATCAAACACGTATTTATTTTGACCATCTGGCTTCATCGCAACTCAGGTTCTGTTCTTTTATGCAGATCCATCTGTGATCCATCTGCCTAAAGGACTTCAGCCCTAGCATCAAAGAATTGGAGCTCGAGTCAAACGGTGACAGCTATACTGAATGACAATATAGAAGGAAAAGTAAAAACTCCGGGACCAATTAAATTTTAACTGATATCCAGGAGGGTATTAATACTGATTCGCCACAACTGTTAATTTCCCCTTTCTTAAACTCTTACACTCTGGAGTGCAGGGCTGTTGATGGCGTGTGTAGAAAATATTTCCATATTTGCATTTCAAGAGATATTTAGTCACACAAGTAACGGGTTTTTTTGTTTGCTGGCCAATGTATTTGCACAGAATAGTCAACATATCTCGGGTCTGTGCAACCAATCAAAACATCTGGAAGATTGGGGACCCAGCATTACCTACATCCATTAGGAAAAGAGAAAATACCAACTGGGTTGGCTTCAGAAAAGAGTCGCGTGAACTCTTTCTTCGTAGAAATGATAATCAGGCCAGCTAATCATTTTCTTTTTCTTTTTCCTTTCAAGCTCTTCACATATAACAAAGCCAGGTGAAATACTGTACAACTTTTCTCAAGCTGCAGATATGCAGCAGCAAAAAAAAAAAATTAAAATTAAAATTAAACAAAAACATAAAAAACTGGCTTACAATTAATTTCTGGCTCATTTAAACTGAAAGCAAGTGCCTCTTAAGCAAGAGGCTTTTGGTAAGATAATATCCATTCAAATGAGCCACTCATCTTGTCACGCCAACAGTCAATGTAAAAATCGGGCATTGTACTGTGATCCATCAAAACTAGCCCTATGGATAGTTCAGTCTCTCCTCTACATCACGTCTCTGGAGCCCGTATTGTTTCTGGAAAGACATTCTTTCCAGTTGCTGTTCTTTCTTTTGGGCTAGACCTTTCAATATTAACTTTGGCACATGTACGTATCTTCTCAAATGATTTTTTTTTTAAAAAAAAGCATCGACATGAAATTCATACCATCTGTTCCAGATGCGGCCTGTGCAACTGACTGGCAAAGCGGATTCCCCACTCTTACTCACAACAGCCCATGAGCCTTCCAAAAAAAAAAGGGGGGGGCTACCAAGATGGTAGGAGCTATCCTGGATGGATAGACTAATGTAAGTCCTGGTGGAGCTGAAACTAGGTATCTCCGCACCTTGGGTGGAAGCCCTACTTGTGACTGCATTTCTGCTTAGAAAAAAAAAAGGAAAGCCCCCATTTCCCCAACACTCGACTGTCAAGGTCTTTAAGCCTAAGATCTTTTTTTCTATAGCACAGCTATAAAGATAATGGGGGGGGGAGGGAAACCACTCTGACCGCCCTGCCTTCTGTGACACAGAAAGCCCTCAAAGGGCCTGGTTTAGATTTCACTCTCCTTCAAAGGTGAGTTTGTGTAAAAATAATAATAATAATAATAAAAAATCCACAGGAATGAATGCATGTGGGATACAATCCTCCTGACTTATCTATAATGGTACTGATTCTACCTGTGCCAGGTATGCGTGGTTTCCGCTTCAGGTAAGATAAATACATAAATAAAAGTAAAGCTGGGAAAGGAGTGATAGTCTCCTAGCCAGCTCTGTGCTGAGTGGAAGGACTAGACCAGGGGTAGGCAACCTCGGCTCTTTTATGACTCATGGACTTCAACTCCCAGAATTCCTGAGTCAGCATAGCTGACTCAGGAATTCTGGGAGTTGAAGTCCATGAGTCATAAAAGAGCCGAGGCTGCCTACCCCTGGACTAGACACAAAAGAGTCCCGGAATTTATTGATAATTGCTTGAATCATCCCGGCTCAGGTGTTGCTGATGCACAAGACCCCTTTGATCAGACTCTAAACAGCATTTTGGAACAGCTGGAAGGGCTACTGAGGGAAGGAAATTAATACTGTAAATAATAAGTAAGCAGAAACAAGAAATAAATATTATAATTATTGTAGGCTAGCACTTCTACTAGTTCCAATGGCACATGCCTAAAAAAATGGATCCAAACAGAAAATTTAAGGTAATCTGCAAGATAGGACCTGTGTTGGAAGATGAGTTAGTTCATTTGGTTGGAAGCCAAATCAAATTGGCCGCTCTGTTGGGAGGGTTAAATCGACAATAAAATTTGCTCTTATAGGACGTACAGTGAACGAAAATGAATGTTCAAACTGACTCTATTACATAAAAATATCAAGATACATTTTAGAATCCGGGGGGAGGGGGAAAATGACAACTGTGATTGTAACAGCAAGTTCTAAAGTCAGCATCTTTCAGTAAAAACGAAACCTCCCTCTCGTAAGAAAAATATCTAGAAAGAGTCATGAACGTGTGTGATTTTGCAATAAGTGAAATCTTAGCAGGCAACTACAATATCAGGTAGTGGCTAGAGAAACCAAGCACAAAAAAGACCTATCTTCAACCTGGCAATTTTTGACCCTAATGAAGTCCAAAAGAGAATCTCGAGGAAGTTTTCTTTTTTTTCTTTTCATTTGGAAGTCATCTCAAAATAAGATATAAAATAAATAATACTCAAAAACTACTTAAGAAAACACTGCTCCCGTCTGGTCAGATATATATATATAAATACAGCATGCCTACATACAGAAAAATCATGTGGCGCTGTCACTTACAAACAGGAAACAAAGCAGTGTGGTATTAGAAGCTTTAAATATTCCAACTGTGTGTAGATAATTTTTCTGAGATTTAACACCCCCCCCACACGAACAAAAAAAAAGAAGGAAAGAAGAACGAAGAGAGAAAGAAGAAAAAATAAATAAATAATCAAATCCTGCATTCACAACTTATTTGTTTTCCGTAGCAAACAGTTCACGCGGCAGTGTGTATTCCCAGGATTAATATTCCTCTGCAGAGTTGCTACCAGTAAGATACCCGTTTGTTCCATTTGTCCCGTTGACGGTAGCTGAACTCTGGGAGATCCTTGACTGAAGAGTGGAGGTTTCCTCATCTGAACTGGACTCCACATCACTTCGGTCATCTTTTGTCTGCAAAACAGGTAAAGGAAAGGGGGAGCGGGGAGAGGAGAAGGAAACCTCTGGGAATCAGTTGCATAAGAGAAAGGAGAGCGGCTGGTCTGGTCTGTTGTTTATTTACTCGTTTAGTTAAAAGTTGTTATGTTGCCAACTGTGAAGAGTTTCTTGGCAGCTTCTCTGCGCCCCCCCTGCCCCCCCCATTCAAAAGTTAGGCAACCGTCCAGCTTCCAGTTGCATCTTTAACTATTTGCTTCTGAGGGCTAAACCGGAGAAGTTGAGGGAAAGTTGCGTCAAACCAGTAGTTGCCGGGTGAGGGCCAGCAGCTTCTGTATTTCGGGCTGGAAAACACACTGAGTTGAGAAGAGCTTAACCCTTTCCCCCTTTTTCTCCTCTACCTTACCTTCTGCACCCGGTCAATTCAGACTTTACCCTCTCCCAGCCCAACTTACATCCGGTACTGGAGCTAGGCTGGGAGGGAAAAGAGCAATTTATAGAGTTCAAAGAGAAGTTAGACAGGAGACTTAAAGGTACTCGGCCATTTGTCAAGACTTGAGCACTAGGTTAGACTCCAGCACTGAGTTTTGCTATTGCCTATACGCTCAGTGGGACAGACTTAAATAAATAAATAAATAAATAAATAAATAAATAAATAAATAAATAAATAAATAAATAAATAAATAAATGTGTATGTATGTATGTATGTATGTATGTATGTATGTATGTATGTATGTAGTGGCTGGATACCTCTGGTCTCATCCTTTCTGCATTTGTTGCCTCCTAACCTCACCTTTTTAACTTCTCTATTGTGGTCTTTCCTTTCCTTCCTTCCTTCCTTCCTTCCTTCCTTCCTTCCTTCCTTCCTTTCCTTCTTTCCTTCCCTTCCTTCTTTTCTTCCTTCCTTCCCTTCCCTCCTGTCTTCCACAAGATATACTTGTCTGAACTTCTGTTGCATCTAAAGCAAGCTTTAGCATTACTTTATTTCTGCTATCACTCTGAATGTCCTTTGTCAATAAAGCTAATATAATCTGAAACCCACTTTGAGGAAGGAACGGCAGACAATCAGTAAATCTGATCCATGGATCTACAGCTTAAGATTACAATTTTTCTTCTTCTCCATGCAAACAAGGAGAGGAATAGCAATAAGGACATATTATCGCTTCTTGCAAGATAACACTAGTATATTGAAAGCTTATACCAGATATTCGTCTTGCAGTTTTTATTGCTTATGCCGCTAGATTCGCCAAAATGTCTGTAAGAGATTCCAGCTGACAATTTTGATTACACATTTTTTTTGTCTAGAGTTCCCACAGATAAATACATTTTTTTTTTACAAACCAAGCATTTCATTGGTAAAACCTCTACTAAAGATATCAACAGTAAAAGAACAGTTTGGATGTTGAAAAAATGTTGGCATCAATAAACAACACAGGAAGCTTCTGTGGGCATTACCGGTCATGGCTTGAAACGGGTTTATGAAAACCAAAAATGAACAAAACAAACCATCTGCTATCATAGTAAGAAAAAAACCCAGAACTTGGGATTACAGAAAGCATGCAATCATGCTTTTGACTGATCAGAAGAGAAATCAGAACTGGAAGCCATGTCTGCAGTGGCAGTCAAGACGAGCAGGAAAGGGTGTGTGCCAAAAAACAGCAGCCAAGAAAATATTGCAGTTGCGAAGGGCATGAACAACATTGATGTAAGATGAGCAACTTGTAATCCAAGCACCGTATGTGGCTCCCAAATTCTTATTTTTAGGGTTGTTCTCAAAGTTACCTCTAATGTCAACTTTGAATGGTGCACTCTCTCCAAATTAGCAATTGCCTGCCATTACCAGGCTAGGAAATATGAAGATTGCAACTTTAAGAACTTGTATAATCTTAACATAGTCCGTCACAGAAAATAAATGGTAGAAAAATGGGGAGAAATCCTGTCAAATTCCAGCCCCATCTGTTTTCTTAATACCGTTTGGTTTACTCTCTCAACTGTCTCCCAAAGCCCCACCACCAAAAGGCTGCCTGCTCCTGCATCAATGAGCACTCAATATACTCTGAAGTAATGCACTGTGTAATAAAATCCCTGATCATGAACTGCATTTGGCATAACAGCAGGCAGTAAATTGGAGCAGAACAAAAAACTGCTAAACAGAAAAAGTAGGCTTGAGAAAAAGGCCAAGCAGTGATGAAAGTGACAAAGAGATGGAGGGTTGAGTGAAGCTGCAAGGATGTGAATTTGATGCATGTAATGAATTTTAGCATTGCATAAGAAAGGAATTCTAGCATTGAAAGCCTCTGAAGTCTTGCTGGATGTGCATAGGAGTCCTAGTAATTGATGGCCAAAGAGTAGCTTAAGTCATGTACACTGAATTCAAATGTAGGGTGTAAGTCACTGACAAAGGAGAAATAAAATTCCTTGCTAGCTACTGTTCCTATGATCACCAGACCAAATGTTGTGATTCAGGGTCAGCCTGTGGGTTCAGCAGTTGGGTCGGACGATTCAGAGGAGGAGGAGGGGGGTGTTGGAGAGGTTGCTGAGGGTGTTGGAGAGCTTGCTGATGAGAGCCCTCAGCCAGGCCCCTCCCACCTGGTTACGACGCAGACCCAGCTGTGTGAGCCTGACAGCGTGGATGAAGATGACCCACAGCTGGCCCTGTTCAAGGACGCCCGACGCAGGAGGCAGTCAATCAGGAGTAAACAGAGGAAGGCAATGGGGCACCTCGGAAGGAGGCAGAGAGAAGCCACGCCCTGAACTGTTTAAAAGGGGAATGCGTGGGAGGGCTGGTTTGCTGAAGGCAACCGCTTGAATAGCTCCTGTTTCATGGTTCGTGTCTTGTTTTTGCTCTGTTTGCTTTTGTGTCCATAAATTTGGCAGGCTTAGTTCCAGCCTCTTGCCTTCTTGTAAAGGGGTAGGCTGGTACAGAACACCAAAGGAAATAAATAGCCCTATCTAGTAACATACCATAAAATTTTCACATGGGCTTGTGGGCCATTGCAAATACTTTTAATGGTCCATCTTGTAAGTTAATAGCAGGGTAGAAATGATAAGCTCAGCTGGGGGCAACTGTGGAAAAGTTTCCCTTTTTTTCATATTTAAATGTTTCCATCCTGAAAAGGTTCTTAGAACAGGTCAAGAGAACAAGAGTCAAGTAGCTTTCTATCTTTTCTGCCTAGGAATATGCTAAATAATTGTTGGCTCTAGTCCAATGTCAGGCTCGGTCAACAAGCCAGTTGGTCAATTCCTGTCGCATCCAATGGATCAACATGCAGTCGACTCGCAAAAGGCGGACCCTGAGCTCTTGGGAAAACACTAGGAAGAAAACAAAAAAAAAGGAAAAACAAATGGCTGGCTCTATAGCTGCAAAGAGCATGCAATCTTTAGCAAAGTGAATATTCAGCTGAACACTTAAAGGACACAGAAAAGAAAAGTAGAGAAGCAGCAAACCCAGAGAAAGAGATACTGTACTGTGTTCTCCCTACCAGAGAAACTTACATGCAAAGGATTCCACTTCCCAGCCTTTGGAGGCAGCAGAAAGGAGATTATTAAGAAGGTACAGAAAGAAGTCACTTGCCATTTTCCCGTGAAACAAGAGGCTGCCTACTAGAACACAACTTAAATCCCTTCCAGCATGCGGCTCAGTCTGGAAGACACGGAAACCGCACAGAAACTCCAGCTATTGGTCTGAAGGTGAGATGTCTGGGCAGACTGTGGTTTCACATTCTGCAACTGCTCAGAGCTGCTTTGCATACTGCCTTTTAAAATGTTATTTATATTTATTTATCACACTTTCATACATACATATACATAGACATATATAGTAAGGTAAAGGTTCCCCCACACATGCGTGCTAGTCGTTTCCGACTCTAGGGGCCGGTGCTCATCTCCATTTCAAAGCCGAAGAGCCAGCGTTTGTCTGAGGATGTCTCCGTGGTCATGTGGCCAGCATGACTAGACGCCAAAGGCACACGGAACGCTGTTACCTTCCCACCATAGTGGTCCCTATTTTTCTACTTGCAGTTTTACGTGCTTTCGAACTGCTAGGTTGGCAGAAACTGGGACGAGTAACAGGTGCTCACTCTGTTACGCAGCACTCGGCATTCGACCCGCCAAACTGCAGACCTTCTGATCGACAAGCTCAGCGACTTAACCCACTATATATATATATAAATGCAATGCATGAAAGCCAATGCATGTTTGCAACTGCACAAGTGCTTTCAGAAAAAAACTGAAAATAGCCCTGACAGGTGTACACTTGCACAGGTAGAGATGCTTGTAGTCCTAAGAAACAGAGTTTTGCTTAAGAGCAAACAGGCTCTGGTGATGAACTAAGGACAAAACGGCAATAATAACCACTTGAACCAGAATAATATACTCAGTCTAATACTCAAATAATAAATATATCTTCAGGTGGTCAAAAATAAACATTTCAGGCTCACAGATGCAAATTAGCCAGAGTTCACTGAATAAACCACAGATGGCTGAGTTAGCGCAATACCCTAAAACCAGGTTGAAGTTGCAAGAGGTTGTTTCATCTCCTACTGCAATTCGGCAGTTTGAAGGAGCAGTTCAAAACAATCTTTCCGCTGGAAACTAGAATTTAGCTCAGAAATCAGGTAGGGTAAAATAGGGAAAAAAAGACAAGACAACCTAAAATACAAAAATTACAAGGCTCAATGCTTTTCCTCATATATGCAGAGCTCAAAGCTCAGCCTTTGAACCTTTCAGAGAGTGGGATACAGACCTACAGATTCTGTTCCAAGGTCAAATAGTGCTGGGTGACTCTTTGGAGAATGACAATTTGCTAGCTACAATGGTTGACTTCATATAATGTACTAAGATATAAATATAACAAGAATTGAGCCTATGTGCATTGGAAATACTGTATATTTAAAGTACAGCGTATTTAAAGTCAGAAATCCTAACAATGCTATCCTAACAATCCTAACAGACATCACTGTCAGAAAGTCAATAAAGCATGCCAGAATATTTGCTGGAAAAGTAGATGATTAAAAAGACATCAAGAAAAACATCCCCATTTATCTTACCTTGCCTTTCAAAACAGCTTTATAGGCTGCCTTTATTATCAAATAGGACCAAAAGCAGTGGAGAATTTGAAGTGTCAAAAGTAAAATGACAAAGATTGATAAACCAGGAAAACCACCAACAATTTCAGGCAGTTCGAAGAATACGGTGTTCAGTATCCTGAAATAAATTGGGAGAAGGGAGATGCACACTCATGAGAAATAGATCATACAGGAATCACCGAATCTTAATTTGTCAATTGCCAAATTAATTAAATGAACCCTTTATCTAGTTTGGTTTTTGAACAACATTCTTCACAAATCTTGACCAGGGCTGGGATTTATATGAATTGTAATTAAAAATCTAGAGATCAGATCATTTACCAGATTTTAGGAAATATAGTTCTGAGTGTAGCTATTTACAAAATCCCAGGGAAAAAGGTGGGATTTAAAAGCAAACATAACAGAACAGAAAATTAGCAATTTGAATACTGTTTTTCTGTTTGCACACTTAAAAAAAAAGCAAACTGCTGAATATAAAAAACCCAGCTCCAAATTTCAAATACTTTATAGAAAGGAGATTCTAGCCTCAAAATACACATCAAGACATCTAAAATCCAAGCAAAATCTGAAGGAAGTGCAAGGTTTGATAAAAACGGTAATCCAATCTATAGCAGGGTGTCAGGTTGAGAGAGATGATACACTTTGAATAATATTTGAAATATGTTAGCTTATTCTAAGACCCATTTTGCAAGGATTATAATCTTCCTATTTTATAAATTAGGAAATTCATTACACAAGCATTCATCTGGTTCTACCACTCTTAACCAAGAACAGTTAGTCTTGACATAAGGAAGCTAATGTTGGAGGATATGTCAATTTTTTCCTGAGTCATTAACTATCAGTATAAAAGTATCTTGCACGTGTAAGCTCACGTTGCAACCCAATCTGAGATAAAATCTTTTCAACTAAGTCTACTTTTTTAATTGTATGCATAGAGTCTCCCACTTGATTCAATTTGAAGTTTTCAATTTTTCTCCCTCAACCTTATTTGAAGATATTATGTGGTGGCACATTTAAGCAACTACAGGCAGTCCTCCCATTACAACCATTCATTCAGTGATCCTTTGAAGTTACAACAGCACTACAAAAAGTGCTATTATACTTCCACCATTGCATGATTCCCATGATCAGATGATCAAAATTTGCACGCTTGGTAACTGGCATGTATTTATGACGGTCGCAGTGTCCCAGAGTCACATAATCACCTTTTACAACCTTCTGACAAGGAAGTCAATGGGGAAGCCAGATTCACTTAACAACCGTATTACCAGCTTAACTGTGGCCAGAAGGTCGTAAAATGGGGCAAAATTCACTTAACAGCTATCTTGCTTGCAACAGAATTTTTTAGGATAAATTGTGGTCATATGTCATAAGATATGATTTACTGAGTCTGGTGGGATGGAATGAAGTGGAATATTTGGTAATTACAGTACTCCCAATTGATACTGATTGCATAGGGAAAATATTGCAATTAGAGTATCAGTAATTAAATAAACGTTGCTATACTTAAAATTAGATTCTATCTTATTTTTATTTCCTTATAAATCAATTAATCATTCAGCCTAAGGGACTCTCAGTGGTGAAGAAAAGATTCAGCTGCAGCCAGTGTAATAATAACAATAGCATACATACTGCAAACATTAAGCATGTTAGGATATAATATCAGAACTATAATTAACAATTATGGTTAAACATTACAATTAATTGGAAGAGCTTCTGGAACAACCAAGTTTTACAAGCTTCTAGAAGGCCAAAACGTTTGCTAAAAGCTTCCCTGGGGTGGGGGGGAAGGGGACACGAAGATCTAGAAAGAGAGATGTCCTTCACTCAAACCTGACAGATGGTGACTGAGGGAGGTGGCTACCTGTAGATGGATGCCGGTAGCCTTCAGGGGAGCTCCAACCTGGGAAGGAGGTGTATTACGCAACATCTACTGCACAGAAGGACAACTGACAAGCTTGAAGAGAAGCTTTAAAGCATACCCCAAATTAACTCAGCCAATTCCTTTCTTATCTTTTTCTTTCAGTGAAATATTGAGGGGGAGGGAGAGAGAGAGAGAGAGTTGGCAGCTAGTAATGTCGTGGGTAGGTGCTAGCAAATGGCTCTGGGGGAAAAGACTTGAGAAAATCAGAAACAGAAAAGTTTGGACCCTGTAAATAATTCATAAATACCAAAGGAAATATAAAAGCCTCCACTTTATCTGTGAAGCAGTTGGCTTCCTTAAAGCACACCTAGCTTATAAAAGATGCCATTAGTTACCCTGCATCATGCAGTCAGCTCCTACAACAATGGTGTTACATGGTAGTAATAAGACTGTCCAATAAGCATGTAAACGGCTTCCCTTTTCATCAGTTGGAATATCTGGGTCGTCTTGAACAGCAGCCCTATGTAAAATGGATTATATGTCCTCAACTTTCAGGTCTTCCTACAGTAGCTCGGTAATTGGGTCCATCCACTTGGCTGCTAGTCGTCTTGCTATCTTTCCCTCCACCTCTTCCAGCCTTACACGCTTTTCCAGAGAGCTAGGTCTTTGTGAAATATATCCAGAGGATGATCATTTGAACCTGGTCAAATTATCGAGAACTCTATGTTGATTTGTTGATGATCTATTTGTTTGTTTCCTTGGCTCTCCATGATATCTCAGTAGTCTTCTCCAACACCAACATTCAAAAGCATCAATGCTTTTTCTATCCCGCTTCTTCAAAGTGCAACTTTTGCTTCCATAGCCGTCACTGGAAAAATAATGATTTGCACCATTTTGAACTTTGTAGGTTTGTTCACCTCAAAGCATCTGTATATATTTTTTCCAAGGCCTTCCTTATTACATTACCAGCAATGTATTTCTTGACTGCAGGTTCCTTTATTAATGATGATGAATATGGTGATGATCATATTCCATCAAAATGGTATTGACTTTCAGTGATTAGATTTTCTGCATGGTGATCTGTCCTTAACCTTGTCCTTTAGATATTCCAACAATATATTCATCCATCTGTAACTGAGTCATCCACCTTGCTGCTTACACCAAAATAAATAAGACTAATGGATACCAGTTGTTCATATGCTCTGAGTTATCACTCTATTGACCTAATTCAGGGGTCTCAAACTGCTGGCCCGCGGGCCGGATGCATCATAGCGAAACCACGCCCACCCCATTGCCGGCAATGGCAAAAAAATCACGATACATCGCAACACGTCACGTAACGTTGGGAGTTTGACACCCCTGACCTAATTGATCCAAAAAAGTATCCTGAGGTTAATGTCACTTATATTGAAAAATGGTAACAACCACAGATTTCATTGCGAACGTTACTTTTCCAAGATACATACCACAGTCCCTCTTCTGCTTGCATTTAGATAAAAAAAAATAAAAATAAAAGAATGCTTTCTTATCCAGCATTATAGTTTTAAAAAGTGCATGTTTTATTGACTGGCTGATTGCAGTGTTTATATGCTGTCTACTTGTCAGATGTAGAAGTGCAATATTAAAATATTTAAACTCCATATAAATCCCGTCTAAGATTAAAAAAATAAGACATCAGTTGCTGTTCCTTAAATTGACAGTTTTCCTTTGGGAATCTTCTGGGGATGACAAACTTCTTTGAGGATAAAAAGGTAGGGCTAACTGGACTTCAGGGATGATCTGTTCCACAATGAGGAAACTGCCAAAAGAAAGTCATCCTCTCAGCCCTAAATCCCTTGATTTCTCTAGGAGTGGATATTTGAAGTATTGTCTTCCTGCTTAAAGAGCATGTCTTGGGTCAATTCTGCTGCAAGGTTTCAGATGTAGCTGAAGACCCATCCTCTACAGTAATCCCCCCCCCCACTGAGTAATCCAGTCCTGGTAACGTCTGCCACTTTCAAAATGTAATTATTCTTGAGAGGAAAGCAGCAAGGAAAATAAAAATCTGCTACTATGCTTCCACTGAATTTCAACAGATGGATTAGAGAAGATAATGCAAAAAAAACCCCAGGCATCAGAACACACAGTGAATCAAATTTTTATTACGGTCAAAACCAGCATAAGGAAGGTGGGTATAGTCAATTAAAAAGCATCTAAAATATTAAATAACTATAAAAAGCCACAAGATTTAAAACAGACAGTGTGTATCTGAAAGGAGGAGTAGGAGCATTAGATGGCTGCAGGGAAGCACAAACTTTAGTATGGGCCAGATAAATCTATCAAATTACAGAGCACTCTAGCATGATGAACTAGATGCTCATTTAGACTAGTTTTTGGCACAGGCATCATCTGATGGATTTTAAGCAGCACTGCACAGAACCTGGCAACATTATATGTTGTAGCAGGTTTGGTATCTGAAAGCAGCCGGGAATTGTAGAATTGCAGTAATGGTGAGATGAATGTCTTTGTAATATGGTGTATCTGAAAGAAGCAGTGCTCTGTTGCTTCTGTGTGTCCAGAGTCATCTCTCTTTTAACTAGTTTATCAAGCAGCTGGAATTACTTTTACATTTGGCAAAGCTGTAGGAAAACCACACACTCTCCAGTCCGTGGAAAAAACCTTTCTCCATGGAACCGGTCCTTGGTGCCCACAAGGTTGGGGACCTCTGGTTTAAGAGAGTCTTTTAAGGTTAGGCTTCAGGTGCATGCCTTTCCACAATTTCTGTTCTCACAGAATACAAACCCCATCCAATTTCTGTAACCCGCCACCAAGAGAAGTGGACACAACATGAAACGCCAGCAATTTACACCTAAATGGTCACCTAGCTGAGAACACATCTTTTCCATTTCACTGTTACCATAGTCACAACACTATCAAGCAATCTGTGTAGTAAAAAAGCAGATGTTAATGTTAGAGTATTTGACACCTAATATTCGTATGGTATTCCTATTGTAATCTGGGCAATGTTCTCTTCCTGCCAAGATTCACTGATTCTTCACTAGGGGAAAAATATCACAATATAAAAAACCTACAGTCTTGAAAACATGCAGGCAACAGACTACCGACAGGTTCTGCTCGTAAGTCCCTGAACACAGTCTTCCCTAAAACCTGGAGCCATCTGTTGGCCATGCCTGGTAATAACTTTGGGAACTGCAACCCAAGAAAGCCATAGGTTTCCAGTTTGAGTAAGGTTGTCTTAGCATATGCACTCCCATGAAAAAATACACTTACTTACCATAAAGGATAAATCCCAAGCCTAGAAGTAATGAAAATAATAGCAAACATAAGGAAGAGGAAATCGCACAGTTTTTGAAACTTGCAGTAGTTTGCCATTTTGGCTGCCTGTAGTAAGAAAAGGAAATAGGTCACTTTCTTTCTAAAGAAACTGTGCAGAAATTGTACTCTACAAAATATGCATTGTCACTATTTAAATTTTTACTGCCCTTACGACTTCTGCTTTGAAATTTTGCAGAATATTGTGAGGACAAAAGTCGTCCCTGTCCATTAACATTTCCCATCTTATTTTTTTAATATCTCTACTGCTATCTGCCATCTTTATTTTTCAATTACAATAAATTATAATATTGTATTTTTTTTGTTTTTATAACACTCCAAACTTAAACAAGCTTATTCAAAACATTCTGACTTCAACAAGACCTGATCCCTAGAAACAATATTAGGATTCTTTTTTTCATACATGTTTCCTTTTTTGTTTCTTCATCTATTTTTTATTTTATTGTAAAGAAGTTAAAATATAAAACTCCATTAAATCCAAAAAGACCAAAAAGATCCAGAAAACAATGAAGACATTAAAAAAGTGCATTAAAAAGAAAAAAGCCAACACATATACACGTTATCCCCCCAATTGAATACTGATTAATACATTACTATAATATTGGTTCCCATCTCTTGTGACACAGACACTCCCAAAAAAATTTAAACTAGTAAATCTACCGTATATACTTGAGTATAAGCCGACTCGAGTATAAGCCGAGACCCCTAATTTTACCCCCCAAAACTGGAAAAAGTTCTTGACTCAAGTATAAGCCGAGGCTGGGATCCGCCGAGTGGCTTTCAGCACTGGAGAAAATGCAAAATCGCTCAAGACCAAACTCGAAGGAATCAGCTGCCGGTGGGAGCGAGGCGATCCGTGCGGTCCCGTGACAGCCAGTCGGGCAAGCAACGCGAAGAGCGGCAGGGCTTTATTTTTGCACCGTGGAGCTCCCCCTCCCCCTCCTCCCAAACTCCCCCTCTCTCCCCCTTCCCCCCACTTCCCAGAGCTGAATACAGGGTATTAACCGGCGGCGGAGGCTTGCAGAACGGCGGATCGAGCCTCTGTCGCCGGCGGCTGGATCCGCGCTCCGCAAGCCTCTGCCGCCGGCGGAGGCTGGATCCGCGCTCCGCAAGCCTCTGCCGGCGCTGGATCCGCGCTCCGCAAGCCTCTGCCGCCGGCGGAGGCTGGATCCGTGCTCCACAAGCCTCTGCCGCCGGCTGGATCCGCGCTCCGGAAGCCTCTGCCGCCGGCGGAGGCTGGATCCGCGCTCCGCAAGCCTCTGCCGCCGGCGGAGGCTGGATCCGCGCTCCGCAAGCCTCTGCCGGCGCTGGATCCGCGCTCCGCAAGCCTCTACCTTCCTTTCCTTTCCTTCCCTTCCCTTTCCTTTCCGTTAGAGAGCTACCTTCGTGATTACAATGTGGAGTGGCTGACTGAGGCTGAAAGCACATTAGGTAGCACTTGAGACATGCAGGCAAATCAGCTCCCCGTGTCCGCCGCCGCCGCCACCCTGACCAAACCCTCTCTGCCTGGATCCGTGCTCCACAAGCCTCTGCCGCCGGCTGGATCCGCGCTCCGGAAGCCTCTGCCGCCGGCTGGATCCGCGCTCCGGAAGCCTCTGCCGCCGGCGGAGGCTGGATCCATGCTCCACAAGCCTCTGCCGCCGGCTGGATCCGCGCCCCGCAAGCCTCTGCCGCCGGCAGAGGCTTGCGGAGCGCGGATCCAGCCTCCGCCGGCGGCAGAGGCTTCCGGAGCGCGGATCCAGCCGGCGGCAGAGGCTTGTGGAGCACGGATCCAGCCGGCGGCAGAGGCTTGTGGAGCATGGATCCAGCCTCCGCCGGCGGCAGAGGCTTTCGGAGCGCGGATCCAGTGGGAGGGGGGGGAAAAGCCCTTTAGCAGGATTTGCCTGCATGTCTCAAGTGCTACCTAATGTGCTTTCAGCCTCAGGCGGCCACTCCACATTGTAATCACGAAGGTAGCTCTCTAACGGAAAGGGAAGGGAAGGGAAGGGAAGGAAAGGAAAGGAAAGGAAAGGAAAGGAAAGCCCACCATCTCTCCTCTGCCGCTCGCTCTCGCCGCTCCAGCCCTGGCGAGCCAAAGAGACGAAAGGCCCCGAGCGATAGGAAGGGGATCTCTGCCCTAGAGCGGGAGGGGGGAGGGAAAGGGGGGGGAGGAAAGGCCCGATCGCTTTGTGTTGAGCTGGTTCAGCTCAGCCGGACTAGGCGGGGCTGCGGCTCCCAGCTGATGCCGCTGCCGCCATCCAAGTCCGGCCGGCAAGAACTTTTTTTCTCCCCGCCCCGCAGTGACGAGTAAAGCGCGACTTACTTCCTCCTCCGTGCCCACGTCGCCTTCTCGCCCAACAATCCCAAGTAAGGGGCGGCCTCAGAAAGGGGCTCTAACTTTCCCCTACCGCTCGAACTTATCTTGGAGAGGAAGGCAAAATCGGGAGAGGGAAGAAGAGCGAGGACTGGAGCAGCGCTTTCCCGGCTTCTCTCCCCTGCAGGGAGCGGCGGGGTCGGTTCCGCCTCCACCATGTTCTCTCTCGAGAGCCTTGTCCCACCCGCAAAGCGCCAGCGCCGCCGCCACCGCCCCCTTCCTAGCCAGCCCTCAGCCGCTTCACAAGCACCCGTTGCCGGCCCAGTTCTATCAGACCCGCGCGGCGCCGCACGTACTCCGTTTACACGGCCCCCGTACTTCCCCCACACGTCCCTTCTCCCGCCTCCTTCCCATAACGGCCTCTACCTACCGGACGGCGCCTCAGCTCCCCGTGTCCGCCGCCGCCGCCACCCTGACCAAACCCTCTCTGCCTGCGCGTGCCCTCCCTCCCTCCTCTCTGTCTCTAGCTGGGCGAGGCTTCCAGCCGTCGCCGTGACGCTGCACGCCCAGCTTCTCTCTGATTTCCCTGGCCCAGTCCAGTGATGCTTGAGAGGAAAAAAAAAGCGAGCGGGCGGGCGAGGGGGGGAGGGAAAGGCGAGAATGACCGCTTTGTGTTACCTGCCATGAAACCAGTCCTTGCAGGCGTCACACTCTATCATGAAGCGGGTTACATCGTAGGGCAGCCAGGCAGCGGAAAGAAGCAGGCAGGCAGGGCGCGGAGCTCCGGAGACCTGCCGACGTTTGGGGAGGTTTGGGGAGGTGCGCGCGCACCTCCCCAAACCTCCCCAAACTTCGGCAGGTCTCCGGACGGCGGCGGCTTGGGAGAGGTGCGCGCGATCCCGGAAGCACCAAAGCCTCGGCCGCGCGCAAGTCCTCGGTAAGTTCTTTTTTTTTTGTTCACTGGAGTATAAGCCGAAGTGGATTTTTTCAGCCCAAAAAGTGGGCTGAAAAATTCGGCTTATACTCAAGTATATACGGTATTTGCAAATTATTGATCTCTCTCCTATATACTATGTTAATGACAAATTAGTTAATAGGAAAAATAATAATAAAAATGACAAGATTAAGGTTTCAAAAGTCCCTGTTAACAAACTGGTATCATAATCCACTCAGAAAATTTGCCATGGTATCTTATCTATCCCAAATCGTTCCAAAAGTTAAAAGTAATTCATCCTGAATAAAGTATCCAAGTTTGTTTCTTAATGCCATCTCTTATCAATTCTTGTCTAATTAAATATAAATAATTCAGTCTTCACAGTGGGTCTATCTTCCCAATGAAGTCCAAAATAGAAGTGGTTTCCAGTTAGGTATAATAAATCCATTCTCTAATCTTCCTTTTTGTAGGAAAAAAGAATTTGTCACTTCCCCGTTCAGTCAGGCTCCAAATATTGTAAGGATATGCAGGCTTGAACTTCAAAGAGACGTGAGATCAAGTCAGTTAATTCTCTGGCTGTGGGGATATATCTCTTTGGTCTGCAACTTTCAGATCAGAGTCCCTTTGTGAATCTAACTTATTCAAAACTACATGCCAGTGCATATTTCCCATGACCATTATTATCTCATCAATTTTTTTTAAAAAAGTCTCAACTAAAAGCTGCATGCTACCCAACAGTCTTTTCTTAGATTTCAGCCACCATTGCTTATCTACAATCTGATTCATTGCAACTCTGTGTAACTTGATCAGGGAACAAACAACAATGAAGCAGAAGGAAACAGGACAGATATTTTCTGGATATTTCAATCCAAGGTTAAAAGAAAAATTCCAAATATTTTGCAAATGCAAAAATACAAAAATCCTGCGGTGAGAGTCTAATTAATGGAAATCAAATGAAATTGCTTCACCATCCAGAAACACCGCAGTGTTTTGTCCAACTCGCGACGTCACATGACGTCGCGCAACGTATCAGGACGGTTTTGCCATTGCTGGCAATGGGGTGGGCGTGGCTTCCGCATGATGCAGGACACCCCTGCCTTATAGGGAGAACAAAGGTCATTCAAAACAACATAAATCCAAGGGAAAGAAAAAGAAGAAGAAGAAAAAAAGCTAGTCCAGCAAGGAGTTGAAATAAATCAGCATTCCACTGCTGATCAACTTTTAAGAGTTGATCAGCAGAGTAAAACAAATTTAGAAAGTGAAAGTTAAAAACTCAGATGTGCTTAAGAAAACTGCTGAAAGGAAGATGGATTTGCCCAAGTGCCCAAGTCCAAAAGCCGTCTATTTGCCTTTCCTGCTAATTCAATCACATTCTTTATTATTTGTTCCCTACATATTCAATTCCTTCTTTCGATTACACTTCAAATACTATTATATACGTGGGCTTACAAAATGTTTGGACAAAGTCTTTGTAGCAGATTTAGGGGACTGAAGGCCGATGATGACAAGTATTTTAGTACTCTATAAAGGTAAAGGTAAAGGTTTCCCTGCACATGTGTGCTAGTCGTTTCCGACTCTAGGGGCCGGTGCTCATCTCCGTTTCAAAGCCGAAGAGCCAGCGCTTGTCCGAGGATGTCTCCGTGGTCATGTGGCCAGCATGACTAGACACCAGAGGTGCACAGAACGCTGTTACCTTCCCACCGTAGTGGTCCCTATTTTTCTACTTGCATTTTTACGTGCTTTCGAACTGCTAGGTTGGCAGAAGCTGGGACGAGTAACAGGCGCTCACTCTGTTACGCGGCACTCGGGATTTGACCCGCCAAACTGCCGACCTTCTGATCGACAAGCTCAGCATCCTAACCCACTGAGCCACCACGTCCCTTAGTACTCTATAAGGCCCCTATTTTCTTCCTACGAGAGGCAGCTGGGAGTGGGAGGAGTTCGGGCTGAGAGGGGCAGCTGAACTTCCTCCTGACAAGTAAAATGTTGACTGAAGGTGTTTTTTTTAACAATATCAAAGATTGCCAGAGCAAGTTTTCTGAGTAGGTATAATAGTATGTGGGGATGACCTTGGGAGAATGGATAAAGGGTTGCTGCCTAGGGAACGGTCAAACAAGGGACAGCATAGCCTGCAGCTGCAAAGTTGGTGGAGCAAAAGGCTCAGTAGGGACCCTCCCTGAGTTATTGGGCAGTACAGCCGACAGTGGGAGAACTGTCACTTTAGATTTGCAAAATTCTGTAAAATGTAGCTTTACAATAAAATAGAATTGTTTATCTGGTCGTTTCCTGTCTGGTTTAGCTGGCAAGGATGACACTAGGCCTGGATTCGTGTCCTTTCTTAAATGCCGGGGAGAATAAGAACCAGCAGGGTGAAATTAGTCAGAAACATACCAGCAAAAACATCAGGAATGTTTTATTTATTTTTTTCAGCGTTGCTATGTTATGTGTAGTTTTAAATTTGGTCACATTTTACTTCTGTTGTTGCTTGCCCGTGTTAAAAATTTGCTTGTATATCATCTAAAAGCCAGCAGTATGCTTTAAAGAAATTTTGATAATGACACAAATAATTCAGGCTGATAAAAATAAACAACAACAAAAAAGGATTCTGAACAAGGTGCAGAAAGTCAACCCCACTGTGTTCATGAGTGCCACTTCCAAAGACAAAGACAAATATATTTATGCTCTTACAGAAACAGTACTTTAAAACAAATGTCAATACATTATGAGCTTTCACAGGCTACAATATTTGTTTCAGGTAGCGACCATTTTGGACAGCAGAGAATTATTACAAATAACTCTCTCTTACCTCCAGCACGACATCAACAACATCATGAAGACACATAGTCAAGGTTCCAACTCGTGTGAAATTGACTACATAAGAGATAATTAATAATAGGACTGCCACAATATGATGTGTAAACATGATGCTAAAATCCTGGAAGATAAAGAGAGAGAAAATAAAACACAGTTACATAAATTAGTTTTAGTTTTTCAATGTCTGGGCTCAATAATTTTTAAAAATCTAGTAAGTCAATATTAGATTTATATATTGTAAATATATAATACTTTTTGTGCAATTCTTTTATGCAGCTAACTATGATATACAAAATGCAAAGTGTATAGACTTCCGGTGGCGACGCGACGCCGAAAACAGCCGTCTCCGGGCTGTCCGCTCCGCAGCTGTGTTGTTTCATCGAAAACAGCGCCGATCAGCTGTTTAGGTGGATCTGAAGACCCCTCCTCGGGAGAAGAGGAGGGGGTGAGGCCCCAGGTAGGGGTTGAGCTCTCCGGGGCCGCCTGAGCTGAAAGTTTGGGCGGCTGAAGGATCGAGCCCCCCCGAAGCCTGGGTTAGCTCCGAGCTGCGCAGCGTCTCTGCTCCGTGATTTTTGGAGCAGAGCCAGGCGTTAGCAACCTCCCCTGCCAGAAGGAAAGACTCTTGAATATCAAGGTGCAGGCAGAGCGGTACAGGAGGTCAAGGTGAAGTGGACTTTTATCTTTACTCTCTAGCTCAATGGATTTTATAGCTTTAAAGTGAAAGTGCGCAACAAGTGAAAGTGGGGGAAGATGGCGGCTAAAACTTCCAAAGCTCTCCGGAGTGCGGGGGCTTCCCCGGTGCAACAGACCTCGTTGCAAGCTTTGCTTCCTCCTGCACCTCCTCCGGCATTGACGCTTAAGGATTTACAAGATGCCTTTGAAAAGCATTCACAATTAATTTCAGATATGATGGATGAAAAGATGGAAAAGCTGGAGGAGAAATTGGAGGAGAAGATGGAAGAGAAGTTTAAAGCAATGAGGGTAGACATTTTGTCTATAATTGAAAGTGTGGCTGAATGTGTGCAACGTCTGGATGAAAAAGTGGAGGATCTTAGTCAAAAGAACTCTATATTAGAAGTAAAGGTATTAGAGAATGAAAATATAAGGGACAAAATGGACGGAGAATTGAGTCTTGTCCAGTACCATCAGATGCAGTATGCTATTAGAATCAGGGGCTTAAAAGAGAATCCTAAAGAAGATTTAAAGCAGCTGATCTCTGAGGCTTTGGAAGTGGTATTGGGCCAGCCAGCATCTGAAATTGAGGGAAGTATGGATAAAATCTTTCGCGTAAATTCATGGATTGCAAGACAGAGGAAGTTACCTAGAGATGTGGTGGTCTACTTTACAAAGAGAGCAATTAGAGATGAAGTTATTCAAGCTGCTTACGATACTAAATTTGTGGTTGCTGAGCAAGAAGTCCTGGTTTTAAAAGAGATTCCTCCAAAGATTTTAAGGAGAAGGAAAGATTTTGCATTTCTTGCACAGGAACTTAAGAAATGTGATATCAAGTTTAGATGGGAGATTCCAGTTGGAATGGTGGTGATGCACGAAGGTAAACGACATCGTCTGGTTACTGTGACTCAGGCACGTGATTTTTACAGTAATGTGTTAAAAGCAGCCCCCTTATCACTTCTGGAAGCTGCAAAGGGATATGGCGAGGGAAAGCCTCAAGACGCTGAAGGTAGACAGACAGAGGAGAATGGTGCTGGAGGGGATCAAGTTACAGTTTCATCGGCTGCTGCTGGAGAGCAGAGGATGACGCGTGCTGCCCTAAGACGAGCGAGACAAGAGCAAGAGCAAGACCAGCAGAAAGTTATGGAACCTCCAAAGCATACTTATAGTGAAGCTGTGGGAGGGGCGCGGCCCAAAGAAGTTACAGGGGTCCTTGTAGACGTGCTCCAAAAGCTTCGGGACGCCAAGAATGGCGACTAAATTTCTAACCTGGAATGTCAATGGATTAAATTCACCACAGAAGAGAAAGTAAGTTTTTCAATATTTAAAACAATTTAAGACTGATGTTATTTGTTTGCAAGAAACGCATATTAGGGTTATGGACCAAAAGTACTTATCGAACTCAAGGTTGGGTACGCAATTTGTTGCTTCTGCAATGAATAAGAAAAATGGAGTGGTTGTCTACGTTAAGAGTACTCTAACAGCGGAACTAATTGAAGTAGATAAGCAAGGAAGATATGTTATGATAGATTTGCTGCTAGAAGGTAAAAAAACGCTTTTAGTGGGATTGTATGCTCCTAATCAACAACAAGCTGACTTTTTTAACTTACTACATACAAAGGTTACCCAATTGGATTATAAATCTTTTATTTTTATGGGAGATTGGAATGGTGTCCTAGACGTACAGATGGACAAAGCTGGTTTTTTTAAGCGTGTCCCGAGTCATGCTAGATTGCCTAAATCTTTTTTTGAAATGAAGGATGATTTGGAATTGCGAGACATTTGGCGCGATACACATCTACACAAAAAGGATTATACTTTTTTTTCTGATAGACATCAATCTTTTTCTAGGATTGACTTTATATTACTGACTAATGACTTTTTTTCTAGTATCAAGAAGGTAAAGATCTGTGCAAGAACTATTTCTGATCATAGTCCAGTTTGGTTAGAGATCAACAAGGACAATAGAGATAGGCGCTCTTGGCGCGTAAATGAGAATTTGTTTAGAAATCAGAGAAATGTGGAAGAATGTAAAAAGCAGATGAAGGATTTTTTTGAAATTAATATGAATAAGGGTACCTCTATGGACATGGTTTGGGATGCTAGCAAGGCCTATATGAGAGGGGTGTTGATATATATGAACAATAAACACAGACGTACTTTGGAAGCCAGAAGGAAAGAATTGGAGAATGAAATTAGGGAAAAAGAAAAGGCCCTAATTTTGAATCCATTGGATGTGAAGACTAAGGAGGTCATTAACCTATTAAGAGGACAATTTGATAAGTTGATGGCTGATCAAGTGGCAACTAATTTACGGTTTGCTAGGCATAATACTTTTTGCAATGCTAATAAGCCAGGCAGATGGCTAGCCTACAGGTTAAGGAAAAAGCAAAGGGATTCTAATATAGATAAAATTGAACATAAGGGAAAGGTTGTGTTTCAACAGGATCTTATTAAGGAAGCCTTTGTGGATTTTTATTCTAAACTATATGCTAAGGAGAAGATTAATGAAACAGACATTGATGTATATTTGAAGAATGCTAGCATCCCGGTTCTTACGCAAGAACAAAAGGAGGAGATTAATCAATTGATAACAGAAGAAGAAATTCTTATAGCAATTAAGGAACTGAAGGTGGATAAAGCGCCAGGCATGGATGGTCTGACTGCGGCTTACTACAAAAATTTACAATTGGAGCTGATAAAGCCGTTAAAGGAATTGTTTCAGACAATTCAGAGGGGGGGAAGGGTGCCTCCGTCTTGGAGAACTGCTTTTATTTCTTTGATTCCGAAGGAAGATCAAGATGCTACTCAAGTTAAAAATTATAGACCAATATCACTTTTAAATACAGATTATAAGATATTTGCTAAGGTGTTGGCTAACAGATTGATGAGGGTTTTGCAACAGATGATTCATGGGGATCAAACTGGGTTTATTGGTGGTAGACAAATGAAAAATAATGTGAGGCATATAGTAGATGTGGTGGAGTTTTTGGAAAGGAACAACCAGATCCCTGCGGCGCTAATTTTCTTAGATGCAGAAAAAGCTTTTGATCAACTGAATTGGCAATTTTTGATGAAAGTTTTAGATAAAATGAATTTTGGGGATAAATTTCTGCAACCAATTAGGGCATTATATCAAAAACAAACTGCCCGAATAATAGTTAACAATAGTTTGACTGAAGTATGTAATATTGAAAAGGGCACAAGACAAGGGTGTCCGTTATCACCTTTACTATTTGTTTTAACATTGGAGATATTATTGATAAAAATACGGAGTTCGGAAAAAATTAAGGGTATTCAAATTAGAGATCAGGATTATAGACTGAGGGCGTTTGCAGATGATCTGGTTGTTACGGTGACTCAGCCAGAAAACTCTGTTGTGGACCTGATGGAGATAATAATGCAATATGGGAAGGTTTCTGGATTTAAGGTTAATGCACAAAAAACCAAAATTTTGGCCAAAAATATGAGAGAATCGCAAAAGGCCCTTTAGAATGATTAACTGGATTTGAGATTGTTAAAAGGGTCAAATATTTGGGGGTGTATTTGTCACCCTCTAATACAAAGTTATATAAAAATAACTATGAAAAGTTATGGGGAAAAATGCAAAAAGAATTGGAGAGCTGGGAAAAATTGCAATTATCTTTGTTGGGAAGAATTGCAGCAGTGAAAATGAACGTCCTGCCTAAATTTTTATTTTTATTTCAAATGATACCGGTCCTTAAAAAAGATTCTAATTTGGAAGAATGGCAACGGGGTATCAATAAATTTGTCTGGGCAGGGAAAAGGCCACGAGTTAAACTTAAGATTATGCAGGATACTCATGAAAGAGGTGGTCTTAAAATGCCTAATCTTAAATTATATTATGAAGCTGCTGCGCTATCAGGAATAAGTGATTGGATTAATTTGACACAAGAGAGATTATTAAATCTTGAGGGCCATGACTTGTTATTTGGCTGGCATGCATATTTGTTGTATGATAAGAAGGTAGATAATGTGTTTAAAGTGCATATTTTAAGACAGGCATTGTTGAGAGTTTGGAAGAAGTATAGACATAAGTTAGATTACAAGATGCCGTTGTGGGCAATCCCAAAACACGCAATAGAAAACATAAATGTTGGCTTCAAACATGATGTGACTACGTACAAGGAGATTTTAAGCTTGGAAAGAAATGTCTGGTGTTTGAAGCCGTACAATCTCTTGCGAGATGAGAAGATCGTTCAAACTTGGTTTCAATATATTCAGTTACGGGCCAGGTGGAAAGAAGATCAGAAAATTGGTTTTGCAATGACCGATGAAAATCTGATAAAGCAAATTAGAAACCAGGGTCCAGCTCATATCAAACGGATATATCTTGCATTGATAGAAATTGACTCAGAAACTGAACTTGTTAAAGATTGTATGATAAAATGGGCTCAGAATATTCAAGAAGTTATTACAATGGACACGTGGGAAAAGATTTGGGTGAGGAACGTAAAATTCACGCAAGCCCAAAACCTAAGAGAGAACTTTTATAAAATGTTTTATAGATGGCATCTAGACCCTAAAAAGCTTGCAAGTATGTATCCGAATTATCAGCCTACATGTTGGAGGTGTGGAGGTGAAGATGCAACGTATTTTCATATATGGTGGACCTGTAAAAAGGTTAAGGCTTTTTGGATAAAAATTTGGTGGAATATGCAGAAGATTTTTAAGCAAAGGATAAAGTTTTGTCCGCAACTGTTTTTGTTGGGCATAATTACAGAAGTTACTGTGGTGGACGTTAAGTTGATGCTGAACTTAATCACAGCAGCAAGACTTTTAATAGGTCAATATTGGAAAAAGGAGGAACTACCGACTATAGAAGAATGGACTCTAAAAGTTTCTGACCTGGCGGAAATGGCAAAGATTTCGGCTTACCTGAAAGATCATTCGCAAGAACGTTATATTATGGAGTGGAAAAAGTGGATTGATTATATTCAGAACAAATATGGGACTAAGAAATTTCATTTAGCATTTGAGTAAGTTTCCTTTTTTTTCTTTTCTTTTTATATGTAATATTAATATTGCTTGTAATCATTTTATATGAGCTAGAGGGTGATAGAACTGATGGTTTATTGTTGTTAGCATATGGATGCTTATGATTGTTCTTTGTTTTTATACCCTGTATTTAGCTCTGGGAAGTCGGGGGGGGGAATGGGTGGGAGGGATAGGGAGGGTTAGGTAGGGGTGGGGGGAGGGGGGATTGTTAAAGTTAAAATGTACTGTAAAACTTTTCAATAAAAAAAAATGCAAAGTGTATAAATTGGAATGCAATCATCAACTTAGTGGAAACAAATAGGTTTACTGTAAAGCACCACATAGCATTGCTTAACTTGTATCAAGAAGCAACATGAATGACTGTATCTAAAACCAACACAAAGGCTAGGTGCCTTGCTTTATCGTTTTCTGAACAAGGGGAGCCAATATGGCCGAGGGTTACAATGGTGGGACAGCTGTAGGAGCTCTCCTCGAACATTCCTTCTCTAATGTTGCCATTCTCATCTCCCAGAGTTGGTATCCCTGGCTGTCTTGAACAATCTGAATGCCTTCTGCAAAGATCTCAAGAGAGGATAGTTAGAGGAAGCCCTGGTCAATGTCGGAAACATAGAAAAGGGCAAAAACAGTTCTCGTGTTATGTACCTGCCTGCACTGCTCTGCTCATAGGACTCTTATTGCTGCCTTACAGCATTGGCTTGAGTGAACAGCAAGCACAGCAGCTGTGAAGGAGCGGCACCCAGCATTATATTTTATGTCACCAGAGCATCTAGCTAATTTTGATTCCTTTTTTGCAGGAACAAAACAGCTGTGTCTTTATTTTCTACCTTGATATTTCTGAAGAGAAAGGAAGTCTAATTTTAATTTTGCGTCATCCCATGTCTCACAGTATTAGGTAGTCCTCGCTTCACAATCCTTGCGGTTATCCATCCCTGCCACCCCACATGGATCTTTGTGGCTGATGCCAGCTGATGCCATGCTCAGGTGAGGCAGCTGCTGCCCCTCACGAGAGTTTGGGGAGGCCGCATGAGGAAGGCCTCAGATGGATGGACCTCATCAGCAGCAGAAGGAAAAGAAGTGCAAAGGTCAGCTGGGGTAGCAGGGGCAGACAGACAGCAGAGTGCAAGATGGCCAAAGGGCAGAGAGGTGGGGGGGGGGGAAAGAGAGGTGGATGGAGGGAAGACACAAATGGTGTGTTTTTATGTATGGGCACATGTATATAGGCACTTGGCAGAAGCAAGACCATAGCCTATCTGCTAGAGCCAAAATATCTATGCACGCTCATAAATGCTATTTAGTTTCTTCAAGGATCATGGACTAGTAGATGGGTGTCCACCACAAGTATTTCCCTCTCTCCAAAAGCAAATTAAAAGGATCTGCTCTTTTCTCTCTCAACTCTTATCTTAATGCAGATTGAGCAATTCACACACTCTCAAAGGCCAGAGCAGGATGTGTAGGCATGTTTCAGGAGTTGTAACGGGCGAGATGAATGGCTCAAGCATTAAAGCATTCATTTAGACCTTAACACTCCCCAAACCTACAAACAGGTCAACATGTTTGGCTCCTTGCTCTGGAAGGCACAGATAGAATGGTGGAGGACCAGACTGCCTGGATTTTTTTTAAAAAAAATTAATACCCAAGAATATTAATGGACTTGATAAAGTGCCTTGCATTTCATATATGACTTTAGTGTTCTGGAAAAGACAGTGGGAGTTGGACAGGTATTGGGAAGATTCAATTTCAAGTACACCCTTAGCTCATGGGAGGAATATGAATATAAATCTAACAAATAAAAGAAATAAGCACATGGGGACATTCCGGCACTGGCCCTGGCATATTTAATATAAAAATACACCTTATCCTCTGTCAGATGCCACAGGATATGGGAAGAAAGAGACACATATTCTTTTTATGGCATTATTGTTGCCATAATAGTTTAAGTTTCTACTATTCCACATTAGTAGGATAAGTGCTGCCACAACTGTCTCTCTCTAAAGCTGAATGAATTACTCAACTATTGCTGGTTTAAAACAGGTCCCAAGAGACCTTTTTCTGGCATCTGGAAAAGAAAATTACACGCATGCACACCTCTATGATGCAGTATAATTAGCAGTTCCTGCAGTTTCAAAATTGGTATTAGCTATTCCAACTCTTCATAAATACCTGTGCAAAGGAACAAATCTAGATGCTCTTGGCCAGGTTATGATTTGAAGTAAATGTCACCATTTGATCTGCTTTTGCAGGAAATACTTTATTGTCCTATAAAGGTAAAGGTAAAGGTTCCCCTGCACATGCGTGCTAGTCGTTTCCGACTCTAGGGGCCGGTGCTCATCTCCGTTTCAAAGCCGAAGAGCCAGCGTTTGTCTGAGGACGTCTCCGTGGTCATGTGGCCGGCATGACTAGACGCCAAAGGCGCACGGAACGCTGTTACCTTCCCACCGGAGTGGTCCCTATTTTTCTACTTGCATTTTTACATGCTTTCGAGCTGCTTGGTTGGCAGAAGCTGGGACGAGTAACAGGCGCTCACTCTGTTACGCGGCACTCGGGATTCGACCCGCCAAACTGCCGACCTTCTGATCGACAAGCTCAGCGTCCCAACCCACTAAATGTCTTCCTCCCAACTTAAAACTTTAGTACACTAATAATTTATTAAGGTAGCCCTTTTCTAAAATCCTTTAAATAGTGACTTTGAGATAAGTCTCTAAAAATAATATCTGGCAAAACAGACATGGCCTAGTCATCCTACCAAAGTGTAAAAGTTACAATAGTAAATTTGACCGATGTTCAGATAAAGTATTCTAGGACAATCATAAACATCTTGGTAGTCCATTCTCTCCCCTTAATTCTTTCTGTATACCATAAATGTAGCATAGTGATACGTGGGAAAACGCTAATTAAACTGCCCACACATGCCTCTTAAGCATACACAAGCTGCACATGATGATAGCCAATAAGGATAATTCATCCCTCATGGCTCATTATGAGCAGTGAAAAAATGGCATCTGTTCCATCAGGTTATTTTTTGCAGAAGGCTCATCTGATCAAATGCACTGGACTGCAGATACTGTTCATGAAACCTTAGCCAAGCAGAGATAACCTAGTGGAATAAACACATCAATAACTGAAAAGAGCCTTTTGGAAATCAGGAATCAGCTCTATTGCAAGATGCTTTTCTGTCAAGAGTTTGCTACAGGAAAAACAGCAGGGTGAGCACATCTGTCTTTTCAATATAGTATGGTAAACCATTCATAACCTAGGATTATCCAGTTGTTGGATGTGGCTTGCTATGCCTACCCTCCTCAGCTAATATATAAAGCTGCAATGTGAATGAAGCCACAAACATTAATTCCAAAAGATGGGTTTTAAACACCCCCCCCCTAAAAACAACCCAGTTGGTATGAAGATTGCTCGGTTCTGTATTTCTGTGTGGCAGACTGCTATGGTTTTCTAACAGGTTTTCTTCCTTTGTATTTCTTCTTTTATCTATTTGAGACCCCTTGCCCACATGACAATAAACTGACTTGAGGTATCCTTGTGACAGCAAAAAGATTCTCTCTCCCATCACATTGGCAAAGGCAGCATACAGAAGAAACCTGGACCTCTTATAAGTCAAAGCCAAGGAGGGTATGGCTGACACTTCAAACTTCCACAGGTTAGAAGTACCAATTATGGTACAGAGGAACTGAACAGTTCTCCTCCCTCTCTTGTGATGTAACTTGAAGCTTTTCCTGGCATATGAAACACGTGGAAAAAATCTTTGCAACAGAACTCCTCGTGTTGTACCCAAGCCATAAGGGCCAGTTTATATTCTTTAAAGTTGAAGGGCACGCAGCACCAGATAGTAATCTCTTGTACAATGTGCAGTTAGGGGGGGATAGCAAAAAGTCAGAAGTCAGGAAAGCATTTGTCAAACTGTTAACTCTGTTAATGTTGTGATTCAGGGTCAGCCTGTGGGTTCGGCAGTTGGGTCGGACGACTCAGAGGAGGAGGAGGGGGGTGTTGAAGACCTTGCTGAGGGGGTTGAAGATCTTGCTGAGGAGAGCCCTCAGCTAGGCCCCTCCCACTTGGTCACCACAGAGACCCAGCTGTGTGAGCCTGACAGCGTGGATGAAGATGACCCACAGCTGGCCCTGTTCAAGGACGCCCGATGCAGGAGGCAGTCAATTAGGAGTAAACAGAGGAAGGCAATGGGGCTTCTCGGAAGGAGGCAGAGAGAAGCCACGCCCTGAACTCTATATAAGGGGAATGTGTGGGGAGGGCTGGTTTGCTGAAGGCAACCACTTGGATAGTTCATGTTTCTTAAAGCTCCTGTTTCTTGGTTTGTCTTGTTCCGTTTGTTTTTGTGGTAATAAATTTGGCAGGCGTAATTCCAGCCTCTTGCCTTCTTGTAAAAGGGGTTGTCCCTGCCTTTTCTGCAGGGCCGGTAGCAGGCTGGTACAGAACAGTTAATCACCTTTAGGTTCTTTCTTGTACCCCTCCACTTACTTACCATACTTTCATAAACAAAGCTGAATATTCTAAGAAACACAACAGATGGGAGTCATGAAAAACCTGAGTCATAAGCGTGATTTTTATTTAGGGTTTATCTCGCCTTCACTCGCTTTCTTTATATAACCTTCCAGATTCCTTCATGCTCTGTGTGGGACACTGGGGTGGAACTGATCCTATTATTTCAGAGTTATACTATTTCACCATTTCATTGTAACACCATCGCAGTTTTGACATTCTACTGTTTTTCCCTTCCCACTTATACCATTTCAATCTTTGCACAACACGGAGCCTGCAGAATTAATGTGAATTACTCTAGTCACAGGACAAGCTGAGTAGTTTACACTGCTGTGCAATTTTTGACAATGCAACAGATTGAGAGTAAAGGAAAATAAACAAAGGTTATTCTTTTATGAATTGTATAAAATGTAACACCAATGAATTGTATCAAATGTAACACTAAGATGTGGGGCTATCTATTTCCTGCTCAGACAGAGAACTCACAAATGGTAATCAACAAAGTTCTTTTGAAATGTTAAAAAGGATAGGAACATCTCAAGGTTGTGAGAAAAACAAGATAATGTAGTGACGGAAGTAAGGAAGTTGTTACAATAAGTCTTTTGGATGTAAAAGTTCAAAGAAGATCTTTTAGAAATGTAAATGACATCAAAGAGTAAGTTTTTTTAGGAGTAACATGTATCAAGAAGAGAAAGTATAAATGCCTGGTTTGAAACCCAATCCAATTTGGGAAGGGTCTAAGAGGCCGCGTTTGCAAACGCTTTCTTTCTTTATTATTTTCTTTATTATTTTCAATTTTCTTTTCAATAAATCTTTGCCTTTGTTAACCAGACTTGTCTTCGAGTTGTGAGTATCAGATTTTGGGCTTTTAAATCTCACAAGAGCAACAAAGGCTGATTAGGAACCTAAAGGAAGGGGATCTTCCTGAATCAGTCTGAATTGGCCAATACATCCTGCTCAGATCCTGTATCCCAATGGCCACCTTAAATAAGTGGTGAAACACGATTGATTTTACAGTCCTTCCAGCTCCTGCTAGATACTGCTGGGTTTAAGGGCTGGGGGAGAAAGACAGATAAGAATGATTTTAGTCTGTCTCCCCATGGATTAGATCATTAGAGCAAGGGTGCATAATTATGATCCTGTTACAACTTGTGGACTTTTAACTTCTAGAATTCCTGAGCCAGCATATATTGGTCAATTCAGAATTCTGGGCATTGAAATCCACTGGTCATAAAGGGGCCATGGTTGCCCACCCCTGGGCTAGAGTAAGATGAAAGCAACAACCAAAGGACATAGTGGGGAAAAATGGTTATGGCATGTTTCTTCCATAGTTGTCTGTAGGGAAGATTTGTAATAGCTGATCCTCTACTTCCGAGTGTGAGGAGAAAAGCAGGAGGTACTGGATCTCCATAAAAATCTCACTGAACTTTGAGTCATCTTCATCACTTACTCAGGGTTTAGGACTCATGGTAATCAGGATGATCAGAATGTAATTAGCCAATCAGAATAACCTGCTCTCCTTGAAGTGCCATTGACTAAGGCTTCGTGAGATATTATGGCATTAAACTCCTCCACCAAAATACAACCTTCCCATTTCATCATGCTTTCTTTTCCCTATCACCTTCACAGAATAAAGCTAGGAAGTGTCCAGCTGTAGAACTATTCGACATGAACTGCAGAGTCACTGGCGTTAGGAGGCACCTAAATTGAAATAAATAAATAAACAAATGCTTGTTGGGCAATCACATTTAGGTATTATTTAGTTCAGGTATGAATTTGCAATTTTTTAAATTTTAGCCTATAAAAGCAAAAACTTGGTGCCAATCAGTTCTAATATGGGTCTAATCTTCTCTCAACACTTGGGAGAAAAGCCAGGTTTTTAAAGTCTTATGGAAGGCTAAAAGGGTTGTGGCCAGCCAAACATAGAGGGCAAATTGTTCCATAAAGCAGGGGCTGCCATGGAAAATGGTTATTTGGTTGAGTTTGGTGGCTATAGAAATTGCATGAATGAATGAATGCATGAATGAATGGCACACTTCCTAGTTCCCATCAGATGATAATATTTAGAGGAAGGCAACAGGAGCGTGCCCACCCTATCTGACCTGGTATGACAGGCAGATGTCCTCAGGAACATCTGGTCCCACAGATAGCCTGGCCTGTGTCATATAAAGCTTTAAAGGTGATGACCAGCACCTTGTATTGCACCCAAAGCATGTCCATTATAGTGCAATTTCTTCCTTTTTTGTAATATATTTTATTGATTTTTTTTAAAAAAAAACATAAATCACAATAATTGGTGAACAATGTGTTGTCTGGGATACATTTGTAAAACAATAATTAACAGTTGATTTCTATAATCCATAATCCGCGTAATGGTTTTAGTTGATTTCCTCTTTTCCCAAAATATCCTCTTTTGCAAACATTGAGTTAATACAATTTTTATTGTTTTGATAGATAACAATTAAATATCTATATATATATATATATATATATATATATATATATATATATTCCCAATATTCCTAAAAATAATAATCACATCAATATAATATTTCTTTTCTATCTAATCATTCTAGTTGCCTTAACATAGATCCCGTTACAGTCCTTATTTTAGTTTGTTTCTCCCACCAAATAGGTATTCTTACTGGTTAAGATTTGCTCAAAAATTAATTACAGTTAAAAATTTAACTCTATTTTTCCATATGAACCATCTCACACTTTTATATTTCTTAAGGAATAGATAAAAACAATGAAAAAAAAGAAAGGAGAGCAAGAGTAAAGAAACATAAAAAATAACATACTACTTAAAATATATATCCCTCCTAAGCTAATATATATTTATTTCCTAAATTTCTTATTCTTTTTAACCATAATTAAAAATGTTTAATCTTTAAACATTCCATTTAATACATCTAGTCAACTAGTCCTTTAACTCTTATTCAAAACATTTTTTATCCATTATAATTTTCTTAAATTCAATCACATTTAAGTATCTTAAACATTTCCTTTATCTAAGTCATTTCAACTTTTTTATATTACTCATATCAAGAAAGAGAACAAAAAAGGGAAAAAAGGATACTGTATTATTTAGGGAATTCATCCCTCTTAGAATGACATATATTCCAAAACTTTTCTATTTCTTTAACCATATTCAAACAAATGTTTCTTTAAGTATTCTCTCTGGTAAGTCCCATAATCTATTTTCTTGATTTCCACTTTAGTCTTTTTTCTTTGCCCAGTATCTTTCTTAATCAATGTATTTTGCTGAATCAAAAAGTTTTTCCGTATGTTTGTAAATGTTGCTATAGATATAAAAAGTAAATCAGGTGAAGTGTCTTTGTACAGGGCTTCTGCCTTTCCATGTTTGTTGAAAATCTTTTTCTTTTTCTTTCTCTCCACTTCTCTTATCATTTCCTTTCTCTCCGATCTTCCTGACATCTCTACAGTCCATTTTATCCAATCTGTTTTCTTGTCCTCAGATTTATTTTGTAGTCTTAAGGGATAAGTTGTTTTTTCCAATTCTTGTGAATTTTTTTCCACTAGAATTAAATCATGTTTCCTTGTTTTGTTAAGTTTCATCTTTAAGTCTCTATTCTCAATTCTATATACATTTATCTGTTTTATCTGCTCCTTCTCTGTTGTTTTCTGAGAATTTTTTTGTTGTAGAGTTAACTTAGAAATAGATTGATTTATATTTTCAAAGTTATTTTGGATTTCTTTGTGGTTTAAAGTCATTGTTGTTTGAATTAGTTGCAGTATACTATATATCTCCTCCTATGAAGTATTTATGTTTTCTTGATATGTTCTTTCTACATGTCTCTGATCCATGATGGCCAAGAATTTGAGTTTTTCTCTTCCTTTCTTTTCTCTGCAGTCCCAATTAAATAGATATTTGTAATCCAAATAGTTTGAAAAAGATTTTTCCCCTAAAATTTATAATTCTCTTTGTCTACAGCCCAGATTATTGTCTTTTTTTGTCACAGCTGTTCTTTGTTGTTAAAACTTTGAAGGTCACAAACACAGATTAGTTTTTCCCACATTTTGCCATGTATTATATTAAAGTCATAGCTGTCATAGTCTTCATCCACCACTAGGTGTCATCAACTATTTGTTTTTCAATTTCCAAAATGAACAATTATCTTTAAAATGAGAGTCTTAACCATTCAAACAATTTTAGATTTATCCAGATTTAAGTTTTAAATTTCAGGTTTTAAATTATTTCACTTACATATATTTTGATCCTCCATAAAAAGATTAATTCACCGCTTCCATTAGTATAAGGGTGGGGCAGAAATCCCCCCCTTCCCTTTTGGAGGTATTTTGCTTCTTGGGGATCTTTTCCAGGAAATTAAATGTAGAATAGAAAAGAGAAGATCGAATTCCTCACCCAGTTTCAAGCACACTGTTCACAGTTGTACTGGACTTCGGTTGCTAGTAGCTTGGGCTGGTCGATGCAATATGGCCAGCCTTTCTCCTGTCAGGTTAGAAGGCTTTCCCCAAGTTGAACAGAACGGCTGCCACCCTTCCAGAGTCGCTGGAGCACCCTTCTTTTCTTCATTGCCTCTCTGCGGCGACTTAGATCCATTTAGGGCCCCCAGGTAGGGTGAAATTAGCCACGGGGGTGCAAAGAATCCGCAAGCCCGCAACCGGTCGCTACTGCACAAAACCAGAAGTCCTATAGTGCAATTTCTTACTATTTCAAAATCATAAAGTATTTCACTAAATAATTTAGGTCAGAGAAAAATCTGTGACCCTCCCAAAAGTTGTGAACAGCATGAGAAGGCTGGTCGCAGCAGCATCAGGCTCTGCAGCGTATCTTTTCTTGTCAATGCTATTCTCAGGAATAGCTGTGAGATCCTGAAGCAGGCAGTACCAGGCATCTGAAAGTGACTACCCGCTTTTATTCCCACTAGGATTTTAAATCCTGCTTCCAAGATCAGACATGCTGGAACATGTTGAAAAATTTTTTTTCCCCTCTAGAAACAGTTCTGCTTTCTGATAAAAAGCAACAGTAATAACAAAAACAATACTAGGCTACCAATTATACAAGGATTTTTTTTTTGTTTCATGGAAATGAAAGTCACCCAGAGTAGCTCCAAGGCGAGATGGGCAGCAAATAAATTAAACAAACAAACAAACAAATAAATCCAACTGCTAAGCAACCAATACATAATTAATTCTATGTATATATTAATGTTCTCACACAACCTTTCCCAACCTGGTATCTAAAAGTCAACTATGATAATTTCCACTAGCATGTTCAAGTTCAGTACTGGAAGAATATCATAATGGATTATGCTATTGTAAATTGTTTCATAGTACACAGGCACCCTTAGGTGTCCTCTAGATATGTTTCATTTCAATTCCCAAAATTTTCAGCAATAGTTGTACTGGTTATGGAATTCAGGGTGCTGAAATCTGTACATCTCAATATTTAATGACACATAAAAGATAAATATTTCCTAGAATACTTCAATAGAATCTGAATAAAATAGTCGGCATCGTACTAATGAACCAGTGATCAATATTGCCACCAGCTCCCAAAAGATATTAAAACTACCTAAGCCTAGTCCAAAATGCTAGTAGATTATGCAATCTGACTGTATATTGCTTTTTGAAAAATATGATAACCATTCACAGTTACAGTCCTAACACTAAATTTATATTGTCCTGGATAATTAGAATTAAGATGCTGCTAATAGGGCAGTGAAAAGCATTCATAAGAAGTGCTTTGGAAAGTATGTAAGCACAGATGAATTACTTCTTTTTATATATGCACAATGACAATATTTTGGGGGGGATGGGTTGTCAACAAAATAAAGCAACTATGCATGTACACAGAGATTCAAATAGTTGGGAACAACATTTAACTTTGTTATATTTCTGTTTTTATATCACTTTTATGCTATTGTAAATTACCCAAAGTTACTTAGTGAGATGGGAGGTGTAGAAATGTGATGAATAAAAAAAAATAAGGTGCATTAAGTCTTGCAAAAGATAAGGCTGATTAATGCTTTGAAAGATGATACCATACTTAGTGTTTCAAATGCTTTGCACAATACTCAGTGCTATTTTAATGGTATGTTTCAGTCAAAGTGACATTACACAGCTCTATCAAATAGAAATTGTTTTTACAAAAAAGATTGCCCTTACCTTTCTTTTGATGTCAATGAATTGAGAAAACATTACAGACCAATAGAATGCCAGTTCAAGTATATAGTAGTAATGAATCTCAGGCATCAATGGCTGGAGAATAAAAATAAATAAATAAAAAGATGTTAAAAACCCCACCAAGGTAAATTCAATAACTTTGGGAACAAGTCAAATCCTTATCTAAAATATATACCTGTATAATACTTTTGGAGATTTAGTGAGTTAAAACAATATTTTGAATTGTACCTTTTCTTTATTTTTTTTTCTAACCCAATGAAATATTGGAAAGAAATTACGTGAAGGATTAACTCTCCGAAAGCAAATGAAAAGCACCCAGATTTGGTGTAATGGGAGAAGCTGCCAAAGTAAAATCAAACTGGAAAATTGCCTGGTTCCATCACTCCCCCCCTTCCCAAAATATCCCACAATGCATACCTATGAGAGAGGCAGCTGTGTAATAACTTGGAAACTTGCTGGGTGTTCCCTTAACTCCCTCCCCCAGTCATGTGGCCCAGAGTGGAGCATATGCAGACCATCCACAATACATTTTAATGGTTCAGGTACCAGGCTAGAAATCGGGAGACTGTGAGTTCAAGTCCCACCTTAGCCTTAACCCATCTCACAGAGTTGTTGTTGTGGGAAAAATAGGAGGAGGAAGGAGTATTAGGCATGTTTGTCACTCTGAGTTGTTGGTAGAATCAATAAAGGCATGATGCAAATAAATAAAATGTGAGGGACAGCAGAAATATACACAGGTAACAAACATCATGTGAAGAAAATACAAATGCTTCTAATGCTGTTGTTGATAAAAGGATTCAAAACAATTCAAGAATGCTTGTTTTGCTTAACATTTTTCTTGATAACTGCTAATATTCTTTGCTTGTATGGTCAGCTTTGTTTTGAACTAGGAAGAAGAAAAAAAATTCTTGAGGGAGGTGGTAGTAGGCCTCTCTTTTCAAGAAGCATCCTTGGACCTGTGTACATTGGACAACTTTCATCCAACCTTACTAGTCCTCCTGGATCTGTCAGTGGTATTCAGTAACACTGATCATAGTATTCTTCTGGACCGCTTTGGGAGTTGGGAGGGGTTTTTGCTGTTTTGCTGTGGTTCTCCTTCCTGCGTGGCTGGTTCAATCAATCAGTAATATAAACCATGATACAAAACTGGGAGACATTTTCCCAAAAATAAAACCCTTTCCACCCAGGCTGATGCCTTTAAAGGTGACAATGAACACCTTGAATTGCACCTGGGAGACAAAGGAAAACCAGTTCTAGAAGTCGGTGACTAGGTTATTACCTTAGGGCAGGAGGGTTCCCCAACGTGGCAACTTTAAAACAGGTAGACTTCAACTCCTAGAATTCCTCAGCCAGTCAACTCCCACATTTTGGGAGTGGAAGTCCACATGTCTTAAATTTGCCAAGTTTGGGAACCCTCTACCCTAGAATGTCATTCAGTTTTAAAACTTGTTAAAACTTTTAAAAGGTTTGATGTGATCCAGTTTTACATGTAGCTGAAGGCGATTCAGAATCACTACTTTATTGGATCTGCAGCTCTAATGTCCTCCCCCACTGATGTCAGCTCAAATTGGTTCTCCACATAATAATAATAATAATAATAATAATAATAATAATAATAATAATAATAATAATAATAATAATAATAATAATAATAATAATAATAAGTTGGAAGGGACCTTGGAGGTCATCTAGTCCAACCCCCTGCTCAGGCAGGAAACCTTATACCATTTCAGACAAATGGCTGTCCAGTCTCTTCTTAAAAACTTCCAGTGATGGAGCATTCACCACTTCTGGAGGCAGGTTGTTCCACTGGTTAATTGTTCTGTCAGGAAGTTTCTCCTTAGTTCTAGGTTGCTTCTCTCCTTGACTAGTTTCCATCCGTTGCTTCTTCGTCTTGCTTTCAGGTGCTTTGGAGAATAGCTTGACTCCCTCTTCTTTGTGGCAGCCCCTGAGATATTGGAACACTGCTATCATGTCACCCCTCACCCTTCTCTTCATTAAACTACACATAACCAATTCCAGCAACCGTTCCTTATATGTTTTAGCCTCCAATCATCTTTGTTGCTCTTCTCTGTACTCTTTCTAGAGTCTCGACATCTTTTTTACATCGTGGTGACCAAAACTGGATGCAGTATTCCAGGTGTGGCCTTACCAAGGCATTGTAAAGTGGTATTAGTACTTCACTTGATCTTGATTCTATCCCTCTGTTAATGCAGCCTAGCACTATGTTGGTTTTTTTGGCAGCTGCAGCACACTGCTGGCTCATATTGAAGTGATTGTCCACTAGGACTCTCTGATTAGGCATGGGGGGGGGAAGTGCCTGGCATTCTTTTGTAAATTCAGCTCTGATTCAAAATCAGTGGAACACGTTTACATAAATAGAAGATACTCTCCTTGCAACAAACCTTCATTATAACCCATAGGTTTTCCCCACTGAAAATGTCTGTCAGTTCCTCAAGGTCACTTCATTTTTCTTTTTACTATCAGGTCAGACCAATCTATAAATCTAGTCCAGGTCAGTTGTGACTTCACAGTAGGCCATATTTTCATCACCAGTACCTTACAGGTATATTGAGGTTCAGATCTGGTGTTTTTTTTTAAAGAAGGTTGGAAGAGTCCTTGATCCCCTTCCCTCCCAAGGAGTTGAGGAAAACCTAGCTTCCCCATCTCTTCTGCTTTGTCAACTCCAAAGCTTCTTCTTTAAAATGACACCTGACCTTGTCACTAACTGTTGAGAAAATGAGATTACAGCAGTAAGCAGTGGTAAAATGATAAAAAAAAGATTCCCTTCCCCAAGCCCCAGCTCTTCCTCCCTTCTACCACCTAGACCAGTCTTTTTCAAACTTGGCAATTTGAAAGATATATGGAATTCTGGGAGCTGAAGTCCACACATCTTAAAGTTGTCAAGTTTGAAAAACACTCATCTAGACTAAATAAACGAAGTGAAAGGTTGTATTTGAAGATGGCAGCTGCAGCCATTTCGAAGGGTGGCTGTACGTTTTCAACATTTTACATTCATGCCATGCAACCCTGCGTTCTGTTGTTCTTTTACCTGATATGGGTAACCAATCCAGCACTGCTTTGTGTTCCACAGCCAAGGACTCTTAAAAAAAAAGCAAATAAATAAGCAAGACAGAGAAAAAGAGGAGAGGGAAAAAAAGATTAAAATGCTTGCAGAGCAATGCAACCGAATCTTCTGGACATTTGAAACACATTCATCTGACCCTGCCAGTGATTGGCAAGTGATTGGGCCAATCACTTTCTCTGAGCCCAACTACATTCACAGGGTTCTTGTTATCAGGAACATAAAGATGTGTCGGATGGTTAGGGTTTCCCTGAAAATAAGACCAGGTCTTATATTAATTTTTGCTCCAAAAGACGCATTAGGAATTATTTTCCAGTCAGGGTTTATATTTGGGGAAATACGGTACTAAATGCATCCGTCTGGCTGACAGTCTTAACTGGGGCTTATTTTCTGGTTGGGAATTACTTTCGGGGAAACACGGGATGTTCTTCACCTTGAGTTATTTGTAAAAATAAATAAATAAAGGTGGGATACAAACAAACAACAAACGAATCAACATTTGTCTATGGCTTAACCTATGAACTCCGCCATCATGATTTGTAAATTAAAGCTTATGGCTTAGGGTGTTTATAGGATGTGAGCCAACTATGTTTTATTTAGGAAGTTATGGTTATTTGAAACATGACTCAGTACAATTAGGTGACTTGGTACTACTGAGATCACACTTCAAAGACTAATTATTTTGCCTTTCAATGTTTTGCTTATGTCTGTGAGGTACTTACTTCATACTCTAGACCTCATTAGGAACTAAATTCTGCTATGCTGAAAAATAAAAAGGGGCAGTAATGGTTGTCCCTTGATTTTTGTCCAAATGTTTGAACTTAATTAAGCATTCTGGTTATGGATCCATTTAGGAAATGAAGCTAATAGCTATTGGCAGTCCTAAATTCTTTTTTAAAATAAGTCACTTAAATTGTAAACGTGTATATATTATCTCATATTAGGAGAAGTTCATATTCTGTATTTCTTATGAATTGTGTATCAACTACATAAGTGCGTGACATAGAATTAATAGTCAAACCACAGCCTGGTAATATGTAATACTAGTAATATTTAATAATAATGTCCAGCTCAATTAATTTTTGTTACACTGTGTGCACACTATAGCTATCTACATTTGTAATGAAAGAAAGATGGTTTTATTTTTCTTAAGCTATAAATGATCAACTATGAAAAAAGTTGGAGCCTGAAATTTTAAGTAAACTTGAACAGTCATTTTTATTGACTAAATTTTTAGGCTGTGAAGTACAAAGTATTCAGTTTAGAAAAGGGCTAATTATTGATCTGGGCTGCAGGTATTATTATCAAGCAACAAATAAACAATCAAACTCACCACCAAGCACTTTGAAAGCAATGCGGATGAAACTGAGTGAGATCTGATCTTCTCTTTACCCTAAGCACTTTCTCTTCCTGCAAAAGCTGCCTGACGTATCTTTCCCCCTGTGAGGAGAGAGGGGAGGGAATTTCTATCCCACCCTCAAAGAATAGCGGCGCCTGACTACCCAGGGGAATTAAAGCATTAAAAGAACAACTTTAATCTAATTGGATTTATATGTTCCTGAAACTTGGGGACCAAAATTTTTCCTATTTTTATTGGAGACTCTTGTTTTTATCTACAAAAAAGAAATAAAATTGGAAAAAGTATTATAAAAATTTTGGACTTAAAAAAACCTTAAATTGCATCAGTGACATCTTCTGGCGAAGTTTGGTATTGCAACTTGTTATTTCCTAAAAGAGACTTGGCTCGAAGCCCAGACCTTAGATAAGACTTTTCTGACCTTGGCACCACCTGTGAGAGACTTAATTGTAAGAAAACAGCTGGGGAGCATTACTGGCCTACTTGAACTGTGAATGTAAACCTTTACTGACTCTCAGAATTATATGTGGGAAATTGCTTTCCTATCTCTTTATTTGAGGAATATTGGTCACTATATGAGATGTTGAAATACCTTGGACTATAAAATCTTGCTTGATAAACGACTTCTACTAGAAAGACTATTTATAAACATGTGAAAGAGATGGATGAAGACCAGGAAAAGATTCTTTCCATGTTGAAAGCAATACATGAAACCATTCTTTCAGCTTGTGATAAAATAAGACCTAACATAAAAGATCAAGATGCCAGCTTAGATACAAAAGCCCAAAATTTGACTACAACCAAAGAACCAACAATGCAGAAGATAACAGAAGAAATGGGACAATCACATATTAAGACAGAGGACTCAACTGACCAACAAATACAGCTGATGAAAAATCTAGAAAAGGACGTGACAACACTGAAAATGGAAATGACTTTCTATATAAATCAGAAGAAATTTGAGAAAGAAGAACAGATTGAATGGAAGACAAACACATCAGGGCAAGCATGGGGAATTGGAATAATAGGGAGACAACTTAACGAATACAAATGGGCTAATCCTTCCAAAAAAATGGCAAATAAATGGTCTCCTTTATTTGTATAATAATAAAGGGAGGTCTATTTGACGATCCAAAAGCACTGATATGGAAGCCTAGTTGCCAAAGGAAGAAAGCCAGAATAAGGTTGAAGAAAATTGGGGTCTTAACTTATTAGAGGGGATTTCATATTATTAATTAGAGGGTTAAAGGGAGAAGTTGAATAAGGGGGAATTCTGGTCATTAGATTTAAAATACTTGGAAATTAGTTGAAAATAAGGGTTTATCTGTTTAATATTTAAAAATTAGACCTAGAAGGAAAAAGAAAATTAATTATGAATCTGTTTGATCTATTGATTAACCCAGGTAATATACATAATGGTTTTGATTTATTAAAGGGGACATTGTATTATTAAGTAGATGATTTAATATGGTGGGAAATAGATAACTCTTAGGAAATAGAATAAGATTACATTCAAATAGATAAAATGTATATTTTGGATATTAGATTTGCTATGAATTGAGACAAGGGAAATCTTGGTTACCTAAAGCCTGAAAATTATAAATATCAAAGGTTAAATTGGAATATTGATGGGAAACTAAAAAATGGGTAAAATTAATAACAGGATATGGATTGTTTATGAAGATTGAATGTAATTACGTATAGCTAAAATTTATTGATAAATGTAATAATGATGTTTTTATTGAGTGAATATAATAACTGTACTAGCTTGAATACGAGACAGTAAATGTTAAGGAGAAAAGAGAAGAAATATTTGATGTTGTAATTTGAGATGTGTACTAAAGATTTTGTTATCAAACTATTGATTAACCCAGTCACCACGTTAAATGTAAAATTGGAAAATTAATAAAAATATTAGTAAAAAAAAGATGTAGACAATGACCAAGACTGACAAACAAAGCATATAATAACAGCGGCATGTAATAACAGCGGCAAGAATTATATTCGTACAATATAGTGGGAAATAATTTAAAAAAATATTAGAATGTGCGGAGATGGACAGACTTACTTTGAGGTTGAAAGAAAAAGAAGAAACAGAGTATTATCAAACTTGGGACTTATTTTATCAAAGGCTAGAGAAAGAATAGAGGATTAGAAATTAAATTTGTATTAGTGAATGTAAAATTCAGACAAAACATTTGTTGAACAAGTACTGTACTATTGAATGTATGAAAAAAATCAATAAAAATTATATTAAAAAAGGATGTGGATAATGGTCTATAGAGACCCTCATAATATGGGGCAGGGACCATCTCTCCCCAATTATATGTACTTCCCCATCAGCTCTGGCAGGAGGGGAGGCATGCTCTAGGTCCTGCTTCCTAAGTAGCATCATCTGCCTTTGGAACATCATCCTCCCAGAGCTTAGACTGACACCAATCCTATTGGCTTTTCTGAAAATCTTAGCCATGATTTTGTCACCAGGTTTGGAGATCAAGATGTGTGCTAGAGCCTATGTACTGTATTAACTATCTATTTGGGGTTTTTTGTCCTTGTCTGCTGTCTCTACTGGTTTGTATTTTATACTGCTTCTTGCTTTTTAATTGTTGGTAATTGCCCATGAATTTGAGATGGGCAGCTATGTAAATTGAAATGATAAAGTAGATAAAAAGAAATGAATGAATGAATAAGCATTACAGTCAGAAGTTCACTTCATCTGGACCTTTGTGTTACATAGTGGCCAACAAGATGAATTCAGGATGTTCATAATCAGGGACAAGCGGTCAATAGCAATGTTTTGTTGGGGTTTCCTAGGAGCTGCTATTTAAGGTACATTGCCTGTGAACTCAGAGGTACCAACATCCATCAAGAGTAGACTATACATAGCACAATCCTTCATGAAATCATCCCACTCCATTCTTAAAAGTCTCTGGTGCATGTTACTCACATCTGACAGCAAGAAACCCCAGTTTAATTATAGGCACCACAAAGAAGTACTTATTTATAGGTCCTAGAATCTCCCTGCGTTTATTATTATTGTTGGATGATCCTAATGTTGTTAAGAGAAAAAGAAAATTGCCTATTAACATTTCTCATACTATAGTATACATGATTATGTATATGTTTATCATGTCTCCACTTACTTCACCTAAATCATACTTAGCATACTTCTTTAAACTTGCCTCCCTGGAGAGATGCTCTAGCCCTCTAATTATTTCCATCTTCTTACTACTACTCATCAGAAGAAGAATCCAGCAGGCCCTACAATTTTAATGGGTTGGGTATTAACCCCCAGGACGTTGACTCTTTTTGCTTTTATTGCATAGTATTGCATGTTGCCCAGAGTCATTATGAGTAAAGTAGCCTATAAATAAGTATAAGTAGTTCTCAACTTACAACTGTTGTTGAGTCCGGAATTACAGTTGTAAATCACTGTGGTTGTAAGTTGAGGCATCATGTGATCAGATTCAAAGTTATGAGCATTTTTTTTACAATGGTTGTTAAGCATTGTAGTAATTGAGCAAATTCGTTTTCCCTAATGGGCATTTTTTTAACAGATAACTGAAAGTAAATGCCAGAAACTGGCAAAAAAATTGCAAATTGCAGCCATATGACTGTGGAATGTTGCAAATGGCTATAAAGGTGAGCCAGTTGCCAAGTGCCCAAAATGTGATTGTATGACCATGGTGTGTATATATGCTGTCATTGTAAATCTGAAAATGGGTCACAGGCAGTGACTGTTCTTAGTACTACAAGTAAGTGAAGGTGATAATAATATGAAATAGAAAGGGAAGGTTACTCAATAATTACCCTCTGCTGTGCATTATCCTCTTCCTTGTGTTTGACTTTGAGTATTCTTTTGAACCCCATCAGCATCTAGATTTCTATTCACATTTACCGTAGGATAAATTCTCAGTATTTAGAATAGGAAAACAAATCTAGACTTCCAGTTTGCCGATGCGGCCACCATGGACGTTTCGGAAGACGAGCTCTGTCTTCCTCATCCAGTTTTGCATCACTAGGGGACCCTGAAAAGGGTCGAAAGTCACCCTGTAGGGGTGACCAGCAAGGAGGGACCCTTGCTGGATCGCGAGAGAGTGGTAGCTCTCCCACTAGAGCTGGCACAACCCTCCAAACTGGCAGATGAAAGACCGGCTGTAGGAATATGGTTCGTCACTAGGCTGCAGACAGCCGAAGTCACACTTACCACCAGGCAACTTTAAAGCAGCGCGGAAGAGACTGGGTGAGATCTACCTCTCTTAAATCCTAATTACTTTTTGTACCTGCATAAGCTGCTAAATTATTTTTTCCCCTGTGGAGAGGGAAGGGAGAGTTTAGCCCTCCCTCCAGAAACAGCGGCAACTGACTACCCAGGGGAGTTTAAAACATTAAAAAAATTAACTCGATCCCAATTGGAATTTTATTTCCTAAAATTTGTGGATTAAAAGGTTTTTTATTTTCTACTCTCTACTTTCTATTTTTACTGAAGATCTGGGTTTTTGCTTATAAAATAGAAACAAAACTGAAAAGATTAAAATAACTTTGGGATTCAAAGGGAATCTTTAAATGGCAGGAGTGGCATCTTGTGGCTAAACTTGATACTTCAATTTGTTATTGTTTAAAAGGGACTTGGCTGACAGCCCAGAAAATAGCTAAGACACATGTCACCTTGAAACATCAGCTGGGAGAAGCTCAGCTGTGCTCCTTACCCAGTGGAAAAAACAACAACTTTCTTTTTGAATTCCCTGACTGTAAAGCTTCTAGCCTAACACACTATTATGGAAGAAGATCAGGAACAGATCTTTCCTATGGAGGAATTACACACAACGGTCTTTAAGATATAATTGACTCCTTCTGCTTGACCTTTATTATTTTTAACAATACTAAAGCCAATAAAAACAGAAAAAGGTGAATCGGGATGTAAACAATTAACAGGCTTATTTGAAGCAATGTATTATTTCAAAGTGTCGAGACAAGCATCTTTGCTCTAAATCCCACATGAAAGCACTTCCCTGGATACAGTATATCTAGAAGGCCAATAAAAAATATACCCCGCAGAATCACATCTTATTTTTATGAGAGGACTACACAGACAGTTCATCATTTCAAAAGCTCTCACGAAAGCAGTATTCCAGTATTTGAGAGGCTGGAAGAGGGGGTTAAATTATTCTCCAAAGCACCAGAGAGAAGGACAAGAAACAATGGCTGGAAACTGACCAAAGACAGAAGCAATCTGGAATTAAGGAGAAACTTCCTAACAGTGAGGACAATCAACCAGTGGAACAGCTTGCCCCCCCCCCAGAAATCGTGGGCGCTCCATCACTGGAGGTTTTTAGGAAGAGACTGGACCAGGGGTGTCAAACTCAATTTCATTGAGGGCCGCATCAGCATTGCGGTTGCCCTCAAGGGGCCGGGTGGGTGTGGCCAGGGTGGGCATGGCCTACTGGGTGGGCGTGGCTAGAGTGCGTATGGCCTACTGGGTGGGCGTGGCCAGCTCTACATCGTTCACATCAAGGGTGCCTCTGGGGGCCCGGGCAGGAGTGGGACAGATCTGAGGGTCTCTGGCAGGAGGAGGGTCTCTGGGCCAGGGCCAAGGCAGTGGGGGCCGTTCCCTCACTGTTTCCAGGATGGCTTCGCGGGCCGCATGAAACCACTTCGTGGGCCGGATCTGGCCCCCGGGCCTTGTGTTTGACATGTCTGGACTGGGCAGTCACTTGTCTGAAATGGTATAGGTTCTCCTGTTTGAGTGGGGAGCTGGACTAGAAGACCTCCAAGGTCCCTTCCAGCTCTATTCTATTCTAAAGTGCAATGGACTGGAATGAGGAGGTGAACCCCGGGATGGAGGTGGTACATTCCAGAGAAATAAGAGGCAACTCAGTCCGGATGTTATGTGTGAGGGTAGAAGGGTGAAGACCACCTCTCCCTAACAATTCACAGAATATATTATACATGCAGATAGCAGGGTTCTTAGTCTGGAAAAAAAATGTCTATAGGTGTAAATTAATAAAGAACTCAGGTTGGAAGAACTGCCGTGTGTCATTCTGGGTTTGAGAGAAAGATCGCCTTGAATCAAGTTCAAAATGTGAAGACAACAAAGGATCTCAAGGGATAATAATTCATCTGTTTACCAAGAGGTCACAACAACCACAGAAGAAAGCAGGAGACCTATCAGCTTTATCTTAATATATACCTCAAGAATCAATTACTGGCCCTCTTATAGAAAATGCTCCAGAATACTTATGCAGCATAGAATTCAGACCACCCAAATTCCAACAACCAGTTTTGGAATTGATAATGAAAATATTAAAATGGTAGACAGATTCTGCCTCTTAGGTCCCTTCCAACTTTACTATTATGAAATCAACAGTAAAGGAATATGCTTTGACTCTGCTTGTAGGAAGCCAGCAGGAAGGGTCGCAAATGGCAAACATGTGACCACAGGATGATGCAACTGGTGGTAATAAGTTGTAAATGGAAGCTGGCAGCCAAACATCGGAATTTATGTTCATGTGACTGCAGGGGCATTGCACTGGTCAGACCTTCGAGGACCAGTTGCAAATCCCTTCCCTTAGTGCTGTCATAATTTTGAACAATCATTGTACGAATGGTTGTAACTTGGGGGACTCCCAGCACTTCCATAATGTTGCCAGGAAAACTGTGTGAATCCTCTCCCCATGGCTCAAGTGAAATCCCAGGGAGTCTTTATTTCTTCGCTACGTACAGGAGTAAAAATGTCAGAGGCAAGAAGAAAAGCAAAAACTAGAGAAACCAGCACGAGCTAGTAGCCAATTATTCCAAGGGGGACAAAGCTGGGGGACGAGAACTCCATGAAACAGCGGAAAATCAAGGATAGGAACTCCCTCAGTAGGTTTTGGTTAAAAAACTGGCTACTCAGAACTGACTTTAGTATGGACTACTGCCATTATCTATGGGGAAGGAAAGAGAACAAGGCCAAAAGCAGTTTTCAGCCATAGAATGTTCAGTTCAATAAAACACCACACGTATACTATGTGTGGATCCACCCATATACTACGACAATACATTACAACATCCTTGGTTCTTGAAAAGTACTCGATGTGTACATAGGCCAGCACCAGCTAAAGAAACAGGCATCTGTGACTTCTGCAAACTGTACTGAACAAATAATATCTGGGCATTTTACAGTTAGATAATATCAAGCATGGACAAGTTAAAAATTTGATTAGTGAAGAACACATCCAAAGGGTGAGAAAAGGGCTAAACACACCATTAAATGATGAAAACACCATTAAAAACAGCAATACCTGGGCCACACCTGTGATACTATACACTGTTGGAATTATTAAATGAACATAAGCTGACTGGAGAGTTTGTACCAAAAATCAAGCATATTAATAAATATTCCCTTTGTATTACATCTCCATAGTGATATTGATATATGAAAATGAAGTCAGAGATTAACTATTGAAGAAGAAAAACATGCATTTGAGGATTATGTAAAAGACAGCCATGAACAAGCACTGATGCAAGTTAGGAATTGGAACTTATTGAATGTGCATGAAGCGAAATATGAGTATCAGAATAAAATAATAAAAATAGGAACAGAATGTTGGCAAAAAAAAAGCATTACACAATCAATTTCTACACAAGATACCAGGGCAAGTGGATAAAGATAACACCTGGCAATGGCTGACAACTGGAACGTCAAAAAAAATATGAAAGTGAAGTCTTGGTTTTAGTTGCACAAGAACAAGTTATTGAACTTGCAATCAAGGCCAAAGTTAAAAAAAATATTCAAATGGTCAAATTAGATTATGCAGGTAGATCATATATTCATATTGTGCAGGAAGATGCCACCATCAAGTTCCCTTCGTCCAGTGCGCTCGCACAGGGAGGGTCTTCTCAGGGTGCCGCCGGTAAAAGACTGCCGGCGGATAACACCCAGGGGGAGGGCCTTCTCTGTGGGTGCGCCTGCCCTCTGGAACCAGCTGCCTGTGGAGCTCAGGACTGCCCCCGACCTGCGTTCATTCCGCCCGAACCTGAAGAATTGGCTCTTTGAGCTCTCTGGCCCAGGCTGAGAATTTTAACTGGGGTTTTATTTTCAGGGATAATTTAATTTTTTTAATTGTCTTTTAACTTTTGTATTTTGTATTGGTGTGATTTTAAAATGCCCTGTAAACCGCCCTGAGTCCTTCGGGAAAGGGCGGTATATAAATCTAATAAAATTAAATTAATTAAATTAAAAAGATTACATAAAGTGATTATAAACAATGATATAACACAGTTGCCAAAATAAACTGGAGAAGATCACAAAGTATCAAGTTGTGAAAAATCGTAAAAAAGAACTAGAGAAAACCACAAAATACAAAGATCTGCAAATAGTAGTAGAATAACTATGGCAAAAGAAGCAAAGATAGCACCAATAGTAATAGGCACCTTGGGTGCAATACCAAAACATCTAGAGGAGCTCTTGAGCACCATCGGCACTGACAAAATCATCACTAGTCAATTGCAAAAAGGGAGTTTTATTTGGAACGACTTACAATGATATCTGTAATATTATTAAACATCTGCCTATCCCAGGTCTTTGGGAAGGACTTATTAGGTAGACCAAAATGCCAATCTAAACATCTGGATGATTGGGTGATCAACCATAATGATAAAATTGTTTTTAAACTGTTATAATAATTTCTTATGAAGGGGGTTATTTGGAGCCACTGTTTTGCTCATTTTTGCTCATTTTTAGTCTCCCATTTCCCAACCATAATGTACATTTCCACTGTAATTTATCTGTATCTTTTGAAAACTTTTAAACTTTCTTCATGCTAAAAGAGACTGCAGCTACTGAGATTCTACAAAAACCTCTAAATAGAAGGAAGGAAGGAATATTAGGTATGTTCATCATCTTGAGTTATTTATAAAAATATAAAGATGGGATTTTAAAAAATTAAAAGAAACTGTCTGTCTTAATAATTAAAAGAAATATACAAATAACAAACCAAGATAGTGGCATGGATAACTTTCCTATATTAGATTTGCAAAAGAGACTTGTTAAAGCTTTGAAGAATTTTCCGAGAAGGGATAAGGAAAACATGAAATGAAATCAAGTTCTCGAACCCTATTTGAAGAGACTAAAGATCAAAATTGTTAAAAGTAAAAGGAAGTAATATAAAGTTGTTTTATCTGATCAAGGTTAAAATAGACGTGTTATTAACTCTGGTAATCCTTAATGGACTTTTGCTGATGTGGAATGGAATGACAAGGATTTAAGGGGATTTCTTTATAGGTAAGAGATGAGATATGGAGGAAGAGATCATTTGTTGTATTTTAAGAGAAGGTGATAAGTTACTAAAATTGTTCATACTTCTGAGGAATGGGGAAGTAATTACTTTATATATTCTCGTTTCTTTTTCTGTTCTATCTTTCCGTTTTTTCTTCCTGCACTTTTTATTTTTTATTTTTATTCTTTTGGGGTTTTTTTAAAGTTTTTATCTTTTCATCTGTAATTTCTAATTTTTAAAAAAGAAAGTCTACTGCTACTTTTTGGTAATTGTGCTTTCAGATAGCTCTGGGGTCACAAAGCAGAGGTCTAGAGTCTGTATGCCACCGCCAGATCCTTTAAGTCACCTGGCCCTACTTTAACAAAACATTGTTTTATCCTCAAAGACTCAACTGAATACTCCTGCTCTTGAGGATTACAGTCTTATTTGATAGATAACGGGTTTTCATCCAAATGTATCAAGCGTGCAAGTGAGACTGCAGTGTCAGAGTCTGGTGGCTGTGATAATACACCCCTTACATTTTAAAGCAGTCCAATGCAGAATTGGTCATGAAAAAAATAAACTTAAAATGGACTTTCTAATTGCTCTACAGTTTGGGTTCTGGTGATTTATGACCAGTGCTAGTCTACGTAGGAAAAGAAAAGTACTGGTCTCTAAAGATTTATGAATGTAAAGTCACTTTAACCACTCAACCTGGAATTCTAACATGACCAGTTCAGATGGTCATCAGAAACAACAAATAATCTCACGGGGAAATATACCTTTATATTCTGATTTTACAGTATTATACTTTATATTCATTCGTCAGAAATGAACAAAGTTTCCCTTTGCATCCAGTGGCATATTCATGAATGCATGACCATAACAATACATAATAATGTATTGGTGTTATGGGTTTCTGAAATGTATTTAGAGCAATCACTGAAAATCTCCAAGTTGAATGAGGGGAATGATTGCAGAACTCAAGGGGCTGCTAAAAAAAACCCCAAGATCACAAGCATCCATTCACCATAAAAGATAACAAGCAGTTTTGCTAATTTCACAAAATGGCCTCTTTGAGCACCGTGGAATTATTTCGGAAAATTACTAGGGAGAAGAAATTTTTTTCTAAGAATTTATCCTTATTTATTTATTAATCCATTTTATATTGCTGCCCATCTACACACACCACCGCCGCCTTGATTATTTTTGTAAATTACTCACAATGGGAAACATATCTAATACTCTTGCCTCCTCCTATTTCTCCCACAACAACCTTGTGAGGTGGATTGGGCTGGGAGAATGAATAACTGGCCCAAAGTCACCCAGCTGGCTTTCATGGAGAATGCAATTTTAGAACTCACTGTTGTTGTTTTTTGCTTTCTAGCCCGTACCTTACCTTAATCATTAGACCAAACTGGCTTTCCAAAAAAATCAAAAGGCAGTGCTGCTGTTCTGTATTTGAACAAACAAGAACAGTTAAAAATGTCAGACCGACAACCAAAAAAAATATTGTCTGTCTATATCTTTAAATGTTCACCCAGAAAGACTGGTGGAATTCCTGCAAAATATATGGATGAATCACAGGCTCAAAGCTGATGTACTTTTTCCACCTTACTTTGCCAGCTGAGAGCCTGTGAAACTTTACAATGGAAGAAGGACAAGATGGTTGTATGGGGTGACAGAGAATAAATAAATATCAGCCAGTAGTTCAGATCAACAAATAAAGAGCCAGAAAAATAGAGGTATAAAACCTCCTTTTTAAAATATATACAGTACGTGGCTGGCAAGTGGCAAAAGCAAGATGAAGCGCAACAACGAGGGGGAATAACAGCAACCATAGCAAGAAGAAAATGGTGGTAGCAGATTAAGCAAGGTGGAGAAGCTGGAACTCGATAGTAAAGTAATGGGAGAGTCACAGGATAGGAAATGGAAAAGATGGTGTTGGTGGATCTGTGTAGATGTATCTCTTTCAAGGAAAGGATTTAAGCCTGTATTTTTATAGGAAGCTCTGTAAGTGGGTCTGTTTGAATGCATACACCCTCTTTTGCCCTAAACAGGTGTGCCTCTCAAAGCTTCATCTGCCACCTGGAGTGCCTCAGGACTAGGAACATTTCTGTTTAACTTAAACTGACCTACTAAGATGAAAGATGATGCTTTCGTAAGCAATGTAGCTGTCAATAATCATGGATTATATCTTCTTGCCAAGAATGCTTTTTGTTTCCTCATGGGACCTTTAGAAGATGATTGTTGTTCCTCAGTCAAGTCATGCCTGACCCTCTGCAACCCCATGGACCCTAATACGTCAGCCCCTCCCCCCATCTTCCACTATCTCCAGTTCATCCAACCCATGCCCACCATATCACTGACATTATGTAATCATCGTTGGACATATTAGTCACGATGTTTGTAGCTGGTCCAATGAAAAAATGTACAAAAGAGATGGTTTGCATCCATCAAAGAAAGGGACGGAGTTGCTGGGCTATAAATTCACAGTCTTTCTGGAGAAATATTTAAACTAAACAGTAGGGACAGTGAGTTAATTGATACAGAACGTCCCTGTCCCTGGCAATCTAAAAATTATAGGGCTATCAGTGCATGCAACATAGATGTGTGTGTGGACAAGAATATCAACCTTGCTGTCAAGCAAAATCAAGCTTCTAATAGCGAGTGCCACACGAAGTGCACTAACCAAATAGGTGGTAAGACAATAGGGCAGTGATGGCGAACCTTTTAGAGATGGAGTGCCCAAACTGCAACCCAAAACCCACTTATGTATCATCGGGTGCTGGGTGGGCGTGGCCCTTTGGGTGGGCGTGGCCCTTTGGGTGGGCATGACTGCAGTGGTAACACCAGACTGGGTGGGACTAAAAAGTTCAATCAATCAATTCCAACTTTGCGAGATCTTTTTTTCCCCCCGCAAGAAGTTGAAATTTTGATTGATTTTTTTTTTCTTGCACACGGCGGTAGAGGCCTAAAGCGAAAAGGTTTTATAAAGCCCAGCTGAAGGCCTAGGACTGGGGCAATGATGTGTGTGCCCACAGAGAGGGCTCTGCGTGCCACCTGTGGCACCCATGCCATTGGTTCGCCACCATGGCCCTATACTATACCTGTACATTTGGTTTTTCTTGCCTAAATGTAGAACCTTACTTTTTTCACCATTGAATTTCATTTTGTTAGATAGCACCCAGTGTTCAAGTCCATCCAGATCCTCCTCTATCTTAAGCCTGTCTTCTGGAGTGTTGGCTATTCCTGCCAGCTTGGTGTCGTCTGCAAATTTGATGAGTTCCCCATCTATCCCCTCGTCCAAATTCTTGATGAAGGTGTTGAAGAGCACGGGGCCCAGAACAGAGCCCTGCGGCACCCCACTACACACTTTCCTCCATGTAGATGCGGTTCCATTGAGGACCACATGCTGAGTACGGCCAGTCAGCCAACTACAAATCCATCTGGTGATGATGCTGTCTAACCCACATTTTTCTATCTTATCAAGTAGTAGTTTGTGATGTACTTTATCAAATGCCTTACTGAAGTCCAAGTAAATTATATCCACAGCATTCTTCTGATCCACTAATTTTGTCACTTGGTCAAAGAATGCAATAAGATTTGTCTGGCATGATCTGATTTTGACAAACCCATGTTAGCTTTTAGTAATGACTTTGTTTGCCTCTAGGTGCTCGCTGATTCGCTGTTTGATTATCTTTTCCAGAATCTTCCCAGGTATTGAGGTCAGGCTGATAGGTCTGTAATTTCCTGGATCTATTTTTTCCCCTTTTTTGAAGATGAGAACTACATCATCTCTTTTCCAGCCCTCTGGTAGTTCCCCAGTGCTCCAGGATCTTTGAAAAATATAGTTCAGTGGTTCTGAGATCACGTCTGCCAGTTCCTTGAGAACCTTGGGGTGTAATCCATCTGGTCCTGGTGATTTGAACTTGTCTAGGCTGGACAGGTGCTCACTTACCATTTTCTTGCCTATCTTAACTTGTGTTTCTATTCTGTTTTTATGGCACTATTTTTGATAGGTTGGTCTGTTTTTCCCCTTTGTGTAAAGACAGATGTAAAAATGAGTTAAATAGTTCTGGTTTCTCCCTGTTGCTTGTCACCTTCTTGCCACTTTCCCCCACTAATGGACCAATCATTTCCTTAACTTTTTTTTGTTTTTTACATGTTGAAAGAAGCTTTTTTGTTATTTTTGACTTTGCTTGTAAGCCTTAGTTCATTTTGAGCCTTAGCTTTCCTCACTTTGTCTTTGCAGGCTCAGGCTATTTGCTGATATTCTGACTTAGTTATGTGCCTCTCTTTCCACTTTCTATACGTGTCCTTTTTATCTTTCAATTTATCAGAGAGTTCTTTTTGCAGCCATGCTGGTTTCTTTTGAGAGCTGTTATTTTCCTCTTTGTTGGTATTGTGCTAAACTGGGCTTTTATTATCTCACTTTTCAAAATTTCCCAAGCTTCTTGAGTTGTTTTCCTCTTGAGGATTCTCATCCATGGAATCCTTCCCAAGCTCTCTCTAAGTTTATTGAAATTAGCTCTCTTAAAGTCCAAGACTCTAGTTTGACTGTATTCTATTGCTTGTGCTTCCATAATATTGAATTCCAATATTGCATGGTCACTCCCCACCAAGGTTCCTGTGGCTTCGACACCTTCTATCATTTCATCTCTGTTAGTGAGAATTAAATCCAATATGGCTAATCCCCTAGTTCCCTTCTCTACTTTTTGGGAGAGAAAGTTGTCTGCTAGGTTCGTCAGGAATCTGTTTGATCTTCCACTTGGTGCAGAGTTTGTCTCCCAGTTGATGTCAGGGTAATTAAAGTCCCCCATTACTATTGTGATGTGCTTCCTACATACCTTAGTTAGCTGACTAGCAAAAAGTTCATCTATTTCCTCTGTTTGGTTGAGAGGCCTACAGTATACAGCTATGGCAATGTCATTTTTTCTCTGTTTTATATTGACCCAAATGCATTCAAGTTTACAGTTTTCATCATTGTTGTGCTCTATTTCTGTAAAGATGTAGTTATTTCTTATATAGAGAGCAGCTCCACCTCCTCTTTTATTTGGTCTGTTTCTTTTGAATAATTTAAATCCTTCTAGCTGTGTGTTCCATTTGTGGGTTTCATCCCACCATGTTTCTGTAATGGTGACAATATCATATCTGCCCTCATTAACCTGAATTTCTAGTTCACCTTGTTTATTGCTCATATTCTGTGCATTGGGGTATAGACATTTGAGTCCTTTATGACTGACCCTGTGTTTACTTTCTACATGACCTGTGTGGTACCTGAGTTCCCCTATTTCCGTGGTGGTGAACCTATGACACGGGTACCACAGGTGGCATGCCGAGCCCTCTCTGTGGGCACACACGCTGTCACCCCAGTCCTAAGCCTTCAGCTGGGCTTTATAAAACCTTTTCGCTTTAGGCCTCCGCCGCTGTGTGCAAAAAAAAAAAAGGTTCAATCAATCAATCAATTTCAACTTCTCGCGGGGAAAAAAAAAGTCCTCACAAAGTTGGAATTGATTGATTGAACTTTTTAGTCCCACCCAGTCTGCTGTTACCACTGCAGCCATGCCCACCCAATTGGCCACACCCACCCAAAGGGCCATGCCCACCCGGCACCTGATGATACATAAGTAGGTTTTGGGTTGCAGTTTGGGCACTCAGTCTCTAGGTTTTGCCATCACTGTCCTATCTGTTTGACAGGCAGCACTCCAAGATCAGCATAGGCAGCAGGAATACAGAACAACAAAAGATTTTTCTGCTATATACTTTCCCTATTGCCACTATTTGTAAGGCTCAAAGCCAGTCAGTTGTTATACATCTTCCCAGTGATTTTTTTTTCTAAAAAAAAGGTGCCGGAACTCTCATCTTGGCGGGCACAGGAGGCGGGGGGGGGGGAGCGGCGTTGCTGCGGTCACAGGTGCGAAGGGTGTTGGCGGCAGGCTGCCCCTTGGGGCTGGAGCTGGCACGGCTGGTGCTGTGGGAGCAGCGGGGCCCACTCTATATGGCGGGGCTGCATGGGGTGGGCGGCGAAGGTGGTGCGGGCCAGGCGATGCAGGGCGGCCACTTAGGTGTGCAGGGCGAGGCGATGGTGGCACAGGTCCAGCACCAGGTAGGCCACCAGCCTGGCTGACACAGGTGAGCACAAGGAAGGAGTGCACGTGGACTCCGCAGAACCTACCTCCCATTCCTTGTCCTCTCTTACTTACCTAGTTGAGATGGTGTAGTTGGGCAGCAGGGAGGGATGCAAAGTTCCTGCCAACTCGCCTTCGCTGCAGACAACTGGCCGGTGCAACGTTTGCCGGCCAGGTCTTTTGGCACGCTCAGCAGAAATTCCTATTGGTTTTCGAAAGCCAATAGGCTTTTGAAAGCCAATAGAGGGAGTAGCATAGCTTGTGCAAAAGCTTTTTTTGTGTGTATGCAAAAAAAGGGTGCCAGAATGCCATTCAGAGCGTTCTATGAGAAAAAAGGCCTTGCTTTTATGTTTTAATCTTATGATTTTAAAAATATTGTAAGTTGCCCCAAACCTCGCCATGTGGATTGCATACAAATATTATATAATCGGTAAATAAAGGTAGAACATATGTTAAATATACATCAAATGATAATATGCTTCCCTACAAAGTCAATTCTTGCTTAATGACAGACCAAGGAGCTAACTTGGAAAGGCAAGAGAAAAATCTAGAAGAGGTCTGTGCAACTTGTAGAAGGGAAAGGCCCACACTGATAAATTAAAAATCTTTGTGGTCTGCAAAGGAATGCTGGTGGGCTAATCAATGATTTGGTGACTAGAGGAGCATCTACAGTGTTGGAGTTCGTGGTCATGGTAAGCCATGGAGGCACTAGGCAACATGACTTTCAGGGCAGTGGTGGTGATTTTATTACTTTTTTTTGTTTAAAAAAAGTCTGTGCTCTGTCCAAGGGTGCTTGGTAGGCTGCATGTACAGGCCTGGTCTAGAATTTATTTTGGAGCATTCAACTATCTAGAGCAGACATGTCAAACTCATTTTGTTTGAGGCAACTTCTTATAAAAGAATTGCCATTAATTTGTTTTAATAAAATAATTTAAATCAATTTTTCACTTGATTTCAAATTAAATGAATTATATTGCTTGACAATGAGATTTTTTTAAATACAATTGCCAATTGCAATAAACTGGTTTTTGGTATATGTGTGCACTAATTATTTCAACACCAATACATTTTAACAACATATTCTATTTGTAAATGAATGCAAATGCAAATTAAACAATTTTTTCGTACAAAAATAAAACAAAATAACAGATTTAAGAGCTGTTATCATTAGTTATACTTAGATAAAAAATAATTCCATCATCCAAAACTTTGTTATACTGTATTTAACGAACAGATGCTTTGGGATTAAAAAAAAAGATTGACTACATTTGATTGTGTATCACCACGGCATTAAAACAAAATTCGAACAGTGTATGAAAAATAAAGGTTCCCTAAACGTCTGCTGGCTATATCTATACATTTTCCTTGATAGCACTGTATTGCCTTCTTTTTAGCCTTTTTTTCAACTTCCCAGCTTAAAAAAGGCAAGGCACCGGGAGCTGAAAGTTACAGAGACTGTTTAGGTAGGTTGCTAAGCAACCTGTTCACACTCGGCCCTTCTTACCATCTCACTTTTAAATTAGCCTGTACGGATCGCATTTCCTTTGATTTGAGCCATCTGAAGGTCCATCGTTGCAATGCATTCTGCTGCTCTGCAACCTGGCTGCCTGAGGAGAATTTGGCTCTCTGGAACAGTTTCCTTCAGTTTTGTTTTGTTTTGTTTTGTTTTTGTGCAAAAAAAGGTGCCGGAACACTGTTCTGAGTGTTCTATGGGGAAAAAAGCCCTGCATCTTCCCTTTTTTATCCCAACACTAGATGGCTGGTCTTTTGAAAAATATCGAACTATTCTGAGTAAGGAAGGGTAGGCTAATTATAACATCTTTTTTACAAGGAATAGAACACTTTTTCTTCACTCCAGAAAATCTGTAGTGAAATCTGCCTTTGCATTTACCATTATATTTTTGGGATTGTATAGAGAGATGTATAAATGCTCAGTGTCATAATTCTTATCCAGTTATCTATCTAATCTGACATGGTCCCTAAATCCTACTTTGAATAAAGATATGTTTAAGAAAAGAGGAATATTTTGCAACATTAATTGCAAGTTGTAAAATATTGCAAAGGTACAGGGGGTACCTGGGGATTTTCATGGGAAAATTCAATTACATAAATCAAAATGAAATAGCAAATAAAACAATTTAAAGAGAGATGCTGAGCTCTCCTAAAATACATTTGACTGGCCATATATGAAAAAACTAGGGGTTCCTGAAATGTATATAATATACTAAATGAGCAAATATTAAATTAGTCATATTAAGTTGGAGCATGAAAAGAAATGCAGTTACTTCTGTGAAAGAACACAACCAATGTAAGATTGAGAAATTCACGTTGAAATTATACTTCACAGAGCAAAATGGTACAATCTTTTGCATATATAAAAATAGTTTAAAAACGAGCTAATCAACCAATCTATATTTATAGCCAATCTAAAAATTCTGAATCATATTATTAAAGAAAAAATGTATTTTTAGCTAACGGCTTCATGATAGCAACAAGTCTCCAGATTAGGAATCTACCTAGAGTTCAGGAAACATTGTCTAGGTCTTACTACTGGATGTTGTTACTTTAAAAAATTCTGCCCACCTTTTATTTATTTTTAGCCAAGCAAGCTAATAAATTAACAGAAGTGTGTTCAGGAAGGGCCTTTTATCTACTTTTTAAAGATTAAAGTAGAGAATTGGTGCTTATTATTATCTCTCTGTCTTTGAATTTCTACACATTTTATTTCATGTTGATGACGTATGGAGGCTAATATTGATTCTCTGGAAGATCTTCCCCAATTTTTACATAAGTGTCTCTAGCAGTGCCTTACAGCATTTCAATACCACATATCTAATCTAAATTAGATGTATTTTTAACAAAGTATATTGTTTTTCCAAAGGTATGTCAAGTCTTAAGATAAGTCTTCCAAAATTCAGGCCACTCAGTAGGTAACATCCACTAAAGCTACTTAAAAGGTTTAAAGGCCAGCTAAGGCCAGCAAAAGGATTGAAAGTATCATGTATGTATTAAAAAAGGTTCTGCATTCAAAGAATCACTAGATTGGACCAAATTTTTTATAATTTGGGGAAATGTTACATATTTTATTTCAGAAAAGAAAGGAAACTGTAAAAGTATTTCCATGGCATATGGCTACTTGAAAACCTTTACTGAAGACACCTGCAATTATTGAGTCATTTACTCAAAGTGATTGTCCAAAATCAGCCATATCTATATGGTGTTGTAAAAGAATGTAGAGCTAATCTTGGGGGGGGGGGGAATCTGTTTTCACTTTGTCATTATGAGTGCAAATAAATGAGGGGAAAAAGGAATTTCAACAACTGTAGAATCAGACTGCAGCATAACAAAATTGACAAAAGTGAAGGGGGTCCGAATACTTTCTGAATGCACTGTATAAGTGCAGATTAGTACAAGATAGTGCATTGCGCAGATATAGAAGGAAGTGTGAGAAAGAAATAGTCCTGCCCTGTTTTTGTTTATTATAAGATAAGGCAGAGAGATACTTGGACAGGCTTTCGAGTTTGATATCAGCCTTTCAAGACAGGCCAGATCAAGAAACAGGCAGCACAAGGATTCCAGGCATACTATTTCATTTTGGTAGGGTATGACCAAGTTTTTAAAGTCTATCAGTTTTTCTCTGCCTCATCTTATACTAAGCAAAATCAGGACAAGATTATTTTGAGTTTCTTACTCATGCTTCCTTCTATCTCAAGCCTGTGTACTATTTGAGCCAACTCTACTCACAGTGACTTTTTCAAATGTTCCCAAAATTAAATTCCTCATTCATTCATTCATTCATCATATGGCATATCATACACGGATGAGCAAGATTAGTAAAACCTTGCTTAGATTTCCCCTAGATTAGTAAAACACCATAAAATATAAATACTAAAAAGATCTATGTTCAAATACCAATGTCTAAGCCATCTAACCATTAAATTCCTTTGTAAGTATTCATAAGGCTGTTACTGTCAACACCCATGAAATAATTTGATTTAGCCCAAAAGACAAAGCATCTTACCTTTTTTAAGATCCGGGATCCATAGGTGAATATATAAAGATAAAACGTAAATCTCCACCTGCAGGTAATATGAAATAGATAATCTTAACAATTTTGTGGTAGGAAGAATTCAAGATACAGAACAATGCAGATATGTCCACAATAAAGGTAAAGGTAAAGGTTCCCCCGCACATGCGTGCTAGTCGTTTCCGACTCTAGGGGCCGGTGCTCATCTCCGTTTCAAAGCCGAAGAGCCAGCGCTTGTCCGAGGACGTCTCCGTGGTCATGTGGCCGGCATGACTAGACGCCAAAGGCGCACGGAACGCTGTTACCTTCCCACCGTAGTGGTCCCTATTTTTCTACTTGCATTTTTACGTGCTTTTGAACTGCTAGGTTGGCAGAAGCTGGGACGAGTAACAGGCGCTCACTCTGCTACGCGGCACTCGGGATTCGACCCGCCAAACTGCCGACCTTCCAATCGACAAGTTCAGCGTCCTAACCCACTGAGCCACCGCGTCCCTATATGTCCACAATAGTGTATTCTAAAGTGTCCATGCGTTGTATCAAACAGCACACTGATTATTAGAACCATGTATCAATCAACAAGACTAACCAAGTTTGTTTGGATCCCAACTAAATTCAGAATACAGAATTTCATTCTCCAATAAAGCACTGTTTCATAACCAAAATAAACTGCACTTAAATGAGGTCAAGCAAATTCAACCAAAGTTTGTGTTTTCTGTTAACCAAGTGGCCTAAAACAGCCTATCTTAGGACAGTATGGTGTTTGTTAGAAGCCTTGCCCTTCAGCTCCCAGTTTTTATAAATCCCCATGGTTAAAGGCCAAATAATGGCAGAAGGGAATATACCCCAAAAGCAAGTAACCAGGGGCAACAGGCCTCATATACTCCTATCTACCATCTCACTAGCTAAGTTGCATCTGTTGTTCTGAGGGGGAATGACAGTTGAAAAACTAAGATTTCCTCCAATACAAAAGAATTCTTGGAGTTAAGATTCCACGTACACAAAGAAGGAAAGGGCAAGAGAAACCGTAGACCATTTTTTTCACTCACAAATACATTCGCAAGAACATCAATCGACCTACTTTTAAGAGAAACCATGAGTCACCTTGGTGCTATCCACAAGCAGAGATTCCCTAGCTGATTTTGAAGCATCAATTCGTGGGTCTGGGGAATAGGTCAGTATTGAATAACTCTGTATAGTACTTGGGGGAGAGGGTAGGCAAGAAAGATCAGCATGGGATAACCTGCCTCATATTAACAAAATGGGAAAGTAGGAATATTAAGAGACTAGCATTTGGATGAACTGGAAGAGGCAAGAAAGTTTACTTTGTCTAATTTAATAGAAATAAAATCTGGAGTGCACCACATGATCCTGAGCAGACTAATTCAACCTAATGTGTAATTATTATAACCATCTTGCATTTTAGTTGTGACACCATCTTAAAGGCAAAAACAGAGGAACCTGCTTGTCATTCAAGACATTGTTGTTTTTAATCACTGATGTTAATACATTTGCCTCCACAATAATCTTTGTGACTGCAGTAATCTTTTCAAATCAATGCAAGCATAGCATTAAAGCAATTGGTTCACGTCATTTGGTGAATGCAAACCATACAGAAAAAAACTTTGTTCAATATCAGTTTTGAATTCTAACAGTTACAAAGTCCATCTTTGTCCTATCTATCTATCTATCTATCATCTATCTATCTATCTATCTATCTATCTATCTATCTATCTATCTATCCCCTCTAACCCAAAAGCAAATATCACCTTTCCCTGGGTTCTGCCATACTCCTAAGGGGAAAGGGAGATGTGCCCGCGGGTTTATTGCCTCTGCTTCCTCTATCCGCTACAATGTCACCTTTTGCTTTTATTGCCTTTGCTTCCTCCATCCGCTACAATGTAATATTTTGCTTCCCTGTGCTATATCTCTCCCTGAACCTATCTCCCTAAACTGTCAGATAGAACAAGGGAAGGAATAAAGAATGTAACCTCCGTGCCTGGTTTATTTCTATGATCCCAGAGGAAGGGGTGAAGAGCCGTCAACCATTGCTATGTGACCTGGAAATGGACCAATGTTATCTCTCCTTTTCCCACGACAGACCTAACACCTGGGGATTGGTTGTCCCACACTGGCTGGCTGGACTATGGGGTGGGGTCTTGCTTGGGGATACCTTAACCTATCGTTCTGCGTGGGAAATCTCAGATCTTGTCTATTCTGCCTGCTATCAACTACTCTTAATAAAAGTTCCTGTTGGAAGAAATCGCTTCCAAGAGTTCTGCTTTCTTAAGATGGGGGATTGAAGTGGGTCCTGACATACATTCAAGAAAAAAGCATAGTAAATGAGAAAGGGAAAAAAAAGAAAGGAAAAGAAGAGAGAGGGGAAAAAGGAGATAGAAAAATGAAAATACAGAACATAAATGAAATAGAAAACATGAAAAATTATTTAAGAAGTGCCTTATATGCACATATATACACACACAATTCTAATCAACCATCTAAACATCTAAATACTGTGTCCAGTTCCGGAGACCTCACTTAAAAAAAGATACAAGATTGAGCAAGTCTAGAGATGGTGCAAGATCTGAGGAACAAAACATAACAGGAGATTGGAAGAACTAAATATGTACAGCCCTAGATGACAGAAGGGAAATGGATGACATTATTGAAACCTTTAAATATATTAAGGGCATGAATAAGATTTTAGAAGGCAGTATGTTCAACATTAAGCAAAAATCAAGCAGATGGGGGCATCAGCTCAAATTGACAGGAGAGAAATTCAAAAGTAATGTTAGAGAGATTGACTTCACAGAAAGAGTACAGGCAGTCCTTGGCTTACAGTCACAGCTGAGCCCCAAATTTCTGTTGCTAAGTGAGACATTTGTTAAGTTAGTTTTGCCCCATTTTACGACTTTTTCTTGCCACATTGGTTAAGTGAGTCACTGTAGTTGTTAAATTACTAGCATGGTTATTAAGTGAATCCTCCATTTCCTTCTTATTCCATGATTTAATGCAATTATTTTGAAATAACATATAATTCACATTTGTCATGATAATACCCAAGTGTTTTACTTTTTTCTCAATCTTAAAAACAGTTTACTCCATCAGTCCTCTTTGATCTTATAGTTTCATATTTTTGTTAATATCTTCATCTTTCATTTTTAATCTTAGAGGAAATGGGGTTTAATTTTAAAAAAAAGTGGGTGGAGGGAGAGAAAATGAAGGCAGTAAAGAAATTCCTTCTGTGGGCTGTTTATAAAAAGGAAAATACTCCACAAAACCACTATGTAGCAATGGCGGTGAAAGAACCTGGGTACTAAAGACAAGCAGCATAAAACTTTACAAAGAAGGTTTTCAAGCTTTTTGTGCTTGTCTGACTCCCTTTAGGGCCCATCTTTTGCTGTGACTATTTGCTGCACGTGCTGAGTCCTGAATAGTAAAATATTTTCCTTTCCCTCTACTCATCAGTCTGCTAGTCACTCATCAAGGTTAGTCACTGAACAGATTTTGTCACTCTCTTTCCAGGCATGCAATCGCCAATATCTATGGGGAAGGAAAGAGAAGCAATCTAAAATATTTTTCAGCAATACTTTAGTGTTTAGTTCAATAAAACACCACACTACACTGCACATATACCACACCAATGCATTACAACATCTTTGGTTCTTGGGAAGAACTTGATGCATACGAAGGTCAACACCAGTTAAAGAAAGTGTCAGCTGTAACTTGTACTGAACAGATAACAATATCTGGGCATTTTACAGTTCAATAATATCAAGCATGTAAATGTTAAAAATGTGATTAGTAAAGTATACATCCAAAGAGTGAGAAAAATGCTACAAGCAAAATTAAATGGTGGAAACAGCATCAAAATCATCCAATACCTGGGCCAGTGATGCTATACACTGCTGGAATTATTAAATGGATGTAAACTGAAGTGGAGAGTTTGGACCAAAAAAACAAGAAAATTCACAATGTATTACATCCCCATAATGATATTGATAGATGGATATAGAGGAAGAGATTAACTTTAAGCAAACAAACTGCTGAAGAAGAAAAGCATTCATTTGCTGATTATGTAAAAGACAGCCATGAACAAGCATTGATGCAAGTTAAAAATTGGAACTTACTGAATGCACACAAAGTAAAATATGAATATCAGAGTAAAGTAATAAAAACAGGAATAGAACGCTGGCAAGGAAAAACATTTTTATTTTATTTTATTTTTATTTTAATCCCATTTATATCCCGCCCTTCTCCGAAGACTCAGGGCGGCTTACAATTTAAAGCACAAATCAATGTGCTTAGCAATAGCCTTCATTCGATGTATATGCCTGCTTATTAGGGCTTTCACCACCACCCCCAAGCGGCATTATTACAAAGTCAGCTTAATTGCCCCCAACAATCTGGGTCCTCATTTTACCTACCTCAGAAGGATGGAAGGCTGAGTCAACCTTGAGCCTGGTGGGACGCGAACCTGCACTAATTGCAGGCAGCTGGTATTACTTAAGGAGGCATTAGCCCACTGCTCCACCAAGGCCCTGATCATTCTCTAAAAAAGATATCAGAGGAAGTGGATGAAGATAAACTCTGGCAATAGCCACAATTGGGACATAAAAAAAAGAAACTGAAGGCTTGATTCTGCTTATTTACTACAGAAGTGAAAATACTGAGAGATGCTGCATGAATCAGAGAGAATGAAACAAGGACAAGACACTTTAAAAACTCTGGTTGGGATTGTCTTTGTAGAACTGTGTGCTGTATGCGTAGTCTGTTAGCCCAAGGCCATTTTATCTATTGGAAATATGGAGAAATTCTCTACTTCAATGATTCTCAAGCTTTTCTTCACACCTTTTGTGGCCACGGGCCATGGCCATGGATCATTAAGATTCAACTCAAGATTTACCTCATAACATTTCTTGAAGCCTTCGCAGACCTTCTGTGACAACATCGTGGCCCCCCAGAGGTCCACAGCCCACAGGTTGAGAACCACTGCTCTACTTAAAAGAACCACACCAACAAATCCTGAAATTTAGAGATGAGCGTAATCCCTGCTCTTTCAACACCTTTACTGAAAATCTGGAATAATAGTGGGGCATAGCAGAGATCTGCAAAAGATGAGACATTATTTCCCCTTAAGGTCTACTTAAGACTTTAAGTAAGACTACCTCTGTGTGAGTAAGTACAGTTAAGAGGTATTTTTGAATGCGTTCATCTTGAGCAATCAATTAATTCTATAATTATATCTTTATTTCTCTGGGAAAAGAAACAAACCATTCTTGTCTGCCAGCTCTTGAATATCTTTTTGTAAACAATAGGATGAAGATAATTTAAGATTGATCAAGAGGAATTAGGGAACGAGGGCAAACCCAATAGATCAAGCAAAAGATCGAAAACTTGTAATTCCTGAAAAAATTATTTAGACCTTACAATAAATAACTTACACGAGGAGAAACTATGAAATATAACTTACTCTGATATTCTTCTTTTTTTGCTATAGCACAGCTTTTGTTCACTAGCACTACTTTACTCTTCAATAGTACATTTAAAAGAGATGAGTTCTTTTTCTTCATCATTAGGAATTAAAATTCCTTAATATTCTAATAACCTGCTAGATATATAAAATCTGAATTTTCAGATTAAAGTACATGACAAACCTTTTTGACAGAACATGAGAAATATTACTGCAGAGGAATGATTCTAATTCAAGTATTTAAAGGAATGCACACAATGCAGTTGGACATTTTCATTGCAGGTCTATTTGATTTCCCAGCTGGATATTTGGCTAAACTCTGGTAAAGATTCTCAATATTTAATGGTCATAGCATTACTTGAGACAAATCCTTCCCTACATATCCATGTTTCCTAAACAGCTTTGAGAACATCTGAGCATAATTTACTACCCTCCCCATTTTCCTATGCTAAATTCCATAAATACAAACCGATTGGACAGGTAGACCAAAACCAAAGACATACACTGACTAATTAAGAGTGCAAATAGCTGTGCTGCCCTAGGAATTGGAGATAATACTGACTCTCCTTCTGGGGAAAGGGGCCCTGGGAGAGTTGAAGTAGAAGGAGCATGCTGTGGTCCAAAGACCAAGGCCTCCGTGGGAGCAGGAGATGTCAGTCCAGATGCAGCCACACATTTGTCACCTTTGCGCCCTGGAGAATTGTTTCTCTAAGGCCTGGTGCCTCCTGCTGGCTTCCCTCTCAGCCGCCTTAGAGGATTTCTTGGCTGAAATAGCCTTGGCCTTAAGTTTACCGGCCGCCTCCTGTTTGGAGAATTTAGACTTCTTTTTCTTGGGAGTGCTGGGGGCATCTTGTGAAGGCTGAGATGCCAAGTCGTCTGCCATTGCAATCAGAGATATCTCAGTGGTATGCTGAGAGGGATCTCAAAACAGATAGATCTCAGTGGTGTACTGAGAGGAATCTCAGTAGTAAGGAGCAGAGTACTGATAGCAGCAGAGCCACTCAATGTAAGAAACAGTGTACTCGAGGATCAATTGTGGCTGCAGAACCAAATGAATAGTACTGCCCTCACACATGCAATGCTCCTGATGGCAGCAGGGCCAAATAACTCACTTAGTGATGGCAAGACTAACTCAATGGTGACAGCCAACTCATATGTGTTTCACTTAGTGATGTGTTTCCCTTACTGACGGCCAGACCAAGTCAGTGGTAACAGCCAATGCACATGTAGTTCACTTAGAGAGGGCAAGACCAACTCAATGGTGACAGCCAACTCACATGTGATTCACTTAGTGACGTGCTTCACTTAGTGATGACCAGACCAAGTCAACGGTAACAGCCAATCCACGTGTAGTTCACTTAGAGACGGCAAGACCAACTCAATGGTAACAGCCAACGCACATGTGGTTCCCTTAGTGATGGCAAGACCAATTCAATGGTAACATTCAGTCACATGTAGTTCGCTTAGTGACTGTAAGACTAATTCAATGGTAACAGCCCGGTCACATGTGTCTCCCTTAGCGGCGGCCAGATCAGTGTAATAGTCAGGGAATATTTTGAGGCCTTGTGTGAGCTCTCCCAAAAATGGCGGCTTGTCTTGCTTATGTCTGCTTGCAGGCCTATTCCATCTAAGGCCTGACAAATTAGCAATAAGGAACAGTGAGATTGAATCAGGCACCTATGCAGCATTAGCCCCAAGTGCAGGGCAATGAGCCTGCAGTGTTGCATGCAGCTGTGATATAAAATTAAGTCCGATTGTTTGTTGCTTTGCGGCCTCCAAAAGATCCACCGCTCCGAATTAATGAGATTTAGGACCTTGTTCTGGTTTGCAGCCGGAATGAAAGGCCCGTTGCTGCCTTTCACTGGTGCCTGATGACCTTAAGTCCAATGATCAAGGCAGGATATTCTGTCCCTAAAACAACCGCTGTCTTCCGTGCAGCATGAACATGCGGTGCCCAAATTGGCGACCGTGGTCTGCGGAACCAAAGGAAAAGGAAAGGAAAGGAAAAAAGAAAAAAACAAGCTCAAACTGCTTGAGAGCCTGCAAAACAACAGGCTCTCACACACTGCCAAACACTTCCCCGCAATTTAAAGGGCCAGAAGAAAAGGGAGCGGGCAAGGGGAATGAACGAGCCTCCACATGATGCTTTGCCGGTGCCTGCTAAGCCAGCTGGCCGGCTGAGGCCTCAAATCCCCCTTAGCCGGGCGATCCGACGCTGCGCTATTAGCACAGCAGCCGGAAGAACCACAATAGATGGGAGAAGAGAGGAAAATCAAAAGGAAAAATACGACCTGATCGTTGTCTCTGCCTAAAGACTGAGCCAAGCTTTACACGTCTCATACTGGCGAAGACCAAGTCAAGACTGGGTATCCTAGCCCAAGGGAAGAGGCGTGGCAAAGCGTTGATTGACTTGGTCCCTGGGCAGGAAGATGAGGATTAACCCCATCTATTGTGGATTCTCCATCGGTCATGCCGGAGAAGAGAGCATTTCAGTTGTAATGTTTCAAGTAAGAGCTTCCAGAAGGCAAAAGAAGCATTTCTATATTGCCAAATAAAAAGTCAGCTTCCCTGTAATAAGCTGTTATTGTAGCAGTAGTTCTTCAACTTCAGCCACCTGTTGTGGGCAATTCTCAAAATACAGTTATGGCAAAAAGACATGCGTGAAAGGAAGTTTATTCTTGGTTCACTTCTTTTAGTGTGTGCTCCCTGCTAACAGCTCCTCACCACAGCTACAAACCCAGTCCTCAACCTCTCTGCATTATGTTGCTTTAACTACTTATACAGTTGTGACTTTGCGAGCATAACCTGTTTTTCAAAGGATTAAGTAGTTTCTATAGGACTGTAATCAGTATCATGGAGGAAAATGGATTCTTAGGCCAAATGTAGCACAAGTTAATTATTGAAAAAAAAGTTCAAATAGTGGCCAAAGTATAATAGAGCAGTCAGGCTTTTCCATTTGCTTAAACATTTAGCAAGTGAGAAAGCAATAGTTTTCTCCTCTCTGTGCTGTGTTAGGATTTTCCCATCATTTTTTTCCTGAAGGTCATTTAACTCATATATACCTATATTAACTCATATATACCATATTCCTGGGCTCCAAGATCACCGCAGATGGGGACTGCAGCCAAGAAATTAAAATGCTCCTGGGGAGGAAAGCCATGGTAAATCTAGACAGCACACTAAAAATTAGAGACATCACCCTGTCAACAAAAGTGCATATAGTCAAGGCTATGGTCTTCCCAGTTGCAATGTATGGCTGTGAAAGTTGGACCATAAGAAAGGCTGAGCGCCAAAGAATTGAGGCCTTTGAACTATGGTGCTGGAGAAGACTCCTGCGAGTCCCTTGGACTGCAACCGATCAAACCGGTCAGTCCTAGAGGAGATCAACCCTGACTGCTCTTTGGAAGGCCAGATCCTGAAGTTGAAACTCAAATACTTTGGCCACCTAATGAGAAGGAAGGACTCACTGGAGAAGAGCCTAATGCTGGGAAAGGTTGAGGGCAAGAGAAGAAGGGGATGACAGAGAATGAGGTGGCTGGATGGAGTCACTGAAGCAGTAGGCGTGAGCTTAAATGGACTCCAGAAGATGGTAGAGGACAGGAAGGCCTGGAGGAACATTGTCCAAGGGGGCGCGATGGGTCGGACACGACTTCGCAACTAACAACAACAACAATACCTATGTGGTAAGAAGACTGGCTGCAGATGGCAGAGAAGCTTTCTTTAGAATGAGAGGTTCTGATTCTGTCAGCATCGCTTTACAGTAAAGCAGAATTAGTTTGTTTGATTGTGATTCCTATCCAGTTTATCCTGGGAGGTCAATATCAATCTTGCAAAGCTGAAAGTATAATTCTCTCCAGAGTCTCCTTTACAGCCAGGAAACTAGGAAGGGTCTCTTCTGAGCCTCTTGCCCTGCTCGCTATCCACTTGCAAGCTACGATGTCTCTTATCTGATCGTTCCCTTGACATATCCCTTGACTTAGTATCAAAATCTTTCTCATATTCCATCACACTGCCGCTACACCTCAGTAATCCCGAGGATTCCCAGCCCTGTATTAAGATGATTGCTATCCTCAACAAATCACATTCTGCGTCCTCTAGTTTTCCCATCCCGATATGGTTGCTTATGGCTTCTGAGAATATTATGAAATAAAGCCTCTGCGTCTCCTGCTTTCTTTCCGAATCAAAATTATATTCTTACGATACGAAAATGGATAATTTGAGCAGATGATGTAGTGGCTTAGTAGTTTGAATTAAATAAGTGAGCAGATCAGTCAGATTCGGAATTGCTCCATGTCATACATGACCTATTGCCATTCCCTTCCAATCACTGTTAGGGAGTTTTGCCAAAACTGAATGGATCGAAGAAACTCTATATATGTCACCAAACAAGAACTAATCGCAGTCCTTCCACAGTAACCCCTTTTTATGAACACTTCATCAGGAGAAGGTGGACAAATCTCTTCCTTAAATTGAACTTTTCCCCGTGCATTCTTTTCTCCCTTCGGTCCCAAGCCCAAACATTCTTTGCCTCCAATTAGAGCCTTCCCAGTTTCTTCTTACTAAGAACAACTCCATGAATCTTCAATAGCTCTTCCTATAACAGGGCCAGTGTATGTCCCATCTGACATATCTATTACATAGTGAGCCTACAGGAAGGGATGACTTTGCTTTACGAACTTAGTATAGAGCCTAGAAAATGTTGCTTTACAAACAGGCAACCCGCAGTCATTGTCAGGATCCCTCCAATTCATATTTTCGGGGCTCTGCCATTCTGAAGGGTGGTGGGAGGTTTCCTTCTGTTGGGAGGGGGCTCACAGATGCATTTCCTTTACTTTGTTCTCTCCACCTTTGATGATCTCTTTGAGTGTGAAAAGGGGAAGGAATGTGCCAGAAGCCATCTGTCTTATCTCCAATCCGTTGTGAAGGAAGATGCTACACACTTGAACCATCCCTTATTGCTCTGGTTCCCATAACAACGTCACACCTGTGGATTGGCTGGAAGCAAACTGGACAGTTGGGCACTGGGGAGGGGTTTGTGAAGGGAAGTTTTAATGTAACATTTTGCCCGGGAATTCTTTAGACCTTGCTTTGCCTTTCTGCTTTCACTGTCCCTCAATAAAATTTCTTGTTAAAACAATGCCAATTTCAAGAGCTCTGCTTGGGAGTACTAGCTGAGGCAGAACCTTACAGTCAGGTGTTGTTTTTTTTCAAAAAGGCAAAGGAAAAGTGTGTCCAAACATAATTAAAATTACTTGCAACAGCAAATAATAAGCACACTGTAAGCAAGGGAATAAATCTCTTGAACAGAGATAGCTGTCTTCTGCAGTCTGATTTAAGAGGTAGTCCTAATCTATGATCCCTTTTGAAAGTAATCCTCTGGCCTCCAATTGTTGTATGACATTGGTGTGTGGATTCTGCTTGCGAAATTTCAACTTATCGAATGACCGACAACCCTCTATGGCTTTTGGAATTCTGGACTGGATTTGGACTATTTTACTGCATACTCCTGTTAGAGAAAACCCATTCCGGCAAGTTTCTTTCAGAGATTCTGTTTTGGTTTTCATTCTTTCTTTGCTATTATCTTTTGTCCTTGAATATAATAAAGTGTAATAGCCACTATGCAGGACAGACAGGCAGAAGATTAGCTGAGCACAACTAGCTGTCAGAAAACACAATTCAGACTGTCTATGGAGATTATCTGTCATCCAGGTCATGGTTGTCCCAAAGGTGCTTTTTTAAAAAGGCAACTGGACTTTCTTTGCTTTTCCTTGAAAACATTTCACTTCTCATCCAAGACACAAAATATCTTCAAGGAAAAACAAAAAAAGATCAGCTTTCCAAGTGGAAAACTGTGAGCAAGATAAATCCAAAAATGCTAGGGAATTCCTGGTGGTTTGGCATTTAGGAAAATTAACCATCAGTAGACATGCAGCGATAAGCCACATTTACATATTACTCAATAAAGACAATAAAAATCTACAGAAACAAAAAGACCAAAACACATGCTCTCGAGCAAAGATTAACACCAGACAATCAAGAAGAAAATGATACCCTAATCAAGGAACTACCAAGGAGTAAACTACATCCCATCAACAATGGCAAGGTAAGCTAATGCCAAGATAATGATAATGGAAAAAAACAGCAACAGAGAGAGGTAGAAAGAAAATCATCTTCTCTATCTTCTGTTTTTGTTTTTCTTACAGTTGTACGTGAGTAACTGATAGTTTGGCCTGTGTAATGAAAGTTAAGTTCCTTTACAGACCTGGGACAAAAATGATTGGGTTTAAAGTTCTCACAGACTTGTGAAAGAATTACATGTTTGGACAATTACTGTTGATTATAAATTGCTACATATAAATAAGATTTTTCAGCTTTCTTCTGTTTTCTTTCAGGTCACTGAACAGGAAGCAGACAGAGAAGACATGAATATTATAAACCCCTAGCAAGAATATTCAAATGAAAAAGTAGCCTTTTTCTGGCAGAGCAAACTAAAGACATACTGAATAATTAAGGAACAATCTGGAATTTCTGTTGCTTGCACCAAAGTTATGTTCCTGCACATTTCATGAAGAAGATTTTATTATTATGCCACAGGGCGGTGCAGCCTAGAATGAAATAATCTGATGCAACTTGTGCTGTTCTGGCAATCAGCTTGTTTGATTTATAGGTGCATTTGTTTCAAACATTCATTTATCATTTTAGGTATTATAGCATTATATCTTGAAACTAAATCAGATCAACAAACTATGCCTGATGCTACTGAAATAAGGTAGGCAAGAGTGAAGCTATCTCTTCTCAAAAGCAGGATAAAAATATACTGTAAAAGCCTTTTCATACAGTAAGAAAAGTATCAATGACATGTACTAGTTTTATTAAATTACCCTCCTCTCTAAAATCTCTGCCTCAAAATACTTTTGACTGAATGATACGTTGAAATTCACCTTAGCTGGGATTTGTCAAATAGCCTTTAGTTCAGGGCTTTTCAACCAGTGGTACGGGTACCACCTGTGGTACATTGGCACCTGGCAGGTGGTACGCGACCATCCTAGAAAAGTGGTAGCGGGGGAGGGGAATGAGCTGAACCGGTGGCAGCACCGCACAAGCCTGAGCAAGAGACGGCTGGAGCTGCAGGGCTGTCAGGGCTCAGAGGAAGCTCCAGGATCAGGACCAGGCTCCAGCTGGAGCTCGACGCCGATCCTGACGCTTCTGCTGAGCCCAGAAGAAGCGCCGATCAGCTGCAATGTTGCAGCATCTCCAGGGTCTTGTGATTTACATTCAGATGCTTAGCAACTGATTCATATTTATGACGGTCACAATATCCCAGGGTCATGTGAAGTGACCAAAACCTGCTGCAACCACCCAGCAGAGGGAGGGGGGGAATAAAAACCAAACACACCCCCACCCCACCCCCACTGCCAATCCTCAACAGAAATGCTCACAACAATGAAAACCTCGGACAGGAGGAAGAGCGCCGCCAGGTGGGCAGGCAGGTGTCCTGCTCGGCTGTGGCTTGGGGGACACTTTTTTCAGTGCCACTGTAACTTCGAACAGTCACTAAGTGAACTGTTGTAAGTCGAGGACTACCTGTACTTCATCACTTTTTTCCTTTTTTTTTGGTCATCAAGTTTTTGACACCTTGCTAGGCGACTGATGGTACTCGGATGCTGCCATATCTGAAAAGTGGTACAATGGGTAAAACGGCTAAAAAGCCCTGCTTTAGCTAACAGATCTGGCAAACCAAATGAAACTGCAGTCCAGGAATGAAGGCTAAACGCATTTTTTTTATTGAGATAGTCTATAAGAGATTCTTGCAAGTCTGATTGCACTGTACTTATTTTTATAGTTCAGTGAATCAGGGAGGCATCTGCCTGAGCTGCATCCAACAGTATCTCATTCTGATTTTTTATTTTTTATTTTTTTAAATGCTTCTCTTGCCAAGGCAATGATGCCTGCATATCTCTGTCAGAGTCATCATCCTTCCCCTCTAAATACATGAATCCAGTAGGAAGGTGCAACTTCCTACAGATGCAGAGGATAAGATAGAATGGAGAGATTTTCCTCAACAAGAAAGGAATAAACATTAAGTCCTGCCTTGTTAGTAGAGGAAGTGAATTAACATCTTCCTGGCAGTAGAGACTGCGAGCAGTCTGATTCAGAAGAGAAGTTTAGGTTTTGACAGGGACTTTATGTCTTGATTTTCTGCCCCTTAAAGCCACTAAATCTAAAACAATGAATTGAAATTTTTTTTAAAAAACCACCAGAAAATTTCTACAGATTGTAAAATTATAGCAGCCACACTACTCGATCACAGAAGGTCTGCTAAGAATGACTGAAGATAACTTTTTAGTTTTAGAGCAATTTCTCTAGAATAGTTGATTTTGTGTTTAAATGTGGGGGAAAAATCCTTATTCTATTGGATTTCAATTTCTTTAGAGGGCTGTAATTTCCTTCTATGTTTCCAAAGAAACTGTTTTCCAATTATATTGAAAAAAGTCAATTTGAAAAGAGGGAAAAGAGTTTATGTTATAACAAACAATATACAGTATTGCAGTGATTCCCCCCCCAAAAAAAAATTCCATGAGACTTGAGATGACGAGACTTCTCTTCCATCAAGACTTGAGTGAGGAAAAATAGAAACAAAGTGGATGAAAAGTATTCCTTACAGGCTCTCACAGAACTTCCTAAGAATGCTTGGTTTTTCCTGGTTGCGTCTCTGTCGAAACCAACGCTGAATATTGCGCACATCCCAGTCTAGCTGCTTGGATAGCCCTTCCAGCCTCTTCTCATCTGGATGCTTTCAAAATTAAAAAAGAGAGAGAGAGAGTCAAAAAGTTACTCTTTTGACGAAACTTCAACTAAATTCCAGTTAATACTCTTTACTAAAACTAAGCATAAGTTTCAGATCTCCGTATGAAAAAGAAAATGCCCTTTGAAATGCCAGCTTGTTATCCAGAATATAAAACAGTTTGTGCAAGTTAAATAATTGTCAGATTCATCTTCAGTTGTTATTGGTCTGTAGTTCATGTTGTTATCAAACTACTGCATATGACCTGGACAAAAGTAATTAAAGATTCTTAATTCCTCCAGATTTCTGCATTTTACATAAAATGTCATCGTGCCAATGACATAAATTACCACCATAATACACAATTTGATTTCACGGACACTTTTTCTGTCTTTACCATACTCTAGTTTAAAATATAAGGTGCAAAGTAGTTTGTAGTTGGGTGGTCTTTAAATTTTAATAATTGGGAACAGTGAATACTGTACTCTATTAAATCACACTTTCAATTGTATGCTGATTTTGATGTCTTATTTGCTCCACTTATAATGGAATACAGCTTAACCGTTTTTTTGCCTTCTGTTTTCTGTTACATTGTTTTTAAACTCACTCATTTTCCACTAGGCCTACTGGCTTGAAATTCTGGGACTGGTAAACTGAATTATCTGGATAGGTCCAGGATGGGAATGGCTACTCACACTAGTTTATTTTTGTCTCACTCATGTACCGTACTTTTAGTTGTTGTTGGGGTTTTTTTTTACCCTTTACTGCTTCAGGGTACCCATCTCACAAAATCATCACAAAATACAAATTTATTTTTTCATGGAAGATTTACAATTCTACAAATTCGTTTTCCAGAGAATAAAAACACATTAATAATAAAGGTAGACCTCACTTATTGATCTCTCTTTCAGTGACCATCTAAAGTTACCATGGTGCTGAGAAAGGAGATTTACAACTGGTCTTCAAAATTTTGGACATTGCAGCATTCCAGCAATTATGTGATTGCCATTTGCAATCTTCACAGCTGGATTCTGACAAGCAAAATCATTGGGGAAGCTGTCAGGAAGTCGCAAGTCACGGTAACTTAACAACTGTGAGTGATTCATTTAATGAGCACAGCCAGCAGTGATGTTATAAATTGGCATGGTCATGTGACATCCTGCTTAATGACCACACCACTTAGTCTTAGAGTTGGTGGTCCCAACTGTGGTTAGTAAGGGAGGACTGCTTGTACATTTAAGCTTCATTATTTATTGCCCTAAAGCACAGGTCTGCAACCCGCGGCTCTGGAGCCGCATGCGGCTCTTTCAGCCATCTCCTGCGGCTCCCAGTCCTCTGCCATGTGCAGTCCCCCCAAAAAAGTGGGACTAAAAAAGTTCAACCAATCAATTCAAATATGCAGGGTAGGTGCATATCTCACCTTGTCTCCACTCTTCAGTCAAACCCTGTTCTGCACATGCGCGCATGTACACGCATGCGCACACAGTTTTTGCGGCTCCCAGTTTTTCCTTTTGTGAGGGAACCGGTTCCGAGTGGCTCTTTCACTGTTTCCGGTTGCTGACCCCTGCCCTAAAGGGTACCTCAAATTGAAAGCTTTGGATATACTCTCCTATTGTTTCTTAAAAATGTTCAAGATTGTGGAAAACTATTTTTTTTAATTAAGAACACCTATAATTCATTTTGTTAAAGGGAGAAAATCAAAGAAATAAAAAGATATTCTATCATAATGGAGTGCATGAGCTTGTATGTTAATTGATATATTTAAACACATTTAAATATTAAAATACATTAAAACCTTGTGGCATATTTCATCCATTTTTGGAGTGAGATTTGTTAGTTTTACAATGAGTATAACATTTAGCCTTAGTTTTATATTTAGTCTTAGTTGCAGGGAGTGTTAAAATTCAGTTTTTTGATGTATTGAAGGAAAAGACAGTTGTCCTTTATATGTCTTTTCAATTAAGCTCATATTCTGTCAACTTATACCAAAAGTCTTCTACTTATTATTATTTTTTCTCAACTGTTTGTGACATCTGAGCAGAAATTTGCCAACATCTTGCTTTTGATCTTGGAACTAGCTTGTGATAAATTGAATATTTACTTGGAGAATGTTGGTGTAACAGAAAATTGTTTAAGAAATGATTTGTATAGAACTGAAATCTAATTGTTTACGGAGACTATATCTCTCAAAATTTTAAAATAAGTAACAAAGAATGTAAGTAACCAAGGGTGGGGGAAGGTATCTAAGTTACTTGTGAGTTGTAGCCAAGTGGGTAAGTGTAATGGACAGTGAGAATGTGGGCAGTGAAAACAATCTGGGAGGACAGGAGGAAGAACCACAACCTAGATAAAGGTCTATAAGAGGAATCAGAGTCCAAAGGAAGAATGGGGATAAAGATGGAACCCTTCCTAATCCTCTGGAAAGTAAAAGAAGGGGCAAAATGCTTTCAGACTTTATAAGATTCAGTTATTGTAACCTTGGAATAAAGGTAGTTTAGTACTCAGGGGTTTTGGTTTCCTGTCTGGAATACCTTGAAGGGCTGACAGTAAGTCATCTTAGGGCAAATATGTGCTGGTAGGCAGGGCAGGGCAGGGCATGGAAGAGAAAGGAGACAGTCAACTAGCAAGCAGCAGCAAGAAAAACAATTATGAGCTGGGTCCACATATGCATTCTTTTCCATTTCTTGCTTTATAAATTGTGTGGTTCATAGGTGCACACTTCTTCTGACACCAGGTATTATTTATAACTTGTAAAGGTGATAAGTGATTTATCGCTATAAAAAGTATGTCATGAAAGTTTGAAATTGCCAACAAATATGTGGCAGAGCTGCCCATTTGATCGGCATACATCAAAATGAAATTTTGTTACATAAAGGTCTCAAAGGGCCACCACCTCTGATATACACTCCTTGTTCATGGCCAGCTCAAGGTTCAGATCGTCCATTTTAGTCTCTAGGGAGCGAACAATGGCAAACGGGACAGATGGAAACGGGGCTCCATGTGGATTAGCCCTCAGATTAGCTTGTATTCCTGCAGGACAACCTCGCCTCCTCTCCTTTTTCTGATCCTGTCTCTTCCACCTTTTCCTTAAAGGGGCCTTGCTCCTTTTCGCCCCTGGAGCACGCTACCACCGCCTGAATGTTATTGGTAGAAGTGAATGTTATGAATATTTTATGATGGGTTTTTAAACATAAACCTGTTTAACTTCATAACAATTGTTCATAAAATGACTATTACCCTGACTTTCAGTCCCCAGGATCAACTGTTTCCATGCATCCACTTGTCTTGCAAATTATACTTGTGTTTTAATATACTTGGCCTTTTTTTGCTCAGAAATTTAGTATTAAATCTATCCAATCTCTCACATCCATTAAGTAACAGCAGCACTCCGATCACTTGTGAGAAAAATTAGCAGGATACTTCTGCTATTACTCATTACCACAACTATCAAATTAACATGCTAGTGTTAATAATTAATTACATTGTCTTGGAATAATAATAATAATAATTAATAATAATAATAATAATAATAATAATAATAATAATAATAATAATAATAATAATAATGTTGGAAGGGACCTTGGAGGTCATCTAGCCCAACCCCCTGCTCAGGCAGGAAACCCTATACCATTTCGGACAAACGGCTGTCAAGTCTCTTCTTAAAAAATTCCAGTGTTGGAGCATTCACAGCTTCTGGAGGCAGGTTGTTCCACTGGTTAATTGTTCTAACTGTCAGGAAGTTTCTCCTTAGTTCTAAGTTGCTTCTCTCCTTGACTAGTTTCCATCCGTTGCTTCTTGTCCTGCCCTCAGGTGCCCTGGAGAACAGCTTGACTCCCTCTTCTTTATATTTATAAAGAATCTTTATATTTCCCCAAAGTAAATAAAAAGGATTTTAGGAACATATTGTACCTTTGTGATGGCAGTGAAGACTTTTTCAAGAATAGCATTAGGCTGAGCCTTCTGTGGTCCATTGGCTTGGACTTTTAAGCCTAAGGCACATGGCTTAGCTATAAACCTAAAATGGAGAGAGAAATAAGGAAGAAAAAGAAAAAAAGTAATTAGATACACGTGACTGAATACTTACAAATTAAGCTGATTCTCTTCATTGGTTGCACACAACTCAAATGATGAAATGATGCTGTCTCCAAATTAGTATGTTTAACCAGTGTGTTTAACCTGTGCTTGTGGGTGTTTTGCTTCCCAGCAGAGAGGCTGCCTGTCAACTCCCCCTATGTAATTTTGGTGCCGTGCTACTTTCAGAGTTTATTGTCCTGCAACAGTCTCACGTTTTGCTGGGATAACACATTCTGTAAGGCTTTTGCTAGAGTGCTGGTCTGCCACACTGATCTAGTGTCATATGAATAGTAGGTTTAATTTTTTTTTTAAAAAAAGGTGATCTTGTCTTGCACTTGCTTCCAAAGCAACCTATTGAGAGGAACGTTTTGCCAGATAAAATGCCTGCAAATACAGTACATGCAGATAAATGTAGGAAGAGAGCTATATTAGTCCACGGTTGCCAAAAATCAGAAAGAGTTTGGTAGCGTATTTTCAGCCTAACACATTTCATTAAAAGGCATAAGCTCTTCTGAGCTACAGCTCACTTCATCAGATGCATAGAGTGACTAATGTAGGATTTAAATTGGGGCTGGGTGGGGGAAGGGAAGACAAGATACTGTAGTTATGCAGATACAGGTTACATCTGACAACAAATAAAACAAGTACTTTATCCATTAATAACTTTACAATCAATTGTAAACAGTCAGCAAAGGCCCTTTGGATTTTGTGTAGGACTGCACAAAATAAGTAACAGAAGTTTGGCATCAGAACAAAACAAAATAATGACAAATAATATGAGAGCATTTTAACTTCCTATAGTACTCCACCACAGGCCTCAAATGAGCTGTTTTGGAGCAAAGAAAATTTATCAGCACAATTGAGCAAGAGACTGCTGAATTCTCACAGAGCAAAAGATCTCAAAATCTCATAACAAATACATTCTCAATTGATCAAGCACTTGAAGTCTGTCTCACGGGTGATTCACATCTCCATAATCACCTTGGCTCACCTGTCAATCACAGGTCAGAAAGCCCCAGTGTAGACATAATATACATGGACAAGAAATAGACTAGCTCCAGGTTGACAAAAGAGTTTGACAAGACTGCATATTGACCCCTATACAAGTAGTCCTCAAGTTATGACCACAATTGAGTCCAAAATTTATGTTGCTAAGTGAAACATTTGTTAGGTGAGTTTTTCCCCATTTTACAACTTTTTCTTGCCACAGTTGTTCAGTGAATCATTTCATTTGTTAAGTTAATAACACGGTTAAGTGAATCTGGATTCCCCATTGACTTTGCTTATCAGAAGCTCACAAAAGGGATCACACGACCCCAGGACACTGCAATGATCATAAATGCACACTAGTTGCCAAACATATGAATTTTGATCATGTGACCACGGGGATGCTGCAGCGGTTGTGAGTGTGAAAAACGGTCATAACTCACTTTTTTCAGTGCCATTGTAAGTTGGAACAGTCACTAAATGAAGTGTCGTAAGTCAGGGACCGCCCGTATGCTGAGTTTAAAGGAAATTGGGTTGGCAGAAGATGTGCGTGGTTTGAAACTTGGAGAAAGAAATATCAATAACTTGTACTACGCTGAGAACATTATCCTGATGGCTGAAAATGCAAATGATCTTCAAGCCCTACCATGAAAAGTCAAAGGACATAGTAAAAAAAAAATGGAGCTAAAATTAAATATAAAGAAGAGCAAACTAATAACAATTAGAACAGTCAGCCTTAAAATTGACAATGAAGATACTGAAGTAGAAGACGGTTTCTGCCATTTAGGATCAACCAACAAGAATAAAGGAAAAAGCAGTCAAGAAATACACCACAGATAAGAATTTGGTAAGACAGCCATGAAGGCCACGGCAAAGATATTCAAATGCCATGATGTGTCAATTCTACCAAGGATAGAATTGTGCAAGCCACGTGATTCCTTGTAGCACTCTCTGGAAGCAAAGGCTGATCTTTAAGATGCAAGAATGGAAGAATATTGACACCTCTGAACTTTGCTGTTGGGAAAGACTCCTAAGAATACCATGGACAGTCAAGAAAACAAGGACCTATGGAGAAAACCTGGATTTTTTCTAGAGCTCCTTTCAAACAACTATACTCCATGATAAGACATGGAAGATTCATGGAGTTCATTTGAAGAAAGACCATGTGGGAGCACCAGCCACAGAAGTTAGTGGATATATTCTTTTGGACTGCAAATTGTACTCTGCAGGAAAGGCTGCTGGCTTAGAGTCTTACTTAAAAACTAAAAAAAATACTGGGACACTTGGGAGAAACTGTGTTACTTTTTGCAGGGAACGAACCATATATATCACTAGTAAAGGTGCACTTTATTTCAAAGGCCATTTTGAAGAGGACAGAATATTTAGATCAGCTTGGATTAACCATAGGAGTAATGACTTACTATGAACAAGTTCTATTGTTTTCTTTGCATCTATCTCTATATTTGGATTAGTTTCACGCTTTGATGTGGTCAGGTAACTAAATCAATAAAGTTTCCATTTTATTCTAAGTAAAAATGATAATTATAACAGAGACTCAGCTTTTGTTATCCTAGGGTTCTAATATATTAAAACACAAAAGCCCCAAAGAGGAGAATTATTTCATTTCTTTGATGGGGGGGGGGGAAAGAGGACAATCAAAGAATAGGATTTAAAGGAGCAAAGGCAAAAATGATTGGATTAAGTGGAAAGGGAAATAAAGAAAAAAACAAAAACAAAGGAGCTTGCCTGATGTACAAAATGAAAAAGTACTTCAAACCTAGTAGAGAATCATTGTGTCCCTATATCCCCTGAGAAAAGGAGACCTTGTCTTACAACATTTCGTTTAGTGACCAAATTACAACAGCGCTAAAAAGTGGTTTATAACCAATACTTACACTTACAGCTGCTGCAGCATCCCCACAGTGATGAATCAAAATTTGGGTGTTTGGCAACCAGCACATATTTACAACAATTGCAGCGTCCTGGGGGGGGGGGTGTCATGTGATTGCCACTGGCAACCTTTCCCAGCTGGTTTCCAACCGGCAAAGTCAATGGAAGAAGCTGGGCTCACTTAACAACTGCATCATCCACTTAACAACCGCAGTGGCTTGCTTAACAAGCCCGGCAAACAAAGGTGTAAAGTCAGGCACCGCTCAATTAACAATCACCTTGCTTTGCAATGGAAATTCTAGTCTCAGTTGTAATGGTAAATTGAGGACTGTCTTTACGCATGCTGACCAGACCTTATCTGGATATGCCTGAGTGTTCTGCAAACTTAATCTAATTTCCAAGGACCAAAGCCCGGAAGGTGCAAGGTGGGCCGTGTAGCATATTATTTTCAAGAAAGAAAATAAATATCTAATGCATAGTAATTGTGTCAAGTTTCCGACGTATGGGCTTTTCAAGTGACTCCGAAGCACCGTTTACCTTAAAAGTTTTCTTTAGCCTAATACACCGGCAAATGCTTGCTCGAAGGAAGCTGGAATCTGAAATCTCCGCCCCCTTGCACAATATATTTAAACACAATTCTCCACCTTTCTAATTTTGTCATTAATCATATTGTACAATTAATTTAAAGAATCAAGTTTCCCTTCCCTTAAACAACCTGCCAAGTTCTTATCTTCTTTAATTTCATATGGCCTTGAGGCACAATCCTCCTTCTCCCTCCTCCCAGCCTTAACCCTATCTCTTAAAGCAATACACAAGTTTAACGTATGAAATAGCTTCTTCTTCATCTCTTGTCAAGCAAGAACATTTGATGTTAACAGCGTTGACAAATTGATGTGCTTCTTCTTCATCTCTTGTCAAGGAAGAACATTCGATGTTAACAGCGTTGACAAATTGATGTAAATCTGAAGTCTGGAATCTGTGTTCTAACTACTCACTGTTCCCCTGAAGTATGGCCATTGGTGAGGGAAAATGGGGCTATAATCTAGCAAAAGAGGATTGTAGATTCTCCTGTCGCGCCCCGCAGGCTCGACGCCCAGCGGCGCCACGGGCGCGACACTCACCGGTGCCGGTTTCCTCTGCTCCTGGGGCTCGGGCCGAGAGAACGCCCCAACGGCCGCCGGCTTCACCTGCTCCTCGGGCTCGGGCCCAACGGCTGCGGCAGCGACAACGGCCTCCACGCGTGAACGCCGAGCCGGCTGAAGCCCCGACTGTGCGCACGCGCGTCGTGCAGCCCGGCCCCGCCCTGCCGGCTACGGTGGCCTCGCAGGGTCCTGGGCTCAGCTTCGTCCTGCCGGCTACGGTAGCCTCGCAGGACCATGGGCCCGAACCAGATAGGGAAACGGCCCTTGTGGCACTGGCGGGCGGGGCCTACGGCAGCGGAGCCCGTTTACAAACTACGAGGACTGGGGGCTTGCCAGCCAAGCAGCAGGGTAAAGCTGTGTGTGCAACAGGAGGGAAGGGGCCGGGATCAGGGACGGGTGTGGGGGTGGTGACTAGCGGCGACGGGACGAGCGTTCACGAGGAGACTCACCTGGGAGGCAGAGGGTGCCGGGTGGCGGGGCGTGTCGCAAAGGGAGGTGTTTGGGAGAAACGGGAGTTAAGTAGGGGATGGGCGGAAGTGGGTGCGGCTGGGTGGGGCGTGGGTGTGTACATGCAATGTGTATTTAACAGCGTTGGATGCGGGTAGCAGCCAACGCTGGCTTTGTTCCGTTTGAAGATCGTTTGCTTTTGCTTAATAAACCGTTTTGGAAAACTCAGCTCTCGTCTCGGTTGCTTGAATCTCCTGCTCTCCGGACGAGGTTTGAGATCTCCACCTTGGTGGTAAATTTATTTGTTGTTTATTTATTAAATATGTACCCCATTTAATAAATACTTTCTGGCAATTCTGGCCATTTGTCAACTAGTGATGGCCATCAAGAAAGAGCCTGTTAATTATAGAAACAATACAATGTACGTGTTAAATTCTACCTGAATTATATAATTTGAAAACTATGAAAACTACGATTTCACAAAGTTCAAATTGTAGTGAAACAAAGACTATTGTGCAGAAAGACTTTTTCTCACGTTTCTTCTGATATTTTGTAAAAAAAACAACACATTGTTCTTCCTGAATATTTTCACAGATGATGATTTATTCCTGTTGTCTACATTCTGTTCTCTCTGTCTGTCTAAAGGACAGATTTCTGTCAGAGTTTTGTAAGTGATATTCCAAACTAATCAGATTTCTTTAAAAAAATATGTGTTACTCGGAATAAAAAGCTAATCCATCTGCTAACCCAAGGTATGTTATCTCTCCACCACTCCCGGCCCTAGAACTTAAATAAAAAAGTTAAAACAAGAAACCTCACATAACAGGGAAAAAATCATAATACAATGCATCATTATACAGCATGAAATCTTTGGTCAAATTAAGTCTTTAATTGATTTGCAAGAAGTTTTTCTATTCATCTAAATGAGATGAGACAAGGTCTTAAAGATTAGCTGGAGGGGAGAGGAAGGAGGAAGAAGGATCAAATTCAGATTTCAGTGAAATTTTCTGTATGACCTTAGGCCCAAACTGAAAGTAGTTGTTAAAATCTGAAAAAAAGGTCAATATTTTCAGGGATAGTGGTAGTCCTTGACTTACATTTAGTGACCATTCAAAGTTACAATGGCACTGAAAAAAGTGACCTCTGACTGTTTTTCACACTTACGGCCACTCCATGGTCACGTGATCAGAATTCAAACACTTGGCAACTGACTCATATTTATGACAGTTGCAGTGTCCCGGGGTCATGTAATCCCCATTTGCGACCTTCTGATAAGCAAAGTCAATGGGGAAGCCAGATCCACTAAACAACCATAACTTAACAACTGCAGTAATTAACAATTGTGACAAGATGTAAAAAGGGACAAAATTCACTTAAAAACTGTCTCACTTAACAACAGAAATTTTGGGCTCAATTGTGGCCATAAGTTAAGGATTATCTATATCTGAAGCTACTGTATATCTTCAGGAGTTAACTCCAGGAACAATATATTTAAATTTTAACATTATTTGAAAGGCAATTCCCATCCCCTAATGTAGTCCTTCAGTATTCAGATATTCTTAGTTCAAAAATATAACAATATTATCCTGCTTTTTGAAGTTAAAGGCCCTATCTTAAAACAGCATGATTTTTAGAATACAGGTGTATTGCAAATTCAAAAATAAATACCTCACAGTCAGCTGGCTATCATCTGATGCAGAATCCAAACATAATCTACTGCTTGGTAAACTAGAAAAATGTGGAACAGACAACATCACCAGCAGATGGATCTGTAGCTGGCTGACAAATTGTACTCAATGAGTCATCCTCAATGGCACTACATCCACGTGGACAGAAATAAGCAGTGGGGTACCACAAGGTTCCGTCTTAGGCCCAGTACTCTTCAATAACTTCATCAATGACTTAGATGAGGGAATTGAAGGGGAACTCATCAAATCTGCAGATGACACTAAACAGGCAGGAATAGCCAACACCTAAGAAGACAAGCTCAGGATTCAGAAAGACCTTGACAAACTTGAACAATGGGCTCTATCCAACAAAATGAGTTTTAATGTGGAGAAAAGCAAAGTTTTACATTTTGGGCGGGAAAAATCAAAGATATAAGTACAGATTAGGTGACACCTGGCTCAGAAACAGTAACAGTAACTACTAGCTGCCCGGATAGTCACGGCTTGGAGCAGCGTCGAAATGATGGAGGGGCGAAAACATTATGGTTGCATCTGGGGCGGCTGGCAGCGAGAAGAATTGGAGCGCTGTGGCCACTCCAGCGTGGAGACCATGACCCAGTGGTTGAGAACGGACGCTTTGTGCTTTGGACGGTTGGGAGGCACATACCAACTTTGCGCCGCTAGGAACAAACTATACCAAGTTTATGGCCCAGTAGAAGAACTCTGGGTTCCTGGTTTCCCCTCTACTGGCTTACCATCGCCTAACCCTCTTCTAATGTGGAAAAGATCATTGAAGCCAGTACTTTTCACCACTTTGTGACTCCGCAGGCTATTACTCCTTATATTAATCCGCTGACTCCTTTACCTTTCTCCTCCCCCTCCCCCCCAAGGTTTCAGGAGGACCCGGGCAAATAGCCACTGTGAGAGAGTGGCCTAGTCTTACCATCTGCTACCTCCCTAGAGGTGAGAGCTCTAGGTGGTATGCCTCATCCCGGTTATGTGTTTCAAGCTGCTCCCCGGTTCTGACCGTCGTGAGAGGACGGGGGTTGATCTGTTCCAGGGTACACCCAGCTCAAGTGGCAGTTGAGCTTGGTTAGCAGACGGGGCACTTCCTGCTGATTTAAGACCCTCCCGATCGATCTAGGGATTGCCTTTTTGCCGAACTTACTTATTTTAATAACTATGACTCGACTCAGCTACTCCAGCACAGCCTTGTGCGCCCTCAGGGGTGCCCCCCCTTCCTGGGTGCGACCCACCTCACTTTCCACTCTTCCTCTTGATGAAGGGCCCAATTGTTGGGACCCTGAGAGATGGCTGGGCAGGGATAGGGGCCTCCGTTACAAACCTAATAAGAGGCCTCTGGTTAATTTTTTAGTTAAATTTTTGTGGGGTTAGGGAGGGGGAGGGTTTTCATGGTTGGATGGAAACGGGGAGGATTCCACCAACTGTTGTTCAGGCCAGATCTGGGATTGATCACATGGGGGGGAGCTGGGGCTGGTTGCCTCCGGGGCTCCAGAGCGGGTCGTGGGATTACCTATTCCCACGTTAGGGAATGGCAGCAGGTGTAAAGACAGAGGACCCTATCGACATCTGGGATTGCGTCTCCGCTATCTCCAAGCGGTGAAGCGCTCCGACCCTCTGGTTTCTTCCCGAGGCTCCAGGAGCAAGGATAAGCAGCCACTTGAGCTCCAGCTGGTGTACTTGAATGCCAGGTCCGCAATCAATAAGGCTCCTCTCATTCGGGATCTGATTGAGAGTGAGCATACGGACCTGGCTTGCATTACGGAGACCTGGTTGGGCCCAGAGGGTGGTGTCCCTCTGGTTGATCTTTGCCCACCAGGTTTCCGGGTGCTTCACCGACCTCGGGCTCAGGGTAGGGGCGGGGGAGTGGCAGTAGTTATGAGGAAGACTCTTTGTCCTCAGGAGTCCACCGTCGTCCAAATAGCCGGGTGTGAGTCCCTCCCCCTGAGATGTGGCCCTAGGGCGCAGTTGGGCTTGCTGCTGGTGTACCTTCCGCCTAGTCGCACAGCAGCGGCCCTGCCTGAGCTTCTCGATATCCTCTCGGGGCTGGTGGTTGAGTTCCCCAAGTTTATAGTTTTGGGTGATTTCAATCTACCATCCCTGGGAGGATCATCTGAGTTGGACCGAGAGTTCATGGCTTCCATGACGGCCATGGACCTGATACAAGTAATTCAGGGCCCGACTCATGTGGGGGGCCACACGCTTGATTTGGTTTTTCCATCTGGACGGTGGTTAGATGATCTTGGTGGGGGTTCCCCAATTATTATACCCCTGTCATGGACCGATCATCATCTCCTGAGGCTGGTCTTCTGTTATGCCACCCCACGTTGTGGAGTTGTTGAACCATCAAGATGGTTCCGTCCCAGGTGCTTAATGGACCCTGAGAAGTTCCAGGCAGCACTGGGGTCTCCACCTGCCTCCTTTGCTCACAGCTCGGTTGATGCCTTAGTGGAAGCCTGGGAAAAGGCTGCCACGGATGCACTTGACCGAGTTGTTCCCTTGCGGCCCCTGACCCGGTGCAGATCCCAGTTCGCTCCATGGTTTTCCGTGGAGCTCCGGGAGATGAAGCGTCGGAGACGGGGCCTAGAGAGCTGTTGGAGATCCACCCGATCTGAATCCGACCGATCACGACTAAGATCCTTTACTAGATCTTATCTCGCGGCAATGAGGATGGCGAGGTCTAATTACTTCGCTACACTCATTGCGTCCGCAGATAACCGCCCGGCCGCCCTGTTTAGGGTAACTCGCCCCCTCCTTAATCAGGAGGTAAAGGAGGATCCCTTACAGGGTCGTGCTGAGGAGTTTTGCCAACATGTCGGACAAAATCGCTCGGATTCGGACCGGTTTGGACTCTGACTGGGCAGAGTCTGACGATCAGGACATGGGTGTTCTTGTCGATGTTATCTGGGAGGAGTTCCACCCTGTGACTCCAAAGGAAGTGGACAGAATTATGAGGAAGCTGAGCTCCACCACTTGTTTATTAGATCCGTGCCCTTCATGGCTGGTTTATTCGGCTCGGGAGGGAACACGAAGCTGGCTCCAGGCGGTGATATCTGCTTCCTTGAGTGAAGGTTGTTTCCCCTCCATCTTGAAAGTGGTGGTGAGACCCCTCCTCAAGAAACCTACCTTGGACCCAGCTGTATTAAACAACTTTCGTCCGGTCTCCAACCTTCGCTTTCTTGCTAAGGTTATTGAGAGTGTGGTGGCGCATCAGCTCCCTTCAGTTCTGGAGGAAACTGACTATCTGGACCCGTACCAATCGGGTTTCAGGCCCGGACACAGCACGGAGATGGCATTGGTCGCCCTGGTGAATGATCTCTGGAGAGCTCGGGACAGAGGTTGTTCCTCTGTCCTAGTCCTACTAGATCTCTCAGCGGCTTTTGATACCATCGACCATGGTATCTTGCTGCAACGTCTCAGGGGATTGGGAGTGGGAGGCACGGTTCTTCAGTGGTTCTCTTCCTATCTCATGGGACGTTCGTAGTCAGTATTGGCAGGGGGCAGAGGTCGACCTCGAGGCCTCTCACTTGTGGAGTTCCTCAGGGGTTGGTCCTCTCGCTTCTCCTGTTCAACATCTACATGAAACCGCTGGGTGAGATCATTCGTGGTTTTGGAGTTGGGTATCATCAAATGGCGAGGGTCCGGGATATTTGAGGGAACACCTGCTGCCAGCATCAAGCTCCCTTCGTCCAGTGCGCTCCCACAGGGAGGGTCTTCTCAGGGTGCCGCCGGTTAAAGATTGCCGGCGGGTAACACCCAGGGGTAGGGCCTTCTCAGTGGGTGCACCTGCCCTGTGGAACCAGCTGCCTGCGGAGCTTAGGACTGCCCCCAACCTCCGTTCATTCCGCCGGGACCTGAAGACCTGGCTCTTCGAGCTCTCTGGCCCAGGCTGAGAAATTTTTTAATTTTAATTTTAATTGGGTTTTTTACTGTTCTCAGGGTTTTATTTAATCATTTTTAATTTGTTTTAACGTTTGTATTGACTCTCTTTTAAATGCCCTGTAAACCGCCCTGAGTCCTTCGGGAAAGGGCGGTATATAAATCTAAATAAATAAATAAATAAATAAATAAATAAATAAATAAATAAATAAATATGCTGATACCCAGCTTTTTATTTCGACCCCAAACCACCTCAGTGATGCCCTCGACGTGATGTCCCGTTGCCTGGAAGCGGTTCGGGTCTGGATGGGGAGGAACAGGCTTCAACTCAACCCTGACAAGACTGAGTGGCTGTGCGTACCGGCATCTCGGGATATTCAGAACATTCCATCTCTTTCTATGGGGGGAGAGTTATTACCCCCCCGTAAATAGGACTCGCAATTTGGGAGTCCTCCTAGATTCACAGCTTTCTTTGGAAGACCACATAATAGCTGTGACTAGGGGGGCCTTTGCCCAGGTTCGCCTGGTGCACCAATTGCGGCCCTATCTAGACCGGGATGCCCTGCGTACGGTCACTCATGCGCTCGTGACCTCTCGTTTAGACTACTGCAATGCTCTCTACATGGGGCTGCCCTTGAGGACCACTCGGAGGCTCCAACTGGTACAGAATGCAGCCGCGAGAGTTGTGTTGGGAGTCTCCCGATACTCCCATGTTACACCTCTGCTCCGTGAGCTGCATTGGCTCCCAGTTGTCCTCCGGGTGAGATTCAAGGTTCTGGTAATGGTTTTTAAAGCCCTACATGGCATGGGTCTGGAGTACCTTAGGGATCACCTGCTGCCGGCGTCAACTTCCCTCCGCCCAGTGTGCTCCCACAGAGAGGGCCTCCTCAGGGTGCCGCCGTTCGGAGAATGCCGTCTGGTGGCTCCCAGGGGGAGGGCGTTCTCTGTGGGTGCGCCTGACCTGTGGAACCATTTACCAGTTGAGCTCCGGATGGCTCCCGACCTTCATTCCTTCCGACGCAACCTAAAAACCTATCTGTTTGAGCAATCCGGTCTGGTCTGATGGGTTTTGTTTTAATTATTGTTTTAATGTAATTTATCTTCTGCATTTGGGCACTAGGGTTTAATTTGTTTTCAATTTCTATATTTGTACATTTTGATATTTATGTCCCTGTTCACCGCCCTGAGTCCTTGGGGAGAAGGGCGGTATACAAATCAAATAAATAAATAAAATAAATAAATAAATAAATAAACTGTGAGAGGGACCTTGGAGTCCTAGTGGACAATCACTTGAACACGAGCTAGCAATATGCAGTAGCAGCAAAAAAGCTAATGCACTCCTGGATTGTATAAACAGAGGCATAGACTCAAGATCACGTGAAATATTAGTATCGCTTTACTCGTCCCAGCTTCTGCCAACCTAGCAGTTCGAAAGCACGTAAAAATGCAAGTAGAAAAATAGGGACCACTACGGTGGGAAGGTAACAGCGTTCCGTGCGCCTTTGGCGTCTAGTCATGCCGGCCACATGACCACGGAGATGTCCTCGGACAAGCGCTGGCTCTTCGGCTTTGAAACGGAGATGAGCACCGGCCCCTAGAGTCGGAAACGACTAGCACGCATGTGCGGGGGAACCTTTACCTTTACCTTTATAAAACCCTAGTGAGACCACACCTGGAATACTGCAACCAATTTTGGTCACCATACTACAAAAAAGATGTTGAGACCTTGGAAAAAGTTCAGAGAAGAGCAGCTAAGATGATCCAAGGCCTGGAAACTAAAACATATGAAGAACGGCTGCAGGACTTGGGTTTGGCTAGTCCAGGGTTAGGCAACCTTGGCTCTTTTATGACTCATGGACTTCAACTCCCAGAATTCCTGAGCCAGCCATGCTGAGGGAAAAGGGAGTTTCCAAGCTGAGTCATGCTGTCTCAGGAATTCTGGGAGTTGAAGTCCACAAATCATAAAAGAGCCAAGGTTGCCTATCCCTGGGCTAGTCTAAAGAAAAGAAGAAATAGGGGTGACATGATAGCAGCATTCCACTATTTGACAGGCTACCACAAAGAAGAGAGGGTCAAATTATTCTCCAAAGCACCAGAGGGCAGGACAAGAAACAAGGAGAAACTTCCTAACAGTGAGGACAATTAACCAGTGGAACCAGCTTGCCTTCAGAAATCGGGGGCGTTCCATCATTGGAGGTTTTTAAGACAGTCACTTGTCTGAGATGGTACAGATACTCCTGCTTGAGCGGGGTGCTGGACTAGAAGACCTCCAAGGTCCCTTCCAGCTCTATTTTACTTAATTCATTTCAAAGGTCTAGGCCAGTGGTGGCGAACCTATGGCACGCGTGCCACAGGTGGCACGCAGAGCCCTCTCTGTGGGCACGCGCACCGTTGCCCCAGTTCTAGGCCTTCAGCTGTGTTTTATAAAACCTTTTTGCTTTAGGCCTCCACCGCCATGTGCAAAAAAAAAAAAGTTCAATCAATCAATTTCAACTTCTCACAGGAAAAAAAAGATCTCACAAAGTTGGAATTGATTGATTGAACTTTTTAGTCCCATCCAGTCTGCCGTTACCACCGCAGCCACACCCACCCAATTGCCACACCCACCCAATGGGCCACGCCCACCTGGCACCCGACGATTCATAAGCGGGTTTTGGGTTGCAGTTTGGGCACTTGGTCTCTAAAAGGTTTGCCATCACTGGTCTAGGCTTTCCAAAAGAATATGGGTGGACAGGAAATATTTGCTTATTTACAGTAGACTGGAAACCAGGCTTCTTACATATTTAATAATGTAGCATAAAAATGGATATAGCTAACGTTCCAAGTAATTTCCTTTTTTATTCTTTAATGAAAGACACAGTATACCTTCCATAAAAATCATCAGCATCTAAAAAGCATGGTACCCCTGTTTTTGCTGAGAAAGCATTTTATCCTTCTATATTAGATTTTTTTATTTTTTTTATTTTTATTTTTATTACATTTATATCCCGCCCTTCTCCGAAGACTCAGGGCGGCTTACAAGCTTAGCAGTAGCCTTCATTCTATGTATATGCCTGCTTGTTAGGGCTTTCACACCCCCCCCCAAGCGGCATTATTACAAAGTCAGCTTAATTGCCCCCAACAATCTGGGTCCTCATTTTACCTACCTCGGAAGGATGGAAGGCTGAGTCAACCTTGAGCCTGGTGGGATTCGAACCTGCACTAATTGCAGGCAGCTGGTGTTACTTAAGGAGGCATTAGCCCACTGCTCCACCAAGGCTAGATATGGAGGACATGGATGGAGCTCCGTACAATATAAAATACAACAAAATGTCTAGCCCCATACAATATTCCAAAAGTTGTAGAAGTGTGAAGAAAATTAGCAACAGAATATAGCTGGGGAAACTTGGGATAGCATACCTTAAAATGAGACTACATATATATTGGAGTTAGGTTCAGATGTGTAATCTGAACATAGTTACTTGAAATACAAGCATGTAAGAGCTGAATTGCCAAGTGGACCATATAGTTGACTCTGCTGTCCCACCAAATTTCCACTTACGGTATTTTTGTCAACCATTTAGTGTGTATGTGTGGAGGGGAGATTAGATGTTGGAAGCATTTGATTAGAAGAGAGTAGTAAAGCTGTGATTTTGGAGCTGTCGTAGTAAGGTAATTTTTAAAAACTGGAACAGAATATTTCTAGGAGAGGAGAGAGCACTGAAAAGAGGTTATATAAGACATCCTTTGGAAACATGGTCAGGAAGATATTTTTGTGCAGCTGCAAAACACACCATCCATTTCATCTGCAATTAATTTCCAATACAGTCTAAATCTAACTTGCATTTCCTCACTTTGTCTTTAACATCTGCTTGCAAGTCTGATGCTTGCAGACAGAACCATTAGCCAACTATTATTTTATTCTAAGCTAGCCACCAGCTCAGACTGGAGAACACGAGCCAAACAGGTTCACTCTTTCTCCTTCAAATTTGTCAATCTTTGCATTCGGTCTTTTCCAGTGTCTAACCTGTCATGAAATAACAGCCATTCTCTTTTCACACGCTCAAAAGAAGCAAAAATATTCAATTTTTCCCTAGCACATATACCACCCCGGCATTTGTCAATACAGTATTAGTGTGCATTTGTCTGATGGCTTGCAAAAGCATTTCCTCTACTAGACTGACCAGATTGTAAGAGAAAGGAAAGTTTTAAAGTCAACGGCAAATGCAGAGAAGCTTCAAAGGCCTTTCTTGCACTAGATCAATAAGGTCTCCTAAATATGTTAGAGCAAGTCTAGAACTGTAGCATTAACCTTGCAAAGGCCAAAACTCTGTGTTAAGTCTGGAGTGAATGAATGAAATACAAGCTAGGAGGTGGGGACTGGGATGATATGGAAGACAATCTCCAATCAAAATGAATTATCTATAAGCACAGGAGAGGCATTCTGGCACGACGGGACTATCAAAACCTGAAATGAGAGAGAACGCAATAGCTGCTTTTTTCTAAAGTATTCTGGATGCTACTGGTTTGCTATCTGTAGTATGTGGTAGCCAAGAGCACATACAATGGTAGAAGTGTGGTAAAACTGTCACATGATGTGGCTAATAAATAACCACTTCAGAGAAATAATGTTATACAAAATAACCTCCATTCAGAAGTTTCTAAAGTCTCTGAACCTGTGAATCATGTCCACCAATGATGGGACCAACCCTCTGACAAACCTTATACCCACTATCTTGAAATGTTCTAGGAAAGGTAGTTGCAAAGTAAATGTGCAAATGCAATGGTTTTTATTTTTTCTAATATTGTTTACTTCATTTCATTCATGAACTGAATCTATACAGTATAGCTGGCCATCTCATAAAACATGGACAGAATACAATGGTCAACTTAAAAAAAAAAGAATACGAAAATAGACATTTAAAAATAGAAAATTCAGAGATAATGGAGATAATTAAAACTAAATACATACAACGATACCCTGGAACTCAACTGCTTTGAAACTCATTGAATTTGGTAGTCAATGCATTTTGACATGAAAATTTTGTCCCGGTACTCATTGTTTGCTTGGTACTCAATGCACAATACTCTAAAAGCTTGTTGGTGTCGGCTGCCTTGTCAATCACTTACATTATTCCTTATGGGAAAAATATGGTTTGGTACTCATCATTGTTGATACTCATTGTGCCTCCCAGAAGCAATCAACAATAAATACCAAAGTACACTGCAAATAAAGGCTGAAACAGAGAGAGAGAGAGAGAGAGAGAGAGAGAGAGAGAGAGAGAGAGAGAGAGAGAGAGAGAGAGAGAGAGAGAGAGAGAGAGAGAATATACAACCACCTCAATAGCAAAGCCATCTAAACAGGTTTCCGGTTGCTGGGATCCCCAGGCCTGATGGCCTAAAGATGTCATGACAGACCTCCAGGACATTGAAAGGAGTGGAACTAGCCTAATATCCAGGGGGGGGGGAATGTTCCATAAGACAGGCGCCACAGTAGAGAAGATCTGTCACCTGGGAAATGTAGGTCGCTGGCAGACATTATTCCCAGCATGGCCTCTCTGCCAGATCTGATGGTCAGTGTTGATATAACTGGGGAGAAGTGGTACTTCAGATAACTCACTAATACTGTATGGTTCAGAGTTTATAGATATTGGTATGAATTCAAATTATTTGGAATTTTACCTAAAAAGGATCAACGGTCATGAGAAGTTAATAAAAATTACCATGAACAATCGCTACTTTGCAAACATTTACACCAAGTAAATTGCATTTTCTCTTTCTCTAGCATAAATACAACAGCACGCCCCAATCCCCAGTGACCAAGGTAAGCTTTCAAGAAGAATGGTGTTTGCCTTTATAAGTGATGCAGCAGACAACAGATATACTGTCGAACCAAGAGACATTCCTGTATGATGGCATTGTTGTGGATAATTAGGAGCACTTTACAAGTGCAAACAATTTGTAGAGTATCATTTACTGCTTGCAACAAACACTTTCACTAATAACATATGGTAAGATGCCAACAGAAATGAAGCCAAAAGGGGACTACTAAGAACCAGGAGAAAAATCTTGGTATACTTTGAAAATGTCCAGCCCTTACATGGATAAAAGTGAACATGGATTAAATACGCTCACTACTGAAAAAATGTTCTTCTGGGAAAAAATGGAATACCCTGTTTTTGCTCCTTAGAGCCTAGATTGTGAGGATACGATGCAATATTTTGTTTTGGGTCTTAACTATGTTAGTGTGTTCTAAAGAATCCAGATTTAATATCCTGTTTCTTACTGTTTTTCTCAGAATAAGAGGAGGAATGATTATGTCTCCCTTTGTTGAATATATCTGGCATGTTCATGTTAGCCTTGATCTGCTTATCCTCTGGCACATACTGTCATTCTAATATCCTTATTGCCACTCCGAGGCTGGAACATCTGACCAATAAAGTGGAAATATCAGTTCTCCAGCCGGCACTCCTATTTCCTTTTGCAGGGAGAAAAACCTCTGAACAGATGACTTGTGCAGGGGTGGAAAAGGTGCTCCTTTGATCTTGCCAGGAAAAAAAAAGGAGGGGGAATGGAAAAAATTTCCTAGCAGTCCGGGGAAAAAATGGGAATTCCCAACTGTAGAAAAATGTCCCACTCTAATGTTCAAGAAAAACATTCAAGAACAGCATGTTTTCACATTTCCTCTTGAGCAGGAACAGGAGCTGAGCTGATAATTAGTTAAACCTAGTTTTCACAAGAATATTTGGGAGAAACGAACAATGATACCAAATTCAAACTGGTGTAGCAGTAAAAAAAAAAAACCTGATTCTAAGTAAATAGACAAATACTGAAGGCTATATACATTTTTGTCTATTTGCAAAGATTGAAGTTATAGAACTCAAATGGGAAAATATTATTGATTGGGTTACTGCTAAAAGCCATAAAGTTAGCCTTCGACTGAGTTAATGACTTATTTGAAATTAGCTGAGGCTCTGGCCCCCAACAGGTTTCCATGTGCTGGTAGGCTCTGGGTCTCTCAGCACCTCACGCAATCATTTCATGACCAGTGCTGAGAGAGCTGAGATTGTGGTCACTCAGCAAAAGTGCTCATGTGTGCGTCTCACTTCTATGCATACACTGATAAATAAATGAACACCAAAATAAATTCTGTGTTTGTATCTATATACAAATAAGATTTTAAATTATGACTGTGTATGGTTGTATATTAAAATATACTGTATGGGCAATTTTTCGGTTATAAAAATATATAGGTAAAGTAAGAATGCATAGCAAAGTGAATTTGCTTACTAATTAGTTTCAGTTTGGGCAAAGAAAATTGTTTCCAGGGGGGAAAAAAATCCGTCAACTCTACAATGAGCATGGCTGCAGCCGTTTTTTCCTTCTCATTCTAGGTTGCCACATCTAACGGAGGTTGCCCAGGTGCTTCGTTAGTCAAAATAATTTTCTGTCCCATGGGAACCAAGGTCATCTAGTCTACTGCTCCCATGATCAGGGACTGGGTGTTGCAATGAAAAGCTTGCCAAATGATTATTCTGGGGAACGTAGTTGCTTGCAAAGTTTTGTGGGTGGGATATTAAACTTTGTAATTGGGCAATTGTTACTTGTGTATTCACACTTGGTTTCACTTTTGACCGTGCCGATACTTTGTAACTAATAAACATGTTCTCTGAGGAATTTTCAAGCCTCGGAGTTCTGCTTTATTTGTCTCTGTCGGAATATATGACAAAATCATTGTAGAATTGCAGCTTACAGAAATTACTCAGGCTGCAAAACCAAAGCTTGGCTAATCTGTTACCTGGATTATTTATCCAATTATTATTGTAACTATTTGTGTTCAGGAAATAATTTGCTTTAAAAATTAAATTTACATTATAAATAATAAACTTTAATTTTATTAAATGAAATTATAACATAATCAACATCAGCATAACATAACCAATTAACAAAACCCAACCAGGTTTTGTTACAATGTGTATGTTCATTAGAGACCCAGAGCTAATTATGGCTTCCAATTGAATTCACTTATTAGCAAATGCACGGTTCTTGCATTTATGTTATCTCTTTGAAGGTATGTACCCTAATATTTTTGGAGCACTCCTTTAAATGCACTAGCTGGTTCCTCAGATGTTAACATTTCAAAGTAGTACAAGTAGCCCTTGAGTTATGACCATAACTGACCCCAAAGTTTTCATTGCTAACCAAGGCAGTTGTTATACATCTCGTTTTACTTTTTTGCCACAGTTTTTAAGTGAATCACTGCAGTTGTTAAGTAAATCATGCAGCCGTTAAGCGCATTTGGCTTCCCCCGTTGACCTTCCTTGTTGTTGCAAATAATGCTCATGTGACCCCTGTGGTAGTGCAATTATCAATAAATACTTGCCAGTTGCCAAGTGCCCAAATTTTGATCATGTGACCATGGGAATGCTGCAACAATCGTAAGTGTGAAAACTTGTAAGCGTAAGCCACTTTTTTCAGTGCTGCTGTAACTTTGAATAATCACATGGTTGTAAGTCGAGAACTACCTATACCTTGGTCTCTGCCAAAATAGTAGCTTTGCTCTGTAAAAATTCTGGCTTGCTTAGGATCACAGAAGGAAACTGGTACTGGAGGTAGGTTGCACTGAAAGTTTCTATCTTGGGTCTTCCTTCTACAAGTTTAAAACCTTAATCATCACACCACATTATCGTAACTATAAAAAGTACTACATTTTCAATAATTGGGGGGGATTAACAATGCGTTCCATTCATTTTGTTTCGGTATGCTTTGGAACTAGATGCTAAAAATAGATAAAATATTTTATCTTATAAGCGGTGCTGATAACTATGGACCACAAAGCCACGGAGGGTAGATAATATAGAAAAGTAAAACAAAAAAGGAACAGAAGAAGGCAACAGCAAACTACTTCTATAGTCTCCCAAGGAAACCTCTTGATCATGTCCAAGATAAGATAAGTTAAGATAAGATAACATAAGATAAGATAAAGTCTTTGTTGTCATTTTTTTACTGTGAGCACAATGGCACACATCAAAAATGGAATTTAGTTGCCTGCTCTCAAAGTGAAACACATACGTGACACACACCTAAAGCATACTATAAACAACATACATATAGACCCATACCCCTACGTATACATAACAATAAAATATTAAATGCTCTCCATCTTGGATACATAACGGATGTCCCAGGAGGTGAGCAGAATTCAAATGGGACCATTAAAAGTGCAGCTGCTACTGTGTGTGAAGATTCTCAGTCATACGGGTCATAGTTGTCTCAAAGGTGTTTTTTTCAAAGGTGTTTTTTTCCTGGAGGAAGAAGTAGACATTTTGTTTCTTCTTCATCCGTTCTGGCTAAAACGGATGAAGCTTTTTGGAGAAGAAGCAAAACGTCTTCTTCTTCCTCAGCGAAGAAACGGCCCCAGCTGCCTTTGAAAAAGGACCTTTGGGACAGCTGCTACTGTCGCTGTTAGGAATCTGTACAGTCATAGCTCCCACCTGCTCATCAAGCAGGAGCCGCGAGTCCAGAAGTGCACCAGTTCACTTCTGGTCAAAGTGCAATCCCATCCAGACTCAAAGATAACCAGTCATCAGACACCCCCCCCAAAAAAAACCAAACTACTCCATTTTACCAGGGTTAAGCCAAAGTCTGTTCAGCCCCATACAGATCCTTACGGGCCCCAGGCACTCAGACAACACCACAACAGTATTACTTGCCAGACCGGGGCAGAGATATAGAACGGGATATCACCAGTAGGCTGGTGACCACTGTGCATAATTTGTGCCAACAGACGACTTCAACCAGCAGTTTCGTATGGATGTTAGAGGAAAAGCGAAAGACCCGAGCCCTGAGGCATCCCACATTGTAGGACTCAACCTCTCCTCTTCCCTCCCTGCACCAAAACTGACTTCAACCAGTCCTGAGAAAGGAGGGGAATCAACACAAAACAGGGTGCGAATCAGGCTGTGAATAATTGGAACCAAGCCCACGGCTGCCATAGTGGCCACGAAATCCTGTGATACTCAGACCCTTGGTCCAAAGGTGGCAGGTTGAAATACCCCAGAACTCTTAAGCCTGGGAAACCCCACTGGCATCTCAGACGCGGAGTTGAGGAGCGCAGGCAGGGAGGAGGCTCCATTGCAAGGAGGAAGGTAAGTGAGCGCCAATCTCACCGATGCCTGTGGCCCAGCCTAACAAAAAGGGTCTCACACCTGGAAATGTCTGGGGCAGGGCCTCTGGAGGCAGCCAGAGACTCACAAATGACAAGCGTCACACACCCTACCCCTTTCGTGGCTGATGCCACACTCAAAACCTGGGAAGACCTAATTCAGAGAGGGGAAATAACCCCCCTCCCCTTCAGTGCCTAAACAGAGCCAGGTAAAGTAAGAAGTGCCCGAGAAGTAGTGTTGGCTAGAATAGAATAAAACGAGAGGGATACCCACAGAATCCACAGGATCAAAAGACAGGACCAAGTAGAAAGTGTAACAACTAGAGCCTATTGTTTTTTTTAAATCTTCTATGTGGACAAGAAGGCCCAAAATTTCTGTTCATGAATCTACCCGTCATGTGAGTGCTCCAGTTAAGTCCCAGTCCCTGATGACTTTACTTAAATGAAGTCTGTTTCCTAGTATCATATTAACGTTAAGCATCTATGCCAGGGGTCAGCAACCTGAAACAGTGAAAGAGCCACTTGGAACCGGTTCCCTCACAAAAGGAAAAACTGGGAGCCGCAAAAAATGTGTGCGCATGCGCGTACATGCGCAGAACAGAGTTTGAAGAGTGGAGCCAAGGTGAGATATGCACCTACCCTGCATATTTGAATTGATTGGTTGAACTTTTTTAGTCCCACTTTTTTTTGGGGGGACTACACATAGCAGAGGACTGGGAGCCGCAGGAGACGGCTGAAAGAGCCGCATGCGGCTCCGGAGCCACAGGTTGCAGACCTGTGATCTATGCCTAGAGGAGGAAAGTCTTTGCATATCCTGCTTTATGTGTGATGGCTTCCATCAGCAGAGTTCTGGCTCATGGGGAGGCAATGTAGCTTTTCTACTACCCTTTCTTATAGTGCATTTCTCCAGGGGAGCTACTGTCATTAGAAAGATCTCCAGAGGGGCTATTATTTCTGCATTTACTTTGGTGGTTGGAATGAAATACAATTACAAAATTAAAATAGTCCAATCATATTTAATCTTTGCATCACACAATTCCAATTCAATAATACACAAGTGGAAGCATGTGTATAACATGCCAGCAACACAGCAGACATATATTGATGACAATTCTATGCCATGCAGATTAGTGAGATAAATGAAGAACGGCGTACGTATAATCTAACACAACATATTAAGTTTAATAATGGATTTAATTCACGACTGCCCATCATATCTTTACATACACACACATAACAGAGGGTGAGAGAGAAAAAAGACGGGGGAATTTTCCCAGATGAAAATAAGAGTCAAAACGATTTTTTTCATGAAATCTAACCTGTACTGCTAAGCAGATTGACAGAACTAGGTCAAATACTACTCTAGTGGATCTGGCCAATTTCAGTCAATTGGCTGAAACTGCACCTGAGACCAGCCTTTTAAGAAAATCATTTCTGGAATTCAGATCTCAACACACTATTCCTCTTAGAGACAGGTAGAGAATAAAAGATGCTATATCAATCAGCTCTTTTTTTACCTGACAAAGTGGATTTTTTCCTAAATCTTCTATTATTTTAGTACTAGACAATTTTATCTTGTGAACGTACCCCCTTCGGTGAACAGAACAGGATAGGATGGCAGATAAAATATTAAGACAGCTAATTTGCCAACTAAATGATGAAAGCAAACAAAAACAATTCTATACTTGGCATAATGGTCACGGACCCAGGCAAAGGCAGCTATATATATTATTTTATTGATTTGTAGATAAGGAGAAGGAAAGGTAAATCTTGCAGGAAAATCACACCTGTTTTTCAAGACTTAGCTGCAGAGTCAGAGGTTCTCTTAAGGCAGTAGCACCCAACCTTTTGGGCACCAGGAACTGGTTCCATGGAGTGTGTTTTTTTTCGTGGACCGGAGAGGGCGTGGTTTTGTGTGCTGCCTCTCAAAGGAATTTGATATGGTGTCTAATGATAGGAGGCCCAGGGCAGATGGTACGCAACAAGCTACTGGGGAAGAGCAAGAACTCTTGCAGTGAATAGTCAAGGTGTTAATGATGTGTCTGGAGCAAATCCAGCAGGAATCCCAGCTGTCGTTGCAGCCATTGGTGAAAGCAAGAGTCGCACTTGTCAGGCTTAAGCCCAAAGACGCCACAATGAAATCCAATTGACTCTAGTTTGCTTATACCTAATAGACAGAATCTTGCCAGAGCAAAGCTGTAACCTTCTAAATTAACAGATATACCCTAGGAGATTCTAGACATGGCTACTTTGAACCTTTTCCTCCCTCCCCCACCCAGTTCAGGATTGCACAGCCTCTTGTTTGGGGCCTCTCTCTGGAATGTGTTGTCTCCTCCATGGGAAGCTGTGATGCTATAGCTGGACACGGCCGCCATGGACATCTGGAAGGTGATCTCTGTCTTCCGTGTCCAGTTTCACTTCGCTGGTGGACCCTGGAAAGGGTCAAAAGTCGTCCTATAGGGGTGACCAGCAAGGACGGGATCTCCGTTGGATCGCGAGAGGGCGGCAGCCCTTCCGCTTGATCCAGGGCAGCCCTCCAAACCGGCAGACGAAAGACTGGACATAGTAATATGGCTCATCACTAGGCAGCAGACAGCCAAAGTCACACTTACCATCTGTGATGCTATTGCCAAGATTTCACCACCACCCCGAACTCATCTTGCTGCACATTCCATCACAGCGCTACACAAAGATACATTGTATAGCAATGTGGAATGTCCAAGGAATGAGTCGGGATACATTATATGTCATCAAACAGGAGATAAAAACCATCCTCTTTGACATCAAAATGAGCTACACTGGATAAACAAGTTATTTCCAGTCAGAGAAATTCACTATCTATTGATCAGTACATGACACCAGGAAAATGTATGGAGCATTTATTACAAAAAAAAACAAAACCCACCCAAGCAGTTAAAATCTTCTGGGTGATTAATGATTGCATTATGATCATCCAAATCTGTGCCAAGCTCCTCAAAATCACAGTTGTCCAAGTCTACACCCAACAGTTGATGTGACAGAGCTTGACTTGGAGGGTCTCTATGCCACCACTGAAAAAACTCTGAAACAAATGCTTCCAAAAGACCTCATTTACATACTGTGTATTTTCAATGCAAAAGTTGGCAACTAAGCAGAAACAGGCATTTCTGGCAGTTTTGGACTTGGGGAGAGAAATAATGCAGGTTATTATTTAGTTCAATTTTGCCACGAAAATAGATTTCAAATCACAAGGACCTGGTTCAAACAGCATAAGTGTTGCTTATACTCTTGGACCTCACCAAATAAACTGCAGTGTAATCAGATCGACTATGTCGTTTGTAGCCATTGGTGGTCCAGTTCAGTCCTCACTTTCAAGACATAACTGGGTGCTGATCTGGGTGTCAATTATGAATTTTTGGTGGCTAAGATCAGAGTGAAACTATACAATATCAGAAAGACAGTACCACCAAACACATTTGATATCACCAAAATCCCTTCCATGTATGCAGCTGAGATGAGAAATAGGCTTGAACTACTGGATACTGCTGAGAAAGCACCCAACGAACTGTGGGAAGAAATTCAATTGCCCATCATTTGAACAGCTGTCAAACACATATCATACAAGAACCCAGAGTAAAACCCCGAGTGGCTCTCAGATTAAACCGTCAGAATAGCCAAGCTACGAAAAACAGACAAAGTAGGAGGCAAATGGGAGGAAGCAAGGAGGTGAAATGTGGATTTCCAAAGAGCAGCAAGACAACAAAGAACTGGGAGCAGTGTTGCAAGTAGCTAGAAGAGGACTGCGTAAAGGACCACACCAGGAATGCATTTGCCCAATCAAAAGAATTCAAAGATGATTTATTGCTCATAAAAGCATCATCAAAAACCAACAAGGTCAACAAGACCAACAAGGTGTCAAGAACAGATAGCGAGAATATACAGAAGAGCTATACAGCAGCAAACAGGAGGCCCAGCCTACCAAGGATGATGAGGAAAGGTTGGAAACTGATCAAAGAGAGAAGCAACCTGGAATTAAGGAGAACCTTCCTGAAAGTAAGGATAATCAACCAGTGGAACAGCTTTCCTTCTGAAATCTTGGCCGCTCCATCACTGGAGGTTTTTAAGAAGAGGCTAGACCAGGGGTAGGTAACCCTGGCTCTTTTATGACTCGTGGACTTGAGTCCTACGGGAGAAGGGCGGTATATAAGTTTAATAAAATAAAATAAATAAATAAATAAATAAACTCCCAGAATTCCTGAGCCAGCATGGCTCAGCATGGAAACTTTTCCCTTTCCCCTCAGCATGGCTGGCTCAGGAATTCTGGGAGTTGAAGTCCACGAGTCATAAACAAGCCAAGGTTGCTTACCCCTGGGCTAGACATTCACCTGTCTGGGACAGTATAGGTTCTCCTGCTTGAGCAGGGGGCTGGACTAGAAGATCTCCAAGGTCCCTTCCAGCTCTGTTATTCTATTCTATTCTATTCTATTCTATTCTATTCTATTCTATTCTATTCTATTCTATTCTATTCTATTCTATTCTATTCTATTCTATTCTATTCTATTGTTTTTTAGGAAGAAGTCATGTGGGCAGTGAGCCAACTACCAAACAACAAAGTGTTGATACCATCTCCATAGAATTGCTGAGGCTTGTATCACCCACAACTATCATAGTCTTGAGCAAGAAAATTTGGGAAATAAGCATGACCGCAGGATTGGAAATGGTCAGTATTCATTCTGTTGTAAAAAAAAATGCAACTTCAAGGAATGCTCCAATTATCACACAATTGCTTCAATTGCCCTTATTCCTCATGCTAGCAACATTCTCCTTAAGATTATATAATGATTGGCACTGACCATCAAAAGGGAATTACCAGATCTTCAAGCTGGTTTCAGAAGGGGTCATGACACTTGTGATCATAAAGGTAGTTGTTGACTTATGATTGGTCATTTAATGACTGTTCAGAATTATGATGGCCTAGTTAAGGGTGATCTACAGCCCTAAAACATTTCTGGCTATCATACATTGTTATGCCTTCCCCTGCAGTCATATGATTACATTTCTGGCACTTGGTAACTAGTTCACATTTACGACTGGTTGCAGCATCCATTGGTCACATGTCTGTGATTAGTGACAGTTTTTGCTGGCAAAAACGCCCATTTGACAGTTTTTGCTGGCAAAATGCCCATTTGACAGAATGGATTCAGACTTACAGCAGCATGATTCACTTAACAACAGCTGCAAACACATTCATAAAATCAGGTATTGTCAAGTGGGTACCTCAGCTTATGACCATCACAACTTATGGCCATCACAACTTGACCAAAATTCTGGACTATCTGTATTACAAATCTATGCTAGATCAGGGAAAAATCTCAAAAATATCAAACCAACATTTACATCTGCTTTATTGATTCCAAGAAAAGCCCTGAATTATGACAACCTATGGACAACCCTAGAAGATTTGGGGGTGCTAAAACATCTGGTCAAATTGTTGCAGTTGCTGTACACAAATTAGGAAACCACTTTGTGAAATATCTGAGTGGAGACACTGACTGGCTAAAGATAGAGAATGAAGTGTGACAAGGTTGCATTTTAAGTTTCACCTTATTCATTCTGTATGTGAAGTGATCATGAGGAAGTTTAATCAAATCTTGTATTCATTTTAATAATTGCAACAGAATTAATTTAATAAACTGTCACGATATAGGGAACTTAGGAACAACTTTTGTTTTTTGTCGCTAATACCCTCTTGTGTGAGTCTAGGACAACTCGCCACAACCAACCTGCCATGGGACAACTTGCTGTGGGACAAGAGTTACACTCTTATCAAAGTAATGGTGGAATAAAATCTTAAAGAAAGGATTCAAAAGGAGGGACAAAATGAAGTGTAAATGACCAATAATTAAACTGAACAGTTGAATTGGCCTGCGGTGAGCTGGCCGTGGCCAGTTGGCTGCAGCAAGTTGTCCCATTTCACTTTTATGTTGTTCTCCTTTTTTTCTCCTTGTATATTCTGTTTAGTTCTCTTATTTTATACGCTGTTAATAATAATAGGGAGCACGATAGCTCAGCAGTTAAAGACTCTAAGCTCGTCAGCTGGAAAGCTGATACCTGGGTTTGAGACCTGATCACCGCACAACAGGGAAAGCTCCCATTCCTGCCGCAGCTCCTGCTCACCTAGCAGTTCGAAAGCCTGCAAATGCAAGTAGATTAATAGGTACCACTTTGGTGGGAAGGTAACAGCATTCCGTGTGCCTTCGGTATATAGTCATGCTTGCTACATGACCATGGAAAATGTCTTTGGCAACGTTGGCTCCCTCAGCCAAGAAACAGAGATGAGTACCACTACCTAGACTGGACAGAGAAAACTTCACCTTTACTACTGTTAGTAATTTTTTTTTTTAAAAAACCAAACCTTAAAATCTAACATCTTGCTACAGTATCAGAACCAAATAACTATACGGATATACCAGCTCACAGAGACAATGAAGCAGGCAGCCCAGCAGATAGGACAGAATTAAAATCAAACATCATCACATACGTGTCCTTTTTCCAATGGAAACCCAGACTGATCTCACAGCTGCTATTGAAACAGCTGCCACTGTACCCAGGAGCTACTTCCTCACCAAATATAATGATAATTTTAGAAAATTCTTTGCCATTCTTGCTCAGTGTCAAATGTGCAGCTTTCTTTCCTCCGCCTGAATCCATGTAGGGATGTGTATGAACCTAATGACGGAAAAAACAACAGGCCTTGATTTGGTCAGTTATGCTAATTTTGTAGCACACCAATGAAAGCATGTGGGGTGGGGGGCTGCTTTGTAACTGTGTACTCATTTTTCTGCAGCCAGCAGCTAAGGAACTGAACGTCTCTTCCCCTCCCTAATTCCATTGCAGGTGATGTTTCATATTTTTATATTCTTAAAATGAGCTCCCAGCGATACATATGTCTTGTAGCCTCCTTTTTCTGAAGATAATTTTGGTTAAGAAAGAGTGAGAGATTGGCTCAGAATTATCCAATGGGCTTTGTGATTTCCTTGTCCTAACTCAGGGGTAGGCAACCTCGGCTCTTTTATGACTTATGGACTTCAACTCCCAGAATTCCTGAGCCAGCTCCCAGGAATTCTGGGAGTTGAAGTCCATGAGTCATAAAAGAGCCGAGGTTGCCTACCCCTGTCCTAACTGAACACATTGATTACATCACTATCCCTGTTCTTTTAATATCCAGTGCAAACACTGTTGCTTCAGTTTCAAAGAAGCCACAGTACTATATCAATTTTAGACTCAATTTAGCAACTCTTCCCTCTTACATAAAAGGAAACATATGGAGCTTGTTAAGTAATGTGCTTCTATACAATTCTTATGTGCAATTAGTCTTGTGAAAGACTAATTACTCTAAAACATGACAATGAAAGCTGGAACTTCACAGATGTAATCAAAAGAAAATCTTCGATGAAGTACATGCAGGTAACACAAGATCGAATACTTACTTGGGAGTCTTCCGCTGAGTTCAGCAACACATATGCCAAAGTAACCATGGTTAAAGTATTTAACAAAAAAAAAGTACAACAATTTTGCCAAGAAAAATGAATCATGCTTGCTTATTAACAGTTCTAAGGCAAAAAAGGCCACAATCTGGAGCTTCTGCTACATTGGCATTACATGATTTAAGCAACAGAAGCGTTTAAGGGGCACTAGTGTGAGGAATAATGAACTGAGATCACAGCATCTCATAAGTATATACTTATGAGATGCTGTGATGTCAGTTCATTATCCCAAAATATATGGTGAAGTGAGCACCATTAAATGCTATATCAATTCCAGGACTAAAAGAAACTAGCAAAAGAAATTAAGAAGGGAAAGTCCTTTCTTCCAAAATGCTAAAAGGTGAATGCCCACCATATTGCATTTATATGAATTTCAGTAGCTACTGAACATATTTGCAAATTATGCTAAGCCACATTGAGACTTGATTTAACATTTGACAAACCTGGAACATCGTTTGGACCGTTGTTTCTCATCCTTCCCCCCCCTACCCTCCCACCTACCTTATTTTACTTCTGTTTACACCCTGTGCAGATCTCATTAATGGATCTCATTACATGGGATAGTAACTGATGCATCTTCTACACTGTAGCCCGTAAATCATGGTTTATGGCTTAGTGGGATAAGAATTCCTAAACAATTGTCTTTTTTGTTTTTGTGCCTCTGTGTCAGTGTTGACTCCTGGTGAGTACTTGAACTAGTTCTTGAAGTTCCTAGGGCTGAGAGAGAGGGACTACTAGTCACCTGGCTGGTTTCATGGCTAAGGTGGACTAGAATTCACCTTCTCCCAGTTTCTAATCTCATATTTATATCACTACCCCAAATGGGTTCTCATGTTTTACTTAGAAACCATAATTAACAAAACCATAGCTTAATATACAGTATCTGAACTGTGATTAAGGATTAGTTTATGGTTTGACCACCATTAACTACTCAGAAAATTGGAAGAATAAGAATGGCTGCACAGTACAATCTTGCTCCAGTTTCTTTTTTAGGTATATGCCAACAGACCCTGTTCCCTGCCCCAGTTGCTACACAGATAGCAGGAAGGTTGAGAAATCACGGCCATCAGCACCTTATTACAGTGTATTATCTTGGACAGGTACCCTGAATTTCATACATGTGTCTCTTTGTGTATCAGCAGCAACTTGTGGAAACCAAGGCACATATACATTCATACAGACAGCAAACTCCACTTCTAGAGAAAACAATAGACCTTATATATGATTGCTTAGAAGAAATTCTCATTACCTTCAATATTTTCAAATAATTATGCAAGTAACATTACAACGAAATGGTGTCTGGGGTTTTTTTTTTTTGGAGGGGGTAGTGCTTTTGAGTCAGTCAGGATCCCTGGTGACTACCTGAACTAGTCCTTGAAATTTTCTTAGCAAAGTTTGTCAAAAGTGGTTTGCCCTTGCTGCTTTCCTAGGGCTGAGAAAGAACGCTTGGACCAAGGTCACCCAACTGGCTCTGTGCCTAAGACAGGACTAGAATTCATGCTCTCCCAGTTTCTAGCTGGATGCCTTAACTACTGCACCAAAATGGTTCTAGGATGCTAGCAGACACAAATTACAGTCAAGAACATATATTGATTTTGATACCTATTAGAATTATGAAGATACAAGAAGCAAATTTCATCTGAAGTGGGGAAACAAAAATGGACCTAAACCTGTAAGAAACCAGGGGAGGCTGATAAAGAAGGAAAGTTACATGCATGGGCAATAGTTCATAATAACAAGACCGATTATTAACCCAGAATCCACCTCTCTAATCACATAAGATGATCCCAAAGAGGCATTCTTATTTAAGTATTTTTCAGATGCAAATTTACATATGCATCGCTTGATTTAGCAGCATGTTTTTATTGCAGAACAAATGGAAAGTGGCATCAAGGAAGAATTGAAGTGTTGAAATAAATTCCAGAGAAAATATTTCCTGGGAATGGGGAAAGTATGTGAGGGGATGTTGGTTTACTACAAATGCTGTTTACTTCAAATACTGTGGCAAATGTAAATCTTTTCCACTTGCAACCAAACTCTTTTAATTTGCAGGTGTGGCATTATGGAACAGTTTTTAAACTGCAACACAGTAATTCTATATGAAGAACCCTTTATTAGACCTTCAGGTTCAAAATGAATGTAATTGTGCTCCATGTAGAAACTGTTCTTAATGTTAAGTTTCAACCCAAGTTTTGCACTCTCCTTCTTCACCCGCAACAAGAGGCTCTTTAGTTCTTCTTCACTTTCTGCCATTAGAGCGGTATCATCTGCATATCTTAGGTTGTTGATATTTCTTCCGGCAATCTTAATTCCAATTTTTGATTCATCTAGCCCTGCCTTTCTCATGATGTGCTCTGCATATAAGTTAAACAGGCAGGGCGACAGTATATAGCCTTGCCGGACTCCTTTCCCAATTTTGAACCAATCAGTGGTTCCGTGTCCAGTTCTCACTGTTGCTTCTTGGCCCACATATAGGTTTCTCAAGAGACAAATAAGATGGTCTGGTACGCCCATCTCTTTAAGAACTTGCCACAGTTTGTTATGATCCACACAATCAAAGGCTTTAGCATGAGCTTAAATGGACTCCAGAAGATGGTAGAGGACAGGAAGGCCTGGAGGAACGTTGTCCATAGGGTCGTGATGGGTCGGACACGACTTCGCAGCTAACAACAACAACAAAGAAACTGTTCTAGCACCTTGGCTTAGAAAAGTCTCAGTGCACCTGGCATGAATTGGTTTTCTTAGGTTCTACAGGTGCTTGCAAAAAGAGCTCCCTTAATGGTAGGATACATTTTTCATGAGTTAGGTATCCATCCTGATCTAAATCAGAACAACCTATGGTACTTTAAACCACATGGGTGGAGGCTATTTTCTTCCACCCAGCCTATACATTTCCAATAGAGACGTCTACTATCGATGTTACTCATTATGCTAGCAAGACTTACTGGGCAATAACGGGCTGGAACATTTTTAATTCCCTTCTTCCAGATAGCTAGACAAATCAGTTTTCAGGGTCCCTTCCAAACATTTCCCCCCCCTTACTTCTAGCGAGAAGCAGCCCATCTGTTAGCAGAAGTCCCTCATAGAAATGTGTCCCATTATCAAAAATTCCAAACAATTCTGATTGGCCCCATCTATAGTCAAATGTTCATTTCTAGCATTCTCTCTCCCAAATCCAAGTCCTTCAGCAGGAAGGAAAGGAAAACGAAACATCCCCGATGCCCCTAAGCTTCCTCACCCTTCTGCCCAGTGCCCTGTAGCCCCTGGCAGCACCTTCAATGGTACGTCTGGCTGTGCTGTTTGTTTCCACATAGTACAGTAGGAAGAAAAACTGGTCAGTGGGAAGATCTCAGCAGTCTGGCTCATTCTGGCGTTCTTTTTGAAGCCTGTGTTGTATTCTTACCCCAAGATGGAAGCTTGTATGAGCAAAAACTCTCTTACACAAAGAGCAAAATGGGAGCAGTCACACACTGCATTAAACCGTGATGGAGCCTGTTTAATTTTTATCAGCATCTTGTGGGAACCAAGGAACTGGTTTATAAACTTTGGCTAGCACAATCTAGGAACTCAATCAATTATGCTTTATTCAATAAACTGTTATTAACTATGAATGCAGTGATACACAGCTATATGGAAAAAAAGAAGTAAGCTTTCTATGGTATCTTGGTAGGAACTAGATAGCGGAATGCTCCTAGTAAATACCAGCTCAAGTTCTTTTTCCTAAAATATAGTGGTTGTATGCCAGATCGATATAACGTTTGTAGATATTTAAAAATTTTATTTTTATTTATTTCTTCAATTTATAGGTCACCCAACTTCTAAACAACTATGGATGGTTTATAACCACCACCAAAGAAAACCCCTATCATAAAAAGAATACAATCAACTGGAAGAGCAAAATATCAAAATAAAAGCAAAATAGATCAGCACAAAGTGGAACAATACAAAATAACCCACCCACCCCAAAAGGAGAGGGGGCAATCAAGGCCTGGTAGAGTAAATTTTTCAATAATTTCCTGAACAATGTAAGGCTAGGAGCCACAGAAATCTTTGGGTGGAAATAATTATATATACAAAGAGAAGTGTATAATTTTTGTTTGACTGAAAAATTAAAGAAATGCAAAAATATTTTCTTTCTTGCAAACATGATCAGAGTCTTAATTTTATATCACACTATTGAAATTACTATCATATATTTATTGCAACTTATAAATCAAACGATAAAACCATCAATGGATCAATGGATCAATGGATCAATGAGTCAAACTAATTCAATATATTACAAGCTACTAAAAGTACAGTTTAACAATTTTTCAAAAATCACTATTTTCCAGAGACAGGGGTTTTTTTCCTATTTCATTGATTTACATAAAAGAAATTATTGGATAATATCATTAACATATTTTACAAGTCTCTTTTTTTTAAAAAAAGTCATTAAAATAGTTGCCTAAAATAGTTTGCTTTAAAAAGCAAATAAAGTATAGGTAGTCCTTGACTTGCGACCAAATTTAATCCAGAATTTATGTTGCTAAGTGAAATTTCTTAAGTGACTTTTGCTCCATTTTACGGCTTTTCTTGCCACATTTGTTAAGTGAGTCCCTGCAGCTGTTAAATTAGTAACATGGTTGTTAAGTGAATCTGGCTTCCCCATTGACTTTGCTTGTCAGAAGTTCTCAAAATATAGATCACATGACCCCAGGGATGCTGCAACCGTTATAACTGTGAACCAGCTGTCAAGAATCTGGATGTACATCATGTGACCATGGGGAGACTACAATGGGCACAAGTGTGAAAAATAATTATACGTCACTTTTTTCAATGCTGTTGTAACTTTGAACAATCACTAAACAAACTGTTGTAAGTTGAGGACTACCTGTATTACCAATTTGTTGAGAAATATGCGGTTAAACACAATGTAATAAAAGTCGTGCTGGAATTTTATCCCCAGTTATTCCTCCATTACAGATTAAAGCTACTATAGTAGAAGTTTACTACCGTAATTTCATAATCCAGTACCATTTTCTAAAAAGCTACTATAGTTGAACTATATCTATTTCATATTCCACTATCATTTTATTCCGTAGATTATTTATAACTGATTCCTGGAATGCATTGAAAGATCAATTTTCATCTAGCAGCTATGTTTACAGAACATATAAGAAGATAAACTCCAATCTTTGGATACAATGCCATCTTGTATCTGTCACTATTTGTTAATGAAAATCTTAAGCCATAGTTTTGATTTACAAAAAACTCACTTTGTAACCAAAGTATCTCAATCCAGTTTTTATTTCATTTTATTGCACTTTACTTCACTGCATTGTATAGTACTGCATTCATTTTTTTAATAGTTAATTTTATGTTCCTGGGCCTACCCTATGAAATCCAGACACGGAAGCTTTGTTCATGCCGTCACAAATACAAAGGGAGGAGATTTTAGTCTTGTTTGAGAAAAACAACATTTGCCTCTTTATTTAAGCCAATCAACTATCAATTTTGCAAAGCCACATGCCAAAGCCCCAAATAATGCTGAGATCCAAACTAGAGAATAACTGTAGCATGCAGAAGCCATCATTTCATGGTTTGGGAGTTGTTAAACTATGGTTTGCCACAAAAGCATACTACATTTCTTGTTTCCTCTCACAAGCACAAAAATCCATAATGTGTAAAGCTATACTTTCTCATTTACCCAGTAAAGAATGGTTAAGCAAAAATTGTTGCATGAATGCAGCTTGTGTAATACTTTGCATACACATTATATTTTCCTGTCTTCTTGTTTTTAAATTTAAAGATAGGATATGTGGGATATGGACAGGCCAATGGAGAAAGAAACTGGTACAGTTTAGAATACAGTACCCTTTTGCATTGGATCATCAGATCACAAGCTGCATTGTCACTGGATTTACACATAATGCTAAATCATAATGTGGTGTTTTTTTGGGCTGTGCTTTAATGTATTGTATGAATCCAGCCACTGTGTTTATAGATGGTAGTTTATGGCTTTATTAAATAAATCATGCTTAAGTAAACCATGCTTTTGCCTCTGAACCAAGCCTTTGAAGTAGTACCTTCCTCTTCCAGAAATTTTCAATCACAAAACATTAACATGATCAGAATTCTGGAGAGGAAGCATCATCATTTTGTTCTGTCCTTAAAAATTACACAGCAGAGACTCAGGACAATCTGATAAGGTTTATAGATTATGCTAGGCTACTATACATTGTTTGGCTTTGACTTAGCAGTGTGTGAATCTAGCCACTGAGATTTGTAAACAATGGCTTACGGCTTAAAATTGGGAATTAGTTGACAAATCATGGTTAAAACTCTGAATCCAGGCATCTGCACCAATGCTGCAAATATACAAGATTTGCTAAGGTACCCTTATAAATAAAATTATCATTTCAGTTTGATTCAGTTTCCTATAACATTAATTTAAAAATAATTTTCATCCTGAGCTGATTAAAGTTCAGCATGTAACCCTAAACCTAACACATGTAGTTTTCACATGAATTTCCCATCCTCCTCATGCAAACATTGAAAATCTGAGTATCCAGCTCTTTATAAAAAGCAATTCATATGAACTGTATAAAATTACTAAAGATCAGTTACTTCTGAAATGGAATCATACTACTGAGAAGAAATCCTCCAACAGCACAATGCCTAAAACAAATTCCAGCTCACAAAGTTTACCTTCCATTGTAGACAATATGTTCCACCAACAAAGTGTTTGCTTTTTATGTGTAAAGAACAAAATAAAATTACTGGATATTCAATTTAGTTAATAAATAAAAGGTAACTTGTTCCTTTCCAGGGCAAGCTGTTATGCAACAATGAATCTCTGGTTGCCTAGCTTTAAAACAAAGGGAAAAGGCGCTGTTTCAATAGCCTGTTTCTCATCTTACATATTCCAAATAAATTGGTTGATTTCCAAATACTCTTGTACTTATAATAGCTCTCTCCTGTCAATACCTGTTCATGACATGACAGTGTTGTCAGTTTCACTCGTTCTATTATGATTATTTTGCCATAAACTGAAAATAAGGGACAAGAACAGAGTTTGTTCAGGGATATCAGAAGAGAAGATGTGTGCTTGCGATTATGAATTACCAGAAATGTTCTTGAAAAATGGAGACCAAAGAATGTGATTAGAGATGAGGGACATAAATGTACCTGAAGCATTACCCAAAGATGAGCTCTGTTGCAACCGGTATAAGGGGTGATGAAAAACATTGCTGCCTTTTCTCAAAAAGGAATTATTCCGGGACAAGGAGCACTAGGGGATAATCTTTCGGTATGACTATGCTGAGCAGACATCTCTAGCACTGTTTGGCCCAGTCAGACCTTCAGCTGCTAGATATCAACACATATTTTTCAGCTAGACAACATTTTTTTCTCTTTTCTGTACTTTCTTAAACAGGGCAATCCTACAGTATGTGGAAAGAAAGGGAGGAAACAAAGCAGGAAAAAAATTTCTTTTCCGATACATTGCCAGCTTATGGTGACAGGTGGGTGGAAGGCATAGTTTGTTTGTTTTTCTTTTCTATTTGACTGTTTTTGTACCTTCTTACTTTCTCCTCCCACAGCTTCTAATCAAAGGAAAATGAACTATCAAGGCTAGCACAGTTCTTCTTCCACAGAGACTAGAAAAATACCGGATAGTGTGGATCTATCACTTTCTGTGTTGGCTCACCTCTGGCACGTGTGTGACTGTCAGAGTATCACTGGCTACAGACTTTTTGGCAGGGACAGGAAAGAGGCTTGCATGATCCTCTCAATACTGAATCTTTTTTTTTTAAACAATGGAGAAGGTAGAACTTGAGAGATCGAATGGCCCTTGGAAAACCCTATCATGGAAACATAAACTGCAGTCTAGAAGAAACAGACTTTCTTTTCAAAGCACTTTCTTACCTGTTTTTATCTGTTGCTGCTATTCAGAGGAAGGCTTTTAAAATAAAATCTTAAAAAAGCACGTAATATTTAAAGAAAAACAGTAAGTGATAAAGGCCTTTCTCTTAAGGAGCTTCTGTGAAATACCTTGGTTACATTGGGGAAGCAGACAAATCTTTTTTTTTCCCCCAAGGACTCAAACTGAAAACAGAGGAGTGGAATGAAGATGATGATTTAGGGGATTAATGGTAGAAATCAAGTAATAAAGAAAAAAAGGGTCCAAACTGTTATCAACCTCATCCTTTTATCCTCTAGTATGTCAGATTAAGAAGCTTTGTTATATTATACTGTACACAATCAGGATATTAAACAAATCAGTGACAAACAAAACCTTAACAATTTGGGTTGACTATATCACCTGGAAATAAAAAAGTAAAATTCTAAACAGTATCAACCGTAAGGGATTGGGAAAAGAATTGTGCAAAAGTGTATCTTAAGCAATTCTCCAACAACCAACAACTCTTTTTGCTATATAATATCTTCATTATATGGCTTGGGTGACATTAGCAGCACTTTACCAGTTTAGATTAGAGGACCAGATTGTTGGGGGCAATTAAGCTGACTTTGTAATAATGCCGCTTGGGGGGTGTGTGTGAAAGCCCTAATAAGCAGGCATATACATAGAATGAAGGCTACTGCTAAGCTTGTAAGCCACCCTGAGTCTTCGGAGAAGGGCGGGATATAAATGGGATTAAAAGGAAAAAAAAAGAAAAAAAAGATTAAGATTTAGGAACTACAATTTACTATTGCTAATTCGATCAACAGACATTTTACCTGTGGTAAATATTTTTTTTTGAGTTGAGGACTAAAACCTAACAAGAATTATAGCTTAATTATTAATGCAATCTAGTTTATGACAAGACCATATGGCTCTTTTAGTAAATTCACAACCTTAATCCTTTTTGCTTCTGAACTATATCAACAGTATACAAATCACTTGCTTACAAAAAGTGGAGATTTACTTTTTAGAACTGAACAACATTGAAAAGTTATTCAGGATCTATTTTGATCCGGGACTCATGACTCTATTTGCTTTTTACCTGCTTGAAATTCTGTAGCATCAGCCTGGAATTAAATTAGTTTTTTTTAAAAAAAACAAAAACAAAACAAAACACTCATTTAAGGCTATGAGTATGTAAAGAAAGCCTTCTTCTTTCCGATGGACTTTATAATTTCTCCTTCCAAATTCTGCTGTTGGAGTCTTTTAAGGGCCTACCTGAAAGCACATCCCACTGAATCCTGCTATCTTTATCTGAGACACACAAAGCCATGAGGCTGTTGAAAAGAAGTTGACTGAGCTAACAAGAGGCAGAGTTTCATTTTCCAGAAGCATTACAGTATCACTTTCCTTCTCCACAGGGGTAAAAAACCACAACAATCCCCATTCTTCCAATCCGATGCTAGCGGGCTGGCTGATCAGACTGTCAGTGAAATTTTGCTTTCGAATGCCATCCTGTGGGGCATCTTGCCCATCCCCAAACTGCCTGCCCCGATACCGCCAAAGAGTATTATATGTATCTACAATGAACTCAGATGCTCTCCAGCCCCCCAAAATAAATGCTTTTTATTTATTTATTTATTTATTTATTTATTTATTTATTTATTTATTTATTTATTTATTTATTTTTATTCCATTTATATCCCGCCCTTCTCCGAAGACTCAGGGCGGCTTACAAGCTTAGCAGTAGCCTTCATTCTATGTATATGCCTGCTTGTTAGGGCTTTCACACACACCCCAAGCGGCATTATTACAAAGTCAGCTTATTGGTGGTGGTTGTTGTTCTTGTTTTGCTTTACAAATCCAACCATCACCCCGGACCAAAAAAAAAAAAACCTATGTAAGGCAACCGCATTCCCACCCACCCCCCTCTCCTCTTTTTCTTCAGGGAACTTTGAGCCGTCCAGCCCAGCGTCCTAACTCCAGAGGCTAAACGGGGCAGGCGGGCGGGCGGGTGGGGGGGGGGCAAGATATTGCCATAAAGGTCCTTTTTCCTACCGCCAAGATATAACAGCTTCAGGCACAGCCCAACCCAAGAGGCCACCACGCCAGCCCAAGCGAGCCCGGTTTCCGCCCGTTGGCGACGGGAAGAGCGGACCTTCCCCCCCATCGGAGGCTGAGGCGAGATGGGGTTGGGGAAGAGACGAGGGAAGGCGATGCCCAAGGTAAGCCTCTCCTCACCTTTCGAAAAGCATGCGGATGACGAAGATGCCGAAGGCCAGGGGAAAGGCTAAGTAGAGGTCCTCCACCTGAGGGAAGGTGGCTTCCTCGGTGTTCTTCAGATCCGCCCAAGTGACATTGTGGGGCAGCCAAAACCTCTCGTTCCAGAACCAAGCCAGGATCCCTGCCATCTTTGCTTTGTCTGGCTCAGCCTCCCCGACAACAACAACAACTCCTTTTTTTTCTTTTTTTTTTGCTTTCCTCCCGCTTGCCGCCGCCGCCGCCGCCGAAGAAGAAGAAGATGCACGGGCGCGCGCGGGTACCCGCCGAGCTTAATGTGCCTTAAATCTGGCCGGTCAGCGCTATTGATGCTATTCTAAACCCCTCCCTGAGCGGCAGCGGCGGCAGCGGCAGCCACCGCCAAACTGGGCCCGCCCAGCCTGCCAGCTTGCCGGCTAAAACGAAGAGGCCGCCCTGCCTGTCACGAGTCCTTTTTTTAGGAGGCGCCCTCTGATTGGCTGCTGGGATTGTCAACCAGCCGGACGCGGGCAAGTCCTAACGCTCCCGCTGAGGCTGCTTCGGCCCTCCCCTTCTCCCTCCCTCCCTCCCACACCCCCCACCCCCCACCCCCACACACCCCCACACACCCCACACACACCCCCCAACCAGCCCGAGCTTTCCCTGTTCGACCGCGGAAGGAACGAAAGGATGGATTCCGGGCCGGGCAGATTTTCCTTTCCTTGATGAGTGCTGGAAATTGGGTTTGGTTTGAAACCTAACGCGGGGAACGTGTGTGTGGGGGGGGGGCGGAAGCGGGGGGAGGGCGAGATCTGACGGGGTGATTTGCGTTACTTGCAGCGAATCGAGCCTTCTCGCTCTTTGCAAGGGAAAAAAAAAACAGGAAGCGTTTGCCCGTTAGGTTGGGAATAGGGGTGTGTTTAGGAGTGTGCGTGTGTATGTGTGGCGCGGGAGGGGGGAGGGAAACCGAGATTGGTGGGCAAACCGCTGGAATAAGGTCGCATGGCGGAGAAACGTAACGGGACATAACGAAATGCAGGAGCCCGTCTGGTTGGAGCAAACTACGGAGCCCGTTATGGGTTCCCCCTAAAAAGGGAAACCGGTGTGCGTAGTTTTGTGCTTCTGTGCCTAGTGGAGCTGTAGGATAGTCTACCCCAGAGGTAGGCAACCTTGGCTCTTTCATGACTGGTGGACTTCAACTCCCAGAATTCCTGAGCCAGCATAGCTGGCTCAGGAATTCTGGGAGTTGAAGTCCACCAGTCATGAAAGAGCCAAGGTTGCCTACCCCTGGTCTACCCTTTCCCTCAAAAAAAAAAAAAATGAGGTCACAACAGCCGCTTTGGCGACAAAAGTCAGTTGGGTCCTTATGGGGGGGTGCTCTAATTCCCACTGCATTGAGAACATTAAAACACAAAACCACGGAGTAAGCCTGTACTGTCAAAATCATTTTTGCTGAATGAAGAAAACGCCTTTTAAACACCTTCTAATCAACCGGAGTCCTAAGGGTAGGAGGAGAGGCCAACTGACTCAGCTACAGCGCTTATGGATAAAGCTTAGGCATCCCCGGCGGGAAGCAAACATGATATAAAACACGTTGTTGGTGTTTTTTTTACCCTCATGAGGCAAGAAGAGTTGCACTTGTGGCAGATGCTGGGAGATTGGTACAGAAGGGAGTTTGCAGTGCGACATCAGGGCCATCATTCTGACTCAGTTCCTGGTTTGGTGTGTCTTGATAAGGATTTAATTGCATGCTAACTCACCAGCTGTGTTCTCCCAACACACTTAGCACCTATAAAGAATTCATGATGGTGTCCCTGAGGCTATTTTATTATATGATTCATTAACAGGGCAGAAATCTCCCTGAAGCTCGTGGTGTTATGTGAATCTGGCGTGGCCATAATTGCTCATTTTCAGAAACTAGAATTTAAAGACTTGTTTAAGTTTCAAATGTGGGCTATTCTTCAACCCAAATAGTGTTTATTTACCTCCTAGAGCGATACAGGGTTTCCCTCATTCTACTAGCCACTCAAGACACAGCATCAAGACACAGCATAAAACTCACTCTTCCAGTTGTTCCTGCTATAACCCTTGAAGCATATTGGACAGTCATTCAGTCCTAGTGCTGAAACTTCTCCACTATTCTTTTTTTTTAATTAAAGAGTTTTACAGATACATTTTAAACATAAAAAAACATAAAAACCCATCACCCCCCCCAATTCCCCCTCCCTCTCCCTCCCCCCCCCCACTTCCCAGAGCAAATACAGGGTATTGACCCTAACAATCTCAAACTATAATATGCAAACTATAATAACACTTTAAGTCCTATCGCACTTTAACTCTCCTTAAAAATAACTAAATAATAACAAATCTTCTAAATCTAATACTCATTCAAATGCTAAATGAAACTTTTAGGTCCCATATTTATTCTGGATATAATCAATCCATCTTCTCCATTCCAAAATATATCTGTTGCGAATGGTCTTTCAAATATGCTGAGATTTTCGCCATTTCTGCCAGGTTCGAAACTTTTAAAGTCCATTCTTCTATAGTAGGCAAATCCTCCTTCTTCCAATATTACGCAACCAAAAGTCTTGCTGCCGTTATTAAATTCAGCATCAATTTAGTTTCTATAGCAGTAGAGTCAATAGTAATACCCAGCAAAAATAATTGTGGAAAATTTTTATCTTTTTCTTACATATCTTCTGCATATTCCACCAAATTTTAATCCAAAAAGCTTTTACTTTTTTACAAGTCCACCATATATGATAATACGTTGCATCATCCACAACCACACCTCCAGCATTTAGGCTGATAATTTGAATACATAGATGCCAATTTCTTAGGATCTAAATGCCATCTATAAAACATCTTATAAAAATTCTCTCTTAAATTTTGTGCCTGTGTAAATTTTACATTTCTGACCCATATTGTTTCCCAAGTATCCATCGTTATTGATTCTTGAATATTCTGGGCCCATTTTATCATACAATCTTTAACAAGTTCCATTTCTGAATCTAATTCTATCAATGCATTATATATCCTTCTTATATGTGCAGGACTTTGATCTCTAATTTGTTTAACCAAATTTTCATCTACTATAGAAATACCAACTTTCTGATCCTGTTTCCATCTAGCTTGTAACTGCCCATACTGAAACCAAGTTTGTACTATCTTTTCTTCTTTTAAAATATTAAATGGCTTTAATTGCCAGACATTTCTTTCCAATCTAAGAATTTCTTTATATGTAGTCACATCATGCTTAAATCCCACATTTATATTTTCTATTGCATGTTTAGGTATTGCCCAAATTGGAATTTTAAAGTTCAACTTATAACGATATTTTTTCCACACTCGCAACAGGGCATATCTTAATATATGTGTCTTAAAAACATTATCCATTTTTTTATCATACAATAAATAAGCATGCCAACCATATAACAAATCATATTCTTCAATATTCAATAATCTCTCTTGTGTTGAATTGAACCAATTACTAATTGATGATAATACCGCAGCTTCACAGTATAATTTAAGATTGGGCATTTTAACACCACCTCTTTCACGTGCATCTTGCATTATCTTAAGTTTAACTCTCGGTCTCTTCCCTGCCCAAACAAATTTATTAAGACCTCTCTGCCATTCCTCCAAATTTGAATCTTTTTTAAGTATAGGTATCATTTGAAACAAAAATAAGAATTTAGGTAAAACATTCATTTTCATAGCTGCAATTCTTCCCAGTAAAGACAATTGTAGTGTTTTCCAACTATCTAATTCTTTTTGTATTTTTAACCATAACAATTCATAGTTATTTTTATATAATTTCGCATTTGAAGCTGAAAGATATACCCCCAAGTATTTGACCTTTTTAACTATTTCAAATCCCGTTAATTTTCCTAAAACTTCCTTTTGTTTTTTGGTCATATTTTTAGACAATATTTTAGTTTTTTGCCTATTTACCTTAAATCCAGAGACTTGTCCATATTGTAAAATTATTTCCATTAAATCTATAACCGATTGAGTTGGTTGACCTAATGTAATAACCAAGTCATCCGCAAACGCTTTCAATCTATAATCTTGATCTTTAATTTTAATTCCCTTTACTTTCTTTGATTCACGTATCTTAATCAACAATATTTCCAATGTTAAAACAAACAATAATGGCGACAACGGGCAACCCTGTCTTGTACCCTTTTCAATTTTACAAGCTTCTGTTAGGCTACCATTGATTATTATTTGAGCTGTTTGTTTTTGATATATTGCTCTAATAGATTGTAAAAACTTGTCACCAAACTCCATTTTCTCCAAAACTTTAAATAAAAATTGCCAATTTAATTGATCAAACGCTTTTTCAGCATCCAGAAAAATCAGCGCTGCAGGGACTTGATTATTTCTTTCCAAATATTCTAATAAATTTACAATATGTCTCCAGATTGTATTGTTCTAAATAACTCTTTTAAAGGCTCCACCATTTCTGATTGTAAATTTTTATAATAAATAGCTGATAAACCATCTGTTCAGGGTGCCTTACCCATTTTTAATTGTTTGCTAAAATAATTTCTTCAGCAGTTATCAATTGATTCATCCCTTCCCGTTGCTCTTGCGTAAGTATTGGGATATTCACATCCTGTAAATAACTATCCATATCTAAACCCTGCTTTATATCCCTAGCATATAATTTAGAATAAAATTCAACAAAAGCCTTTTTAATGAGACCTTGCTGAAACACCTGTTTTGCCCTTATATTCTATCTTATCTATGTTACGTGATCTTTGTTTTTTCCTTAATAAGTAAGCTAACCACCTACCCGGCTTATTAGCATTGTTGAAAGTATTATGTTTGGCATATCATAAATTAGATGCTACTTGATCTGCCATTAACATATCAAACTGTCCTCTTAGCAGATTAATTACTTCTTTCAACCTCTTGTCAGATGGGTTCAAAATAAGAGCTTTTTCTTTCATCTTTATTTCCTCCTCTATTTCTTTACGCTTATATTCTGTCGCTCTTCTTCTTTTCTTCCTTTAACTTCTGAAGATGGTGGTGAACCTGCTTTCAAAACATTAGAATAAAAATCACGTGCCTTCAGGACTGTATTAAGACGATATCTTACTCCAGCATAATTCACCACAATCCCCATTGGTATCTCCCATCTGAACTGAAGCTGTTGTTTTTTTAATTCATCTGCCAAAAAAACAAAATCTTTCCTTTTTCTCAAAATTCTTGGGGGAATCTCTTTCAGAATCAAAACCTCCTGATTAGCCACTTTAAATCTATTGTTGTAAAAAGCTTGAATGATCTGATTTCTGATCTTTCTCTTTGTAAAGTACACAACCACATCTCTTGGCAGTTTCCTTTGCCTAGCAATCCAAGAATTAACACGGAATACTTTATCCATCTCCACAAAAAAATCTTCCGGTTGAATTCCCAAAATAGGCGCCAGAGCATCCACCAACATCTCTTCCACATTTTCCTGTGGATTTTCTCTTAAGCCTCTAATCACTTTAGATATTCCTCCTCAGTATCCAAACAATCACTTTCACTTTGAGAAGAGAAAAAAAAAGAAAAAAGAAAAAGGACACTTTCAATGCTTGTTACAAAGAATCACTCAGGCGCCATCTTTCCATCCTTTTTAAAATTGAAACAGGAAAAAAGTTAAAGTTCCAGAGTTAAAGTCTTATACTTGCTGTTTATATTGCTCCCGCATCCGCTCCGCCTGCATCAATTACTCCAAAAAACAAATCCAGCAGGGGTGGATTCAGCGTCTTGTTCTGCTTAAAAGCAGAAAAATCCTCCGACCTGGAGTGTTTCCGGGCTTCGGGGGAGCTCTCACCCTTCAAGCCCCAGAATAAACATTCTGGGGCTCTAGGGGAGCTCTACCCCTACCCAGAGACTCCCCTTCCCCTCTTCGCCCGAGGGGAAGGGTTTTTAAGCCGCGGAACAGCTGATCGTCGGCTGCTCCGCGGCTTTAACAAAATCGGAAGGCTGGTGGTCGATTCCGACCGTCCTCGACGCTGAAGCGCCACCCGGAAGCCCCACTTCTCCACTATTCTTTACTGGAGTTATTTTCAATTGGATGGCATGCTGAGCTTCAGGTAAATTTTTTAACTTGGACAAATAATCACAATGAAAGTTCAAAGAGGAGTAAAGATTAGTTCGTAAGCTTTCTTGTTATTCCTTTTGGGTGCACTTGCAGCATATATAGGAGCATGGTCATAGTCTTGAAACTTAATCTAGTCTGTTTTGAAATCTGTGAACTAATATGACATTATTACACTACTCTTCGAAATTGTTGGTTCTTCATCCTCAGTTGCTACTATCGAACTAAAAGATGTTTTGCACAATATATTCTGCAGTGTATTTTTTCAAAGCAGGTGTATATTTAAGTCCCACTGTTAAAGCAACTCTGGGCAGTATACATATATATAATAATATTAATACTTCAAAGACTGAATCAGAGAAGAATACAAATGCTGTGTTAAATCACCCTGTTTAAGAACACCAGAAACAGCTGTTCAAGTCTAATTGGACTTGCTTGTGCTTCCAACAAAGTAACTGTCTTTAAACCTCTGAGAAATCCAGAAGGGCACTCTTGAATATGATAATATTTCCTTTTGAGAAACATATGTGAGTCATGATGTCCTTTTTATTGGAAGAGTACACACTGACCAGTATTCATGCTGGTGGCAGCTTCCTATGCCATTATCGCTCCTAATGGCTGTAGATACTAAGATCTTTTCCATACACAAGGACTGTACTGATCTGTATTCTTATGCTTCTACAGCTTCTGGAGGCCTTTATAGGCTGCACTAATTAATTTTTGGTTCAGCTGAAAATAAATCTTTTTGCTGTGGTTTTCTCTGGAACTATGAAGTGTAGCTATTTTCCATTTGTGTGAACTCTTACCTTGATCCGCTTCCTAGCATTTAGGCCCTCCTTTCTTGAACCAAAGTGTCATAGTACCTTGCTGCCAAGCCCTGTTATTCTGAAGTATTCCAATAGTAGCTTTGCCATTTTCCCTCATCCAGTCATGCTTTCCCTTACTATAAAAACATATCTAGTGAGAACGGAGAGACAGAAAGCTGCTGGAATTTTTGTTTTCTGCTTCCTACTGGCCAGCTGGATGACCCTCTCCTTTATTCTCCACAGCCTAAGGGGAATAGCAATAAAAGCATTACCATGATGGAGTGAAAGTGTTTGTGGTGCTATGAAAGTGCTCTGTTAATTGCCTGTTCGGGTCTTTTGTTGTTCTTCCATTGCAGTTCAAGTCTTTCTTTTGTTGTGTTTTCAAGGAATCCTTTTTTTTTTTACTATGAATGGAATTTAATTTGCAGACTAATTTTTTAATGCTGCATGTAGAATTAAATAAAACCCAGAATTGTTTAAATCTCCATATATTTTAACTGCAAAATATTCAAGCATTTTGAAATGTCTGGCATATTGATTGCGTTTCAGAATGTACACAGTGATTCCTGCAGGTTTATTTGATTTCTAGGAGAAATGCTTGTAAAATATGCTTGTAAAGACTGATTTCTACAACTCTGACATGGTGGTTACAGGAATTCCTTGACTTGTGACCACAATTGAGCCCAAAATTTATGTTGCTAAGTGAAACATTTGTTAAGTGAGTTTTTGCCCCATTTTACGACTTTTCTTGCCACAGTTAAGTTAGTAACATCGTTAAGTGAATCTGGCTTCCCCATTGACTTTGCTTCTCAGAAGATTGCAAAAGATTATCATAACACTGCAGGACACTGCAACCGTCATAAATATGAGTCAGTTGCAAGCATCTGAATTTTGATCACATGACCAAGGGGATGCTGCAATGGTTTTAAGTGTGAAAACGATCGTAAGTCACTTTTTTCAGTGGTGTAACTTTCAACAGTCACTAAATGAACTGTTTTAAGTCAAGGTCTATCTTATTTGGCATTCAGACAACATGATAATCGTCAAAATCATGCTTAACGTAAGGGGATAATGGGAAGTAAGGTGGCCATGAACTTTGTGGCTTAGAATGTCATGCAAACAGCCAATAATTGGTTATGAGTGCATGCGGGTGGTAAGGTGAGATGGGGCTGCAGTCTTAAAATTGGGTTTGCCAATATATGTGACTAAAATGTAATTTGCTAGTTTATTGCCAGATCTGTGTCCAGTAATAAGCACATATTTTTGCTTTGAGCAAAACAACTAACAAACAGAATGAAAACTTAATAAAAGATGGACCAAGAGAACATGGAAACAATGGTTGCTAAGATTAAAAAAGGCTTAGACAGAATATAGTCCATTTGATGAAGGGTAATTCAGCTGCCTTTAGAAAGCTATGGGCAGAAATTATTTGATCACAATCATGGGACGCAGAAAGCAGAGCTGATCTGTTCCTCATTGAAACCCACAGTTTTCCTTGTGTTTTGATCAGGGACACACAAACAAAATCGTGGTTTAATGAATAAGGCCTAATTTGTTTTAATTTGACGTACACCTTTTAAAATAGTGTCTACACTGTGCACTGCTGTGACTGCCATTTTGATTTTCTGATACTCTGCCCCACCCCCATCTCCTGGCTTTTTTATTTGTTTTGATAACACAGATGGGAGTAGCATGGCCGTCTTGTCCTTCAGATATCATGATTTTTCCCTCTCAAAAACACTTGGATTATAACTGATTAAGGGCTTGGAGACTAAAACTTAATGATGAACGGTTGCAGGAATTGGATAAGGCTAGTCTAGTGAAAAGAAGGACCAGGGGAAACATGATAGCAATGTTCCAATATTTGAGGGGCTGCCACAGAGAAGAGGGTGTCAGTCTAGTTTCCAAAGCACCCAAAGGCAAGACAAGAAACAACAGATGGAGACTAATCAAACAGAGATCCAATCTAGAACTAAGGAGAAACTTCCTGACAGTGAGAACCATCAACCAGGGGAACAGCTTGCCTTCCAAAAATGTGGGTACTCCATTGCTTGGAGGCTTTTAAGAAGAGACTGCACACATACCTGTCTGAAATGGCATAGGGTTTCCTGCTACAAAAGTGGGTTGGAACAGAAGACCTGCAAAGTCCCTTCCAACTCTAATGTTCTGTGATACAGTTTTTGTACTATTTTATCTAGGTGATTTTAAAAATGGCTTTCTGCCTGCCTGCCTCCTTTTGTGTGTGATCATGTAAGTTGCTTTGGGAATACATACCGAGAACTATATGTTTGGGTTTCACTGTTATAATTGAGAAAGAGAAAGTAGACAAATCTTTCCTTTTTAAAAAAATAATTTATTAAAAGTTTTACAAAGAACACAAAAACTAAGAGAGTAGAAACAGTAAAGAAAGAAGAAAGAAGACAAGCAAAAGTCCAGAAAGAACGAATGAAAAAAAAGAAGCTTCCAATTTCCTTTGCAATAAACGTTATTACAAATTTCAAAATTATTTCTTACTCTATAATTACAAAGCACACTATTTTCTATTCCCATTTTTTCCTAATTATCAAATTTACAAATCATAAATGCATTTTTCATTTTCATGCAAACAGTCTATAAGGCAGAGGTGTCAAACTGCCGGCCCGCGGGACAGATGCATCACGCCAAAACCACACCCATCCCATTGCCGGCAATGGGAAAAAAAGTCATGATACGACACGTCACGTGACGTCGCAGGTTTGACACCTGTGCTATAAGGGGTTTCCAGTCAGCCATAAATATAGATATTTTTTTCTCTCTAAGCAGAGAAGTTAATTTAGCCATCTCCACAAGTTGCATCATCTCCACCAACCATTCCTTAATTGTGGATAATGTTGAACTTTTGCATTTTGGGGCACATAAGAGTCTTGCTGCAGGTGTTGTTTCGAAAAACAGAGTTCCAGGAAAACCTGTATAAATCTCCCTAACTGGAATGTGTGGAATGTTTATTTTAAATTTATTAACACATAGGAAAAATTAAGAGATCTTGCAAAAAATGAATGATCTAAATGACATATTAGAGAAGCAATAATTTCCAAATATATACCGGTATTTATTTTATTGTTAATTTATTATATTTGCAATTTGGCCTAAATGGGGGTAAGTGTAGATCACCATAATTTTGTTGAAATCTTTCCTAATATTGTACTTGAATGGATTTAGTACCAACTAGTATTTACAAATTCTAAGTTTAGATGATATGAAAAGCAAACTAGCAAAGATAAAAAATTTTCTAACCATTTCTAACCTGTTACTTCTTTATTCTAAGATGAAATACTTCTGTAAGGTATTTTTAAAGGAGTGTTTCATATTCAAATGAAAAACAAAGTAGATGGGTGGGGTATTCGGTCCAGCATTTTCCTATTCAAAATATAAGAGCTACATGGTACTTGTTGAAGTTTCCAACAAAAATGTAAAATGAGTCAAGTTTTTAAAAAGTGTGCTTGAGATATCTGCCCACTGCTGGACTACCTGAATATTACTGTCCATTTTGTGAACTATTAGCTTGATTTACAGCCTGCATTCATACATAATGTCAAGCCAGGTTTTTAATTGATCTGTTGAATATGTCAATATGGCCTGGTTTGCACATAAAACTAAAACTGATGTAGCTTTGTATATGCTAAGCAAAATCAAGCAAACCAAGATTATAGCATAGCATTGCTGTATGTTTCAATCAGTCAGACCTTATGTCTGTTATGGCTGCTGTGGCTTACTTTAAAATGGATTTAGGCCATTTTAGTTTATCAACCATAGGTTATGCTTAGCATTGTGTGAGCCTAGCTAATTCTGCCCTATTTGGCTAATGGTAGTTTATTCAGTAAATATGCAGTTGCTTGCCTAGGCATATTGTGTAAGTTCAGCCACCGCATATCTAAAATAGTAATACAAATTTACAAGAACATGGTGAAATACATTATCTTTCTGCTAATGCGTTCCTATTAAAAATAGTTTATTGTATATCTTCATATAAGATATATTTTTGAAACTATCATCTCCTTGATTAAATAGTTTACATTTTTGTGGTCGTAATGACATGTTTATGTTATCAGAGATATACAACTTATATTTGTTGATTACAGAAGCACAAAATGTATCTGTCCTATCAGCTTATAGTACGACCTGTGTACATTGAGCATTGAACTAAGGATTGCAATCTAAGCACTTCACTGTATTAAAGCAAAACAAGTGGGACAATTTTACAAAAAATATTGATTTAACTTTTCCTAAATCTTTACAGAAGAAGATGGCATGCTAAGAAAACAATCAGGAAGAAGACTGGAGGTCTTTGGCTGAACTGTAGGCTGAAAACCAGGCTGAAATGCTATTAAACAAAGGATTCTTGGCATGGACTGATTTCCAGAACCAGCCTATGAATAGATGGACAAAGTCAGAGGATGTGCACCATCGTATAGCACTATAGCAATAGCACTTAGACTTATACCACCCCACAGTGCTTTGCAGCATTCTCTGAAAGATTTACATCAGCATACTGTCCCCAACAATCTGGGTCTTTTTACTGACCTCAAAAGGATGAAAGGCCAAGTCAACTTTGAGCAGGACAGGATCAAACTCCTGGCTGTGGGCATAGTTTGCCTGCAATAATGCATTCTAACCACTGCGCCACCACGGCTCTTATTCTGATCTATTAGGTGACTCCAAAGAAGAGGATACTATGGTTCAACTCATGCTTAAAATCATTCACGGTCCTGTTTCCGCCACACTCTGGACCAGTGCCTGAAAGGTTTAGGGATGCATGAAGCATGGGAGTGAATGGAGTTAGAATCTAAGAATATTTAGCTTTACAAGAGCTATGGAATTTTGATAGGATGTATTTTTTAAAAACGGTGCAAAGAAAAGTTTCAAACAACTTGATCAAATTCTGTAGAGTTCTTTTGTTCTTTTCTGTCTACATTTGAGCTTGATTCTTGATGATTAAATCAACATAACCATGCAATTTCTTGGCATTAGTAACCACTGTCTTTCTTCCAGGAGTTATTTTTACTTTCCCGTATAGCCCACAATCCCAGTATTTCATAATGATAACTTTTATCATCCAAGTACTTAACTGTCTTGACCTGCTTAGCTTCCCAGCTCAGACAGAGCTGGCCAGCTGCTGCCACCTACTGGCAATTATTTTCAAAAGATGTATTTCCAGCCCTGCTTTTTCCCCCTTCTAATGAGTAGAATAGAAATAGGAATAGGAATAGAATAGAATAGAATAGAATAGAATAGAATAGAATAGAATAGAATAGAATAGAATAGAATAGAATAGAATAGAATAGAATAGAATAGAATAGAATAGAATCTGGAAGGGACCTTGGAGGTCTTCCAGTTCAGCCCCCCGCTCAAGCAGGAGAACCTATATCATCTCAGACAAGTGACTGTCTAGCCTCTTCTTAAAAATCTCCAGTGATGGAGCGCCCATGATTTCTGGAGGCAAGCTGTTCTGCTTAATTGTCCTCACTGTCAGGAAGTTTCTCCTTAATTCCAGGTTGTTTCTCTCTTTGATCAGTTTCCAACCATTGTTTCTTGTCCTGCTCTCTGGTGCTTTGGTGAATAACCTGACCCCCTCTTCTTGGTGGCAGTCCCTCAAATACTGGAATGCTGCTATCGTGTCTCCCCTATTTCTTCTTTTCTTTAGACTAGTCAAACTCAAGTCCTGCAGCTGTTCTTCGTATGTTTTAGTCTCCAGGCCTTTGATCATCTTAGTTGCTCTTCTCTGAATTTTTTCCAAACTCTCAACATCTTTTTTGGGATATAGTGACCAAAATTGGCTGCAGTATTCCAGGTGTGTTCTTACTAGGGTTTTATAAAGCAGTACTAATATTTCGCATGATCTTGATTCTATACAACTAGGATTGTATTAGCTTTTTTGGTGGCTGCTGCACACTGCTGGCTCACGTACACTAGGACTCCAAGGTTCCTCTCGCAGTTACTGTTTTTAAGCCAGGTCTCACCTAATCTGTACTTGTACCTTTGATTTTTCCTGCCTAAATGTAAAACTTTGCTTTTCTCCACATTGAAACTCATTTTGTTGGCTAGGGCCCATTGTTCAAGTTTATCAAGAACTTTTTGGATCCTGAGTTTGTCTTCTGGGGTATTGGCTACTCCTGCCAGTTTGGTGTCATCTGCAAATTTGATGAGTTCCCCTTCAATTCCCTCATCTAAGTCATTTATGAAGTTATTGAAGAGTACTGGGCCTAAGACGGAACCTTGTGGTACCCCACTGCTTACTTCTCTCCATGTGGATGTAGTGCCATTGAGGATTACTCGTTGAGTTTGCCAGCCAGCTACAGATCCATCTAATGGTGATGTTGTCTTTTTCTGTCTTACCAAGGAGTAGGTTGTGGTCTATCTTATCAAATGCCTTACTGAAATCTAAGTATACTACGTTCACAGCAATTCGCTGGTCTACTAGTTTAGTCACTTTATCAAAGAATGAAATAAGATTGGTTTGGCATGATCTGTTTTTAGCAAACCTGTGCTGGCTACTAGTTATAACTTTGTTTGCTTCTAGTTGTTCACAGATCTGTTTTTTGATTATCTTTTCTAGGATCTTCCCAGGTATTGATGTTAAACTGATTGGTCTGTAGTTTCCTGGGTCCGTTTTTCCCCCTTTCTTGAAGATGGGAACCACATTAACCCTTTTCCAATCCTCAGTTATTTCCCGAATGCTCCAGGATTTATGAAAGATATAGTGCAATGATTGTGAGATAACATCTGCCAGCTCCTTCAGAACTCTGTGATATAGTCTGTTGGGTCCTGCTGATTTATGTTCGTCAAGGTCGGATAGGTGTTCTCTTACCATTTTTTGTTTGTTTTAATTTTTGTTTCTAGTTTATCTTTTGCAGTGGTTTTTTTGGTACGTTGGGCTATAGTTTCTTTTTGTGCGAAGACTGATGCAAAGAATGAGTCAAGCAGCTCTGCTTTCTCCCTGTTGCCTGTTATTTCATTGTCATCTTCTCTCTTTAGTGGACCTACAGTTTTCTTGACTTTTTTCTTGTTGTTATTATGTTGGAAGAAACTTTTTTTTTATTATCCTTGATTTCTGTTGCAAATCTTTGTTCTTCTGAGTCTTTGCTTATCATAATTGAAAACAAAATGATAAAATTACAACTTCAGTAAAAGAATAAACATAATAAATCCAGCTGCTAAAACAAAAATGATAGCAACAGCCTACAGTAGATAAGATCCAAAGCTTCCTAGAATCTACCTGGGAACTTTATTAAAATTGGAGGAAAATTATAGTTTTAAGTTTACACCTAGATGCTAACAAGGAGACCACATTTTACTATTTCTTTATATATATTTGTAATTTTCTATATTTTTTAATCCTGTAGTATGAAGACATCTGGACACTGCTTTCAAAACAGTGATATGAATCTTGCAAAGGACGCAGCTATATCAATGCTTTAAAGAAATTATTTTTGTTCATGTTAAGTATGTCTTTCAGAGGTTTTGCACAGAACTAGGATTTATAGTTGTGGCTCACCAAAATTAAAGGTAAGGCAGGAGAATGATGATATGTTATTTGCTAAACATACAAAACAAGGAATTATATATGTAATATATAGTTGACAGTGGCTATAGCAAATTCATATTAAATATCAGAAAAAGGGAGAAGCAAGCAGAGAGACAGGTAAGCAATGTTATACTATAAGTACTACATTTAGACTATTATTTTAATAGGTATAATTATAGGTACTGATCATAATAAAATTATCACTGTATTCCTAGAGTACACCAAGTCACAATTTACAACATTTAGTTGTCTTGCTCATCTAAACCTTGGCTTACAAATTATGCCATTAACCTTGGTTTATAAATTATACTAGCCAGATTCACACAATATGGTAACAAACCAACTACAATACAACAGTATATTGTTTGAACTTAGCTGGTATCAAATTGGTGCTTGTAAGCTGATGAAGCACAAAATATGATGCTTAAAATAAAAATATACTGAGGGTATATCATAAATACCAATATTGTAATAGATCAGAGAACAGAAGCCAAGCACATTTTAGATTCTGTAACTCTTCTGTTCATGGCCATGTACTGGTCAAATGTACAATTACAAAATATAGGATATACTCATAATATCTAAACTTTTAAACTGAAATCTAACTGGGAGCTTCATTAAGAGTTTCATATGATGTTTGAGAGACCCAAGTGATATTACAGGGAGCCCTCATTTTGTGACCCCAATTTGACTGACAACTTGGTTATTAACTTATGCAGTGGCTAATTTGAGAACATGACCACGACTCTGCTTACGAGCTTTCCTTTTTCTCCCTTTTTGGAAAGCAGGGATAATTAGTCAGAAGGGAATTAATGTTTGGATTTCCATTCATTGGAAGGAAGGGATTACAAGAGAGTAAACAGGCACACAGTGAGAGCATGCAATGGGGAATACACATAGCACCAGCTGTTTTACCCAATACATTTCTGGAACTGAGCCCCGAGCCACTTCAGAAGCAAAAGTATGAAAATAAACTCTTGTTAGTTACCGGCAGCAGCTTGTGAACCAGATAATTAAAGTCACAGCTGAACTTGTTAAATTGCATTAGTACCTTTTGGGGAAGTGCCATGCTGGGAGAGAAGTAGCTCAGGAAGAGATGGCTTGTTTAAGCAATCTCTCTGCTCTGCAAGAGGTCAGACAAGGGAACTTTCTCTCTATGACTGAGAGAAAGATGCTGTGAACATAGTAAATATATGCCCTGGTTGCAAAGTTAGATTTTTTCAGTAACTTTGAACAGTTGCTGCAAAAATTATCTATATTTAATAAGAAGGAACACAGACTGATACTGATAGCAGGATAATTTGCAAAAATAATTTACTACATGTGGCCTTAAAGGTGAAGATGTTAGCATCCATTCTCTTTTTTAATATATACATTAGGAATTTTGAATACGAATACAGTTAAGAGAACTTGTATAAAGATGTGACTTCCAACCTTCACAACAAGTATAAACAAATTCAGTAACATTACCCTCTCTAAAATTACAAATATATTGTCATCCGTAAACAAATCCATAAAGCATCATCTTTTCAGTCCTTGTGTAAAGCATCCCTTCCCAAAAATAATGATAGCAAAATGACAAAACATCCACTTATATTGCTATGTTAAAAACAAGTATGTTAGGAGTAGAATTTGCTGGCATGTTGTGACACATATTTTGCCTTCCCATGGACAGCTGTGAAGATGAAATAATGTTTCTGCGACAAAGTCAAAGATATGAATAAAAAATCATCTAGTTAATAATAGCTTGAATGGTAGCCCAAACTGTTCCCTCCACATTTTAATAAAATATTATCTTATTGACAATATGTTGACCATAGTGGCTTCTGAAGAGAGTGCATGAGTCAAATCCTCATACAGGTAGTCCTTGACTTACAATCTTTCATTTAGTGACCATTTGAAGTTACAACAGCACTGAAAAAAAGTGACTTCTGACCCTTTTTCACATGTATGCTGCAGCATCCCCATGGTCACGTGATCAAAATTTGGTCGCTTCTTGGCAACTGGCTCATATTTATGACGGTTGCAGTATCCCAGGGTCATGCGATCACTTTCTGCAACCTAACAAGCAAAGTCAACGGGGAAGCCAGATTCACTTAACAACCGTGTTACCAACTTAACAACTGCAGTGATTCACTTAGCAACTGTGGGAAGAAAGGTCATAAAATGGGGCAAAACTCACTTAACTGCTTCACTTAGCAAAAGACATTTTGGGCTCAGTTGTCATAAGTTGAGGAGTATCCGTGTATGTGTATTCTAGGGTGAACGATTAGGTTGGTAAAACATGGGACTGTCAAATGGTAAAACACACACTGGCCAGGTTAATGCAGCATCCTTAACTGGGTCATTAGATCTAAAAGGTCACGCAAGTCTCAAAATCTGTCAACGTCCCCTGCAACTCTACCAGAATGTCAGATCCACACCTGAAGAATTCAATTAGCTGTTTTATTGCTCGAAGCCTTTGCACAGGAATCTTTTCAGACTGATGGTTTGCACCTGGGTAAGACTAGATAAGGTTCAACAGCATTGGGGAGGGAGGAGTCAGACTTTACCCACTTGTGCTCATGTAGGGATTCCAAACTAATGCCCCATCTGGTTCCTTCTGCCAGCTCAGCCAGTCTCTTTCCAACACAATAGATTAATTGGGGAGGGCCCTCATGCACAAACAAGAGGCTAGAACTGTCTTATGCAAATAGAGCTTCTGTAGGTCCTTCGTCATGTTTAGTTTTTAAAATCTATGGGCAACGGGGGCATATGATCTGTTAACTTCCCTAGTTGTGGTGCTTCTGTCTCAGGCTGTCATTAATTTTTTAAAAAGGGACAGGAAGGTGAAGCTGGCACCCAAATGGATGGGATGCTGTCAAAAGGACTGCCCCTGAAATAATTGTAGCCATCACTTTCTCAGACTGTTTGGCATCAAATAAATGAATCATTTGATTATCTGGGATCAGGTTATATAGGGCTAGCTGTCATGGGAAAATAGTCAATGGATTGCAATCTATCAACCACATTTCACTCAAATCACTACATGAGGTTAGTTCATGCTTCACTGCATTTGCTAAATTGAGAAAACTGAACTCCGTAAAACCAGGATTTAATTAACCTCGCACAAGTCTGTCATGCAATCAAAATAACCATCATGTGCATGTTTCTGCCTAGATTCAGATGCAAAATTCGAACAAACCACATTAGGGCTGAGGGCCTAAACAAGTTTGTTGATTCAGTCTACAGTCAAAATAAGAGTAGGTTTGGGGGTGGGGAACTCATGAACCTTCTCCCCCAGGTTCAAACTATTTATTATGAGGACTGTTTCACTAGTCATTGGAGCAGCTAAATCTTATTCTTGTGATCTTCAAAAGACTTTACCCAAAGCTTCTTTCATCCAACCAGCACTGCGTTCCATGCAACTGTCAGAAAGCAGCAATACCATCTTTTGCTCAGACTCCAGAAAAAAACCCCCACTAAGCTGCATATCAAAATCAGAATATAGAATGCACAGCGAGGTTCAGATCACTTTGCACATAATTTGCTTAATGAATATGGTAAATACAGCAATATTATGAAGATATACTCTGATGGGAAGGATGCCACCGAATTACGGTCCCAACGATTTCTCAAGTCTGAGAAATCTTGGAATTTATTTCCAAGATTTCTTGGAAATTTAGAATATTAATGCTTTAAAACAGGCTCCCCTCATTTCAATTATGCGCCAGGCAAACTGAACTGGGTGATGATAACATCTGAAAGGACAAAATAAAGGACTTTAGTTTTCAGGGCGCTCATATAGCATCCTCCATGAATAATAATGCCAACTGTGCATGAATTATTTGAAAGGAACTGATTTTTGAGTCTCCCCACACAAATACGTAATTTGTGGAAAGAGGAAATGTCATCTAAAACTGGCTGAGCAATGCTAGCACTGTAAATCAATATAACTGTCTTCCCTGATTTATGATGTACGTGTCAAACTTTTGGAGCACAACTGATTGCCGATTATTTAATTACACTAGTTGATCTGTCTGGAAACAAATACACTGAATAAGCATTTTCAATAAAATTATATGCTTGTTTGATTTAAAAATCTTGACATCTATTCTTTGTGCCTGTAGAAATAAAGTCTTCTGTTTCAGATTTTCAGTTTCAGTCTGATTCTGCATACCATCCTGAAGCAAATCTCATTTTTTACTTCTTAAAAGAATTGTGATATTAAATGTTGGTATTAAGCTGCTGGCTTACTGATTTAACATGCTTCAGAGAACAGCTGCATTAACACAGTCCAAAGGGAGAAAAAGTTCCTGCTTTTTACGCTACATAGGCCTAGTGAATTATTAAAGAATTATTAAGTAAAATGTTGGTCCTTTTAAACAGGATTGATTTGTATTAAATAAAATGAAATAAAATATCTATCTTATGTCTATCTCTCTTATAACGTTTCTGCACAGAAGATATTTCTCATAGGACAACGATGCAGAATCCTTAAAATAGCAAAAAATAGATTCACGATGTTTCACTGCGCATAGGATAGACTGAAAAAGACTTAAAATCATTGAAAATTTGTGTTTTGTTGGTAGCCACTAGAGGGCTCTGAGAGCCATGGTAGCTCAGACCCATCAGTGAAGATGTCTACCTTGTAAGACACCTTAAATCAGATAAATATTTGTCTTGTAGACCAGAGGTCCCCAACCTTTTGGGCACCAGGGACCAGTACCATGGAGAAAGGTTTTTTCCACAGACCAGAGGGGGTGTGATTTTGAATACTGCCTGCATCCCAAGGATGGAGCTTTGCTTGTTTGTGCAGCCTGCTTGCTGGCATGCTGTGAACCAGTGCCGGTCCTCAGACCAGGAGTTGGGGACCCCTGTTCTATACTCAAATCCATGAGATGCTTTTGTGCGCCTTCTAAATGGAAGTACAAGTAACAAAAAGGAAAATACCTTTTTTTTTAAAAAAAAGCTCCTGCTGTGCACATTTTAAGAATTTTCTCCTTATATCACTTGAATTTATTTATATGCCCAAAAGATACTTGATACAATTAGGCAGAAATTGAATTGCAAGTCACCTACGGTCCCCAAAATTTTACATCAAATTAACCTATTATGTCAACAACTGTCTATATCACTGGTGGTGAACGTATGGCCGTCGCCCCAGCCCTGCCTCCCCCTGCGGCCCCCTCCTCATCAGCAGCCCCCCAGAGGAGTCGCCCCCTGGGTGCAGCCTGAGCAGAACAGTGCAGCCAAGCACATGGCAGCCGGGGCAAGACTGCCCTCGTGCCCCATTGCGTGCAGATGAAGCTGCGGGGTGCAGGCGGAAGGCGTGGCCGCCATGCCACTGCAGGGCCGCCTGTGCGATCTGTGGCGGGCCGTGGAGGCGGTGGGTGGCCCTGCGGGTGGGTGGGCTGGGGTGGAGCAGGGGTGGGCAAGGTGGGTCGGGGTGGGCAGGAAGTGGGGGCAGGGTGGAGGTGGGGGCGAGTTTTGGGCACCAAGTCTCTAAAAGGTTCGCCATCAATGGTCTATATATTAACAGTCCAGGAAATAGAAACAACATTGAATTATGTGAAGCAAAGACACTTTGAGTTTGCAAATAAACCAGGTAGATCGTTGGCATATACATTAAGAAAGGGGAGGGAAAAGAGAACGATTGAAAAAATTTGTGAAGGTAACAAAGTAATAATGGATAACGAACAGATTAAAAAAATCTTCACAATTTTTATTCTAATCTTTATAAGATACAGGAGTTAGATAGGTCAAAAATAGATGAATACTTGCTTAGACAAAACTTGCCGAAACTTTCGCAAACTCAGAGACAATTTATGAATGAACCAATAACTACCTTTGAAATATCAGAAGCTATAAGAAAAATGAAATTAGGCAAAGCCCTTGGCCCAGATGGGTTTACAAATCAATATTATAAATGTTTTGAAGATGAACTTCTTCAGCCATTAAAGGATGTAATAAATGTTATATTATAACATGGTCAGAAGCTAATATTGTGTTACTTCTGAAGGAGGGTCAGGATGCCATGATGATAAAGAACTACAAACCAATCTCATTATTAAATGAGGATTACAACTATTCGCTGCAATGTTGGCAGAAAGGCAAAAACGTTTTACAGGTATATATATTCATGATGATCAAGCTGGCTTTCTGCCAAAAAGACAGCTAAGGAATAATGTGAGAATGGTTTTGAACATTATTGAATATTTACAATATCATAAATGAACAACAGGCAGCTTTAATATTCTTAGATGCTGAGAAGGCCTTTGACAACTTAAATTGGTCTTTATGTTCAAAGTTCTGGAAGAAATGGACTTTGGTGGGAATTTTATTCAAGGGGTCAAAGCTGTTTATACAACACAGCAAGCAAAAATGGTCACAGTATTAATGGTGATCTAACTAATCCATGCGAAATTAGGGTAGAAAACAAGGATATCCACTGGCTCCACTGCTGTTTATCCTGGTACTGGAAGTCCTGAATATCAGGCAAGATGAGAAAATAAAAAGTGTAAATGTTAAAAAGAAAGTTTATAAATTGAGGACCTTTGCTGATGATTTGGTGATGTTTCTGCAAGAACCAAAAACATATTATAGAACATTTGATGAGGAAACTAAACGGGTTTGGGTCCATGGCCGGTTTTAAAATTAATAAGCAGAAAACATCAATGTTGACTAAGAATATGACTGCACAAGATGGTGATATATTGACTAAAAAGTCTGGTTTTAGGGTTGAGAAAAAGGTGAAATATTTGGGGGTAACGTTAACAAACTCAAATACAAACTCCTTCATAAATAATTATATGCCTCTCTGGAACAGTATTAAAAAAGATTTATTCAGATGGGACAAACTGCATATATCATTATTGGGCAGAATTTCTGTAATCAAGATGAATGTTTTACCAAAGATGCTTTTCCTGTTTCAAACATTGCCAACCGACATCCCTTTTAAACAATGGCAGAAAGATATTTCAAAGTTTATATGGCAAGGGAAAAAAACCAAGAATTAGATATAAATTATTGCAAGATGCTAAGGAAAGAGGGGGTTTGGGTTTACCCGATTTGAAATTGTACTTTGATGCTTATTGTTTGGCTTGGTTAAAAGAATGGGTGAACCTTCAGAATAAGAGGTTACTGGACTTAGAAGGCCATGAATTAAGGTTTGGTTGGCACGGTTATTTGTGGTATGATAAAGTTAAAGTAAATGTTGATTTTAATAATCATTTTATTAGGTGTGCCATTTTGAGAGCTTGGAATAAATACAAAACAAGGTCCACTGCAAAGGTGCCACTTTGGGTTTTCCCACAAGAAGCCTTTTTTAGAAAAGAGATGGCGATGAGGCCGAATTGGTGGACCTAAGGTAAAATATTATTTTTTAACTTGGGTGAGCATATCCTCAAATCCAAGGAGGAACTAGAATCATGTCTGCCATTGGTTTACATACATGCAGTTGAAAGAAAGATTTAAATTAGATAAAAAGAATCAAGGGTTTAGTTTTGTTAAAAATGAATTAGAAATCGTACTGTGTGGTAATGGTGAACTTATGACTGCTAAAGTTTATAAAATGTTATTGAAGTTAAATCTGGAAAATGAAGAAGTAAAACATTGTATGATTCAGTGGCCAAGGAATTTTGGGTATAATCTAATGCTTGAACAATGGGAGAATATGTGGCATAAAGGATTAAAATTTACATTAAACTGTAAACATAAAAAAATTATAAGATGATGTACTGTTGGTATTTACCAGATAAGTTATCAAAAATGTATAAAGGCGTTTCAAATGAATGTTGGAAATGTAAATGTAAGGAGGGGACTTTTTACCATTTATGGTGGACGTGTGACAAAGCAAGAAAATATTGGAGCAGGACTCGTACATTAATACAGAAAATTCTTAAAATGAACATAGAATGAACATGAGATGAGGCAAGGCAGGGGGGATGGAGGTGCTCCACACGCCCCGCACCTGCGCACTTCAGGGCCCCTATAGACAGGCCACCCATGGCCTGCCACCTTCATCTCACCTTGTGATGGGACGGAGTGGGCAGCCAGCCATGTGAGCTCCTGCCTTGCCTCACCTCATGGCGGCGGCATAGGCTCCCCTCTGTGCCACTTTGAAGTTCCCTCCCAGCCATTTTGAGCTGACCCATCATCAGAAGAAGGGGATCCTCAGATGCCTCTGTCTCCCCAACATGGCACTCCAGTTCCTGCAACCTGCACCTCCCGCGCTGCTGAGCCAGGCAGGTGCTCACTTTTCTGCAAAGTCCCTGAGGGTCTCCTCTGCGTCCCCTTCCCATGGCACCAGCAGCAACGGCAGCATCCCCTCTCCTCTGCTCCCCCTTCACAGACTGCCCCCCCAAGTACCATCCGTTTCTACTCTGAGCACCGAGATGGGTCCTACCCAGCATGCAAGTCAATGACCCTCAGCCTTCTCACAACTGCCCCAGTGTGTTGGCTGGCTGGGCAGCGGGTGAAGGTGGAGCTTCAGCAGCTGCAACAGGGCAGGCCATGAAAAGAACAGAGTGCTCCGTCGCCACCGCTTCGCTCTCCGCCACCACTGCCTGCCCTCCTTAAAGTCAGCACCCGTCTCCTTTAAGTGCGCTGAGGCTCCAATCTGGGCACTTAGGGTTAAAATGCGTTTATTGGTGCCAGCGAGGCCATACTGGGGGGGATTTTGCTGTTGCTGCTGCTGCTGGGCCCCATTTGCAAGGGGAGACTTGTGCCGCCTGATCCTTCGGCTTCTCCTGCCTGTCCGCACTGCTCTCCTCCTTGCCTGAAGGCATGTTCCATCGGCACTGCCTGCGCCTCCCAAGTGTCTGCCCTGGGAAGCCCTGTAAGCTGTTGCTGCCGTGGGCAAGCAGATGGTGGGATGGAGTGGGCGGGTGGCCGCAAAATAAGGCACCCCTGAAAATAAGCCCTAATGGGTCTTTTGGTCCGAAAAATATATACTGCTCAAAAAAATAAAGGGAACACTTAAACAACACAATGTACTGTATTTAATAGTAGGATGTCTTATCTTGTGTTCCCTTTATTTTTTTGAGCAGTATATATAAGACCCAGTCTTATTTTCAGGGAAACATGGGTAAAATCCTAATTATGATGATGAAACAGCTGACATGTCTTCTTTGTCAGTCGGTAGGATTGTCTTTGCCAATGATGAATTTAAATATATGACTATTGTATGACTGACTGTATGACTACTGTATTATTGTGGGCCAGCAGGCACCTTTCACATTTTGCCCGGCCTGTGTCATGGCCCCCTCAGAAACTGATTCGGAGGAAGAGTTGGAGCTGGGACCCTCCGACAGGGAAGGCACACCAGGGGCTGAGGACGATGCTGTCCTGGGCCCCTCAGGCATTGGGGGAGGTGGTCGACCAGACGGAGAGCTGCCTGCCTGCACAGACACAGGGGAGGATCAGGTAATGACCAGCAAGGCTCCTGATAGGCAGCCAATCTCCTCTAACGAGGAACAGCTGCCTGCTCCACTGATCCAAGGGCAAGGAGAGTGGAGCGTAGGCAAGAACAGGGAAGGGCTGCAAGGCTACTCGGGAGGAGGTCACCCCACCCCTCCTCACAAGGAACACCTGGAGGGGAGTAACTTAAGGAGAAGCCGTGGGGAGTTAAGCCTTTGCCAGGAACAATGCTTTGCTTTGGTTTACACTCCCTCGACTTTTACTCGTGCCTGTTGCTCTTTGCTTTGAAGACCGCTCTTCGCATTTTGTTTTGGACCTCGCCCTTCTCTTGTGGCCTATGTTCGGCCTTTGCTTCACTGGGGCTTTGGAACGGCTTCTTTTCCGGGACCTCCTTCTTGTCCTGAGGACTGCCCTGGTCTGGTGCCTGGACCCTGCCTGGCGGGCCGGACTTGGAACCCTGGGCCTTGCCCTGTGAGCGTGCTCCTTCTCTGGGGGCTTTGGGTGTACTATAAGGGCTGTTGTTTGAGGGACTGAGGGTGTCTGCCTTCAGGGTAGCGCGAGGGTGGAGCTTTACGGGTCATTGGAGGGCCATTGGCTGGAACTTTGTTTAAGAGAGATAAAGAACTCTTTAGAGGCCTGCCTTGCCTTGACCACCTGGGTCATAACAGCCTCCCTACTTATGGTCTAAGACAGGAGTCCCCAACTCCCAGGCCACGGCCCACTGCTACTGGGCTGTGGCCTGCTTGACACTGGGCTGCAGGAGAAGTGGACCAAGCGCACATGCATGAACCTCCACTTCTGCGGTTGTGGTTCCCCATTTTGATGCAAGGGCTCTTCCTTTTTGACGTTGTTCAATTGTGGAGAGCTCAGTGTTTCTGATACTTTTCCAATACCTGCTTCTTTTTATCCAAATATAATGACGCACAGAAGGACCTGAGATTTTTTTTAATATTGGGGATCTGCATTCATCTTTCCCCAAAAGCTTTTAACAATCGTTTGAAATTAGGCCGAGGACCAATTGTTTTCCATCCCTCTGATTGGGAGCCTCCCATGCAACTGGACATCTACTGCCCCTAATCTTCAAAAGTGGACCATCGGCAAGGACTTCACCTGAAAGAATGCCTCCTTCGCTGTCAAAGGAACCCAGTGTTTTTCTCCAGCTGAAATAAATTATAGACAGTTCTTGCAACTGGACAGAAGATAAATTCTTTGCTACCTTAATGTAGAAATATTATGAAACTTGGGAAAATTTGTATTAATGGAAGATATTTCAGAAAGATGAACTAGATACAGCCTATTGATACGTTACTTTGTAGAAAAGGCTTTCTAGCTCTAATTGCATACAGTAATAGAAATCCCCCCCTCCTTTTTTTCATTTCCACACAGAATCCATTTGCTATAGGATGCTCAGTGCATGGTGGCTGAGATTTGAACATAAACTGCATTCTCTTTTCTCCTAATAGCTGTTCACATATCATTCTTTAATTGCTCACTATTTTGCTCCATTAATTTATAAAAGGAGATTAATATATAAGCAATCAAATGAAAAGCAATCAGATAGATTCCCTTTCTTTTGCAGTGGTTGAATCTGAAGTAGCAGAAGATCTATCATTTGAAAAACTTATAAAGCTTACTTATTTGAATATAAGCCAAGCAGCACAAAATCTAATACTTGACTAGAGCAAATAAAGTGGGGGAAATTACAGTTGCTTGACAAAATATAGGGCATGTTTTATTAGTACAAATTCGTCATAATATTGCATCAGAATCCCTCCCTTCCTTGCCAATAAAGAAGAGATATAGATCATGTGAAAAAGGTAGAGTGGACTAGTATGTTCGGGCTTAAAATACAATTCTGGATATATTTTCTCAGAATAAATCTTGCAGGGTTCTGGGTGACCTTATGAGAGACTGGAAGACATTTGTGGACTTTCTACATGTTAGATACAATAGCAGATGGTTAACAAAGGAATTTGAAGGTTAATGTAACATTTGGACTAACCTATTCACTGTTCCCCCCCATTTTTCACATATATATATTATGATTAGATGTTGGGATGAGTTGGTTATTAGAGGCTTCCCCAACTGGAATGTTTGTTTATTTCTATTAAATAGGGATGGGAAAGTTTATAAATATTTGTAGACCTGTTATGTAAGAAGAAGAGAATCCATAAGCTTTCCCTGCCCCCCAGCATCCAGCTGGGATGGATTCTTTATGTTTAATGTCAGATTTAATTGACATTTAGGTCATTTTTTTGTACACAAAATTGTGTTCGAAATTGTTGTCATTGTTGGATATACTTTTTTTGTTTTTCTATTTTGTATTTTACTCTTGTTGATAAATCTATATCTGTCTGTCTGTCTGTCTGTCTGTCTATCTTGCAGGTTTCAGCCTGACTTTTCAACAAACATGGAAGATAATGTCAGGAACCCTCTTACAGATAAAAAAGGGAAGTTCCCAAAATAGCTATGTCATTTTATTCAGTTCATTGTATACTTTTAAATTGCTGAGATTGTGCTATAAGCCATCCTGTGATTTATTTAAAAAGGTAAAGGTAAAGGTTCCCCTGCACATGCGTGCTAGTCGTTTCCGACTCTAGGGGCCGGTGCTCATCTCCGTTTCAAAGCCGAAGAGCTAGCGCTTGTCCGAGGATGTCTCCGTGGTCATGTGGCCGGCACGACTAGACGCCAAAGGCGCAAGGAACACTGTTACCTTCCCACCATAGTGGTCCCTGTTTTTCTACTTGCATTTTTTACGTGCTTTCGAACTGCTAGGTTGGCAGAAGCTGGGACGAGTAACAGGCGCTCACTCTGCTACGTGGCACTCGGGATTCGACTCACCAAACTGCCGGTCTTCTGATCGACAAGCTAAATATGATGTGTACATGGAACCAACACAGTTTGTAAATGATAGTTTATGGCTTTGCATGTTGTGTGAATCCAGCCAAATGTGGTTCATTCAATAAGCTATAGTTAAAAATAAAACATGGATTACAGAAATTCAATTTGTAAATCAGATTTAATAAAAACCAAACAAATCTGGTGTGGTTGGAATACGAGCAGCGCCAGGGCATCTACACAGCAACTAAACCACCAAGAAAAGAAAAATGTCCCAAACCTCCAATATTAGTATGCTTCTACTTCCTCCTATGAAAAGTATATTAAAAAGTTGCTATGTTCGAAGAATTTCTGCTTAGACGTGACTCACTCCCCCCATGCTTAAAGCCGGCCCTGTTAGCACCCACCTTTTCTTGCACTTTGTCTCTTTTATTAGGAACAAAGATTCTATTATCGTTTGTTCTCTTCTGTGTCTTTGTATTGCTCCCAAGTCTCATGATCCCTAGGCAGTGTCCAGAGTTATTTTGACATAACCTTCAAATAAGATTTACCCTGTCAGTAATAAGCAAAGTTAAACATTTTTCCAAACCTGACTTAGGTTTCATCTTTAAATAAACAAATGAATGAAAGCAGAACTTAATTAAGGTGGACTGCAAACATCTGAGCCAAAGAGATTTAAATCTTAGAAGAAAAAAATATCTTCCAGCTTTCAAAGATTAGGTGAAATGAGGATTTTTTTAGTGTGTGTGTGTGTGTTCCTTATTAATGATAGTATTAACACAATGATTGCTGGGAAGGGATATTACACAGCTGTTATTTAAGCTTAAGAAAATACAGCTTTGTTCAACAGGGAAGCCTAATTTTTGATAGTCATCACGGCATGTTCCTGTAACTCAGGGGTATCAAACTGCCAGCCCGCAAGCTGGTTGCATCAAACGGAGGCTGCGCCCACCCAAGCTCTGGCAATGCAAAAAAAGTCGCAATATGTCACGACACGTTACGTGATGTGGCGAGTGTGACACCCGTGCTGTAACTGGAAAAGAGAAACAAACACTATATCCCAATTAGTTTTAGATCAGACATGTCAAACACAAGACCCGGGGGCCGGATGCGGCCCGCGAAGTGGTTTCATGTGGCCCGCGAAGCCATCCTAGAAACAGTAAGGGAACGGCCCCTGCTGTCTTGGCCCCGGCCCAGGCTGGCCAGGAGCCAATGTACAATTTTGTGGTGGTCATCTATGCTGAAATACATTCAGTCTTAGCTCCACAAGGCCATCTGGAAACAGCGAGGGATCGGCCCGTGCCATGTCGGCACTGCCCCCTCGGTGCATGCTGGGGAGGTATCACCCTTTGTGAAGAAAGAAGAAATGCACCATCATTTGGAAGTGGCCAGCACATGGCCCTGCCTACTTCGGGCAGGCTACGGGTTGGGCAGTGTTGTGCTTCTCTTCAGATTCATGCCACCCAGCTCAGCCTCTCGGCACTGTGAGTAGAGCACCCCGCTACTTGCCAAAACCAGGCAGGCTAGGGGCTGGGGAGCATTGTGCAGGTAACTCTCACGCTGCTCATGGCATCCCCTCCCATAGAGCCCACCAAGCTGGATATGTGAAGTAGGCGAGGGCCATGTGCTGGCCATTTCCAGGCAAAGGTGCATTTTTTCATTCCTCATGAAGGATGACACTTCTCCAGCTGTGTTTCTTGCCTGTTTTTCTCCCTCCCTCATCTCAAATATTTTCCCACCACTCTGTTCTTTGGAAGGAAGGAAGGAGAGGGAAGGTCTGAGGGAAGTCCTACCCATCATGAGCAAGCTGGCTAAGGAGAACAAGCACAGCAGCAGCAGCCTTGAGGAGGAGGTAAATGCAGCTGGCCACCCCATTGGGGAACTGGGGCTGGGCTTAGTGCCACGGGTGCTTGAGGGCTGGGCTAGGCATTTGACCTCCACGCCACCGTCCAGCCCCCCCATGGCCTGAGAGGAACAGTGAGGCTCCTGCGGTGGACCATGCCTTGGCACTTCCCTGGTCCCATCTCCTTCTGCCAGAGACCCTCAGATCTGTCCCACTCCTGCCCAGGCCCCCATAGGCACCCTTGACACAAATGATGTAGAGCTGGCCATGCTCACCCAGTAGGCCATACGTACTTCAGCCACGCCCCCCCAGTAGGCCACGCCCCCTGGCCACACCCAGCCCCCCCCCAGGGCAACCGCAATGCTGATGTGGCCCTCAATGAAATTGAGTTTGACACCCCTGTTTTAGATGATTAAAACTATGGTTTCCAAGCACTTACAGAATGGAGAATACATATTAGCATCCGAGGGGGGCAAACGGAAAATATATTTATACATTCACACAACTACCTATGTCACCTTACAAAACAGCATAGCGTAACACAAAAGAGAGAACATCCTGTTTAAACAGAAAGCTAGTTTCTTCATAAGAATAAATCATACCTGCCAGGGTAATATGATAAAGTAAATAGGCAAGTCGATATAAAACAGAATATTACCCCATTTTATTCTTTAATTAAGGCCATAGCAATAGCGAGGCAGAGAATCTATTATTAAATTAAATTCTCCTCTGTAAAGCTTTTGCTTTTTTTGATCTAATTTTTTTTTTAAAAATTAAAAAAATAAACAGAACAGTTGAATTAAATCTTTTCCGTACTATATGTCTATAAATATGTTGGCCAGATTTTCAGTATGTCATTATTTATTTATAAAATATATGCTTAGGATTGCACTGTGGAACTTTTTGTTTCAAAAATAAGATCTACAATGATGAGGAAAGCATTCTTAGAATCCAAAATGGAGTTGGGGCTGAACTTCCTTGCTCTTGTCCATCATGATACCTCCCGTCTCACAGTTAGCTAAATCCAGCCATGGTAATGCATATCTATGCCTAAACTATGCAGTTAAGCACTTATATAATCACCAGGGTAACCCACATGCTCAGACAAGCTTTTTCTGTACTCCTGGAAACAGCACGTATCTGGAAAATACTATTACTGGGCTTCTTTTAGTATGTAACTGGATTAAAAGAATACTTGTACAACCCACACCAAGTTCCTGCAGAGGTAGAAAATGCTTTGGGTTGGGGATGCCTTTGAAACTCTCACAAAATGGATGCCCCGAGAAATGGCTACCCGGGTGGGTATGGCTAATTACAAAATACTCATTTATCAGAATATCAGCACATCCTCAAATCATCTCTACCACTTAGAAGTTTTTCCTGTTTGTAAATCTAATATTACCGTGTTTTCCCGAAAATAAGACCCAACTGGAAAATAAGTCCTAGCATGATTTTTTTCAGGATGCTCTAAGTCCTATCCCAAAAACAAGCCCCAGTTAAGATCATCAGCCAGACGCATTTAGTACCGTATTTCCCTGAAAATAAGACCTAACTGGAAAAAAAGCCCTAATGCAGGGGTGTCAAATTGCCGGCTGACAGGCCAGTTTCCTCATACCGAAGCTGCACCCACCCCATTGCCGGCAATTCAAAAAGAATCACGACCTGTGTCCTAATGAGTCTTTCAGAGCAAAAATTAATATAAAACCCAATCTTATTTTCAGAAAAATATGGTAAAAGCTGTAGCTTTGCTCAACAGTACACCAGCTTCATTTTCAGTTTTGTTTATTTACAAGAAAAAATAATCAGATTGCAAGAATTACTATAAATCCCAAATTATCTGGATTATTACTTGAGGAGTTTTTATGAATAAAGCCAGTCTGAAGAGGATGGTCATCAATTATGGACATTTTGCTTCTATCAATAGTTTACTATTTGTTCTACAAGCGTTATCTCAAAAAAATAGGTGTTTCTTCCCAAACACTGTTTAAAATTGTTACTGCTGAATAACAACTCCTAGTGTATCTTGCTGCTAACTGTGCTGCTAGGAAGAGCAGTTTGTTATTTATTAAACTTATATGCCACCCACCTCACTGTCAAGTGACTCTCGACAGCTCACCAACATCTGGAAGTCATAGGTTTAAAAGTGCTAAGATTCAAGTGTGCAGGACATGTATACTTTGACCTAGAAAAATTATGTGATCCTCAATACGTGATCATCTGTAGTAACTGAACAATGAAGAACTGCTACTTGCATATGTTCAGAAACACGTCTGGACCTTGATGACATGATGACTCATAACTTGTCATAATATTTGCTTCATTACAGGACATTTTGTTATGTTGTTTTTCCAGTTCTCCAACCTGTCACCCCTAAATGTATTGGATTTCCATACCCAAAGCCTCTCTGAGGATCTGAAGTCCAACATACCTGGAAAATAGCACCAGATTGGGAACAGGTGGTTATGTGAATAATACACGCAAAGCATTGAGAGGTAGTATATCTTAGTTGTCAAGGGATTAAACAAGAGTAAAAAAATCAAAACCATCCTTACGTATAGAAGCTCACTAAAGGCCAAAACTTTTCTGTCTGTACAACTTACTAGAAGATAACTCTGATCTTCAGATGAACTGCATCCTTGGGAGCTTAGACAAAAAATGCTTGCCTTTTACTGTAGTATTAATGATTTTAGTTCAATTCAGCCATTTTAAAAGCTAAAATAGTTGATGATAAAAAGAAACTATAGTGTTTTGTTTTAGATGGTTGTTTCAAGAATGTGGAATTCCATGGTGTTCTAGAACAGGGCAAAGGAACCTATTAACTTCCAGATATTTTTTCATGGAAAGCCTAGCAATCATCTCATTAGCCAACTGGCTGTACAGTACAGTTCTTCACAACGTTTAGATTGATTTTCTTGAGTTTCTTCATAAGGAAATGCATTGGTGGAGCAGTGGGCTAATGCCTCCTTAAGTAACACCAGCTGCCTGCAATTAGTGCAGGTTCGCATCCCACCAGGCTCAAGGTTGACTCAGCCTTCCATCCTTCCGAGGTAGGTAAAATGAGGACCCAGATTGTTGGGGGCAAATAAGCAGGCATATACATAGAATGAAGGCTACTGCTAAGCTTGTAAGCTGCCTTGAGTCTTCGGAGAAGGGTGGGATATAAATGGAATTTAAAAAAAAAAGAATCTCAGAGTAAAACAAGATTTTTGCTCCGCCACTTTGTGAGCAAGATTTTGCTGTTATAAAAAAGGCTTCCACAACATTTCTTGCCCACAATGTACTTTTTATCACGAGTTAAAGAAAGCTAGTCATAAAAGAACTCCGTCTGGCAGACGCTTCTTGGATAAGCTGAAAACTTTAATGCTTGAAGTAGGGCCATTCGCTGCTCCTTTCTCAATGTCAAATTACATCACAAATGCTGCAAACATCGCTGCCAGACTAGGTTCCAGTTAACAGAAATGGGCTACAAAACTTGGAACAACGGCTCAATACTACCGGTAGCAGAAATACATTTCTCCTCTCTGCCCTCTAGCGACGGTCTGGAGTTTTGCAAGCCAGCTTTGGCTGCCTCCTTTAAGAAAGATGGGAAATACCCCTCGGCGCTGTAGCTCCAGCTACCGAGTCTAAAATAAAGTTAGCCATACTGTAGACACAGTGGCTCAGTGGGTTAGGACACTGAGCTTGTCGATCAGAAGGTCGGCAGTTTGGCGGGTCGAATCCCGAGTGCCGCGTAGCAGAGTGAGCGCCTGTTAGTCGTTCTAGCTTCTGCCAACCTAGCAGTTCGAAAGCACGTAAAAATGCAAGTAGAAAAATAGGGACCACTACGGTGGGAAGGTAACAGTGTTCCGTGAGCCTTTGGCGTCTAGTCATGCCGGCCACATGACCACAGAGACGTCCTCGGACAAGCGCTGGCTCTTCGGCTTTGAAACGGAGATGAGCACCGGCCCCTAGAGTTGGAAACGACTAGCATGCATGTGCAGGGGGGGGAGGAAACCTTTACCTTTACTTTATTGCATATTATTATTCCTACGGCAGGAAAAGGTTCGTTTAACTTTTGGAGCGCCTTTTGCCTTCCTTCTCCAAGAAGGTATACAGTCCCCCCCCCATGCCTCTCTATCAGATCCGTCTTATCAAGTGTTGACTCGGAAGTAAACCGCGCAAAATGTTCCAGGGGGCGGACTCCAAAATCAAGAGTTACCGCTCACTTCGGAGTAAAATCCTACTGAATTCACCAGACTTTCCTTCCGCGAGCTATCTCGCAGAGGATCTGGCAGATCCGTTCAATCTTTTTCTCTGCCGCCGTCCGTCGGCTCGCGGAGCGACCGTTGGCCGCCCTCTCTCTCTCTCTCCGAGCGCTCTCCTTAGCTTGATTCGCTCTGTAATCAGCCTTTCGGATCCTCAGAGCCGATCGGCTGCTCATTCTCATTCCGCTTGGCAACTTCTGCCTCCCCGGCGTGCGGCTTCTCCTCGCCCAGCCTCCGCCCCTTCGGCGCGCTCCCTCCCTCGCCGTGTGGCTGGCTGGCTGGCTGGCAGGAAGGATGGGAGAGAGGGAGGGAGGGGACGAGCGAGCCAGCCAGCGAACTGCAGATGAGGGTTAAAGGTGCCGCCGGCTGGAAGTTTGAAGAAGGTCGCCGTTTGTGAGCTCCGGCGGCGGCAGCAGCAGCATCATGGCGGAGCAGAACGACTCGCCCGTTCACGTCCAGCAGCCCCAGCCGGCGCCGGCTGCACCGCCCCCGACTCCTCAGCCTCCCGCACCTCAAGCCGCCGGCTGGCCCATTTGCCGGGACGCCTACGAACTGCAGGAGGTGATCGGTCAGTGGCACTTTAGAAGGGAGGCGGCTGCTGTCGCTGGCGGAGGGGAGGGAGGGCTGACTGACTGACTGAAGGGGGAAAGAGGGAGTTAAATGCTTCGTCAGCCGGCTTTGGGGCCTACCGGCGTTTTCGTGTGAACTTGGAAGCCCCGGTGGCTCCACATTGCGGTGTGGCGGATGCGCCCGCCACACTGCAGCAATTGACTGCAGCTGGAAACTTGGGACTTTCTGCTCGCCTGGCGCCCGGCCTGGCTCGCGACGTTCCATCTGTTCGGGGAGGAGGGGCGGGGGCGTTCTAGAAGGCTCGGGGCCGGCAATTCGCCTGTGTGTCTGGAGGGGGGAGTGGGGGGGGAGGTGGGGGGGGGAGGCAGCGACGCCCGGGGGAAGCACCCGAGCTTCTCCTCCTCCTCCTCCTCCTCCTTCCCCCCCCCTCCCGCCTCCTCCCTGGCTCCTGGCTTTTCTCCCTTGGGGTTTCTCGCCAGCCCTGTTTTGCCTCTTCGCTGTCCTGAGGTAGATCGCCTCGAAGTTGCCATGGCACTTCTTTGGGGCTTTCTCGAAGAGGGGAAGGTCCTAACTTCCCCCCACCCCACCCCCGCACACACACACACACACACACACACACCCCTCCTCTTTGGCTGCTGTGATTACGCCCCGATGGCGAAACGTATCTTAATCGCTGACCTCTCCCACTCTTCTTTTTCTTTTTCCTTCCCCCCCTTCTTCTTCTTCTTCTTCTTCCTTCCTATTAATATCTGTTTTATCCAGCTGCAGAGTCCCGCCCGATGTGCGGTCTCCCAAAAAACCCCCACCACATTTGCCGTTTTAGATGGACTTGTAAGAATTATCCGAATTTATCTCGCTGCTTGGTGCAATCAAGGGATGAGGGCTCTAGGGTTGCCTTTCTCCGAATCTTTTTTTTTTAAAAAAATTTCTAGCCTAACCCCCCCCCCCCTTTGGTTTAATTTTATATCGGTGTTTTATTTTTTAGACAGGCTTTTTTTATATAAAAAATGTGTCTGGCAACGCATCCCGGTTGCCATTCTGAGCTTATATAGTTTTTAATTGTGCCCAATCATTCCTCTGCTAGGGTTAACATAGAGATACTATGATAGTTTTTAGACAGAGAAGCAGTATTATTAGTCCGAGGTGCTGCAATTTGTTTCTTGCTTCTCCTCTGTTTCTGAGAGAAAAAGAGCCCAGCTGTGGGAGGGGAATGACTTGGATGCTCTGTTGGCCTTTAGTTGGTTTTCCTACTTAAGTTATGGATAAGGAGGCCAGAAATCAGCAGGGAAAGAAAAAGGGGGAAAAAAGCTAACAATCCAGGAATTTTATTATTTTGCAAGTTGTACTCTTCAGCTATCATTGGATACTCTGGACTCCAGTTCATCTTGCAGTTCTAACACTGATCACCAACTGCTGAAACACTGGAAAAGAATTTTTTTTAAAAAGGGGGAACTGTCCTTCCATCTCCTGCTCTGACCCGAATGTTTGAAAAGATCCAGACATTCTGTGTCTGCTCCCCATGGGGAAGATGCAGCTCTTCTATGTTCGGCCTACCTAAAAATGGTTAAGTAGAAATCTCCCCCTCCTTTTAATCAATTTTTCCCCCTCTACTGTCTTATCATTCATAGGCCTTCTTTGTTTTATGATGGTACAAAATAATCTGAAAGGTGCTCTTTAAGATATGTAAATTATCCTGTTTTCTGATCTGGCAGAAGTCTCTAGCAAGCTTCCAACTCTGGAGTTTGACATTCTTCAGGCATGCTTGTGAATTGTCCACAGCTGAAGAAAATAAAGGAAGAATGGCTTGTTCATCTACTTCCTTAAAGAATGAGGTCGCATTCTTTGTGGCTCACTGAAATTACTCAGCTTCAGTAATCTGAATGGCTTACTTTTGGATCTGTAGATTGCATTATTCCATTTATTAGATGCTCTCAAACATTAATAAGAATGGTAAGATCAGTCATCAAGAAAGAACATTACAGGGATGATAAAGTCATAGTAACCAACCAGATTTCACATTTTGATAGGTAAATATCTGTGGTTTGTACAATTTTTGTTTGGAAAAAATGAAACTTCTGTAAGAGGATACAAGATGTATGTCTGTGTTGCGGGGCTATTTAGGTAAATTGTACCTTGTGCTGAATATTTAGATTTTCAAAAATACTTTTCTAGAAAGACAAGCAAATGAAGGTCTGCCTTCCATTATTTGACATTGATTAGAATTTGTAAGCCTTTGTGAAGAAACAGACCGAAGCTAAAATAGCTTCCTGCTAGTTACACATTTGGTGTTATTAGATTTTTATCTAACCCTTCTAATCTGTAACTCAAGGTGGGGGAACATCTATTTCCCCTGCTTGCTATTTCCCCACAACAAAAACCCCGTGAGGAGGGTTGGTTTGAGACAGAGTGACTGGCCCAAAGTCATACAGCTGGCTTCCATGATGAAGGGAGTTCTAGAATTCACAGTCTTCTGTTTTTTACGTCAGCATCTTTACCACTATACCATACTGGCTCTCAATTACCTAAATATATTGAGTGACCTTTTATCTTACAGTTCAGTCTTTTGTATTTTTGTTTACAAGTTGATCCTATTGAAGTTTCCTATCCCTACTGAAGTACTTGCTTAGATCTAACAGATTTAATTACCACAAATTCAGACATGCTCTTTATCTGGGTCAAACAAAGCTGCTGCAGATTTTTGTAGCCCAAATCTGGCCCTAATGTATTACTTCATAATAAACCTATATATTGAAATAGCACTATTTGCATTGACCCTTCCTAAATCCTTAATATATACTATGTTCATACCAGAGAATTCTATTCATCGGTAGATGTCAATCTAAATAATCTAAATTAATTGCATAAATTGAGGTGTAAATTTAAATTCAGACTGATAGACAGTAGATCCAATTTTTCTGACTTAGATCTACTGAAGAAATATGCATATTCATTGCTATAGTATTTGACATGTCTGTAGCAAAAGAAATTGTTTGAACAATTGAGCATAATTTGAAACGGCCTACTGTCCATAGGTTTTTTGTACTCCCCAGTGTGTTCTCAACTAGGGAGCTGTAATAATATTAAGTGGTCAGTATCTGACATGTATTAAGAAAATGATAGAATAATGCAGGACAACCAGTACAAATGTATATTTGGGAGTAAGAACCATGAGTTTAACTCGCTTATTTCAAAATAAGGTGCTAAGCGTGAAGGCTTGATAACGTTTGACCCTGAGAGTCTGACATTTTTCCCCCTAGTTTCTTACAAAGAAAAGCCACCTTTACCCGCTGATCTCTATACACTTTCAAATTAGGTTCACCTTTAGTTTCTATTTGAAGCAGGGCTGGGTAAACTGCATGCAGTTCTCTAGAACAGGGCTTTTCAACCGGTGCTACGTGTACCACCGGTGATACTTGAGCACCTGGCAGGTGGTACGCGACCTATAGCCAAGTGTAGCAGGGGAAGGAACCAGCTAAAGCGGTGCCACACAGACCTGGAGGAGACCAGCTGGAGCTGCAGGGTTCGGCAGAAGCCCCGGGATCTGTGCATGTGGCTGCATGCTGATTGGAGCTTCTGGCACACCCGGAAGAGAAAAGGAGGAAGAGGAGGCGGAGAGAGGAGAAGCTATAAAAGGAGCAGGTTTTGGCGGGAGAGGGAAAAAAACATGGAGAGAGAGAGAAGAGGCTTTTGTTAGCGAAGTGGTGAGAGAGAGAGAGCGGCCTTTGTGAGTGAAAGAGTGAGCATGGGGCTTTGGTGAGCAACGTGTGTGTGAATGAGAACAAGGAAGAAGCGTGTGTGAATAAGCAGGAGAAGCTTTTGTAAGCAATGTGTGAATCATCAAGGGAGAAGCTTTGCGAGCAACGTGTGTGAATAAGCAAGGGAGAAGCTTTTGTGAGCAACTTGTGCGTGAATGAGCAAGGGAGAAGTTTGCAAGCAACGTGTCTGGAGCAAGAGAAGCTTTTGCAAGCAACGTGCGTGAATGGAGCGAGAGAAGCTTTTGCGAACAACGTGTGTGTGAATGAGCAAGCGAGAGGCTTTTGCTAGCAAAGGGTGGGGGGGTTGCGAGCAAAGGGTGAGAGAAAAAGGGGAAAGTGAGGGGGAGAAGGGAAAAAGAAAAGGCATTGACTTCTGAGTTCCACTGTTGCAATAGGAAGGAAGCATTAACATTGAACCTCAGCTTTTTACTTTTCCATAATATTATAAACTAGCCATTTCTATAACAAATGAATCTAACCAGTAAAGCCCAAAATCCCCCCCCCTTTTTTGGTCAAGTTTTTGACACCTTGCTAAGCACGGCTGGTACTCAAATATTGTCATGTCCTAAAAGTGGTGCAATCTGTGAAAAGTTGAAAAGCCCTGCCCTAGAGCAATTTGTGATATAGTTGCTGCCACCTTTCTGGTGGCTGACTCACAGACTACCCAGAGTGTCTTCTTACCACAGATTGGGGGCACTTTTTGCAAGGGAGCACACATCCAGATCAGATGCAAAGCCCCAAAACAGTTCATTGCCATGAAGATAGTTGAACCTGTTAGGAAGTGTTTGTCCTATGATTACTGGCTATCTACTAGGTCTTTGATCTGATTTTCTTAACTTTGTGTTTGCACATTTGGGGGTGACAAAGGTATACGTCCCAGATTGCACTTAGTTTAAGAAATTATACAACAATGTTCTGAATTTTCCAGGTGGGTGCATTGATGATCATTCCTGCTTTACAATTGATGGGAATTTTAAGGACAAGGACAAGATCAATACTAATCTCATAAACATAGGGTGGAAAGAGTTTGAGTTCATGTAATTATCTTGGATTGTTTTACTGTTGTTCAGATGAACATATACTGCATTAAGCCATGGTTTACTATGGTAGCTGCAGTTTTTGCTAAAACAAACCATATTATAACAACCTCTTTCTATTAACCATGAAATACAGAAAGTACTGAAAAATATCCCAGAAACGGAATGTAGCTAATTGGATTCACACATTTTTGTTAACTCATGAGGTGATTTGTTTAGTTTTGACTTAAATTTATTAGTTGCAAATCCTAATTTATGCAATTACAATGTCATGGTCCCGACAAATGAAACTCTTCGAGGGATTGTTTACCTTAAAGCAGGCATGTCAAACTGCCGGCCCAAGGGCTGGATGCATCACGCCAAAACCGCGCCCACCCCATTGTCAGCAATGGGGAAAATGTCCCGATATGTCGCGCAACATCAGGTGACGTGAGTTTGACATGCCTGCTTTAAAGTATCTTTATTTTGAGCAGCATAACATCGGCATTGCATAATCGAAGCCAAAAACTGAATTCCCCTCCGCTGAACACATAGTATCAAAGCACAATTCCCTCCTCCAATTAACAGTCATAAATCACATTCCCCAATTAGCTTGAAGCACGGGCTTCCTCGCCAGTGCTCCAGCCCGCCAATTTCTTACCAGCTCTGGTTACAATAACCTTGTTTCTCACACTGGGTCCAGTGTTGTTATGTCTAGAGGGACTCTGGTTCACATACCCCCTCCCAGCATCATCTAACTCTAAAAGCAAAAGGTAAACGGTGGCTACATTTCCATCTGTTAATGCAAAAACATCTGATGTTAGCAGTGTTGACATATAACTTGTTAAATAAATCACCAGATTGGATTCAAATTCTGCACTAAGCCAAAACCAAACGGTCCATGGAATGGTTTGGCTCAATGGGTGAAATAATCGAAGCTGGACACTGCATATTGTTACCATAATTTAAATGGTTCGCTTGTCGCGTGGACATTTGCAACGGGCTGGCACTGCCCATAAAAGTCACTGCTTTTTAATATCTGAGGTTCCACAAAATGCCTTAGGAAATTAAGTTGAAATTAAATTAAGTTTTGCAAATCCTTGCAAAATGTTTTCCGATTTCAGCGTTGCATATCTGTTTGTAAATCTATAGTATGGCGCTCCTGTTCTTGTTTTGGAAACTTAAGCCACTGAGGGGCAGAGAGCTAGAAGTGTAGCAATTGCAAGTTGGCTACTTTTCCCCCAGCGTAGAGAAAAAAATTGGCTGCTGAAAAGGCCACAGTGGAATATTGGGCTGGCAGGGGAATGGACAGGTAGAGAACCATTAATGACCCCTTCGTTACTTGAGTGCCCCTGACTCCCAAATAAACTGCATGAAGGTGCCTTGAATTTATATAAATCTCTTTTATGACAGAAACCAGACATTTTGGATGTATGTATTGAATCAAATATATTTTATACTTTTAACTTGGAAGTTATGCTATTTGAATCTGGTATAGCTTTTCAAGGTGTTCCCCTCCTCACCGGGTAAAAAAAGGAGACTCTGCATTTCATAATCTTTTCCTGTTAATTCACTGTTGCACCTCCACAGGAACGTGAAGATTAATTGAAGTTGTACAATAGCTGTTGACTCCTTTTTCTAAATTTGGATTGGGCGTATTTTGTTCTGATCCTGATTCTCTATTCCTCCCGAATGAATCTAAAAATAATAATAAAAAAACCCTGTCAGCAGTCATTATATGGTTAGCCTATTGAAAATATAGTTGAGTACGGATATATAGTCTCCAAATATTTGCCGGGTCATCATGCAGAAGAGGAGATGGACTTACTTTATTCTCTGTGGCCCCAAAGGGCACAATCAGCAACCATGGGTCAAAACTACAAAGAAGAAAGTTCAGTCGATACATCAGAACAAATTTTCTGACTTTATGTCAGCTGGTGGACCAGGCTGCTATATAATCTTAGTGAGTTCCTCTGTTCTAGAGGTCTTCAAATGGAGGCTGGTTGGTCCCTGTCAAAATTGCAGTAATAGATTTTTCATTGAGCAGGGGATTGGATTAGATGCCCTCTATCTAGTGGTGGGATTCAAATATGTGAATAACCAGTTCTCTGTGTGGATGCCGCTTCCGGAAGTCCGTTCTGGGCCTGGGCAACAAAAAAATAGCTACTGGTTCTGCCGAACTGGTGCGAACTGTCTGAATCCCACCACTGCCTCTATCGCTGATTCTTTGATTCTGTAAAGCTTGTCAGGCTAGGATGTGAAAAGAGCCAGGGACAATGAAATTCCTCTTGTTGACCTTTCGTCCTTATCTTGCTTAATAGTGCAAGTTAAATATTGTTGAAATTTCTTTCTTTTTCCCTTTTGTTTAGGTGGGGGCAAGCTTTTTGCTTTGTGATTGTCTCTCTCCTCCAGCTTACCGAAAGAGTTTGGATGAAGTACAGGTCGTCCTTGACTTACAACAGTTCGTTTAGTGACCGTTCGAGGTTATAACAGCACTGAACAGAGTGATTTATGACTGTTTTTCACACGACCGTAGCAGCATCCCCATGGTCACATGATAAAAATTCAGATGCCTGGCAACTGACTCATATTTATGACGGTTGCAGTGTCCTGGGGTCATGCAATCTTCCCTTTTGTGACCTCCTCACAAGCAAGGTCAATGAGGAAGCCAGATTCACTTATAACAACCCTGTTACTAACTTAACCACTGCAGTAATTCTACTGAACAAATGTGGCAAGAAAGGTCATAAAATGGGGCAAAACTCACTTAACGTTTGTCTCGCTTAGCAACAGAAATTTTGGACTCAATTGTGGTCGTACGTTGAGGACTACCTGTATATGAAAAAAAAAACATTAAACATAAGGATTGGATAAGCCGTTTGTATTACCGTATTGTGTCATTGCATGCAATCAACAGATTCCAGGGGTGGGGGGAAATCATTTGGAGTTCATGTGATAGACATGCATCATATGAATCAAAGGTATCTAATGTCGGCTTTGAACGTAACAATCTGAAATGCCCACTTGCAGAACAGTTAATGCTTTAAACTCTTTCTTTTTTTTAAAGCCTGGATTTTGCTTCTTGCTTTGCTTGTTGTCAGAGTGAAGGGTTGAGATTGCAGCAATTGGATAATGTGGCTAGGCTTCCTCTTCCTGATGCCTGCATCAGTAGCTGGCAAATGGTACCCTCACTAATTAAATTGTCAAAGGTAATGGGAGCCAGATTGCACTGGCTTTGGAGAGACAGTAGCCTATCTCTGACAAGAAGAAGGGGAACACCCTTCTTTTGTGTACTCTGCTTCCAAGCCTGGGCAAAGCTCTCTTGTTGAATAATAAGGAAGCATAATAATGCCAAATATTTATATAGCACTTGGGGGGAGGGAGGTGTTGTGAAAAAGTTGTGTGATGTTCTCATCCTGACACAACCTTGTCAGTAGTCTGTATCATTGTAGCATGATAGATGGTGCTGGGTCACAATGGAGTCTGCCTAAGGAAAGGTTGGGGTGTGAGTTGAATAAGGAGGGCCTTTTTGGCTCACTGTGGACTTTGTGAGCTTTTGTGCTGTCAATCTACACTTGAAAATGCATGCAGCGTTCCGGAGAGACAGTAGCCTATCTGTGGGCAGTCTCTTCTGCTGTAGGGCAAACACTGTTTCCCTGTCTTAACCAAGATTCCTAAAATTAGCAGATGGAACAAACATTTCTTCTATTCTCTGTCTGCCATGCTTTGGTTGGGACTTTGTGCTTCCTACCTAAAGGTATCTTGCACATTTGTTTATTTTATATTTGTATGTGTGTGAGAGCAGCAGGCAGAAAGATTTAGAGGAAAAAATCTATTAGACATTGAGTTCTTGGAAATCTCTGTTTTAACATATAAAACTCTAGGTGAGAAAGATTTCCAACATTCACTGTCATTGTAAGCAAATATCTCTGGCTGGATTTATATATCATGGTAAGCCCTCTTTTGTTTTAACCATAGAATCTTACGTAACTATTCGGATATCATTCTAAGAGATACAGCAGAGAAACAGCAGCATGGCATGGTAATATTAGGTAACCTTGAGACTGTGTGAATTGATTAATAAGATTTGAATGGAATACCAATAGTTAAAGCAGCTTTGTTCAATGTAGTGTACTCCAGATGCGTGACACTGCAGATTCCAGAATTCTTAACTATGATATCCATTGACTCTGCTGGCTTGAAGTTCTGTGTGATTTATTTATAGATATTGCCCAGCTTCCAGAATTCTGGGCAGTTCACAACATAGGATTAGAATGTAAACAACTCAAAAATAGAACCCAGCCCAAACAAGAGGAAAATGGTAGTCGGTTGCCAAACAGTAAAGCAGTACTATCAAAGAGCTAGGAAAAGAGACTGCCCATTGTCAAACAACAGTCTAGGAGACAGTGGAGCTTTGTGGAAGATCAATAGATGGGCCAAGCAGCCTCTGAATGCAAGGATTTCCATAGTGGTATAGAAGCCATTGCAGAGAAGAATTGTCTTGTATGTATGTATGTATGTACGTAGGTATGTACGTACGTACGTATTCATTCAGATAAGGTATATGGTCACCCAACTCCTGGCTTTTGAATCCATGTCCTGATTTCTTATAGGGGTGAAGCCTTAATCATTTTCTCCCTGTACATTCACATGGACTAGGAAGATTCCACTTAGAGAAGATGATCCCTAAGATACCGTGTAGTAAAATCATATAGGGCTTTCTAGTCTAAAGAGTTTAGTATAGGATCCAATCTGGGCCGGTCACCGGGACCAGAGGTTTAGTCTTCTGAGCTTTCGGATTCATGCTGGAACCCCTCCTCTGGGAATCTTTTTAACGGAAGGTATGCTTTGGGCTAGTTGATGTATAGCATTTATGTGGTGTCTGGTTGTATGTGGCTTTTTATTTGTTGGTTGGGGTGTTGATAGCAGACTATTAAGTCGTTGGCTCTAAAAAGCCAAACACAACCAGGTGCCACATAAATTCTCTGCATGGAATAGCCCAAAGCATATCTTCTGTTAGAGAGAAGATCCCTGAGGATGGGGGCTCCAGCATGAATCCGAAAGCCTGGAACACTAAACCTCTGATCCCAGTGACTGACCCAGATTGGATCCTGCAACATTATCCCGAGACACGTGTACCTGCCTTCATTTGTTTAGTATAGGATCCAACGTAAAATTCTGTGTAAGGGGAAAATGCATCCTCAGTTGGTAAGAACATTCTGCTTTTCTCTATATACAGTATATAAATAGAATCCTATCACCAGCCACTCCTGCTGCAGAATGATAACATAACCCTCTTACTGGAATTAATAGCAAGCAATTCAGCACTTTGACGCTTCAAATATCAGGAGAGGGGGTGGCCGAATCAATACATTTCCACACTATTGCTTTCCTTCCCTCATGAAAGCACTTTCCTGTTTATAGGCACCCAACTTGTTCTAGATCTAGAAGAACCCACTTGAAAGCCTTCATGGTCATTTATTAAGAAACAAGGTAAGAGATTGATACGGCACCTGTGGGGTTAAATTCCCCTCTTTCATTCTTTGAATATTTGCCCTGACTTGACTAGTTGGTGTCCCAGTATGTAGAATTAACATGGCTTGATTTCTGTCTTACGATTAATGCTAATATGTAATTAGTCTAATGAGATAATGTGCATCTTAATACTCGGTGGGCAGATGCTTTAGGGACCTTCTGATAAGATACATACTTAGGAAGTTTGTGGAGATATGTCTTTAACGTTAGAAAGGAAGTTTACACAGAAGGTCTTTTCTGGAGATGAGGGAATAACTTCTTGGGTAACTATGCATCGAGGGCATACATTTTTTGAGACAGTCTTTGAACTAGTGTTGATAGGCACATAGGCTCTAATGAAATATGTAAACAAGACATGCATGAGAATAGCAAAAGAGGATTTTCACTGAGTTACTGCCTTCCAGTCTGAAGTTTTGGGTTTTGCTCTTGAAGGTGACAAAATGGGAAATGGTCATTTATCACCACCTTTACATGCTTTATTGAAATCAATGAAAGTTATCCAAGATTGCTCCTGTTACCTTACAATGTTCTCCCTTTATTTCAGTGGAGTTTGTTTTAACAGAATTTCATCAACAGTTGTATCCTCCTGTAATTAACTAGGGCAGGGGTAGGCAACCTCGGCTCTTTTATGACTCATGGACTTCAACTCCCAGAATTCCTGAGTAGCAGAGTGAGCGCCTGTTACTCGTCCCAGCTTCTGCCAACCTAGCAGTTCGAAAGCACGTAAAAAATGCAAGTAGAAAAATAGTGACCACTACGGTGGGAAGGTAACAGCGTTCCGTGCGCCTTTGGCATCTAGTCGTGCCGGCCACATGACCACGGAGACGTCCTCGGACAAGCGCTGGCTCTTCGGCTTTGAAACGGAGATGAGCACCGGCCCCTAGAATCGGAAACGACTAGCATGCATGTGCGGGGGAACCTTTACCTTTACCTTTTTAACAAACCGTATTTGGAAGTTTAAGGTTGTCGTACCGTTATCAGATCATTAAAAATTTATCTTTCGTGTAGTATTTATTTATATTTATTTTATATATTAATCATATAGCCTGCCACTTTCTATCCAGGATCAAGATGGTGTGTAGAAATTAAAGATATTAGTGATCTAAAGAAGACTGTCAAAATTGAGACTTAATTTAAAATAGTTGTTAAAACAGGATTCAGTTCAACCGACAACCAACAGGTTAGCGGAACAGAAATTTCACCATTTCTCTAAAACTGGGGAGTGTGAGGACCCAAGTCACTTCTTGGGAGAAAGTATTACAGAATTTGAAGGCACAGGAGAAGGTCTTCCTCGTGCATTAGAGGGCTAAATTTCTGGCAGCCAGGAGGATCAAAAGGGCCATTTTTAGCAATAGCATTTAGACTTATATACTGCTTCACAGTGCTTTACAGCCCTCTCTGAGTGGTTTACAGAGTCAGCAAATTGCCCCTGACAATCTGGGTCCTCATTTTACTGACCTCGGAAGGATGGAAGCCTGAGTCTACCTTGAGCCTGGTGGGAATCAAATTCTTGGAGTGAGTAGTGAGTTAGCCTGCAGTACTGCACTCTAACCACTGCACCACCACTGCTCTTTTTTGCTGATCTAAGTAACTGGATGTGTTCATAGGAGGAAATGAAGTCCTTCAGATAATTAAGTTCTAAATGTTTTAGGGGTTTAAAGGTGAACCACAATACCTTAAATTGTGCCTGCTAAGTTATCGGCAATTAGTGCATATTTTTTTTAATTCAGTTCTCATATCATCCTCACAATGGCCATGTTTGTACCGGTCAGCAGTCTAGTTGCTCCATTTTGTGCTACCTGCAGTTAGGAGGCACCAAGCGAAGCATGTAGCAGCAGCCAAGAGAAGAAGGTAAGGATAATCATTGCTAAGTCTAGCTGTCAGAGGAAGGGTCCTAGTTGGCACATTAGCCTTGGTTGTGTAAATGTGCTCTTTACCACAGCCTTCACTGGAAAATCTAGTGATAGCTGGGACTTGGATATTCCCAAACTCTGAACTTGCTGTGTCTGGGGAATGCTGTCCTGTCTAAAACCAACTTCACTTCAGGCCCAGAGCTTGACTTTCTCCTTACTATCTGTATCTCCATCTTGTCTGGATATAATCCCACCTTATTCTTCCTCACCCAGCCCACCATTGAGTTTAAACACTATTCAGAAGTCTATAGTGAAGAGCCATGGTGGCGCAGTGGTTAGAATGCAGTACTGCAAGCTATTTCTGCTGGCTGCCCGCAGTTTGGCAGTTTGATTCTCACCTGCTCAAGGTTGACTCAGCCTTCCACTCTTCCTAGGTCGGTAAAATGAGGAGCCAGATTGTTGGAGGCAATATGCTGACTCTGTAAACCTCTTAGAGAGGGGCTGTAAATCACTGTGATGCGGTATGTAAGTCTAAGAGCTATTGCTTTACTGGAATTAGATGGGTCAGGATAAAACTGTAAGGTATCATCAGCATATTTGATGTCTGTATTGATGATGCCTCCTTCCAAAACTCCAAATGATCCCTCTTAGCAGTTTCGTGTAGATGTTGAACAGCATAGGGCAGAGGTCACCAACCCCTGGGTCACGGCACACTACCAGGCCACCCAAGTGGCTGGCTGGAACCTGCGTGCGCAGCTCAACTTGTGTGAATGGCTGGCTGGTGGGCATGCATGTGCGTCATCCCCCCAACTCGTGAAAGGCTGCACATATGCACTGGCCCGCTACTCATGTGGCCCAGTTCCTCTCTCCCCCTCCGGACAGGCTGCCAAACCGCAAAGGTTGGGGACCGCTGGCATAGAGGACAGGATGGTCTATTCTGACATCCCCAAAATTTCTGGGTTGGTGTCCCGGAAGGAAAGGGAGGGGCAGGCACCTTTATGTGTGCATGTGCACATGCAAACAGTGCCCGTGCGCCACAAACAAGGCCACAAGTGCTCATGCATGTGGGGTTGCAAGCACCCACATAACTCGTGGCAACGTTAGAGTGGGTGGGGGTGAGTGTGTACACATACATGCATGCACTGGCCAGTCATGCAGCCCAATGGCCAGGAGGCCGTGGCCCACAGGTTGGGGATCCCTGTACTATGAGACACCATAGGACTCTGATTTAGGGGTCAAACACCTAATCCTCAACACCACCTGTTTGCTGTATCCCAACCGAAGTCATGAAAACAAAACCACAACAAAACAGTACTCCTGAGACCCAACCCTACCAGATGGCCTCCAAATCCAGTACTACAATCAATAGTACTGGAAACCACTGAGACATTTGGGAAAACTGGCAGGGCTTCCTTCTCTCATCTAATTTCTGAAGCTAGTCATCACCAGGGAGACCAAAGCAGTGGTCAGGGTCATATCTTAGGGAAAACTCCAGCTGAGAAAGGGCAGCATAATTCATTTCACCCAACTGCATCTGGAGCTGTGAAGCCAACTCCTCCTCAATTACTTTATCTCGGAATTGGAGATCTTTTTGGTTTAAGGAGATCTTTTTCAATAAAGTTGCATAACTGCTTCCGTTAAACAAATGGGAACACATTCCTCATTTAAGGAGACACTAATCACTTCCCATAATCATGGGATTAGCCTTGGCCTAGCTGATTTAATCAGTAAGAGTGACAAGTGTCAATCAAAGAGATGATCCTTGTCCACACCCTTGAGATGTACAAGTTGAACAACTTCACGGAGGAGGTGCTGCACAGCTAAGAAGAGCATTGTTGGCCTGTTTTTAGATGCAGTGGAGGTAGAGAAGTAAACCCTTATTGTCATCAAGTAGGACTGCAACTGGGCCTTAAAACTGGGCCTTCTGTGTGTAGGAAACAATTTGTCCTGATAATTCCTCCACGTGTTGTGTTGTCCTGTCATCTCTTGGTTCGCTCCATTACTGATTATCCAAGCTGCTGACACAGTTCTGCACATTGGAAGAGAGCACTTAAAAGCAGTAGTGTCAGCCACCTGGAGCATTCAGGAAACTCCCCAAATGCATTTGAGAAACTGTTGGGATTTACCACCTGCCTAGATTGGGCCATCTTAAAGAGCCCTCCACTCTGCAGAGTTTTATAGCAGCCATCAATCTTAAAACTGAGCAGTTTGTCTCTCTGTGACAGCAGAACAGCTTTTTTTAACTTTCAGGTCACCTGCTCCAGGTGAACAGGATATCAAATACCACCTGTTGTCCTGCTGCATTTCTGGGGCTTAATACTAGGTAATTGGACATTGCAGGTAGGCCAAACTGTAATGCAAGAGAATCATGGAGATGACCTTGAGGGTAATAAGCAAGAACATTTATATAAGCCAACAGAGTTGAAACAGCATACCTTAAGTCCTGGGAAAACAAGATACTGTAGTATTCAGAGGTGACTCAGGAAAAATTGGGTTATAAGGAGAAGGTGAGGTAAAGCACAATGTTCTAAACTTTTTGTGGAGTTGGTTTCCTGATTTGCTGTACCCCAAAGGGCTGACAAGGCATTTTGTGCTGCAGAAGCAACACACTGTGCTTTGATTATAGCATTGAAAGACTTTGAAGTCTCAAGGTGGGTCCTCTTAACTATGTTCCTCACTTTGAGAAAAGTAATGTTTGCCCATGTAAAATGAGAAGCCGTATTTGTCATGCTGAGCAGTATAGTTTCTCTGCTTTGTAGAAATGGGGCAGGAGGTACTTCTCTATATTGGGGTGTTTCAGAAGGTAATTTGATCTAGACCAGGGGTAGGCAACCTTGGCTCTTTTATGACTCGTGGACTTCAACTCCCAGAATTCCTGAGCCAGCCATGCTGAGGGGAAAAGGAGAGGTTTCCATGCTGAGCCATGCTGGCTCAGGAATTTTGGGAGATGAAGTCCACAAGTCATAAAAGAGCCAAGGTTGCCTACCCCGATCTAGACTGAAACATTGACTTTGAGGCCTTGTTTTATAGGTTAGCATAAAGATGGGGAATAAGGGTGAAAGAAGATATATTACCTTACATCAAATTGTTTGATCCTATACATAGGCCCTCAAAACAACTCATAGAAATGATGTAAAATAATTACAGAGTACAATGTTGAAGAACAGCTTTAGAAACTTGAATATTTTTAACAGGATTTTCTTTCTCTGCAGGCTGTTTCTCTTCCCCGCTTTTTTCTGGTACAAAAAGGACAAGGTGAATAGCATGTTTAAGGCTTTTTAGTTTTGTACTGGAAAACTTTAGTATATGACTTTCCTTCTTCTCTGTTTTCGTGAGCATTTTCATTTCTAAGAATTATTTTCTAGAATTTGTAGCAGCATTTGAATTCACTTTTTGTGTTTGTTAAAATATCTGACCTTCAATGTAGCTTTTTTTTTAAAAAAAAAAAACCAAAACCCAGGCTACAAAGTACAATAGTAAATGATTTCTACTGTGCTCTAGAAGATTGTAGTTTGTATCCACTTCTCGGCATATGTAAATACATTATTTATCTGAGAGGAAGAGTTATTTTTTGCACAAATCATTTACCTTTAAAATGAGGAAATCTGAGAATATGATGATGGAGCAGACAGGTTAGGTTTGGGGTAGATATGGTACTTTAAACAATATGTACAACTTGAAGTATCCTGTTGGAAGTCACTTCCAAACAAGGCTTTGATTGTGCAGTTTTTCTGTACTATATGTGAATTTGTAAGCACTCCTGCGGGTGTTACTGCTACTACTTCTGCTTCCCCCCCCCTCCATCTCTTCCCCCAAATTCATTGAGAGAAAAGTAGAATCGCCTTACACCGGCATTGCCCTTTAACTGACATCGTACAGACTTTTCCATTGTTTTAGGCCCGCTCTGCTATAGTCTGCAAACTGTTGGCAAAAAATAGTTAAATAACCGTGATTTCAATTGCTTGGTACTCTTCAGTTTTTGAAAGTAAGCTTTGCTTTTCCTTTAACTAGAAGCAGTTTTAGACTTTTAATTTGTTACTAAAAAAAATGGGGCCTTTGAAGTTATTTCTGAAAACCACAATCTAACTTGTATTTAATAAGATCATAGGAAAGGTGACTCTGTACTTTTCCAGACATAAGCTGATTTCAGATCAACATATAAGGGGTGAATTGGCTCCTTGAGTAATACTATACTCTCTTATTTTGACCTTGCAGTCTTCAACTGTCCCGTTGATGGTTACAAAGGATAGCATTCAGTGCTGACTCAGATGCTGGTACATCAGAAATTGCATTGCTGTTGGGTTGATAATTACCCCCATCTCCTGTTAGTTTGTTGTTGTTGTTGTTGTTCTGGTGATGGGAACCTACAATACCGCTTGGGCCAACTTCTAGAAAATACCTATAACAAATCAAAACAAAACAAAATAGGACAATGCAGTATTAAAAAAGAAAATGTTCATATTTGGACAAGATGCAAGTTTAAACAAGTTCAGTTTATGGATAGAATATCTAAAATGGCGTATTGTGTCTCAGGCCTGCCTGGAAGTTTGACAGTCTGTCATGAACTAGTTTTGTAGATTATGTTTTGGAAGTGAAACTCAGTAATGTTTGTTTATTCCATCATATTCGGGGAAAATCCTTTTTCTTACTGAAAACTACTTCTGAGCTAAAGAAGCGCCCTTTATGTTTTCTTTTGGATTCTATTGCACTATGGAACAAATCTAATGTTGCTTTGCTGCAAAATTCAGTTCTCACAACATGTATAATTTATGTCAAACAGTTTTGGCCTGGGCTTCTGGATTGAAGTGATTTATTAGCCAGGTTAAAGTTTTTAAGGATTATTTGTGCTTTTTCAGCATGTCTCTCTTTCTGAAAAAGTCCCTTAAAGACTAATATATTTATTCCATTTTAGGTTTTTGATAATAAACTTGTTAATCTTTAATGTGCTATAAGATTCAGTATTTTCTGAAGAAGATTAACATTGTTTCTCCTTTGGCAAATAAGGGAGTAGTTTTCTTTTCCCCAGCTGTACTCCCCTCCTGTCAACTGGGATTTCAGACATACCTATTAATTAGGGCAGAAGCTTTTTGTTTTTCAATTATTGACTGCAGGGAACCAAGGAAAAGGAAAAGTTCTAAATTCAAAAGGTAGTCCTTTGTTGCATTGTGTTTTTAAATTCCACAAATAATGCCAGCAAAAAAATAGAGAAATTTCTACTGGCAGTCAGCCTGGAAGGTTGATTAAGTAGAGGCAGTTGGTATTCTCTGAATGGTAGGAAGAGTTACATCTTTTATATATATATATATATATATATATATATATATATATATATATATATATATATATATATATATATATATATATATATATATATATATATACAGTATATATATGTGTGTGTGTGTGTATATATGTGTATATGTGTGTGTGTATGTGTGTATATATATATATATATATATATATATATATATATATATATATATATATATATAATATGTATTTCAGTATTTTGAAGTAGAAACAATAAAACTCCTTTATTTTTAGACCAGATAGGTTTCACTGCATTTGAGTAAGACTAAATCAGGCTGTTAATGCTTCTAAAAAGGAGTGATAATGAAGTATAAGTATAGCTAGTATTTATGCTATTTAATATTTGCTAAGCCTGTTTTGTTTATACAGTACAGGTAATCCTCACTTAACAACAGTTCATTTAGTCAAAGTTACAACGGCACTGAAAAAAGTGACTTGTGACTGTTTTTCAAACTTACAACCACATCCCAACAATCACATGAACAAAAGCCAGATGTTTGGCAACTGATTCATATTTATGATGGTTGCAGTGTCGGTGTCATGCAATCACCTTTTGCGACCTTCTGACAAAGTCAATGAGGGGAGCTAGATTCCCTTAACAATCTTATTACTAACTTAACTGTCTGCGGTGATTCACTTAACAACTGTGGCAAGAAAGGTCGTAAAATGGGGCAAAATTCACTTAACAAATGTCTCACTTAGCAGAAATTTTGGGCTCAATTGTGTTGTAAGTCAAGGATTATTTGTATTTCATTTGCACTCTATATACTGGTTTCAAATAGGTATTTAATTTGTACCTATTACTGTAGAGCAGGGCTTTTCAACCTTTTCACAGATTATACCACTTTTAGGACATGACAATATTTGATTACAACCAGTGCTTAGCAAGGTGTCAAAAACTTGATGACTAAAAAAAGGGGGGGGGGAATTTTGGGTTTTACTGATTAGATTCACTTGTTGTTATAAAAATGGCTAGTTTATAATATGGAAAAGAAAAAAGTTGAGGTTCAATGTTAATGCTTCCTTCTACTGTAACAGAGGAAGTCTGTTCTTTTTCCCTTCTCCCCTTCACTTTTTCCCCCTTTTTCCTCCCCACTGTGTCCTACTGTTTGCTTTTGTATTGTTGTGTTTTATTCTATAATCTAATAAAATATTACAAACTAGGGAAAAAAGGAAAAAAGTTCCAGTTTTCATTTCTTCAGTGGCTGTTCCTTTGCTGAATCACTTTCCTTTTGCACTGAGAAATGTATGATGAATTTATCCATGTTTATTAATATGTACCACTACCAGCTAGCTCAGGGGTTTTCAAACTTGGCACTTCTAAGACTTGTGGGTTTCAACTTCCAGAATTCCTCAGCCATCATGGCTGGTTGAGGAATTCTGGGAGTTGAAGTCCACAGGTCTTAAAGTTGCTAAGGTTGTAGACCCCTGAGCTAGCTGGTTGGCCCTTCTTCCTCTCTCCCTTCTGAGTGTAGTAAGAACGTACCTTCTCCGCCCCCCCCCATTCCTTCCCTATACCCTTAAAGACACAGGAATCAAGTGCAAAGCAAGAAAGGCTCAGAAAGTAAAGAGGCACATAAACTCTGTTTTTTCCCCTCTTTAATCTGCCTCAGGCGTGTCAGGTGTCACAATGTTGTATCTAAGACTGAAAGGCTCTGGCAATTGTGAAAAGCTTTAGCCTTTAATTAAGCCTGTTTACCTTCAAAGAAAACTTTCTAAAATCCATAGACAGACTCAAGGTAAGGGGGTAAAACTAATTACATTTGTTTAAAGGGATAAAACCTATGAAAGTCAACACTTTGAACTCATTGCTAGCCTAAAATACAGACTAAAATATTCCAATAACCAAAGCACACAAGCGGAGCCTCTGCATTACAAAACGCTGTAAAAACTGTACAAGAATCCTTATGGTAACCCAATCAAGCTTCCAGCTGATCCAGAATTGAATAAACCCACCTCCTTTCTGACATGCTCGTCTGCCGGCTTCAGCGCTGATTGCATACTCCTGGCTGGAGAAAACAAACCAGGGGACCTTTTCTTTCAGCAACAGCTGCTGCTGCTTCTTCCCTGTCCCTGTCTTCTCCCTGCCTGACTTCCTCCTCCTCTTTCCCTGTTGTCTTTTTTTCCCCTTTCCCACCCAAACCACCTCCTTTTATATCCTCTCCTCTCCTCTCCTCCCCCACTTTTCTTCAGTTCACCTCCCGAAGTGCCAATCAACTGGAGCAATCAGCTGGAGCCCTGCTGGCGCCTGGGGCTTCTGCCAGCCCAGACAGTCCTGTAGCTGCAGCTGCCTCTCCCTCAGGCTTGGGTCTCTTCCCTCCCCCACTACATTTCTCTAGAACAGTCACGTACCACCTGCCACATGGCAAAGTACCACAGGTGGTACGCATACCACTGATTGAAAAGCTCTGCTATAGAGCAGGGGTGTCAAACTTGCAATGTCATGTGACATGTCACGACGTATCGTGACTTTTTTTCCATTGCCGGGAATGGGGTGGGCACGGTTTCAGCATGACACATCCGGCCCACGGGCCAGCAGTTTGACACCCCTCCTGTAGAGGGAGACCCAGTTTGATGTAATGGTTAAGGGTCCAGGCTGAGATTGGGAGGCCCTGAGTTCTAGTGCCACTTAAGGCCTGAAGCAAGCTGGTTGACTTTGACCAATCTCTCTCAGCCCTGGGAAGGAGTTCAGGGCAAACCACGTCCAAAAAACCTTGCTAAGAAAACTTCAGGGACTAGTCTAGATAGTTTTTAGGAGTCAACACAAAAAAACCCCTAACAAATCCCTGTGGCATATTGTCCAAAATGTATCAGGTTATCTGCACATCAGGTTTTAGAATACTACTATTGTTCTTCCTGGTAATGAATTTTTTTTTTAAAAAAGAAACTAACTCCAAAGTGGAAAAACCCCATGAGGTAGGGTAGCATGATGACAACAGAGATCCTAATTTGGAAAAGAATCCTAGGTTTTGCAGTAGCAAAAACAGTAGAGTTCTCTGAAACCCTAATGTATAACAACAACTTCAAAGTTTTGAAGTACCAGCAATGAAATTGTGGCTGGGCCTGGGATTGTTGTTGTTAGCTGCGAAGTCGTGTCCAACCCATCGCGATCCCATGGACAACGTTCCTCCAGGCCTTCCTGTCCTCTACCATCTTCTGGAGTCTATTTAAGCTCACACCTACTGCTTCAGTGACTCCATCCAGCCACCTCATTCTCTGTCATCCTGGGATGGGTAATCTAATATTCTCTAGATACTTTTGACTTTAACTTTCATTATCCATACAGGCTATGTAAATTAAAGTAAAAAACATCTGCACCCTCAAATTGTCACTGAACGTTAGAGCTGGCTTTCTGTACAACATAAAATATTTTGGATATAAAAATGATGTAGACCTAAAAGCTCAAATGAGTGGTAGGCTATATTAGCTGTTAAATATATAGTCTAGGGCAGTTTCACCAAATATACGATTTTAAACATTGTGGTACGCCTGAATCAGATTGTTAAGGCTTCGCTTGGGGTCGTGCCTGAACTTAGTGTTGGTATAATCAGTAAACACTGGCTTTGCTTGATGCATGAGACTAATTATTGAATTATGATGCAACTGAATAAAAGATAATAAACCTGTTTAGAGGAGGCTGTGTTCTTTGTTAAATGTGACCTCTGCCAACTCAGAATACAATATACTCTGTAAATTGCTCCAAAATAAAATATATTCCCAAATATTGCAGGCTGTGTAATTCATCTCTATTGGAATGCTTTCCAGTTTTTAATTTTAACAGGTTCTCTCTCTCTCTCTGTGTGTCTGTGTGTGTTGTTATATATTTTGAATAGGGAAGTTTGAAAAGGCGAATGAGGGTTAAGGGGAATACAGTAGCCGAAAGCTTTGTTCTGGTAATTGAGTTGCCAGAAGTTGCTATCCAAGTTTAGGAAACCCAAGATAAACAGTTCCATTCTATACAAACAAGGAAAGCTTAATGCTTCAGCTGCAGCACTGCTGACTATCCTGAGTCACTTGCCGGTCATCAAATTTCTTTGTGGAACAATGAACCAGAGAGAAGCCTGCAATTGTTAAGGCAGTTGCTTTGCCTTCTGGGATGAGTCAAGAATACCTAGGCCTGCCTGGATGAGTCGCTCTTTTTCAGATGATCCAATCCTCATGACTCATCCCTTGAAGGTGGGGGGAGGCTCCATTTAGATTAGTGTTGGTTATTTTAGGATAAAATGTCTCCGAGTGTGAAAATGGGAATGGGGGTGATGTGACTTTTTTTCTTTTCACAAATACTACTACATAATGCAGGAAAGTGTCTTGAGTGTTCAAAATTCTTGGCTAACTTGGCACATAACTAAAAGTGATGGTTCAAAACAAGAGCTGAGAAGAAGGTAAATGCTTCCTTATCCTGACTGCTTATTTCAGGGGTCTTCAAACTTGGCCCTTTTATGACTTGTGGACTTCAACTCCCAGATTTCCTAAGCCAGGCAGCTGAGGAATTCTGGGAGTTGAAGTCCACAAGTCTTAAAAGGGCCAAGTTTGAAGACCCTTGGCTTATTTGTTTTAGTACATTTTGATTTGATAACACATGTCATGTTAACAGTTGGGTATTGAATGAATAAATACACCACAGTTCTTGTATTAGATAAATTACACTTGTTTTATTGAATTTATGGCTTATCAGATAAACCACAGTTAAATGTAAATCAATAGTAATCCATAATCTGTGGTTAATAAACCACATTATGGCTTTGCATAGTTAGAATTATATCACTAGGCATATGCAAGAGATGAAGAGATTTCAGAGTTGGTTTTTTTTAATGTTACATTTTTATCTCATCTGATATCCCTGAAAGTGAGTTTAAGCTCAGTCTTATTTCAGGACATCAAGATAGAACATCCAAAGAGATGGCTTACACAGCAGGTTCCAAATGGCTCTGAAAACTAAAATGTAAATATTTTGCTCACCCAGGCAGTGGCCTTGTTAGGCAACAAACCAGGCCCGAAATAGCATGTTGCAATATTTCCTTGGAGCAAATATTCCGCTTCCATTTCATGTGTATACTTCCTGTTGGAGCAAAGACTTAACAATTATTAAGCAACAGGAAAATATTCGTTGATGTAATCCATGATTAAATAGTGAATGGACAATAGCTTTCACTTCTACAGAAAAAGGAATGTTCCATATCCTCAAGCTTAAGCAGGAAGAATATTTCATACTTAATAGATAATCATACATCCTTAACATTCAGTTAAGGATGTATAAAGTTCAGTTAATCCTTAAAAAAACCTTTAGACCCGGTTTTTAAATTACAGTAACTTTTGTTTCTTGTTTAAATCATTCACAAACTTACGTTTTTTTAAATGAAAGAAACTTGGTAATAATTAACTTTTGACATGTTAAGTTTACAGTCTCTACAATATATATTTGTGATACTTGTATATTGCCTTTAACAAATGTTTGTTTGTTTTTTAAAAAAAGCAGTGCAAAATTTTAAAATATTAAGACTTAGTTTAGAAACCTTACACTGATGAGCATTGATGAAGTTACCTAGTTTGGTAATAAAACACCTGCAAACAAACATCCAAGCTCAGAGAGAACCAGGGATTCCGCAGTTCAATCCTGAGCTGCAAATATGCTCCTGTATCAAAATTTATACCAATTATTTTAAGGGTCAATTTCTGAATTGCTGAAAGAAGTGAGAGCCAGTTTTGGATCTGAAAGGAGAATAATCCATACTTTTGAATACATTAATTGATTTGTTTATTAAATGTATATGCCACCCATCTCAGTCTGCAAAGTGACTCTGCAAGGCAGATTCTTTTCATAATTTCTTAAAAATGGATATTGCTGGGGAATATAGGATTTGAAATTTATACATTTGGAGGTGTCCAACTGGGAAGGTAAGCTAGATGTTCATCAATATCTTATGCACTATTGTAATTTCAATGTGCTCGTACAAATGTAACCAACACATACTAAACTGGTGTCTCTGTCACTACTACCAATAGATTATCGACATTGATTTCTGGAGAAAATGACTCTGTTTATCCCAATTACCAGCTCTTTATCTCCCAAAAGCTTTCACTGAGTTTTCACTATATAGCATTCTCGTTAAAGGGGCAAGCTAGACAGTATTGTTGTTACAATATGTATTTATTATGTAATGGAGTTGGACCAAACAAGATAGAGGAATTAAGTAAGAATGAAAGATAATTCAGGAACAAACAGGTGGATGCCAGGTGAGGTTGATCAGATGATTTATTGGTCAGATGCACACCACTGATCAATCAGTATATATAATCAGCAATAGAAAATTTAAAGAATTAAAAATTAAAGGGATTTGTCTTGGTGATTCCAGTCTGTTTTTCTGCTTTTTGGGGTGTGTCCATGTAAAGAAAAACCACACCCTTGGGCCACCACATTAATTATATTTGGGTTGTGAATAGCTTTGGCTGCTTTTTTTTAGCTTGACGGAGCCTGGCAATTTGGACTCAGATAAGTTGATATCTCTGATTAAAGGCATCTCATTGTATGAGATAGAAATGGCTTTATTTTGTTGAAGTAGAGGAAGGCAATGACTCAGCAGAATGAGGCAGTTAATGATATAGTGGGCTGATTTTCACAGGACCTCTGGGATGCTAGTGATACAATCAGAAGCAGATAAATAAAAGTTGGCCCTTCCCACTGCAGTTTAGCGAAAGGTGGCAATAAGAAAAGGAACTAGAAGCAGTTATAGATAGGGTGTCAGGCTGTATTTTGGATCAGCAGTTTGCTTGCTTGTGGGTGCTCCTGTATCTCCATGGTGCTTCCTACTGCTTATAGAAACTATTGTGGGAAAGTTATTTTTTTTTAACCGAAAGCTTCCATTTACCGAGTCTGCCAGTTATTGAAACACTCAACGTTATGAAGGACATCTTGCACTGAAGTATTGTATTCATACTAATGCATACTATTGCATTCACAGCATAGTCAGAATTTTTATTTTCCAATTAGACATGGTCTACGGAATTTCCACGTCTTGATGGAACTATGTACATCTTCTCTCCAGAAATCCGATCTTTCTCTCTCAAATATGTCTTATTATATGCATTGTTTGCTTTTATAGCTTCAGTACTTGTTTCCACAAGTTTTGGAATCATAGGTTCATACTAATTATTCAATGATTTCCGACTTAATCACCTGAAAGCAACCGGGTAAATACTATAGCGGAAAAATGGTTCTGTTGGTAGTTGAAAATAAATTAGATGAAACTTGGCAGTCAGAATAAGTCCCATTGAGCTATAAGGGCCAGTGGTATTTTGGTGTCAGGCAGTTTTGTCTTAAAAGACTAAATAGTGCCATTCTGATTGGGGAAGGCACTTGCTTTGCTACTGATACCCTCTCTGCCACTTATGATTAAGGGGTACTTCAGTAAAGTAAGAGATTTTTGCCTATACTTTTTTGAATTTTAGTTATTTAATGATTTGGGGCAGTATTGGCTGGCCAATGCATGTACAGGGTCGGGCCGAGGAGTTTAGTCATCATCTGACGGACAAAATCGCTCAGATACGGACCGGTTTGGACTCGGACTGGGCAGAGTCTGATGTGGAGGAATCGGACGGTCTTGAGCATGTTATCTGGACTGAGTTTGATCCTGTTTCCCCTGATAATGTGGACAGGATTATGGGGAGGCTGAGCTCCACCACCTGTTTATTGGACCCGTGCCCCTCCTGGCTGGTTTTTGCGGCCCCGGAGGAGACACGAGGCTGGTTCCAGGCAGTAATAACTGCGTCCTTGAAGGAGGGTATCTTCCCTTCCGCCTTGAAGGAGGCGGTAGTGAGACCCCTCCTCAAGAAGCCTGCCCTGGACCTGGCTGTTTTAAACAACTATCGTCCGGTCTCCAACCTTCGTTTTCTGGCGAAGGTTGTTGAGAGTGTGGTGGCGCATCAGCTTCCCCTGTTCCTGGAGGAAACTGATTATCTGGACCCGTACCAATCGGGTTTCAGGCCCGGGCACAGCACAGAGACGGCATTGGTCACGCTGGTGAATGATCTCTGGCGGGCTCGGGACAGGGGTCATTCCTCTGTCCTAGTCCTATTAGATCTCTCAGCGGCTTTTGATACCATCGACCATGGTATCCTACTGCGGCGTCTCAGGGGGTTGGGAGTGGGAGGTACCGTTTTATGGTGGTTCTCCTATCTCCTGGGCCGCTCGCAGTCAGTGTTGACGGGAGGGCAGAGATCTGCCCCGAGGCCTCTCGTTTGTGGAGTCCCTCAGAGGTTGGTTCTCTCTCCCCTCCTGTTCAACATCTATATGAAGCCGCTGGGCGAGATCATTCGTGGTTTTGGGGTGGGGTATCATCAGTACGCTGATGATACCCAACTTTTTTTCTCCACCCCGAACCAACCCAGTGATGCCCTCACCGTGATGTCCTGCTGCCTGGAGGTGGTCCGGGTTTGGATGGGGAGAAACAGGCTTCGTCTCAATCCTGCCAAGACTGAGTGGCTGTGCATACCGGCATCTCGGGTTAACCAGACTATTCCATCATTAACGATGGGGGGTGAGGTGTTACCCCCCCCCCCCCCGTTGATAGGGCTCGCAACTTGGGTGATCTCCTGGATTCGCGGCTCAGTTTTGAAGACCATATAGGAGCCGTGACCAGGGGTGCTTTTGCCCAGGTTCGCCTGGTGCGCCAGTTGTGACCCTACCTGGACCGAGATGCCCTACGCACAGTCACTCATGTGCTCATGACCTCCCGTTTAGACTACTGCAACGCTCTCTACATGGGGCTGCCCTTGAGGACCACTCGGAGGCTTCAGCTGGTGCAAAATGCAGCCGCATGAGTTGTGATGGGGGTTTCCCGTTACTCCCATGTAACACCTCTGCTCCGTGAGCTGCATTGGCTTCCAGTTGCCCTCCGGGTGAGATTCAAGGTGCTGGTGATGACCTATAAAGCCCTAAATGGCTTGGGTCCAGGATATCTGAGGGAACATCTGCTGCCGGCATCAAGTTCCCTTCGTCCTGTGCGCTCCCACAGGGAGGGTCTTCTCAGGGTGCCGCAGGTAAAAGAATGCCGGCGGATAACACCCAGGGGGAGGGCCTTCTCAGTGGGTGCGCCTGCCCTTTGGAACCAGCTGCCCATGGAGCTTAGGACTGCCCCCGACCTTCGATCATTTCGCCGAGACCTGAAGACCTGGCTCTTCGAGCTTTCCGGCCCAGGCTGAGTTTTAATTTGGGTTTTAACTAGGGTTTTATATGTTTTATATTTTTCAGGGATTTAGTTTAATCTTTTTAATTGTTCTTAATTTTTGTATTGACTTTTTTATGCCCTGTAAACCGCCCTGAGTCCTACGGGAAAGGGTGGTATATAAATTTAATAAAAAATAAATAAAATAAAATACTCATTTCCCATGTGGTAGAATTGAGCAGGTCAGCATTGCCTGCCTTCTCTGTCATGATGTATAGCCTTACAAATTATGGCTGAAAGCACTAAGCGTAGTCTGGGAAAATACCTGGGAAAGAAACAAATGGGTTTTCAGACAGATGCAGACTCTCTCATACAAGGAGGTGAAAAGTTGAAACAGGTTAAGGAGCTGGCTGGAAAGGAGTTTTGGGTGGGAGATAAAAATACGGCTGCTAACCAGGTGTGATTTAGGCAATTTCAGCTGGTGAAGAAACACCAGGATGGAAGGACGACCACTGAAGAAGATTCCTGGGTGAAGGAGGACCAAGCTTTGAGGGCTGAGTCTTATCTTGCATAGAATTCTTGAAGGAGAATAAGATCTGAAGATCAACATTTTATTAGCCATGAAAAATGGTCAGATAAATTTATTTGAAGCCTTAGATTAATTTTAAGGGGATTTATGTATGGGGTGCTATGTTTTACAAGCAGCATTCCACACAATTGTCTGCACTTCATGCCTCTTTAATATCGATGGCAAACACCCACAAAGAAGACCAAAAGCAAAGATGGCAGGATACAATTAACAGACACATGAAAATCACTTAGTTTGACCCAGTTGCTGTGTTTGATGGCATTGGTTGATCCAAAAGCAGACTATATACTTGCAGGAAAACACTAGGAATAATAATAATAATAATAATAATAATAATAATAATAATAATAATAATAATAATAATAATAATAATAATAATAATAATAATAATAATAATAATAATATCATCTAACAAAATGAAATTCAATTGTGAAAAAAGTAAGGTTCTACATTTAGGCAGGAAAAATCAAATGCACAGGTATAGTATAGGTGGTACCTTGCTCGATAGTAGTAACTGTGAGAGAGATCTCGGAGTCCTAGTGGACAATCACTTCAATATGAGCCAGCAGTGTGCTGCAGCTGCCAAAAAAGCCAACACAGTGCTAGGCTGCATTAACAGAAGGATAGAATCAAGATCAAGTGAAGTACTAATACCACTCTACAATGCTTTGGTAAGGCCACACCTGGAATACTGCATCCAGTTTTGGTCACCACGATGTAAAAAAAGATGTCGAGACTCTAGAAAGGGTACAGAGAAGAGCAACAAAGATGATTGGGGGACTGGAGGCTAAAACATATAGGGAACGGTTGCTAGAATTGGGTATGTGTAGTTTAATGAAGAGAAGGGTGATGTTCTGTACCAGCCTGCTACCGGCCCTGCAGAAAAGGCAGGGACAACCCCTTTTACAAGAAGGCAAGAGGCTGGAACTAAGCCTGCCAAATTTATGGATACAAAAGCAAACAGAACAAGACACGAACCATGAAACAGGAGCTATTCAAGCGGTTGCCTTCAGCAAACCAGCCCTCCCACGCATTCCCCTTTTATACAGTTCAGGGCGTGGCTTCTCTCTGCCTCCTTCCGAGGTGCCCCATTGCCTTCCTCTGTTTACTCCTGATTGACTGCCTCCTGCGTCGGGCGTCCTTGAACAGGGCCAGCTGTGGGTCATCTTCATCCACGCTGTCAGGCTCACACAGCTGGGTCTGCGTCGTGACCAGGTGGGAGGGGCCTGGCTGATGGCTCTCATCAGCAAGCTCTCCAACCCCCTCAGCAAGCTCTTCAACACCCCCCTCCTCCTCTGAGTCATCCGACCCAACTGCCGAACCCACAGGCTGACCCTGAATCACAACAGGTGAGGGGTGACATGATAGCAATGTTCCAATATCTCAGGGGCCGCCACAAAGAAGAGGGAGTCAAGCTATTCTCCAAAGCACCTGAAAGTAGGACAAGAAGCAACGGATGGAAACTAGTCAAGGAGAGAAGCAACCTAGAACTAAGGAGAAACTTCCTGACAGTTAGAACAACTAACCAGTGGAACAACCTGCCTCCAGAAGTGGTGAATGCTCCAACACTGGAAGTTTTTAAGAAGAGACTGGACAGCCATTTGTCTGAAATGGTATAGGGTTTCCTGCCTGAGCAGGGGGTTGGACTAGATGACCTCCAAGGTCCCTTCCAACTTCTTCTTCTTCTTCTTCTTCTTCTTCTTCTTCTTCTTCTTCTTCTTCTTCTTCTTCTTCTTCTTATTATTATTATTATTATTATTATTATTATTATTATTATTATTATTATTATGTCATAACTTATAATAAAGTTATAGCTTATATTTAGCTGCTAAGTATTATATCCAAGGTACCCTGATTTCAGGAAAAAAACATAATTTTGCAGGACATGAAATAGTTATTGAATGACACAGCAGTAAGAGTCATAAAGTAATTTACTACATCCCAAAATATTTCCAGCTTAATCATTTTACAGTAGTTACGCCAGGAAAGGCGAGCAGGTATCTGAAGACCTATTTATTTGCTATAGCAACATGCTGTTTATACAGCTAAAGGTAAAGGTAAAGGTTCCCCCGCACATGCGTGCTAGTCGTTTCCGACTCTAGGGGCCGGTGCTCATCTCCGTTTCAAAGCCGAAGAGCCAGCGCTTGTCCGAGGACGTCTCCGTGGTCATGTGGCCGGCATGACTGGACGCCAAAGGCGCACGGAACGCTGTTACCTTCCCACCGTAGTGGTCCCTATTTTTCTACTTGCATTTTTACGTGCTTTCGAACTGCTAGGTTGGCAGAAGCTGGGACGAGTAGCAGGCGCTCACTCTGCTACGCGGCACTTGGGATTCGACCCGCCAAACTGCCGACCTTCTGATCGACAACTCAGCGTCTTAACCCACTGAGCCACCGCGTCCCTTGTTTATACAGCTATTTAAGTGCAAAAATCAAACTTTCAGAGAAAAACAAAACATTTTTCTGTATTGCAAAAAAACAAAAAAAGTGAATTGTTCCATTAGGAATGTTTGCAGGCAGGTTTTGGTTTGTTTCATCCAGAGAACTTCCCCATCCCTCACCCTGTCCATTTTGAAATCACCGGGCATCATGTAGAAGACGTGGCTGATCTGTGAACCATGAACTTTATATTGCCTAAAGCAGGGGTCTCCAACCTTGGCAACTTTAAGACATGAGGCCTTCAACTCCCAGAATTCCTCAGCCAGCATGGAATTCAATTCTGGGAGTTGAAGTCCACAAGCCGTAAAGCTGCCAAGGTTGGGAGACCCCTAGCCTAAACTGATGCCCCTATTGAAATAATCTAGCTTTAACCCACAACTATAATATAGTCTTTAATTTTACCATTTTACTTAAAATCTGAAGATGTCAGCTGATCCAATTTTTCTCGCTACTTTGGGGTAACAGATTGCTTTGGCAACAGAGGATCAAGTTACGCACACCAGTAGTTCTCACTTAACAACTGCCATATTTAGTGACCCTTTGAAATTACAGTGATGCTGAAAAGGTAACTTTCCGGACAGTCCTTAACATTCACAACCCACACAGCATCTGCTCTGTCAGGAACTTTGCAACCAGCTGCAGTGCCCTGAGGTCACGCTGAATGCCATTTGCATGCTTCACTGCTGACTCTGACAAGTAGAGTCAATGGAGAAGCCAGCAGTAAAATCGCAACTCACGGTCTTGCTTAACAACCCGCGGCGACCCACTTAATGACCGAGTGGGAATGACCTGAGTGATGGGAGTTGCCAGTCCCAGCTGTGGTCATTAAAAAAGAATTGCTTGTACTTACAGACATCACATTTAAGCCGTGATCTGTTTTGACTGAACAAGCCAAATGGACATAACTTGCTAAGCCACTGAATGTGGATAAAGGATGTATTGCCAAAAGAAGGAAGGAAGGAAGGAAGGAAGAGAAAAAGAAAGAAAGAAAGAAAGAAAGAAAGAAAGAAAGAAAGAAAGAAAGAAAGAAAGAAAGAAAGAAAGAAAGAAAGAAAGAAAAAGAAAGAAAGAAAGAAAGAAAAAGAAAGGAAAGAAAAAATAAATAATGGGTTTGCATAATGAATTTGCCAAGATTTTTGTGCCTGAACAAAGATTAGGTGCTGTTCTTTTTTTTCTTCCCCCCCCCCCCCCTTCCCCCTTTCTTACCTCCTTTGGCTCTTGGTTGGGCTGAGAGAGTTTCTTTCCCATTGTTTCTTCTTTTGCAAATTGTGTTGTTTTAAAACTGAAAGCTGTATGCTGGACTTAGTTCTACTGAATTGCTAAGAGGGAATTGGATTATTCAGAGGGGTCCCTTATGCAGTTCTAATCAAAATGTATTCCCCAGCTTCTCTGCTAAAAATTAAGGCCTTTGGGTAACGAACCTGCACAGTTTCGTCGACTTTCTAATCACGGGCCTTTTTATTTTTATTTTTCTAATTTTTCTAACAGACCTTTTTAAATTTTTTTCTGTTTGATTAAATTGGAAGTATTGGGCTGACAGATGGAATTGGAAGGAATAGCACTGGAATGGACAAGACGGCTGGTATCTCTGTTATGTCCCAAATTGATAAAGGAAGCCATGTAGGATTTTTCTTTTTTTTTTCTTCTTCTTTGTAAGCACAGAAGTTCTTTGACAAAGAGGTTTTATGTGCTTTGTGGGGGCGGGGGGGGGTGGGTGGGTGGGTGGGTGTGAGAATGTGATGGAATCTGAGCATTCAGCGCTGGTTGCCTTTTAAACTTCAAATCTTTGTGCCTTGACTTTTAATCAGGCAGTGCAAGTGACTTTGGGTTTGTGAAAAAGTAAATCAAAAGCGACACAAGTCAAATTTGACTTGAACAGCGTGGAAATGTAACTTTAAGTAGTGTTAGCTTCAGTTCTATATGGCAGGGATCCCCAATTCCCTGGGGCCGCAGCCCACTTACCAGGCTGTTAGCTGTTTGGAACCAGGCCACAGAAGTGGTAGGCGAGCACATGTGGGTGCATCCCCACTTGCGTGAGGAGTGGGCAAGCATGTGTACCTGCTCCATTTGCATGAGTGGCCAGAGCGTATGCCCACTGCTCATGCAAATGGAGCTGCGTGCATGCGCTTGCTAGACGTTCGCATGGAACCTTCCCTTCTCCACACAGCCCCTCCGCCCCCCCCCCCCGCCAATCCGCAAAGCCAGAAAGGTCGGGGAACTCTGCCATATGGTACCTCTCACTTCGTTTTATTAATAGTTTCAGTTCAAAATGTTCATCTCTCTAATTCTCATCCCTGGATCTGGACAGACACTGTAACAGAGTACAACTTAGAATTTGTTGTCTCTGAGAAGAGCTTTAAAAAATTTTTAAACGGTATTTAGTACAATTGCAAAGTTGAATTCAGGTAGAAGATGAATAGTGTAATTGTAGTCCTGGTAGAACAAATCTTATATAGCGCCAAATAATGACCTGATTCATACATTGCTTTAACTCATGGCTTGTTGACTTAACCACAGTGTTTCTACAGTACACGTTAAACCAAAACCAGACCAGACCAGACCACATTAAAATTCATCATGATATATGAACCCAAACTGGCAGGTAACGGGATTCAGATTGTATCAATATTGGATTATCTATATGTCCTGCAGAGAACTATCATTTTTCACCCTAGGACAGTGATGGCAAACCTTTTAGAGACCGAGTGCCCAAACTGCAACTCAAAACCAACTTATGTATCATCGGGTGCCGGGTGAGCTTGGCCCATTGGGTGGGTGTGGCCCATTGGGTGGGCGTGGCCCATTGGGTGGGTGTGGCTGTGGTGGTAACAGCAGACTGGGTGGGACTAAAAAGTTCAATCAATTCCAACTTTGCGAGATCTTTTTTTCCCCGTGAGAAGTTGAAATTGATTGATTGAACCTTTTTTTTTGCACACGGTGGCGGAGGCCTAAAGCGAAAAGGTTTTATAAAACCCAGCTGAAGGCCTAGGACTGGGGCGATGGCGCACGTGACCACAGAGAGGGCTCTGCTTGCCATCTGTGGCACCCGTGCCATAGGTTCACCACCACATCCCTAGGACCATTAATTATTAGTAATTAACTATTATCTTTCCTAGCCTGAGGCCTTTTCTGATTTTTAAAACATCCAGTAGGGAATTACGGGAGCTACAATCCAAGACAGCTGGAGTCATCTGACTCAGTATGTATCCATAGGTGCCACACGAAAGAAAATAACAAGCCAGGGTTACTCTGCGAATAGAGCAGTCCTGTATTGAGGGCCATTCTGACTTGGTTGTGTAACTGGAGAAGGGGAGTTCAAACTTGAGTGGAAATACACTGCTCCAGCAAGTGTACACAGCTGCTTTTAGCTGAAAACATTTCAAGGAATGCTTGGACAACTCAAGTGCAAATCAATCGATATAAATTCAGAAATAAGATTGGGTCTAGCACTATAGCATTATGGGGTCTAAAGTGATTTTCTCTTCATCAATTCCAAGGGCTACAGCAAAGTTATTATTAGAATGCTTATGAATATTACAAATATATGCTAACTCAGTATATTGCGTTCATTGTGTACATACTCAGGAAAAATGAAGCAATAAACACTGTTAATGTGTTAATTTTAGCATGATCGTAATTGGAATGCGTATTAATAGCCATAATCCATTCCAATTATACCCAATTTGATTGGGATTTTATTTTTAAAATATTTGTTTGCTCCTCTTCCCTAAAATGCCTAAGGCAACTGATTAAAAAATAAAATAAAGTAGCACTAACCTGCTTTATGAGACTTTAAAAGTCTGCATAGGCAACATTACATTTTCAAATCTCACCAAGAATAAATATTTTAACTGGCTATGGCTGCGACTTGTACCTTCATTGCCTTATTTTAAGTGAAATGTGTTGAACCTTTTCTTAATTATTTCTTTCCTTGGTTTGACTATTTCAGCACCATTTAGAATGCAGAATCAACCCAGACATATTTTTTTTCAGCATTTTTCTGATGATGCCCCTAAAAAAAAGAAAGAAATTGAGCCATATGCTTTGTCAAACACAGAGTAAGCGTTCAGCTTCTCAAATGGATTTTGACTGTTGGCATTTCTTCTGAGATGTTAGTAGGAAGAATTGGAATTCTTTATTCATTTGCTATTGAAATCTATGTGGTTGCCTACTTCACATACCCTTGAGTGGATATTTAACAGTTAGTTCAAAATAATAAAAAAATGGAAACTAATCAAAGAGAGAAGCAACCTAGAGCTAAGAAGAAATTTCCTGACAGTTAGAACAATTAATCAGTGGAACAACCTGCCTCCAGAAGCTGGGAATGCTCTAACACTGGAAGTTTTTAAGAAGAGACTGGACAGCCATTTGTCTGAAATGGTATAGGGCAGGGGTGTTAAACTGTTGGCCCATGGGCCGGATGCGTCATGGTGAAACCGCGCCCATCCCACTGCCGGCAATGGAAAAAAAATCGAGATACGTCATGACACGTCATGTGACATTGTGAGTTTGACACCCCTGTTATAGGGTTTCCTGCCTGAGCAGGGGGTTGGACTAGAAAATCTCCAAGGTCCCTTCCAAATATTGTTGTTGTTTTTGTTGTTACCTATGTATAAACAAAATTTAAAAACGTAACACCAGACTCACTTGTACTGACTCAGACACCATAAGAGCAATAAGATTTGTCTTTTGTTCAGTTACATGCAACTTGCCTAAGTTAAAACTTGCAGCCCACAAATGTTTCATTGACACCTTACTCTCTTGGGTGTGATCCAGCCAGATTCCTCTTGACATTTTCTAGAATAATCTTGGAAAGGAGTAAACTGAGAAATGAGCTGATCAAGTACGACCCTTGCTTTGGCTCTTCTTTTGAGACTTCTATATATGTTTGAATCTCTACTGCTGAGATTTATTAGATTTATTTATTAGAATAAAACTTTGGTAAGCAGTTCTTTTAGATGATAGTTTTATTTTTCACTCAACACCAACATCCATCTTCCCACTCATAAATGGCTTTCTTATGTCTTTTCTTTTTACTGTGAATTGTTGCGGTGCTGAAAAAAATAACATTTGTGAAATATTTGGGGGGGAAAAAATCTCTTGATTTACTTTGATTAGCTGGGCTGCTAAAAGGCAGAAGGAAATGTAATATTTGGTGGTTCTGGAATGAAAATAGCCCAGGTTGGCAGTTCTGGAAATTACTGACAAGCAGTAAATGGAAACTTACAGCTTTTGTGAGGAACTAAAGGTGGAATTGTAGAGGTATTTTGCTTAATGTGCACAATAACATTTTAAATGTTCAGTCTTTTCTCTCATTCTTTCTACCTTTCACTTGCCCATAGAAACAGACACACACTCTCATCTGCGTAAGAACCATAAGGTAGTATGCTAGCAGCTAAGGAATGCTGAATGATGATGGAGGGAAAGCAACATTAAAGTTTTCCTTCAGTGATGATGATTGCATTAAAAATAACCAGCAGTTTAATCTCAACAAGCAAGGCTCTCTTCCCTTCTCCAGTGTGTATAGTGCCTGAGCTCATATGAAGCTGAACCATAAGTCACAACCAGAGGTGCAGTGTTTGAATCCAACCATCATAATACAGATTTTTCTACAGCACCAAGGTCATCGAGAGGGTGACAGGAGGAGGAAGAATCATTTATCTCGTGCTTGGAGAGTAGATCAGGTAAAGCTAAAAGTAAATATTCAAAGGAGACCAGGTGTTTTATTACACTAGCCTTGGATCCTGAGGGCTGAGACATGGCTTCTCATAAGGTCACTTGAGTGACATCATGGCTCGGGCTGCATAAATTAAAATGTTTAATCTCTTACCTTAATTGCTATGCAGCACTTTTTGCCAATTAGTTTTGTGTAATGCTCTTCCAGCCCATTCTAGAAAGATTGCAACTGCTAAGAATATTTAATTCAAGAATGAATTTTGAGTTACAGCCATTTTATCTCTTTATTTAGTACATTCGCATAGTCTCTCTCCCCCCCCCATTTTATTAGTTTCTCTGGGTCATCACTTATGTGTTTCTTTGAGAGATCACACAACAAAACAGAGAATTCCTAGATCTGTTGGGAAGAAAAGAACATTTGATTTCCAGTAATGCACTAGATGCTTACGTATGTTATCAGCAGCAAATTTTAATATGACGGGTGTGGTGTATCTAAGAAGTGGTAATAAGGATTTTATCAGTATTTGTATAGAAAATGTTTTTCTTCCATAGCAGAAACACAAAGATCTGTTTGTGACATCGCTAGTCAAGTACCAAACTAATCCTATATTTTGATTTCCAAACTTCCAACTGGTTGGACTAGCATATTTGCTACGTTAGTTGCATGGCATGTTTTAATAAAGTGAGACATTGCTTTTTCACCTGCCAAAGGAGGTTACTCTACAAATGCATTTTCTGCCACTTAATAAATTTAGTTTTTCTCTTCTCTGGAATGAAAATAGCCTGGTTTCCTATATTGTTCAGTCAGGTGAGATCTATAGCTTTAGAACCTGCCATTTGGCTGAGATGCAGACTTGAGGCCGAGGTTTGATCAACTGCTTAACAACAGCTCCATACAGATATATAACTGTATTCTTGCATTAAAATAAAATTTAAAAAACACATTTTGTCCAGACCTTTGAAGTCTATCTTTAATTGACTGTTTTCTTGGGGGGGGGGGAGAATGTGTGTGTGTATGTGAAATGTTTTCCCAAGAAAGAAAATAACTGATTTAGTTGCCTGACGTTATTCAGGCTGCGATTCACAGAACTGTTTCTATTGCAGCTGATTCTAAATGTAACTCTAATCCAGGGGTCTTCAAACTTGGCCCTTTGATGACTTGTGGACTTCAACTCCCAGAATTCCTCAGCCAGGCAGGCTAGCTGAGGAATTCTGGGAGTTGAAGTCCACAAGTCACCAAAGGGCCAGGTTTGAAGACCCTTGCTCTAATCCAGACATGTCAAACACAAGGCCCGGGGGCCAGATCCGGCCCGCAAAGTGGTTTCATGAGGCCCGCGAAGCCACCCTGGAAACAGTGAGGGAACGGCCCCCACTGCCTTGGCCCCGGCCCAGAGACCCTCCTTCTGCCAGAGACCCTCAGATCTGTCCCATTCCTGCCCAGGCCCCCATAGGCACCCTTGATGCAAATGATGTAGAGCTGGCCATGCCCACCCACTAGGCCATACACACTCTAGCCACGCCCACCCTGGCCATACCCACCCGGCCCCCTGAGGGCAACCTCAATGCTGATGCGGCCCTCAATGAAATTGAGTTTGACACCCCTGCTCTAATCTGTTAATATTACGGTAAGAGGCCTCCTTTCTCTGCTGGGGGAAGGTAGTTGACAAATGCAAGTGAGGGCGAAGCAGCTTGTGTGCCTCTTTCAGAGAACAGTTGTATCCTTTTACATCTGGAAGATTGGCTCTGTAAATGCCTTTGGGACCGAGCAGGAAGAACACTGTTATCCTTGCCAATGGATCGTATGTTCCCTGTCAATACTTCTTTCACTTACTTGGAAAGGCATATGAAAAGCTACTGCAGGAGTTGGCTGGATTCTGCAAAGCACGAACACAAATGTGAGGTTGACTTAAAAATCCATGCTTTACTTCCTTGTCACCATCCGGGTTTGGTTTGTTTTTTCCCCCCTCCTAGTAACAAAGTTGAGGGTAGTACATCCTGTTCCTGTTCCTGTTGAAGTGATTTTGAAACAAAATTACTAGCAAGGAGTATAGTTTGAGACGGGGTAGGGGTGGGGGTTGTGTGGGCATGTGTGTGTGCCTGGGTTTTTTTTGCTGGCCTGCTAAAAGTATTGGATTTCAAGGAGGAAAAGGCTTCCTCGGGTGTACGCAGTGTTTCCACATAACCTCAAATACCCCACTCTGTTCACCAAAATTACTTTGCAATTCTTCTGTCAGAAAATTGGTCAAATGTTAAGAAATCAGACAACCCAGATTGCATGTGTCAGACAACCCAGATCGCATGTTAGGAATATGCACATGCTTGAATATTTGAAGGATAACTATATACTCTGCAGAGTTCTGCATGAGAAGTAATAAATAGGATGCTTTTTTTTTCTTTTTGCATGGATAAACTTACTCATTTGAATTCTATTGTGATATAAACTGTATGCTTTGGTCTGTGTGTCCATTGAAATTTTCTGAAACGTTGAATTTGAAACTTTGGCTGTAATCTTTTCATTCTCTCACCTTCAGAATGGATTACTTTCCTTGCAAATATAATATGCAGATTAGGGGAAAAAAAGGTAATAGAGGCTGGTTATTGGGATAATAACAGCTCCTCATTTAGCGACTTAGTCACTCAGGCCAGAGGTCAGCATCCTGATGTCTTCAAGATGTTTCCAAATATGACTGCCACAAGCTCTAACCATTGATCCTGCTGATTGAAGATGATGGGAATAGTAGTCTAAAACATTAGTGCTAACTCCAGTAGTTTTCCTCTGAGTACTCTGATAGCAGCAATCTTTAAGGATATTAGGCAGAGACCTTTTTCTATAACCTGCTTCTTGATCTTTTTATGTTAAAGTTTTTATATACTAGGTTTGTATTTTACTGTTGAACTGTTGTTCTTCTATCCAACCAGATGAAGTTTTAGTACAGTTGAAAGCAAAGGTTTAAGCATTTGGATACTCCTGGTTAAACTGTACGCTTGTGAGCAGAGACTGACACAAACCTCTACAGCAGTGATGGCGAACCTTTTAGAGACCGAGTGCCCAAACTGCAACCCAAAACCCACTTACGTATCGTCAGGTGCCTGGTGGGTGTGGTCCATTGGGTGGGCGTGGCCCTTTGGGTAGGCATGACTGCGGTGGTAACGGCAGACTGGGTGGGACTAAAAAGTTCAATCGATCAATTCCAACTTTGCGAGGTCTTTTTTTTCCCCCGCGAGAAGTTGAAATTGATTGATTGATTGAACCTTTTTTTTTTTTGCACACGGCGGCGGAGGCCTAAAGCGAAAAGTTTTATAAAACCCAGCTTTGAAGGCCTAGGACTGCGATGATGGCGTGCGTGCCCACAGAGAGGGCTCTGCATGCCACAGGTTCGCCACCACGGCTCTACACAGTTCAACAGTGCTGCAAACGTATTGGATTGCATTCATGTCTTTTATCGGCAGTTGTTTCTAATTCAAAATAAGAGTGTGTACTGTATATGGCAAATACATATATATAGGTCATCCTCAGGTTACGACCATCAGGTTATGCTTTGAGCAGCAACTGTTCAAAGTTATGACAGTGCTGAAAAAAATGGACTTCTGACCATCCAGCCATGACAGTATCCCTGCAGTCATATTAAAACTTAAGTGCTTGGTGACCAACCCACATTTATGACCATTTATTTATTTATTTATTTATTTTTGGGACTTATATGCCGCCCTATCTCCCGAAGGACTCAGGGCGGCTAACAACAATAAAAAACGACAATACAAAAATTAAAAAAGAATTAAAAAACAGCCCCAAAATAAATTAACTACACAGTTAAAAATTAAAACATATTTAAAAACCCATCGTCAATCCAGGTCAGCCTGATGGAAGAGGAAAGTTTTGAGGTCACGGCGAAAGGACCGGAGGTCCGGGGCCATCCGGAGCTCAAGGGGAAGTTGGTTCCAAAGGGCTGGTGCTCCCACAGAGAAGGCCCTCCCCCTGGGGGTCGCCAGCCGACATTGTCTGGCCGACGGCACCCTAAGGAGGCCCTCAAACTGTTTGACGAGTGTGGCAGACCTCCGAACGGGATGGCGGCGGTTTGGAGAGTGCGCGTGCACCTCTCCAAACCACCGCCGTCCCGTTCGGAGACCTGCTGCGCTCGTCAAACATGGACGAACGTGGCAGCTGTGCAAACGGGACGGCGGCAGTTTGGAGAGTGCGTGCGGACCTCTCCAAACCGCCGCCGTCCCGTTCGGAGACCTGCCGTGCTTGTCAAACATGGACGAATGCGGCCGCCGTCCCGTTTGGAGACCTGCCGCGTTCGTTCATGTTTGACGAGTGCGGCAGACCTCCGAACGGGACGGCGGCGGTTTGGAGAGGTGCGCGCGCACTCTCCAAACTGCCGCCGCCCGTTGGGAGACCTGCCGCACTTGTCAAATATGGACAAACACAGCAGCTGTGCAAACGGGACGGCGGCGGTTTGGAGAGTGCGCGCGCACCTCTCCAAACCGCCGCCGTCCCGTTTGGAGACCTGCTGCATTCGTTCATGTTTGACGAGCGCGGCAGACCTCCGAACAGGACGGCGGCGGTTTGGAGAGGTGCGCGTGCACTCTCCAAAACGCCGCCGCTCGTTGGGAGACCTGCCGTGCTCACCAAACATGGACGAACGCGGCAGCTGTGCAAACGGGCCGTGGCAGCTTATAGTTCAGGTTCTGATATTTATCATGTTCACATGCTATGATGGACACGTTTTCCTTGTGAGGCTTGCTTGAACTTCTTGACAACTTTCATCTGAAATGTGAGTTGCAACATTTATGCTGAGGTGTCCCACTTCTTGTCTACGATTTAGGTCTTCTACCAGGAAAGGTTAAGACTGGGATCTAATACCATGTTTCCCCGAAAATAAGACCTATCCCGAAAATAAGCCCTAGCTTGGTTTTTTATATGTGTGCACTTAATATAAGCCCTACCCCCAAAATAAGCCCTGGCTAAGACCCTGCCCACTCCGTCCCACCGTCTTGTTGTATGAGGTGGGGCAAGGGAAACACATAAAAATCAAGCTAGGGCAGGGGTGGAGGGATGGAGCTGCCCCACGCGCCCTGTACCCACTTACCTCAGGTCCTCTGCAGCCAGGCCTCCCACTCCCGACACCTGCCTTGCCTCAGGGCGGTGGCAGCAGCTGCAGCCCCGTCCAGCAGAGCCTACATAGCTGCTGGCCCACTTCTTCTGGTTGTTGGCGGCTGCTTGTGGCAGGAGGCTATGTGGCACAAAATCAGGCAGTGGCACGACAGGTGTTGGGGCGTGGGAGGCCTGACTGCGGCAGTCCTGAGGTAAGCGGGTAAAACATCCCCCCAAAATAAGACCTAGTACCTCTTTCGGAGGCAAAAAAAATATGAGACTGGGTCTTATTTTCGGTGAAACACAGATAGTTGCCATATAGTCTCCAAACAAAATATAAGATGCTATTTTTAAATTTTAAAACTGCAAAAAAACCCTGCTTATTTGGATTTGAATGTGACACCAGACAGGAGTTTCTTATTTTATTAAAGAGTTTTACAAATACATTTTAAACATAAAAAACATCCTCCCCCTCCCTCCCAGAGCAAATACAGGGTATTGACCCTAACAATCTTAAACTAAAATATACAAACTAACTATAATAACACTTTAAACCCTATCACACTTTAAGTCTCCTTAAAAATAACTAAATAATAACAAATCTTCTAAATCTAATATTCAAATGCTAAATGAGACTTTTTGGTCCCATATTTATTCTAGATATAATCAATCCTTCTTCTCCATTCCAAAATATATCTTTGCTGCGAATGGTCCTTCAAATGTGCTAAGATTTTCGCCATTTCTGCCAGGTTCGAAACTTTTAAAGTCCATTACACTTTAAATGTCCATTCTTCTACAGTAAACAAATCTTCCTTCTTCCAATATTGCTCCACCAAAAGTCTTGCTGCAGTCATTAAACTCAAAATCAATTCAGTTTCTGTATCACAGTCTATGGTGATGCCCAAGAAAAATAGTTATAGAAAGGACCTCATCTTTTACCTAAAAATCCTACCGTATACATATTCCACCAAATTTTAATCCAAAAAGCACAGATCCACCATACATAGTAATACATCACAACCACATCCCCAACATTTAAACTAACAATTTAAATACATACATACTAATTTTAAGATCTGTGTGCCATTTACAAAACACTCTATAAACACTCCCTCCCAAATTTTGTGTCTATATACAGTAGGTTTACATTCCTAATCCAAATTTCCCCAGATGTCCATCATTAATAGTTCTTAGATATTCTGGGCCTACCTTGTCATACAATCTTTAACAAATTCCATTTATGAATCTATGTCCATCAATGCATTATATAACCTTCTTATCTACGCTTAATTTTAATCTCTACTGTTGTCATTGCTGTTCCTTACAGCTAAGTGCAGCTCTTATTCTTTGAGTCTTTAGTTCTTCCGATAACACCAAAGATTGCACAATTTTCAAAATATGCTGTGTTTCTTGTAACTGTTGGTCTCCTTCTTCCTTCCCTTTTTTAACTTCTGAAGATGGCGGTAGGTCTGTTTTCAATATGTTAGAATAAAAATCACGTGCCTTCAAGACTGTATTAAGACGATATCTGACTCCAGCATAATTCACCACAATCCCTGTTGGTATCTTCCATCTGAACTGAAGCTGTTGTTTTTTTAATTCATCTGCCAAAAAGGCAAAATCTTTTCTTCTTCTCAGAATTCTTGAAGGAATCTCTTTCAAAATCAAAACCTCTTGTTTAGCCATTTTGAATCTTTTATTGTAAAAAATTTGAATAATCTCATTTCTGATCTTTTTATTTATAAAATACACAACCACATCTCTTGGCAGTTTCCTTTGCCTGGCAATCCACGAATTAACACGGAATACTTTATTTATCTTCCCAAAAAATTCTTCGGGTTGAAACCCCAAAATAGGCGCCAGAGCATCCACCAATATCTCTTCTAGATTTTCCTGCGGCTTCTCCTTTAAACCTCTTATCCTCAGGGCAAACTCCATATCTCTATATTGCATCATCAACATTTCGTCATCAATTTCATTCATTTTTTCCTCAATTTCACCCATTTTAACCTCCATCAAGTTATTTTGTTTCACTTCTTCCACACGTTTATCCAGATTCTCAATACAGCCTGAAAGCGCCTGAAATGCCAGCAAAATATCCTCCCATATTTTCTTACTTTTCTCTTCAATAAGTTCTGCCACCTGCTCAAATATTTTTTCAGACTGAGTTTTTAAAGCATCTTTTAAAGCATACTATAAATCTTTTAAAGTCAGTACCTGTGCAGCAACTTCAGAGGGTGACTTCAAAGACTGCATTCCAAACTGCTGAACAGGCAATACCCCCGCACTTTTAAAAACATATCTAGATGATTTGGAAGCCATTTTTGCAACAAGTTAACTCTCGTTACTCACTTTCACTTTTCTAGTCCATTTGCTACTTTATAGTTTGACTGTTAAATAACCAAGTCTTATAGATCACATTTATGCAGCTCCAAATTTTAATTAATTCTGTTAAGGTTTTAAAAATCCAGTTTACAAATTCCTCCTCAGTATCCAGGCAATCACTTTCACTTTAGAGAAAAACACTTTTGCTTCTTGTTACAAAAAAGTCACTCAGACGCCATCTTCCCTTTCTCTTAGAACGATCGTTGAAACATGAAGAAAGTTAAAATTCCGGAGTTAAAGCCTTGTACTTGCTGTTTATACGACTCCCGCATCAGCTCTGCCTGCTTCAATCATTCAGGATGACAACCAGATCCAGCAGGGAATGGATTCAGCGTCTTGTTCTGCTTAAAGCAGAAAAGTCCTCCGATCCAGAGCATTCCCAGGCTTCGGGGGAGCTTTCACCCTTCAAGCCCCAAAACAAATGTCCTGGGGCTCTAGGGGAGCTCTACCCCTACCTGGAAGCTCCCCCTCCCCTCTTTGCCCAAGGAGAAGGGTTTTCGGGCCGTGGAACAGCTGATTGTCAGCTGTTCTGCGGCTTAAACGGAGACGGAGGGCCGGCGGTCGATTTCGACCGTCCGTGCCGCTGAAGCGCCACCCGGAAGTCCCAGACAAGACTTTCTTAAAAGTAACCATCCCAATCCATTTGCCTTTCTCTCTCTCTCTCTCTCTCTCTCTCTCTCTCTCTCTCTCTCTCTCTCTGTGTGTGTGTGTGTGTGTGTGTGTGTGTGTGTGTGTGTGTGTGTGTGTGTACACATGGGCTTTCTGCTATGCGGCTTGGAAACTGAATCACCCTCATGCAGAATTTCTAGTTTCAGGAAAGGAGTAGAGATCTACTTCAACCAGGTTTTGCACTGCAAATTATTTTTAATAGTAATGTTAAGTGCTATGTTAAACATTTATAATTTTGTTATTACCCATCTTGAGTGCCCTGTATCAGACAAATAATATCAATCATATGCATATTTATTTATGAAATTTATTTGCCACCCATCTTGTATTCAATAATTCTGGGAGGGCTAACAACATTGAAAACATTAAAATCATCCATTGTAAAAAACAGCAGATTAAAGAAAAACAGTGTATAAATGCATAAAAAATAAATAATACGCAGAATAGATTGGTAATTATTTTACATTTCATAAATCCATGGAAGGAAAGCAGCAACGATTGTTTCCAAGCACCATAGTCGGTTTTCATTTAATTTTTTAAAGTAATTATTGGGGAGAAAATGGTACAATTAATTAGTGCTTCAAAGCACTTGTTCCCATGTTGAGATATTGGCTTAGTGTATGTATATTAGCAAACTAATTGAGTAGATATTATGAGCTGCAATCTTTGTCTTTAAAGCATGGCAGGATGCATATTGCATACAGAACATCCTATTTCTAAATTAGTTAGCAAACATCAATTAAAACACGCACAATAGTTTCCAGTCATGAGATTATGTCAGTTCTGTTGATTGATTGGAGCCACGAGGGCCCCATTGTTTTGCTCCAAGCACACAACTGAGTTTTCATTGTAAAGCTTATTAACAAAAAGGCTTTTTATGTGCACGTTGTGTTTGTTTAGGACTTCCAAGATGGACAAGCAGAGCAAAAGCCACTGTTTGAGAAGATCAATTGCAGTATTTCACACAAGTGTTTCTGTTCATGGAATTGTCTTTTGTGCAGGAATGCTAAGTATTGTTTATCATTTTAAAGCTTGGGTTAATCAGAAATTGAGATGAGAATGGTCAGGTGCTTTCAGAATATTTCTGTGTGCTTTTACACCACGTAATTTGCTATGTGGAGTGTTGGTTTCTAGGGCAAGCTTTACCGGAGAGCACTGTTTTGCAAATTATGACTTCTTGATATATATTTTTTCCTGAGTTTGGGGAAAATGTACAATAGTATCAATCCACAGTTACTCTGTTTTCCCATCTAAAGCTCTTGCAACTTTCCAGGAACCCATGTTCTCACCAGCCCTTCAGATAAACAAAAGAACCATTTGCTTAACTATGACCTCAAATGGACTTCAAATCTAAAGTGATTTTCTTACAAGGTCTCCTTTATTCACTGAGCTTTTGTCGGCAATCATTTGGGTAAGGTCAGAATATTGTAACTATAGATGAGAGAGTCCAATCAGGGACAGAAATCAGATAAAAGAAAAAAAAATGAGCCTTCTTGCTTAGGCTAATTCAATTCTCCAGTAAAGTATAGCAAATAACAAAAGGAATAAAAGTTTAATAATGAATATGAAATGGTTGGGCCGAATTATTCTCCCATACCCTTTAGGTGTTCTGCCGTAAAGCCATTTTTCTTCTCAATGGGTGGGAACAATAATGAGGTCAAATTTTTTAGAACATCCCTGATTTCTTTTTTTGAGGCTTTCAAAATCAAAATCATGCTAGAGAAATATACTGGCTTAATTTTGCATCTCCCCCCCAATTGACAAACAAAATACGTATGTCATACCTCTTATAGCAGGGGTGTCAACCTGCTGGCCCGCGGGCTGGATGTGTCATGAGGAAACCGCACCCACACCATTGCCGGCAATGGGGGAAAAGATCTGATACGTTGCGTGACGTCACGAGTTTGACATGTCTGACTTATAGCCGTAATGCTCCTATTTTTATTAATCCTCCACAAGTGTATATTTTGACCACCGCAAAGAGTTCACAGCCTACAGTATTATCCTGCAGTATTTTTGCAATTTATAAATATGTGTTAAATCACATGGAGAAATGAATGATGTTTCAAGATAGCATAATCATTTACAGTTGGTCTGTGATATAGAAATTCTTCAGAAGTAGTCTGTCTGCTCTAATAAAGAAGATGCTTGGCAGAAGTTGACCATAATATTCCAAAATAACTAGGAACTTAGTGAGCAATCAGTAATGTCCCTCAAGGAGTCAGCTACTATACGCCTGACCTCTGCAGAAATGATGTATAACTCTTGAATTTGGAAGCTGCCTTGGCCTACGTCAGGGGTTCCCAACCAGGGGTGCGAGACAATATTCCAAGGGGTGTGAAAACTTGGGTTTTCAAAATTATAGTGTATATGCATAATTCATTGCCATTGTTTCAAACTTTTGTAAGGGGTGCGAGAATATATTAGAAGCGTTCTAGCGGTGTGGGGTATAGAAAAGGTTGAGAGCTGCTAGCCTACATGGTTATTGTTCAGAAAGTAAGCAGGAGTAGGATATAAGCTAAATTTGGGTTTGTTTCTGTTTAATTACAGTAAGTCAATATAATTAATAAAATGTATTCAACATTCTTTGCTTTCTGTTTGATTCACTGGGGTTGCATTTAATTCTTTGGAGTGGGGCAAGAGAACATGGGGGCATGCACATGCAACGTTCCTTTGTAGGTATGACTTGCAGTGCAGTGCGAAGGGTGATTGACAAACTCTTTCTTAAGCTGATCTGCTTCTGAGAAGCCCCAGGTTGTTCTTTAACGAAGACAGGTGGGAAATAGCTGTGCAAAACTCAAACCATTGTTTCTTCTTTCTCTTCCAGGCAGTGGTGCTACCGCCGTAGTCCAAGCAGCGCTCTGCAAACCCAGGCAGGAACGCGTAGCAATAAAAAGAATCAACTTGGAAAAATGCCAGACCAGTATGGATGAATTGCTTGTAGGTAGAACAACCATAATAAATGAATAAATAAACTGATTCATCAACCTTTCCTTCAGTGTCGTATAAACACTTGCATATGATTGTTCTACCTGAATTTGCAAGATTAATTATAGTAAACTTCTGTGAACCAGTAATGTGGATTTTTATGGCCTGTTATATCTGCATTTTATTGTAGCTGTGGTGCAGGCAGTCCTCATCTTATGAGCAATTGTTCAAAGTTACAACACTGCCGAAAATAGTAACTTATACAGGTAGTCCTAGATTTACAACAGTTCACTTAGTGGACCATTTGAAGTTAGAATGGCACTGAAAAAAGCGACTGATTATTTGTTTTTCAGACTTATGACTGTTGCAACATCCCCGAGGTCACATCATCAAAATCCAAATCCAAACACTTGGCAACTGACTCATATTTGTGATGATTGCAGTATCCCCCCCCCCCTCTCTCTCTCTCTCTCTCTCTCTCTCTCTCTCTGTGTGTGTGTGTGTGTGTGTGTGTGTGTGTGTGTGTGTGTGATGTGATGTGATGTGATGTGATGTGATGTGATCAGTGTTTGGGACCTGACAAGCAAAGTCAACCGGGAAGTCAGATTCACTTTTACAACTGTATTGTTAACAGATGTAGTGATTCACTTAACATCACTTGAATCACACTGGATTTTCTCTTTTGTGGTTAGAAGAGACATTGTAAAAAATCTGAACTGTGGGAAGATCTTACAAGGACTCACCAGTCTGTGCTGTGTTGAAAACTTATATTCACACATGGATCTTATTAAAGATGAAGAGACTTGCTTTGAATGAAATATGACTTACAGAATCATCACTCAAGCCATTTAAATATTACTGCTGCATTTATCGTAATGATAGTTGTTCTTCTTTTGCATTGGATGAATAAAATGTAAAAGAAATTTTAATCTTCCTAAACAAACAGATGAAACGATCCACGAAGGCAAGAAGAAAATCATTGTGATATTTAAAAAGGCAGATGTTCGGAGTTGTATTTTTATCCAGAGATATGTTAGGTATTTTTATCTGTAATATACCAATAAGGAAGAATATTTGTAGCTCAGGCTTGAAATGAGGGGTCCTTGGTGCTCTTGGAATTTGGTTGTTTTCTTGCAGGCATCATCAGTGCTGCACTAGTTTGGGTAACGAAACATCTGCAAGAAAACAACCAAGCTCAGAGAGCACCAAGGACCCCCCCTCATATTTACAATGCATATATTCATTCATTCTGGCATGTTATGATTTGGATATAACAATTCCCCTTTCCTCTGAAATATCTAGGAATACGTTGGCAATATTACAGTGACTCAAACCAAAAAATTCAAGTATCGGTTCATATGAAGCATAGAAAACAAATCATATTTTGGATGATCAAACCATTTTATTTGACTGAGCAGAAAAAAACACACCCCACTTTTTTTTCTTAAAAAATAAGTTGGAATCGTATTAATTCATCAAGCTAACCAAACTGCTGGAGATGATGGAAATCGCAACTCAGCATCCCTGGAGGGCTTCCCTTTGAGGGACGTTCAGTTTAGTTGCATTATTTCTCTCCGAAGTTTGCAAGCACAATGTTCTTAAATGATGAATATACTTAACTTCATTTCCTAATCTCACCCACTGGATATATTTCCTGACGGAAAATAGCTAGGATAACCTTACATTTTTCCTTGCAATAGTACTACGTCATATTTTGCCTTCTTTACAGAAAGAAATCCAAGCCATGAGTCAATGCAGCCATCCCAATGTAGTTACGTATTATACATCATTTGTGGTCAAGGATGAGCTTTGGTTGGTTATGAAACTACTAAGTGGAGGTGAGTCTATATAGTACTGTAAATATGAAAATGCAGTCCTGTATTGGAATGATCTTTCTGATCAATCAGTGACTTTCAGCCAAACGTTTTTAGATGTGGCATTTTATTTACAACTAGTTAATCTCTGCAGGAGAGCCAGTTTGGTATAGGCGTCATGCTAGAAACTAGGAGATTGTGAATTCCAGTCCTGCACAAAGGGCACAAAGCTATCTGGGTGTCCTGAGATTAGTCACATTTTCTCAGCTCTAGGATGAGGCAGTGGCAAACCCACTTTTGAAAAACCTTGCCAAGAGACTTGTCCATGCAGTCTGAGAATAGGACATGATTGAACAGAAGGGGGAAAAATATTTGCGAAGGGTAGAAAAAGCTCTTACACACAGCCTTTCCTTCTAGACATTAGAGCCCACCTGCATTCTGGAAAAAGCCTGGAAGATAACTATTGGAGGTAGTCCTTGGTTAATAACTGCCCCATTTAGCAACCATGTGATGTTACAAAGCTACTGAAAAAGTAAACTTGCGACCGGTTCTTGAACCACTGTAGTGTCCTATTAGACACATTTAGGTGCTTCGCAATTGGTATGCATTTACTACTGTCACAACATTCCATGATTGCTATTTGTAGCTTCTCAACAAGTAGAGTCAGTGAAGAAGTTGGTAGTAAAATTGCAAAATCATGATCGTAGGATGTCTCACTTGAGGTCTGCTTAACAGACAGTGAACTGACATCCTAAGATAACTTAGGGTTCCGGTTGAAAAGCCCAATGAAGTAAATCCACCAGAGACATTGCGTTGTCTAATGTAAGACTTTATTAGGCATAGCATACCGGCATGGTAGAAGGAAAACCAGCTCTGGCAATGCGGCGGGGAAAAGATAAGAGAATAAAACCTTCCCTCCCCTCTGACAGTTCAGGTCACATTGTCCAATTAGAACGGTTGTTGTGAGAAGACAACCTCTGTTCGCCAAGACACTTCTCCAGTGACCTCGACTCTCACATTGATAGAAACCATCTGTGCATTCCAAACCTTTTCCCTCCCTCCCTCATAACTGTAGGCAAAGTAGAAGCAGCATGACAGTTCTAATGCAAGGGGTCTTCACAGCGTGACGATAACCTCATAAGCTTGCATAACGTTTCACTTAAATCCACAGCAAGGGAGCTGTTGCTTTCATTTGTGATGATTAAGTGAAGACTACCTGTATTGGTCTTTAATTGGTGGCAGATCATACTGAGGCTTATAATTTGTATAATTTTTTTCATCCCAGCTTTCTGCCCAGAGGAACGTTTTGTAGGTGTGAAAATTTCTGAAGAAATTACTTGTGACACATTCTAGAGCTTAATGGGGAAAAAAAAGGAAAATGCTTTTTTGTGAGCCCTTTTGTCAGCTGTGAACAACACTCTGTATTTTGGCAACTTTCAACAGTGTCAAGTTATGCAGCTAACCTTTTGAAGAGGGCAGGAGGTTTGCCACTTTCTTCCTCTTGAGTAAATTAGTAAGGGTACAGCTAAGGCGGTAGAGAAGATACATACTCCTAAGTTGAGGCAAAAGGAGATCGAAGGCCAGTCCTGCAGAGGAAGACAGATCAGGATGATGACTCCAGGGAAGAATCCCAAAGTGGGTCAAGAGTTGACCAGGGACACAGTGGCTGGCAGGCAAGATGGAGACTACTGGACAGTGCAGATGGGGCAGCAAAGGTTTCAGGAAAAAAACATGCTGCTTGCAAGGCAGAAAGTTCCCAGGGAGGAAAAGTGTGCTGCTTTTGTGAAGTAAAACTGCAAAACATTGGCACATATAGCAGGGATGATGTTGACCCAGTAGAGGATTCTTTTACCACAAACTCCACTGTTGTCTAGCTAACTAATAAGAAAGCACAAAACTCTTGAATACTAAGAATGGGAGAAGATAGTGCCTTGCTTTGTGAGTTTACAATAGGTAAATGCAGGATATAAAATTCAACCCTTGAGATTTATTAACGGTGATATTTCGCTGTAGGAAAGCGGGAGATGTTTTTTTTTTCCTTTAAAAAAAATAGCTGCCACAAGCTGGAACCCAAATTAACTGTGTGAATCGTCAAGCCCCTGGGCCAGAAATGCCAGATTCAACGGTCCTTGAATTGAATGGAGAAGAGGACAGTTGCTATGATTATGAATGGCTAACCATTGGTGATGAACATATGACGGTGGACCACATGATGGTGGATATTTCAGTAGTGGAAAAGTTGCTTCTGATGATGTTCTACTGGGGAAAGCTGAGAGGGAGGGTGTTGTGATTCAGGGTCAGCCTGTGGGTTCGGCAGTTGGGTCGGACGATTCAGAGAAGGAGGAGGGGGGTGTTGGAGAGGTTGCTGAGGGGGTTGGAGAGCTTGCTGATGAGAGCCTTCAGCCAGGCCCCTCCCACCTGGTTACGACACAGACCCAGCTGTGTGAGCCTGACAGCGTGGATGAGGATGACCCACAGCTGGCCCTGTTCAAGGACGCCCGACGCAGGAGGCAGTCAATCAGGAGTAAACAGAGGAAGGCAATGGGGCACCTCGGAAGGAGGCAGAGAGAAGCCACGCCCTGAACTGTTTAAAAGGGGAATGCGTGGGAGGGCTGGTTTGCTGAAGGCAACCGCTTGAATAGCTCCTGTTTCATGGTTCGTGTCTTGTTTTTGCTCTGTTTGCTTTTGTGTCCATAAATTTGGCAGGCTTAGTTCCAGCCTCTTGCCTTCTTGTAAAGGGGATGTCCCTGCCTTATCTGCAGGGCCTGTAGTAGGCTGGTACAGAACAGAGGGTTAGGGTTAGGAATGCTTCTAGTCATCAAGAGCAGAGATTGGAAAGAACTAGGGAAGTGTGCCAGTTGGGACTGTGGCCAGATAGCTATACTGCTTGACCATGATTTGGCCCAGCACTCATGGAACATGCTTCCTCGGTGGAGCAAAGGATTGAGATGTGGGTTGAGTCACGGATTGACCTACCACAGCCCTATCTGATCCACCTAGGGAAGGAGTGGGAAACTGATCCAGGGCAGCTGATTTTGCAGAAAGTGAAAGCCCCAGAGTGCATATGTGCACAACCCACCCTGTTTGACAACAACAACTTCCCAAGAAGGGAAAGAGAAGACAACTCTGAGGGAGAAACTTCTCCTTCTTCTAGAACCAAATCCAGAGGCTGGGGCTCAGCAGAGTGAGCTGGTAAGTCTAGTCATAGTTCAGAAATTGATGGAAAGTGACTAATTACCCCTCAAAAGAACCTGAGAGCCATGGTGTGTCAGTTTTGTTGAGTCTGACTCATGACTGTCTTGAGTCTGATATGCTTCAGCGTTTTTTCCCCCCGTTGATTGCTTATCAGACCTGCAGACAATTCAAAACTGGGGCTAATTAAAAAAACGTGAAATTCAAAGCAATTTTGGTAGGTTAAAATCATAGAAATGAAATGCAATTGAGGAAAAAAAAGGCTGACAAATAATAGAATAAAATTTAAGGATTATAAATGCTAAGATGTCCAGTTAGGAAATAGACAGCAAACGCATCGTTATGGGAGATGCTAGCTTGGTAATAGTAAATATGAAAAAGAAGTTGGAATGTAGTTCATTACAAGCTGAATATGAGTCAGCAGAGTCACGTAGCTGCAAAAGGGCCGTTGCCAGGTTAGGCTGCGTCGGTAAAGTACAGCTTCCAATTCAGAAAATAATCATTGAGGGAAGCAAAATACACGTGAAAAAGGACAAGAAAGATAGTCATCAGAAATGCAACTAAATCTTAAGAGAAGAGACACTGGCAATGGGATGTTCAATTTGAGAAATGAAAAATGAGGATAAAACATTTTTCCAAGTATCTGGAAATGTAGAAAAAAAGTGTTCTTTTTAAAAAAATCCTCTCCAAAAGCAGAACAAGTTGCAGGGAGGCAAATTGTGATTGAATGTTAGAACAAACTCTTTGTGTTCCTGCTTTCATTGAATATGTTCACCTGGAACCTGCACAATCACCTACCGAGAATTGTTTAATTTAGATTTCTGTACTAAGCAGAGGATTAGATTTGGTAGTCTACATGGCCTCTTCCTATTCATTCTAATTTCTTTCAAGTTTCTCAGTGAGGAAAATGTGCATATTGCTTGTGACCTGACAGTTTATGTTGCCTATCAGATAAATCTTTAAACTCAGTTACCTCTAAAAAAAACCTCATATAAAAGCATGTTCAGCAGTAGTGGCCTGCTGAAGCAATCAGTCAATTTAATTACAGATTTCTTATACCTCCTATACTTTTGTTGCACATTTTGGACCTATGATTTTATGATCCAATTCTCCATGCCTTTTCATGTACTCAGTCATATTGATGTGTCCAGATATTTTAAATGCATGCAACACATTTTATCTAGATCAGAGGCCTCCAAACTTGGCAACTTTAAGACCAGTGGACTTCAACTCCTAGAATTCCTCAGCTAGCCATGGTGGCTGGAGAATTCTGGGAGTTGAAGTCCACAAGTCTTAAAAGTTGCCAAGTTTGGAGACCTCTGATCTAGATTTATTCTCTAAGTCTCAGAAAATTGAAATTGAAATCTAGAGCAACCTAAACATGTATAATGGATCTTGGACTGCCAGATGAGATTGATGTTCCATTTTTCTTCTGTAATTTCTCTCTCTTAGGCTCAATGCTGGATATAATAAAATATGTAGTGAGCAGAGGAGAGCACAAGAGTGGTGTGCTTGAAGAATCAATAATAGCCACAATTCTGAAAGAAGTTTTGGAAGGCTTAGACTATCTACACAGAAATGGACAAATCCACAGGTATTAGCATGTTGCTTCATTGTGTATGAGTTGAGAATGCAAAGTTTCAGTATTAATCCTGTTAACTTGAGATGGGATGGCTATATAAACGGATTAAATCAATAAATAAATTCAAGACTGGGTTCTGATTTAACCCTGATTGGGGGAGAACTTCTATAGTTGTGTGCAACGCAACATGAAGAGATATAAATCCTAGTCTTAAATTAACTATTTAGTTGATAATGCCTCATCCGCTCACAAAATCATCTGGCAATATTAGCAATTATTATTTGCCTGTCAAAGGGGGTGATCAAACCTAATCTCTTTTTGATCTGTTGTTTTGATAGGGAGATGGCAGAAAAATTGCTGCTTTCTCCTTGAAACTGCAAAGGATGGAAGTTTCTTGTCTTGACAATTACTTTGGTTCCATTTCTTTCCCTCTTGCACAATAGCAAATGGGGATTATTTAATTGATTGATTGATGCAAAGCCAGCTGCAACCCCTGATTTGCTGGGAGAATATAATAGAGCACTTTTCCATGAGATAAAAGAAGCTAAGTAGGGTGGTCTGAAGTGCAGCAGAGATTTTTCCGGCTTGCATAAGAATGAAACTGTGAGCTTTTTGTAAGTGGAAGCATATATTTTCCTCTCAACTTGGCATCTTTAAGATGAAAACATCTGAGATTGTACAACCGGAAAGTGTTTAATTCCATCCTGTGGTATTGTTCCACAGCAAGCTTCCCTCCCCTCCCCCTCTCCCACCACATCTGAATTGAAATGCTTTTTTTTTGTTTATTCCTTTTTCTAGGGATTTAAAAGCTGGTAATATTCTTCTGGGTGAGGATGGCTCTGTACAGATAGCAGGTAATCATCATTATTGTTACATTTTCAAGATGCGTGATAGACAATTTGAGATCTTTCAAAAGATCTCATTAATGTTGTAAATGGTTAGAATTTGTTAAGTTTAAGAGGGTTTGATATTCATTTTTTCTGAGCAGGTAGTTTTTTTTTCTTTTCTTAATGGAGCGTATCAGTCAGCTTGTTGTGATTCAGGGTCAGCCTGTGGGTTCGGCAGTTGGGTCGGACGACTCAGAGGAGGAGGGGGGTGTTGAAGAGCTTGCTGAGGGGGTTGAAGATCTTGCTGATGAGAGCCCTCAGCCAGGCCCCTCCCACCTGGTCACTACGGAGACCCAGCTGTGTGAGCCTGACAGCGTGGATGAAGATGACCCACAGCTGGCCCTGTTCAAGGACGCCCGACGCAGGAGGCAGTCAATCAGGAGTAAACAGAGGAAGGCAATGGGGCACCTCGGAAGGAGGCAGAGAGAAGCCACACCCTGAACTGTATAAAAGGGGAATGCATGGGAGGGCTGGTTTGCTGAAGGCAACCGCTTGAAAAGCTCCTGTTTTTTGGTTCATGTCTTGTTCCGTTTGTTTTTGTATTAATAAATTTGGCAGGCTTAATTCCAGCCTCTTGCCTTCTTGTAAAAGGGGTTGTCCCTGCCTTTTCTGCAGGGCCGGTAGCAGGCTGGTACAGAACACAGCTTTTCAAGGAACAATGCAGTTGTTCCCAATCTGTTGTGCTTCACAGTTTTGAACTGCAGCTTTTATTTTTCTCACCCCCGGCAAGTCAGAAACTTCTAGAGGACAGCTAGTGCAAAAATCAGAGTAGATTGGCAACTAGTATTGTGAGCTGCCAAGACAATGGGGTTCCTGCTATCTATTTCCTGTGCCACCTCCCCACTTACGGTGCAGGAGTAGATTGGAAGCTGTATATGCTGTGTAGAAGAGGAGGAAGAATCTGCTTTGTCAGCAGCTTTGACTCTTCTGGCAGTGAGTCAGCATTGTGTGTAATTCCCAACACTGCTTTGATGAAATCTTCTGGTTCATAGGGAAAGCACTGACAGTTCAACTTTTTCTCCCGTGATGAATTACTTGAAGAAGGGCTCTTCCGAATTAATTCAGCATGGCTGCTGATCTGCGTTGTAGAATTCCAATTCTCCACATACAGGTGGTGGGACAACAGATAAAGAATTATGCCTTTCTCGCCCCGGTTTCTGAGCAGGCTTACCTATTTTGATAGGTACACAAAGCAACATGAGATTCCAAATTCCCTGGATGGAACCCCGATGTACTTTTGGGCAGAGTAATCATGCAGGAGGAGGAAGAGCAGGTTTTGGGGTAGTGGTTAAGGCAGCAGGTGGGAAACCGGGAGACTGGGAGTGCTAGTCCTGCCTGAGGCACAAAGTCGGATAAGTGACTTGGCTCAGTCAATCAGTCACAGGAAGAAGAAGGCAGTGATAAATTTACTTCTGAAAAATCTTGCTAAGAAAACTGCAGGGACTAGTCCAGGCAGTCTTTGGGAGTCAACACTGACTTGGAGGCATTTAAAAAAAAAGCATATAAAAAGCACAAGAGTCTGACCACTTGATTAGATCTGACATTCGTTCTACAGAGGGAACTACAGCAGAGGAGAAGGAGGGAGAATGGGTGAGAGCTGCAAATCAGACAGTGCATCTATGCCGGGAGAGAGAAAAATAAAGCAGCTCAAAAATGCTACCTGCTGCAATCGGCAATATTTTAAGGGAAGTTCATTTAAGGCAAGGAAATTCCCTGAATGAAAATGACGTGTCTTCAAAATGAAATTCCAATTTTAAGCTTATGCAATATAAATTGCATAATATAATACAATGCAGCGCAATGCAATATAATATATAATCTGCTTGCATTAAAATGCGTTTTAAATTATAGTGGATATCTTTTTAATTAGTTTATAATATAAAATTCAAAAATATGAAAAAAAAATTAGTAGGAAAAGAGGGGAGGAAGAAGGGAAGGAAAAGTGTAGAGAAAAGGGGGAAAAGGGCAGAAAAGGCCTTGACTCCCGACTCCCTTTGGTGCAATAAAATAAGATAATAGCATCAAACCTCAACTTTTCCCTTTTACATAATAGTACAAACTAGCCATTTCTACAACAAAAAACTTATCTAATTCGTAAAACCCAAAATGAAGGTTTCATTTTTTCTCCCACCTCAAGCACAAAGTCAGGAAGCGGTTTCCAAGCAGAAACAAAAGTAATTGTGGTTTTTTCTTTAATCAAAGCAGTCAGTTTAGCCATCTTTGCTAACTCCATCAGCTTTTGCAGCCGCTCGTCCATTGTGAGAATCAAAGTGTCCTTCCCTTTTTTGTGCATAAAGCGATCTTGCTGCTGTCGACATATACTGCACAACATCAAAGTTCCACGTTTTTTCCAAGTCTCGTTCCGTTTAACCCAATGAAAAAGTTTCTGGTTTTATCGTTATATTCATTTTGAGAATTTTCTGCATTAAGATGTGAATCCTACTCATTTGACTGCATTTCTTTGGACTTGTTTCCAGTGAAATACTTTTTTTTATAAAGTTCTGTGGGTCTCATTGTTTTATTTGGTGTGTAGATTAGTAATCAGCTACTAAAAGTGAGTGGTCTATTTATTTCTCTCAGCTATCAGTGAAGACAATAGTTCAATTCATGGGGAGGATGTCACACAAATTCATTTGAGTATTTTAAGGAGTCACAGTATCACAAAGTATCAGAAAGTTTATGAATCCCCTTTTTCTCAGCAAAAGGAAGGTACAGACCTGGCACCTTGGCAAAGAATTCAGATGGTGATTTGTTTAAATAATGCATTGCATAGCACGCATAACCTAATGTTGCTTTGTAAGAGTGATAAAGTATTCAAGACTTTGGCAAGTTGTTGAGTTTTAATTCTGGAACAATAAAAATCGGTGTACCGGCATTGCAATTCCTGACTTGGAACCATCACAAAATTCTCCTGATACTAAGACACTTATAATTACAGTCTTAATGACCTGAAGCTTGTAGTTGTGACCTATGTCATCAGCTTGATGGCAGCCTAGTTCTTCATAACATTTGAAACAATTCAGTTAAGGATTCTTTGTTGAACAAGCCATAATGGCATGTTTTGGTTAAGAAATAATGATAAACCATAATGGACGAACACTCACAATTTGATACGGCAAAACAGCACAAATCACATGACAGCTCAATGTATACCAAACCAAGGTCATATTTATTTCTCATATTTGTATGCTCCCTTAACAAAAGAGTGATTCCTTATTTTAAAAAGTTAGCTAAAACCATAAGTCTCTCAGTTCTCTCATCTTATTTTTCCTCACAGCGCTGACTGATCTCAAATGCATGTAGTATCTTCACTCATTCTCTTGGTTTGTACATTCAATATTTCTGCTTAAAGTGTAATAGGAATATGAGGATTTTGTTTGCATTTCTGACGTTTTAGGGGAAGCTTTTAATTAATCTTAACTTCCCATTTCAGAGGAAACAGGAAACCATATTTTTAATATTTCAGTCGAGCTAGGCACTAAACCAGAAGTAGGCAACCTTGGCTACCCCTGCACTAAACCATAAAGTTCATTTAACATTTTGGGTTTTTGTGAAATTTGTAACTATGGCCTACAGGTGAGGCAGAAAACTGGATAGTTTCCAAAAGGATGGCTTTATTTAATGTTGGAGACATGCAGACATACTCTGTGTGCAATCTGTAGGTTCTCCTAGTCTCATGACTCCTCCTAGAAGAGCAGTTCTAGCGGTTGTAGCTAGGAGAGCCTGTGCAACTTCATGGTGTGCACTTGTTGTGCCCTTTCCTGGATCATGAGGCCCTATGTACAGTTAATCGTGCTGTGGCTGTCTCTTGTTTTGATTACTGCAATATGCTTTACTTAGGGCTACTCTTGAAGAGTATTTGGAAGCTACAACTATGTGGAATGTAGTGGCACAGACAGTTCTGGAGGCTCCTTGAGAGTGGTACGTGTGACATGGCTGTTATGGGAGCCAAACTAGTAGATGTTGGTCGTTACCTTTGAAGTTCTTTACAGCAGGCCTCCCCCAGCCCGTGGCCCACTACTGGGCCTTGAGCCCTTCAGAACTGGGTCATAGCCCCATTTACATGTGCAGTGGGCAAGTGTGGGTGTGGGTGCTCCATTTGCATGAGTGGTGGGTGCGCGTGCCTACTGCTCACGCAGACGGAGCTGCAGACACGCTAGCGTGCTTGCCCACCTCTCACGCTTAACCATCCTCCCCCCCTGGGCCAGCCCACAAAGCTGGAAAGGTTGGGGAACTCTGCTTTATGGCATGGATCCAGGGTTTCTGAGGCATTGTCCTTCCCCAAAGGGACTAGCCTGCCCCACTTGTTCCAGTGGAAGAGGCCTACTATGTCTACCAAAGGTTTTCAGCTGGCAGAGTCCAGTCTGCTGTGACTCCCGCCCTCTGGAATATTTTCCCACTGGAGATAAGATCTGCCCCAACACTCCTGGCCTTCTGGAAGAGCCTAAAAAAGCTCTCTCTTCTGGCCAGGGGTCCCAAGAAGGGCACATTACATTGTGGGGGGGGGAGGAGATTCCCATCCCCAGGGCACCCATCGTCTTGGTTTTCAGCTTTTCTATTTAACTCTCCTAATTTTAATTGCCACACATTATCTTTTAAATTTTACATTTATATTACAAGCTGCCTAGAGTTGCTGTATCAGTGAGATGGGCAACAAAAAAATGAAATAAATAAAGGTGGTGTAGCTGAACAAATTAAATCTTTCTGCCTCTTAAATATTTGATTATAGCATAACCACACGTAACTGGATTTGAGTTCATTGGATGTTAGCTTGGCTGGCATATACACATTGTTGGAAGGAACGGACACGAGACAATGTAATTAAATGGTTTGTGACAATCAATATGGCAGTGCTGGTGACAATGGGGATTTTGGCTTCAATGAGCTAATTTAGCCTTTGAAGCAGTTTTGACTCCTGGTGACTGCCTGGACACACACACACACCCACACACACACACACACACACCCCTGCAGTTTTCTTGCCAAGGGTTTTCATAAGTTGTTTGCCATAGTCTTCTTCCTTGGGGTTAGAGAGAGGGACTGGCCCAAGGTCACCCAGCTGCTTTGTGCAGGCAGGACTAGAACTCACCATCTCCCTGTTTCTAGCCTGGTACCTTAATCACAACGGCAAGCTGGCCTAGACACAAGCCGTGATACAAAGATCCAAAAAGAACTATTATTTTGGTTGAAGGTAGTACAGAAGAAAGCCTGCTAATATATTGTGAATACTTTTATTGCTTTGCCCACGGAGGTGTGTACAGTATCTTATTAAGGGTTTACAGCAGCGGTTCCCAACCTTTCTATACCCCGCACCTCTAGAACGCTTCTGATATATTCTCACAAAAGTTCAAAATAACGGCAACAAATTATACATATATGCTATAATTTGAAAACCCAAGTTTTCGCACCCCCTGGAATATCGTCTCGCACCGGTTGGGAACCCCTGTTTTGCAGCATGCTGTGCATGTATCTTGTAACAATTGCAAATTCTGGCAATTTATTTTGAATTGGAAAATAAATAAAAATACCACTTCACCAATGTTGAATTAGTAATGATAACGTCTCCACCAGAACCGTGATTGACAGTTTAAGGAAAGATATTTATAAACAGAGCTACTATTAAGTGGTCTTCATTCTCCTCTCTCAAAATTACCTTGGATCCAATGCTCAGTTTGCTCCTGACAAATAATTTTTGTTAAACCTTTAACTCTGTTGTTCATACAATCCCTTTGCTCCAAGTTACAAAGAGTGTAGACATTTGAAGGGATTGTATAACAGAGTGATTTTGCATATTTTTCCTCTAGCTCGGTGTTTCCCCCAAGACCCTCTCAAGGGACGGTGAAATTCAAAATATTTGCTACGTATTGAAAATATTTGCAGAAATGTAAAACTGTAACTCTTCATACTGTTCAAGTACTCGTGATCAAAAGCCCGAAATAGTACTTTGAAGTCAACCCAACAGCTAAGGGTTGGAGAAAGACTAGGTATAAATTAGTCTATGTGTTAGCATCATCATTCCAAGCTTTTACCGAAAAAGAGCTTTTCTCTTCTCTTCTCTTCTCTTCTCTTCTCTTCTCTTCTCTTCTCTTCTCTTCTCTTCTCTTCTCTTTTCTTTTCTTTTCTTTTCTTTTCTTTTGGATATGTAATTGCTAGTGATATTTTAACTTACGAATGGTATCGTTGCAAGCCAGAAATAATTTCTGTAATAAATATAGACTAACACTTAGATTTATGACTTTTCTTGCGTTATCCAAAGTGTAGGGATTAAAGAGAATTAAACTGTATATTAATATAGAATGGAAGGGAGAAATCCCCTCTTTGTTTTGACCTAGTGCATTCAGTTAGTAAGAAGTGATTGTTTCTGAATATTATATAAGCATTACTAGTTTGAAATAGTTCCTGTGTTTTTTTGGGGGGAAAAAAAACTTGCTAAGAACAATGGCTTCATTACTTCCTTGCAAATTTAAGACCAGGATGTGTATTGATGTATCTAACTCATATGTATTGGCTCACAGCAAAGAGGGGTAAAATTCTATTTGTTACAAGCTTCACCCCGTTTAAAATAAGTAATTTAAATTGTGCATTTTGGATGCTTTTTTTAAAAAAAAAAATTCTGAACCTATGAGTGCTATATGATTTCAAGATGGATGCAGATGTTCTGTGGGTGAGGGGTGACATGTTAGCAGTGTTCCAATATCTCAGGGGCTGCCACAAAGAAGAGGGAGTCAAGCTATTCTCCAAAGCACCTGAAGGCAGGACAAGAAGCAACAGATGGAAACTAATCAAGGAGAGAAGCAACCTAGAACTAAGGAGAAATTTCCTGACAGTTAGAACAATTAACCAGTGGAACAACCTGCCTCCAGAAGTGGTGAATGCTCCAACACTGGAAGTTTTTAAGAAGAGACTGGCCAGCCATTTGTCTGAAATGTTATAGGGTTTTCTGCCTGAGCAGGGGGTTGGACTAGATGACCTCCAAGGTCCCTTCCAACCTATTATTATTATTATTATTATTATTATTATTATTATTATTATTATTATTATTATTATTATTATTATTATTATTATTATTATTATTGTACCTACAGTTAAATTATTGGAAGACGAACAGAAGAACCCTGTTAGATGAAGCTGTTGAGCCCAGCCTGCTGGTTTTTTTTTCTTTTTTCTTCAAGTAATTCACATATAGGGCAAAAAGTGCAAGACCATCTTCTCACTTCATGAGAGAAAGAATGCACCTCCAAGGAGATCATTCTCAGACCCCCCCCCCCAAGCATTCAGGTATTAATAAAACGCCAAGGCTTGGGCTTGAACCCACACAGGCAGTCAAGACAATCGGTAAGGCACTGGTATCTTGTGATCATAACATCCTGTCCCATCCTTACCAGTTGGTAAGCTTGTACCTCTAGTTTGGACTAAGTGAAAGGTCCAGCCGACTTCAGAGGTCACGTCATGTACAAAGCATTAGGAAATCCCCGGAAGAAGCAGATAGTGTGAATCTGAAGCACAGATTAGCATCAGATATCTTGAAATGATTTTTAAAAATGCACTTTTAAAAAGCGTAGTGAAAAGAAATAATGAACAGGTAATAAGCAGCACGTTTGGTGGTAGATCTGCAGCCTGAATACTTGAGAGTTCGTCTACATCTGTCTGATTTATACTGTACTTGGTATTTTGCCATCAAGTGAATGACTGCTTTTATATAAACACATGGTTGATCTCAGAAATGGCAATATTCGTGTATGAGCCATACATAGTGCTGTGTACATTCTTCTGGGAAGCAAGTGTTCCTGAATAATAATCTAGTAATGATAGGCAACCAGCAATCCATAGCTTTAGAATCGAGATGTATTTGCAAAAAGAATAAGCATGAGGTCTTGCTGGTGATTTGAATTTGGTGTTGCCCTCCTCCACACATACACACATATATTGATAGGTATAATGAGTCCTGCATACAAGTGTGTGCATGAAAATTCTCTGTGCATAAGAACTTCTTGCCACTGGCATTTTTGCCTGATAATAGGAATCTACTTCTTGCGTTTTTGTTCCCATTTCTTGCCTGTGACCCATTTCCTTCTGTTCCTAAAGCCACCTTGTTAACTACTATAACATATTCCATCTAGCCCAGAATCACATCATAAGATATGATCCTGTTTCGCTTTTAGCTATTTCTTGATTTGCACACACTGTTGCTACACTTCCCTTGCAACATTTGACCCTTTAATCAGTTTTTTTCCCCTGAAGCCTTGCATGACTGTTCATATTTTCCCTCTGATCTTATGTCTTCATAAGACATTTGAAGCGGAAATAGATGTCAGGTTGCTTTTTTTTCTCCTTTTTTTTTTCTCCTACCCCACTGGAATTTTGATGCAGACCTAATAATAGCATCTTTACATTCTGAACTTAGTGTAAGGGAATATATTGACCTCAAACGGTAGGTAGCGTGACACAAACAGGTCCCTTGTTAGTCTCTGTATGTATTTTATGGTGCTATGAAGGAGACTAAAAATGTTTACAGGCATGATTCATAGATGGAAGAGATGTCTCATTTCTAAAACCTACGTAACATTTTATCTGTTGAGAAAACATTAAATTAACCACTTCATTTAAATAGAAATCTCCTACTTAAGCTGCATACTTAAACAGGAGCTTCACATTTACAATCGGAGTTTAATAAGTGAATTGAATGCTAAAAGAATGTCTGTATTTTCTCTTCCTAGACTTTGGAGTTAGTGCATTTTTAGCCACAGGAGGTGATGTAACCCGTAACAAAGTAAGAAAGACCTTTGTTGGCACTCCGTGTTGGATGGCTCCTGAAGTCATGGAACAGGTATAAGACCTAGATGTTTAATATGTCAAATAAGTAAAAGGTAAAGGAGTGCCTGTGGATTTTACTCCGCTGGCCATTGCCAACTCTAGGGGGCAGTGCTCATCTCCGTTTGGAGGCCGTTGAGCCAGCACTGTCTGAAGACATTTGAGTGGTCATGTAGCCAGCATGACATCATAAAGTGCTGTTACCTTCCCACCGAAGTGCTCCTATTTATTTATTTTCATTTGCATGCTTTTGAACTTATAGGTTGGCAGGAGCTGAGGTGAGGACGGGAGCTCACCCCATCTCATGGCACTTGGGTCTTGAACCCGGGCTGCTGGCTTTCCAGCTGACAAGCCCAGCATCTTAACAGCTAAGCCATGGCGCTGCCCTATTATGTCATGTATTGATTTAATATACCATTGCTAAATTAACTCATCTCTTTTATATTTCCCTATGATAGGTGAGAGGCTATGACTTCAAGGCTGACATCTGGAGCTTTGGAATAACAGCCATTGAATTAGCCACAGGAGCAGCACCTTACCACAAATACCCTCCAATGAAAGTAAGCATAGCTGGAAAATAAGCATGAAATCTAAAGTTGTGTAACAAACTTTTCAGGTTTGGATCTAAAGCTGTGCAAGTGAGATATGCATCAGAAGTGTATGCTGACCTTGCAATAGTTGGGACATAGTTTAGGACCCTGGTTATCGGTGCCTCCCTCCCAGATATAAGTTGTATGTCATGGTTCCGATTAATGAGACAGATCAAAGAACACTGCATGATTGTTTATTCTAAAAAAGTATAATAATGAGAACGGAGCATCGGCACTCATGCATGGATGCCAGAATCTGAATTCTCCTCCCCTTGACACATCATATCATACAGAAATTCCCTCCCTTAATTACATTCACCAATTAGTTTAACACACGAAGTTTCATTTCCCTTCCGAAGCGGCTATCCCTTATCTTCTCAAAACATCCTGGTGAATTCCTCCCGCGCTTTAGTGATTCAAAGCCAAACAGTTAAAGCAAAAGGCTGCCTCTTATATTCTCAGTGCAAAAACATGTCAATGTTTGCAGCATTGACATTATAAAGAGTTTGAAAGATGTTGTTTCCTTGCCCTCTCACCTCTCCATTTTTGTCTCCATCCCAATGAACTTTTTAGACACGGTTTTCTTTAGCTGTGTGCTGTGTTTTTGTGACTTAAAAAAGATGGTACAGGTAGTCCTCAACTTACAACACTGTGTTTAGTGACTGTTTAGTGACTGTTCAAAATTACAGCAGCACTGAAAAAAGTGACTTATGACCATTCTTCACACAACTGTTGCAGCATCCCCAAGGTCATGTAATCAAAAGTCAGACACTTGGCTACGGATTCATATTCAGGACAGATGCACGAATGTGTCCCAGGGCACAAGATCCCCTTTTGCAAGCAAAGCCAATGGGGAAATCAGATTCACTTAACCGTGTTACTAACTCATCAACTGCAGTGATTCACTTAACAACTGTGGCAAGATTGTTGAGAGTGTGGTGGCGTTTCCTCTGTTCCTGGAGGAAACTGATTATCTGGACCCGTACCAATCGGGTTTCAGGCCCGGACACAGCACGGAGACGGCATTGGTCACACTGGTGAATGATCTCTGGCGGGCTTGGGACAGGGGTTGTTCCTCTGTCCTAGTCCTATTAGATCTCTCAGCGGCTTTTGATACCATCGACCATGGTATCCTACTGCGGCGTCTCAGGGGGTTGGGAGTGGGAGGCACCGTTTTACAGTGGTTCTCCTATCTCCTGGGCCGCTCGCAGTCGGTGTTGACGGGAGGGCAGAGATCCACCCCGAGGCCTCTTGTTTGTGGAGTTCCTCAGGGGTCGGTTCTCTCGCCCCTCCTGTTCAACATCTATATGAAGCCGCTGGGTGAGATCATTCGTGGTTTCGGGGTGGGGTATCATCTTTCCACCCCGAACCAACCCAGCGATGCCCTCGCCGTGATGTCCCGTTGCCTGGAGGCGGTCCAGGTCTGGATGGGGATAAACAGGCTTCGTCTCAATCCTGCCAAGACTGAGTGGCTGTGCATATCGGCATCTCGGGTTAACCAGACCCTTCCACCGTTAACGATGGGGGGTGAGGTGTTACCCCCCATTGATAGGGCTCGCAACTTGGGCGTCCTCCTTGACTCCCGGCTCAATTTTGAAGACCATATAGGAGCCGTGACCAGGGGGGCTTTTGCCCAGGTTCTCCTGGTACGCCAGTTGCGACCCTACCTGGACCGAGATGCCCTACGCACAGTCACTCATGCGCTCGTGACCTCCCGTTTAGACTACTGCAATGCTCTCTACATGGGGCTGCCCTTGAGGACCACTCGGAGGCTTCAGCTGGTGCAGAATGCAGCCGCGCGAGTTGTGATGGGGGTTTCCCGATACTCCCATGTAACACCTCTACTCCGCGAGCTGCATTGGCTTCCGGTTGCCCTCTGGGTGAGATTCAAGGTGCTGGTAATGACCTATAAAGCCCTAAATGGCTTGGGTCCGGGATATCTGAGGGAACACCTGCTGCCAGCATCAAGTTCCCTTCGTCCAACGCGCTCCCACAGGGAGGGTCTTCTCAGGATGCCGCCAGTAAAAGATTGCCGGCGGGTAACACCCAGGGGGAGGGCCTTCTCAGTGGGTGCACCTGCCCTCTGGAACCAGCTGCCCGTGGAGCTGAGGACTGCCCCCGACCTCCGTTCATTCCGCCGGGACCTGAAGACCTGGCTCTTCGAGCTCTCTGGCCCAGGCTGAGAATTTTAATTCTAATTTTAATTGGGGGTTTTTACTTTTTCAGGGACTGATATAATCTTTTTAATTGTTTTTAATTTTTGTATTTCTTGTTTTAATTACCCTGTTAACCGCCCTGAGTCCTTCGGGAAAGGGCGGTATACAAATCCAATTAAATAAATAAATAAATAAGAAAGGTGGTCAAATGGGACAAAAGTCACTTAACAACTGTCTCATTTAGCAACTAATTTTGGGCTCAGTTGTGGTCGTAAGTCGAGGACTACCTGTATTTCTCGGTACTACATGGGTATAGTTCTCTGGTCCAAGTCAGCACAAGTGTGCTTAATTTTATGTATGTGTATGGTTGTCACAGCATGTGACCGCACAATATTGCAAATGGCTGTAAATATGGTCTGGTTGCCGAGTGTCCCAAATGAAGTCACATGACTGAGGGAGGCAGATGTTGTAAATTTTGGACCCGGTTCGTTAAGTAGTTTTTAGGGGTTTCATTGTAACTTTCACCAGTCGTAAGTCGAGGATTGCCTGTAGATCTTTCCTACTCCATGATATTCAAGTTTGCAAAATTGTTATTTCTTACTGAATACTTACCCTGGCAAGGATCTGGGTGGTGAATATCTCTCCTTCTTTTTTCTTCAGAACACCTGAGGTAAATCGGAATGAAAGATGATGATTAGTGCCGTAATCCATATTCAGGTGGCCAGTTGAAACTTGAGACTTTGTAGTTCTACCAATCCCACTCCCCAAATCTTTAGGGTTATTTTGAATTTCTCAAATTGTCAATTATACTCAAGCATTTATTGCCAGTTTCAATGATTGGTGTATTCAGAGTCAAGGATATTTATTTGTGTTCAATGTATGCATTGGAATTATTGTCTAGCTTTCTTCACGCAATACTGTAATTTAACATTATTTAAATCATTGTTAATTTGGCCTCTCCAATTTTTTTATTTTTTATTTTTATTTTTTTTTTAAAAAAACAGGTATTAATGTTGACCTTGCAGAACGATCCTCCGACACTGGAAACAGGAGTAGAAGACAAAGAAATGACCAAGAGATATGGCAAGTCCTTTAGAAAACTAATTTCGTTGTGTCTTCAAAAAGACCCTTCTAAAAGGTACGGTGTTTTTTTTTTAAAAGAGAGATGTAAGAAAGGGAGGCAAAGCATTTAAATGAGGATATAATTTTAAATAATAAATAATAAAATACAGATTCATTTATGCTTAAGTGAGTAAAAGACACAGAGAGATCAAGACATCCATCTGATTGTTTGACCTTTGCTTTTTCTAATTGGACATACTTTATAATTATTTTATTTATGAAATACATAGATTGCTTCAATGTGTTATGGCTTTAGGAAACTCATATATGCAGTAAAAAATAAAATAAAATAAATACAATAAATAGACAAAAAAGATCAAAAGTTCAGAAAAAAGCCAACAATCCTTTAGAAGAACCAGGACATCTCACAGTGAAGTTATCACTCACTCTAATCCAGGGTCTGAAGTGAAGTAATCAATAACTCCTGGTGTTTTCACTGTTTAAAGGAGGCAGTAATATGTTCATAGGGGACGTGGTGGCTCAGTGGGTTAGGACGCTGAGCTTGTCGATCAGATGGTCGGCAGTTTGGCGGGTCGAATCCCGAGTGCCGCGTAACAGTGAGTGTGTTGTGACTCAGGGCCAGCCTGTGGGTCCGACAGCCGGCTCTGATGTATCGGATGACTCTGAGGGGGAGGAGGGAAACGAACCGGCTGATGATGGTTTGGAGGAGGGAAACGAACCGGCTGATGATGGTTTGGAGGCTTTGCAGAGTCCTCAGCCGGGGACCTCTTCTCAGCTGCGTGAGCCCGAGAGTGCGGAGGATGATGACCCACAGCTGGCCCTGTTCAAGGACGCCCGACGCAGGAGGCAGTCAAGCAGGAACAAACAAAGAAAGGCTGCAGGACTCCTCGGGAGGAGGCACAGGGAGACCACGCCCTGAGCTCTCTATAAAAGGAGTGTTTGGGGAGGGGCTGGTTGCTGAAAGCAACTTTTCCGCTTGAGAAGACAAGCTCTAGTGTTTTTGTTAACTGCGTAATTAAATCTTGGCAGAAGCCTTTTAGCCTTGGACGCTTTCCAGTCTCTTCTTTTTGAATAGGGGTTGCGAGAAGAGGGCTGGTTCAGAACAGAGTGCCTGTTACTCTTCCCAGCTTCTGCCAACCTAGCAGTTCGAAAGCACATAAAAATGCAAGTAGAAAAATAGGGACCACTACGGTGGGAAGGTAACAGCGTTCCGTGCGCCTCCGGCGTCTAGTCATGCCGGCCACATGACCACGGAGACGTCCTCGGACGAGCGCTGGCTCTTCGGCTTTGAAACAGAGATGAGCACCGGCCCCTAGAGTTGGAAACGACTAGCACGCATGTGCGGGGGAACCTTTACCTTTTTTACTAATAAGTTCATTATTGAAGAAATGCTCTTTGACCCAGAAGGTCTGGGTCTGTAATTACTGACCACTCTGTAATAGTTCATTCTTGGGGCAGATGATTGAGAAAGGTTTATCTCATACATCACTCTCTTCAAAAGTCATTCCTTATTTCAAAACACTCAATTTTCTTAGGAAGAGGTAACGATGAAGCTAACAATGGAGATGGTTTCCCATCATAATCATAATCCTAATAGTAAATTTGGAAGGGACCTTGGAGGTCATCTAGTCCAACCCCCTGCTCAGGCAGGAAACCCTATACCATGTCAGACAAATGGCTGTCCAGTCTCTTCACATCACATCAGATTACCAAAGGGGTCTGGAATTGCTAGAGCAGGGCTGTCAAACTCAACGTCACGTGACAATGTCACGATGTATCGTGACTTTTTCTCTATTGCTGGCAATGGGGTGGGCGTGGTTTTGGCATTATGCATCCGGCCCGTGGGCCGGCAGTTTGACAGCCCTGTGCTAGAGGAACAGATGATAAAAGAGTATGAAAAATGAAAAAAAAACCTCTATGCTGTTGGAAAAGAATTTGGGGAATTCTTGCCTCTTTTATTTGGGGGAGTGTATTTCTGAACTTGGCTTTATTGGACGTCACTGTATCTCTGCATTTAAAGACCCAAAAGCTGTTCCGTTGGTTTACTAGCTATGCTGCAAGAACTTTGTTTTTGACATGCATTGGTGCATTTCAGATGAAAATAATAATAAACAAGACAGACACCTTTTTTAGATAGCTTCTCTGGTAGAACTGAATAATTTAGATTACCTCTTCTGCCATATATGTTTTAAGTGTATGCTATATGTACATTTTGGGAAAATTGATTCGACTCTGAAGATCCTTGACAAACTATTTTTAAACAATTTGCCTTTCGCTATGTCTCATTAACTCTAGATCCCTGGAGCACATGCATTAAGCAAAGGTTTACCTCTTGGCCAGAGGTAAAATGTTCTTGGTACTTCAGCCTGAAATGTTTTAGAGAACCTGTGTTTGTTAAGATGTCAGCTGCACCAATGGCTCCTTATTGTAACATAGGATTAAAAAATAACATAGGGGGAAAAACTATAAATACTATAATGCTAACCATTTTCATTTATTTATTAGAGCTTGTTAATTTTTTATTTGAAATCCAAAAGCAGTGTATTCATTAATCTGCTAACATGACCAAGTGATTTCCAATTCTATTTTACGTATCAGAAACATCATTACTTATCATATGGTGTGAAATGGTTTCTTTCAGACTATTAACTGCATCAAAGTCCTAGATAATGTTTTATCTTCCCCATCCTTTCTATCTCTCTCCCACCCTCATGGCCAGTTAAGAACAAATCAGCATTATCTTCTAGCCACTAGATGGTGCAAGTGCTGAGGTCTATGTAAGACTGATCAAAATTAAGCTGATTCTTTTTCAGAATCTGCAATCTATACTTGCTCTGGGAAGAGAAGCTCTAAATGCTTTATTTTTAAAAATGAAGTTGGATTGAAAATAGTTCTTGGATAAAAAGTTTGATTCTGTTTTAGCCAAGAAGTATGGATGGAGGGTTATATTAATTAATGCTTAAAATAATAGTTTATTATATTTTTTAGAATTTACAAATATTTTTCAGTTACTTATGTATTAGAGTTAGTCCATTCTTCCACCCACTTCTGGATAGCTATGTTGAAGTCTTACTTAAAGAGCTAAAGAGAGATGTTGAGGATTGAGGATTTCTGCTCCTATGTCATGCTTATGTCAGATATTTCATACTGTCATTTAGCAATGATGGACCAATGTGTTGGTCTACACTGTTTTTGATGCTATTTTCAGAACTGAAATTGCTATTATGCTAATAGACAAACTATCAATTTGATACAGATGATTTCTAGATAGAATAAGAATTTAATAATTCTCAAAGTGAGATAAGCATCTTCTTCACATCCAGAGTTGGGCTAGTTCTGAAATGGCTTAACAAACTTATTCTAAATCTGGATTTTTTTTTCTTCACCATCTATAGCAGTAAACCTGCCTCTCCAATCTCCAGTGAAAGAATTTCCTAGCTCCCATAGCATAGGTGGAGTGGGATACTGAATAGGATTGAATTTATTGGGGATATTGATTCTGTTGCTAACAGAATATCATTACAACTAAATTTCAGTAGTGCAAATCTTTGATTAATGAACTAATTCAGAAAGAGGTGCCTGTGATTTAAATTATTGGTATAATGGCATATTTATAAAACTTATGCAAATGTGTCAACACTCCCAGGGTTGTTGTTGTAGGGAGGATAGAGTATTAAGTATATTTGCCGCCTTCAGTTATTTATAAAAATAATATAGGTGGGATAAAATCAGATAAATAAATACCTTAAATGTAAATCAGATTGCCTCATCTTGACTACTTTTGATGCAACTGAATGCCCATAGTTTTAGAGTGACAGTTGGATGGAAATGTTATCGACTGCATCTGAAATGTATTAAATGAAGATTATTAAACTGAGATTTTTACTATCTGTAAATAGGTTGGGAGATGATTCATTTATTTTTAATATACAAAACAGTACATTGGATTTATATTTATGGCGTGTGAATTTTATGAATGTATGAATTTTTCTCAAAGGAATGAGTCTACATAGCAGTAGCATGTAGGCTTATATATTGCCCCATAAAAATTTACAGCACTCTCTGGGCAGTTTACAATGTAATCTGGATCTTCATTTTACCGACCTCAGAAGGATGGAAGGCTGAGTCAACCTTGAACCCCATCAAGATCGAACTCCAGGCTGTGGGCAGAGTTTGCCTGCAATACTGCATTTTAACCACCGCATCACCAGGGCTTCTGGGAACAGTAGACATAGTTTGTAATAAATTGTTTAAACAACTTTTTAATATGGATTATATTAGTAAATTTTGATCTTATATATAAAGTGTAATTATCTTTTTAAAAAAAAAGAAAAACATAGGATATTGAACTCTACATACATTCTTAAAACTTTTCACTGGATGTTGAATAGTGAATGTTCTGAATAACGTGCAGTAGACGTGGTCGATGAACACAATGCTAGAATGATAGTCTTAATTGTCTTTTTAATCTCTCTTTTAGGCCTACTGCAGCAGAACTTTTAAAATGTAAATTCTTCCAAAAAGCAAAGGTAAAATATTTTAGTCAGTAAGTAAATCCTGTTTTGAGATCAGTATGAATGCTTCTGCTTCTGCTTCTTGAGGCTGGACTTAATTATAACAATTTTGATCTTTACAGACCAGAGAATACTTGATTGAAAAACTACTTACAAAAACACCTGATATAGCACAGAGGGCAAAAAAGGTAAGGGTCCTTGTAATTGCCTTTAACTGGGTTTTTTTAAAGAAAATTTGGAAATTAATGCATAACAAAGTCATGGTCACAGTTATATGGACATACTGCTGATCATTGCTGTGGATTATAGTGTTGTTAAAAGGCAGACAATCTGTGACAGCTACACTCTTCTGAGAATTCTTCTTGAGCTCCCGATTCAGCATTTGGACAGCTACCATGCCTGAATGCATAGAGAACTTGTGACTCTAAATGTTGCTGAATCACAGCTCCCATTATTCCTTACAAATTTCTATGGGAACATCTGGTGAATTATAGGTTTCCCATCCCTGCTGTAGAGACATAGAATTGCTATGCTAAGTATAGAAGAATTGAGGCCTTGTGAGTTACTCCGATTGTTGTTGTTGTTTTTTGCTTAAGCTTGGCAGTTTAGGCAAAAGATTTTATTGTACTGTATTGGCATAGTTATTCTGTATAGTGGTATAGTAACAATAGTGTATTTATATGTTTGGTGGGAAGAGAAAAAGCAAAGAAGACGAGGATGGATTTTCTAGAAGATCTTTATTACTGCCAACCCAATTTTAGCACTGATTATTCATCTTTTTCATAGTTTAATTATTGTTAGCTCCTTTGACTATATTCAGTGGAATAAAAAGTTAGTATACAAACAGTGTAGTGAAATACGTGTAGCTATTCTTCTAGATCCACTTTAAGGTTTAGGAGACTGAGATTTTCTTTTGGGACTTTGGGTTTTAATTTTTCCTTCGGTATAAAGCTCTTGTGGCATTTTCAGTCAAGAAAACAACATCACATTCATGTTAAGAATAATAGTACAGTGGTCCAGAGATTATTCTCCTCTCGAATTCTAGTCAAAAGAAGGCAAGATTTAATTGAACCTCAACCTGTAAGTAGATCCACAACTAAACAATATTGACATCTCTTGCTGAGTGATAATGTCTTGTTTAACTTTCTCTAACCTGATTAGTTTTAATCTTGGCAGCTTCAGTCAAAATGGAAATCATATGGGATAATGAGAATGGTTGTGCATATATTTGAACAGTTAGTAAAAAAAACTCATCTAGTCAAAAACAGGCATGTTATACAGCAGTGATGGCGAACCTTTTAGAGACCGGGTGCCCAAACTGCAACCCAAAACCCACTTATGTATCATCAGGTGCCGGGTGGGCATTGCCCATTGGGTGGTTGTGGCCCATTGGGTGGGCCTGGCTGCGATGGTAATGGCAGACTGGGTGGGACTAAAAAGTTCAATCAATCAATTCCAACTTTGCGAGATCTTTTTTTCCCCCACGAGAAGTTGAAATTGATTGATTGATTGAGCCTTTTTTTTTTTGCACACAGCAGCGGAGGCCTAAAGCGAAAAGGTTTTATAAAACCCAGCTAAAGCCCTAGGACTGGGACGACGGTGCGCGTGCCCACAGAGAGGGCTCTGCGTGCCACAGGTTCGCCACCACAGTTATATAGCATTGATTTCAGCTAGTCCCCGTTTCCTTTTCTATTAGGTTGCACTGTGTAAGTATCTATGTGAGAGAATGTGCCAATTCTTTCAGGGAGGCAAGGTCAAGAAACAGAAGCCTCAGGGATTCCAAAAATTCTCTTTTATTGTTACAGGGTAGAGTAACAAAATCTTGGAAGCTCATCACGGTTTTACTCTATTCCCTCATATACCAAATAAAATCAAGGCAGGGCTATTTTAAATTTGCTTGTCACATTTTTCACTTTCTCAGGACTATGTCTTGACAATTGCCTTCCGTTAATGGTTCTTTGCGCCTTTCCTCCTACTCAAGGGCAGGTCTACATTCTTTCGTACAGAGACTGGAAGAGGGAGATCTTATATTAATTTAGCTCATCAGATGTCGACAACTCCCAGAATTCCCCTCTTAGGGCCCTTTTGATTCAAGTCATTTTTGGTTTGAGCCCTTGTGTTTGTTTGGCAAAAACGGATACAGAAAAAAATTAAAATCAGTGTGGATTCTGGTATTTTTGACCATCATTGCGATAGAAAAATACCTCATGCCCCCCTCCCCCAACCCATTGCTTTGTAATCAGGGGAAGTCCTTGATGTTTTTGTTTTTTTTAACACTGAAGGAGTGTAAACATCACTTATGGTCATACCTTTTTAACGAAGGCCATAAATAATAAATCTAGCTTGAGGTGACTTTCTTTGCTAGGCCTGTGACGTTGGGGGTGGAAATTGCAAACTGGTTTGAAATTGTTTTTGACAGCTCTTCAAGTAGATTTCTTTGCAACAGATGTCCTTAGCATTCCGGTAGCAAATTTTACTCAAGTGTTGTTCTGACAGGAATTCAGGCTGTTCAGGAACAGCCACTAGATGGAGTGGATTGCCCGTTGTTTTTTTTCAAATAGCTAGTAGGTACAGGTTCCTAATGTATGGTTAGGGTTGTTCACCAAACTACATTTGGATTTTAGCTGACACTGGATCTTCCACAGCTAAACAACACTGCTTAATCCTAATTTTTTTTAGTACAGTCATCCTGTATTTGAAAGCCAAAACACATCAGTACTTCTCTTTTCCATCTAAATGCTAGCTAGTAGGCCAGTTTTGAAGTTCCAATGGTCTCAAGCAGAACCGTTCCACAAATATTGCAAACTTCTGGTTTTAATTGAGTTAGTTAGGCTTTTCAATTCTATTTCATATCAGTAAAGCTAATTTTTTCCCCTAGTTCAAAACACATTTTTAAAGATATCCTTTAACATAAAGGTAAAGGTAAAGGTTCCCCCGCACATGCATGCTAGTCGTTTCCGACTCTAGGGGCCGGTGCTCATCTCCGTTTCAAAGCCGAAGAGCCAGCGCTTGTCCGAGGACGTCTCCGTGGTCATGTGGCCGGCATGACTAGACGCCAAAGGCGCACAGAACGCTGTTACCTTCCCACCGCAGTGGTCCCTATTTTTCTACTTGCATTTTTACGTGCTTTCGAACTGCTAGGTTGGCAGAAGCTGGGACGAGTAACAGGCGCTCACTCTGCTACGCGGCACTCGGGATTCGACCCGCCAAACTGCCGACCTTCTGATCGACAAGCTCAGCGTCCTAACCCACTGAGCCACCTTATCCTTTAACATAGATATTTCCATTGGAAATTAGGGGGGAAAAAGGTTCCCCTTTGCTTTCTGTTACCAGGATAAAGTGACGGTATTATGCTATGCAGCATATTCAGAAGAGGTCCTTTATAAAATGCAAAAACTTTAAAGCAAGCTTCTCCTTTAGAAATCTTCAAAGGCTACTTTGAAAACTGACTCTGGCTCTTTGGGTATATGTGTGTGCACATCTGTGTATGTGTGCATGAGGCCAATTCACTTTGCTGGTAGTCTCAGTGGAAGTCTCGTCCTTCCGAGGTTCAGCTTCTTTAGAATTTCACGGAAGCATGTTTTGCTCAACTAGGTTGCTTTGCAAAAGGCTACTATTGAGTTCTTTGCACAACTCAAGCACTGTGCATTGTTCAAATCTTTCTTTTCCAATTTTAAGATGTTTATCAGTGTCTTGACATGTGTAAATAAATACAAGCACAATAAATATAAATACAAGACCTGATTGAGTAGGTATTATGTACTTGCAAGCCTACAAGGTTTCTGTTGGAAAGATATATAAGCATGTGCTTCATTTTTTCATGGAGGAAAAAAGGCCCAAGTTCTTTTTGAATATTTCAACTGAACTTGGCAAAACAAGCTAACAATTTTGTCTAACTTTTTAACATTTTTTTTGATTGATTGATTCAAGACTCTGGCTTAACATTAGTATATGTCAGTACATTTGAAGGACAGCTCTGGTAATCATTATGTATTATGCACTTGCCTTATCAATTTCTATTTGCACAGAATTATTTCTTTTTTTTAAATTGTAAATGACTGATTTATCAGTGGCCTGAGAAATGCATTTGTTACCGTGAATTGTTTCTGTATTTATTCCTAAAATATACAGCAGATGGCAGTAGTACATTTGCTAGTAATAATATTTGTATAAGAATATACTAAGAGTAGAGAATTATATATTTCATGCTAAAAGGGAGAAATGTTCTTAGTAATCGATAAAACTATTAACATTTTATTCTAGATTTGCTCTTTTTACAAGTATTCTATAGGCTGTACAAAATGTCAGGCCCCATAGCCAAATTATTACATAAATACAATAAATATATATGTTCTTAAGTACTTTCTTCTACATATATTCTTATTTTCTTGAGATATGACTTTTGAACATTCCTAAATACAATAATGTTTTCTCTGGAAAAAAAAAGATTAATAAATCTAATAAAACCTATTGTAATTAGCCAATGAGATCTGGCTTTTAATCCTACCTATTGCGTACTATTTCATAAGCAACATTGTAATAATACAGAAGATGCTGAATACATTTAATAATATTATAGAATACCAAATATTTAATGCCAAAAGGTGTGTTGATGAGCTGGGTCATGTAACTGTACTAACAGCTCTCCCCTGTTAGAGTTGCAAGGGAGATTTTTTTCATTGAGAATTGTTTTCAAAATGAATTCTGTGATTTGTCCTTGATATGTTGTGTTTAACATGGTTCTCTTAGTTGTGTATATTCAGGACAGCTTTTTCCCAACAAAGTGCCAGCCTGATATGTCGGACCAACTTCCATAATTCCACCCACGTGTGGAAGGTACCATTTTAGGGAAAGACTGTTCCAGAGTTTGACTTATGTACTAAGAGTTTGCTCCTCTGGAGTTGTGCACATGGGTTGTTAAGTATTATTTCACTTGGCAGAATAACGTATTTTTAATTATGCTCAGCGATTTTCTTCCATAATCCTCAAAGATTACACCAAACTGAGGCAGCATGAGCAAAACACCTATATTAGGCAGGTCAATTTAAAATAACTATCTAAATAGTTATTTTATCATTAATAGTTACAGACCTGACATAAACTAAAGTTAGGAGCCGGGAATTTATAGACTGTTTGTACATCTCTTCTTTCCTTTCCCTATCTTGTGCATTTGCTGTAAGCACTGAAGCCCATAATGTCATTTTTGTTATGTTTAGCATAGACACGTAAAGGTAAAGGTAAAGGTTCTCCCGCACATGCGTGCTAGTCGTTTCCAACTCTAGGGGCCGGTGCTCATCTCCGTTTCAAAGCCGAAGAGCCAGTGCTTGTCCGAGGATATCTCCGTGGTCATATGGCCAGCATGACTAGACGCCAAAGGCGCACGGAACGCTGTTACCTTCCCACCGTAGTGGTCCCTATTTTTCTACTTGCATTTTTATGTGCTTTCGAACTGCTAGGTTGGCAGAAGCTGGGACGAGTAACAGGCGCTCACTCTGTTACGCGGCACTCGGGATTCGACCCGCCAAACTGCCGACCTTCTGATCAACAAGCTCAGCGTCCTAACTCACTGAGCCACCGCGTCCCCTAGACACATAAACACAGACATAATTATAGTTGTCACTAGAGGGAAAAGTTTAAAGACATCATGTCTAAGCCCACTTTGAACTCTTTTAGGCTTCTTTTTTCAGGCTTTAAGTTCTTGTGGTTGGAGAAAAATGGAAAACTCAATTCTCTATAGGGTTCCCCTTTTTAAATCCAGTCTCCTGTGTTGACTTATCTTGCAAATATAGTAATCCTTTGGAGGGATAAGTGCTTGAAGGCAGGACAAATGGTTAAGGAAAGTAGTTAAGGGCATCTTTTTTTTTAATCTAGTAGGATAAAGAGAAAGTCTTTATTTGCCGTATCCTGCTAGCTTTATCTTATGCATAACTTGCTTATATAACAGTCGAGGATATCCTATTAGTTACTGCATCTAAAAAGTAGTCTTACTGTTGAGTGCCAAAATTGTGTAATTGCAGTTGTGTATTGTGCAACAAAAACTACCGCCGGTTGCTATTACTGTTAAATTCCTTAACTGAGAATAATAGCAAAAAAAAAAGAAGAAGAAAAAGATGAAACTAGCATGTTCTACACTTGCAGTTTCTTACATAAGGTAGAAAAGTAGAATGTGAATTATTCGTATTTTTCAGCAATACCCTCTGAATAGGACAGACTGTTCAAGTCAGCACCATTTCATGATCCACTGAACACTGGATCACGTTCCTTGTTTCCTGAAGGACTTCCAGTCTGTTATTAGTTCTAACTGAGTTTATGGTTGGAAACAGCTTCCATTTTAGCGGTCTGTTATGCAGGTGAGTAGAGTTCTGTGTTGAATCCTCAGCACAGGTAATCCTTGACTTAGGACCATAATGGAGCCCAAAATCTCCTTTGGCAAGCAAGACAGTTGATAAGCGTGTTTTGTCCCATTTTATGGCCTTGCTTGCCACAGTTGTTAAGTGAATCACTGCAGTTGTAAAGTGAATCGGGCTTCCCCATTGATATTTCTTGCCGCAAAAGATGCTGCAACCGTCATAAATACACGCCGGTTGCCAAGTGTTCAAATTTTGATCACATGTCCACGGGGGTGCCGCAACGATCGTAAGTGTGAAAAATGGCCGTTAAGTCTTTTTTCTTCTTCTTCCCAGTACTGTTTTAACTTAGAGCAATTGCTAAACAAATGGTTTTAAGTTGAGGACTATTTGCACCTGTTTAACTTAAAATATATTAGAATTTTGCATGCTACAAACTGCGTAAAACGAATTCGGTAACTAGTTATAGCATAGTTATCTCTGAAATATTCAAAGGTTTCTACGGAGAATCTCAAGGCAATAACACAAGTCCTGCTGACTTTATCTTAACAGCTTTGTGCAGGTTCTTTTATATTTATGGAATATGCTACTTGGGGAATATTTTTCCCCTCCCAATTGGCTTCACATGCAGACAGGATTCTGAGAATGGTGGGGTTGAACAATTATGCTGCTCTGTGGCTAAAATGAAGCTGTTGGGGGGTGGTGGTGATGAATGAATGAGTGAAAAGTGATAAAATGCCCTCTCTGAGAGAAGGAATAGCTTCCCAGTAAGTTGTTTGCTGAAAATAAATCACAAGTAACCCTCAACTTATGACCACAAATGATAAGCAAGACTGTCACATGACAGTAGAAGTGTCATAAATAACACACCAGTTGCCAAACGCCTGAATTTTGATCACCCTGACCATTTGGATGCTGCAATGGTCATAAGGGTGAAAACCGGTGTGGCAGCATTTTCAGGTATTCTTAGAAAAATGTGCAGTATCGGGTTGCTTGGGATTGAGGCCATATTAACAAATGACCAGGTCTGTGTACCTTTTACTTTGGTACATGTCTCAGTGGCTTGGGAATAGCACGACTAGGGCATCTTTCTGAATTACTTAGCCAGCATGGAGAGTGAAACTATGAAACAGATTTTTTTTATCATTGTTTTCTGGTCATTGCAGGAAGAATGATATCAGAAGTTGAGGCTTGCGAAATACTGTTCAACTTTTTTGAGAAAGTAGCTGTGATTGGTGTTGGTGGGGAAGTGGGGAGAAAGATGAGAAAAAAGAGAGAAATCACCGTTTTATTTTCTCTATATGGCTGAATTTTTAATATCTGTGTTCCACATTTGAGGAGAGACTGTAGAGGACTATACTTCTGTATATTGATGGTCCCCACTACATTTCTAGTTTGAGAGGACAGTGGGCAATTGTTAGAACTTTTTTGCCTTTTTTAAAAAATCTGTTGATTTTACATCATTGGGTGTTTTTGGTTGTTCAGTTATGTTTTAGGGCAGGGGTCCCCAACCCCCGGTCTGTGGACCGGCACTGGGCCACAGCATGCCAGAAACTGATCTGCACAAACAAGCAAAGCCTATCCGTGGGATGCAGAGAGTACATGAAACCACGCCCACTCCAGTCCGCAGAAAAATCTCTCCACAGAATGGGTCCCTGGTGTCCAAAAGATTGGCAACCTCTGTCTGTTTTAGGGAACTTGTTTTCCTTTTTTTTAGTTTTGCTATTGCTAGTAATTTGTTTTCTGATCCTCCTTTTAGAGGTCCATAAATGAGTAGAAAGAGAATATAGACAATATCATGATTTCCCCCCCCCCCCAAAGATGTGATAGTTACAACATACATTATATCACAAGTGGATTCTGAGTGCAGAAGAATTAGGCACGGGATCCATTTACTCAAAAGTTATCTCCTGTAGTCATTAATGATGAGCAGGATACAGAGGAAGCTCTATAATGTATTTTTCATACCTCGCTATTCTTTCTTCATTTACAGAGTAAAGGAAAAAAATCTCAAATTCATGTCTGAAATCAAAGATTGCCACATGTAGTAAAATGCAGTAAAATGTATGCATTAAAGAACCCTCTTTCCCGTACCCTTTTGTAGCTCATAAAAATATCTTTGGTAGGGGACTTCCGGGTAGCAAGGCTCCGTTGATGGCGGCCATTTCGACCGTCAGCCCCGTTGTTTTCCGTTGAACCACGAAAACAGCGACAATCAGCTGTTTTGCGGTTCGGAAACCCCCCCTCAGGAAAAGAGGGGAGGGGGAGCATTCAGGTAGGGGTAGAGCTCCCCTAGACCCCTAGAATTGTTATTCTGAGGGTGGAAGGGTGACAGCCCCCCCCCCCGTAGCCTGAATTAGCTCCGGACTCGGGGACTTCTCAGTTCCAAGGCTTTGGAACAGAGCAGGACGCAGCAACCATCCCTGCAATCAACATTGTATTTTGGATTACTTGGATGCAGGCAGAGCTGTGCAGGAGAATTTTGAAACAGCAAGTATATGATCTTTAACTCCGGTTTATACTAAAAGAAAGGAAGAAAGATGGCGCAGGAGTGAATTGTTAGTGAAAAATAAAAGGACAAGGAATATATTATAAAATTTAAAGACTGAGAAGGAAGAAATTGGGTTTTTTAAAGTCACTCTGCACAAAATATTTGAAATTGGTTTAAAAGTGAACTTAAGGATTTGTATATTTAATAGGGGAGAAACAAAGTTGCAAGCTGAGTGGAAAAGTGAAAGTGCGCAAAAAAGATTAATTGGGTGTTAAAATGGCCTCTAAATCAGCTAAAGCTTCTGCTCCTAGAAGTACTGGTGTATCACCAGTTCAACATTCTTCATTACAGGCACTGATGCAACCCCCTGCGGTACCTGCACCTGCATTAACATTAAAAGATTTACAAGATGATTTAAAAAATCAATTTCAGCAAATATCTGAACTTATTAATGAGAAGAATAAAGAAATACGAGAGGACATTTTAGTGGCCTTTCAGGGGCTGGCAGTTTGCACTGAGCGTTTGGATGAACGTGTGGAAGAGGTGTATCAAAATAATTTGAGATTGGATGCTAAAATTTCAGAAGCTGAAAATAAAATAGATAAGACTGAGGACGAGGTGGTTATGATACAATACAGAGATATAGAGTTTGCTTTGAGGATAAGAGGATTGAAAGAGGATCCAAAGGAAAACTTGAAAGTGTTACTGGCAGAAGCCCTGGAACTGATTTTGGGCTGTCAAGCAGAAGAAATTATAAGGGATATAGATAAAATATTTCTTGTTAATTCTTGGATTGCCAGGCAAAGGAAACTACCTAGAGATGTGGTTGTTTATTTTACAAAGAGATCGATCAGAAATGTGATTATCCAAGCTTTTTATCACAATAGATTTAAAATTGCTGATCAAGAAGTTTTAATTTTGAAAGAAATTCCACCGAGAATTTTAAGGAGAAGGAAATAATTTACTTTTTTGGCAGATGAACTAAAGAAACGTCAGCTTCAGTTCAGATGGGAGATACCAATAGGCTTGGTGGTGAATTATTCAGGCACGAGATACCGTCTCAACACAGTTTTGAAGGCACGAGACTTTTATTCTAATATATTGAAAGCAGGTTCTCCACCATCCCCAGAATTTAAAGGAAGGAAGGAAGATGGAGGGCGACAGACACAACTGGAGAGTACACAGGGAGATGAAGAAGTCATTTCGCGGATGGTTAAAGAACTTCAGCAAACTTCGGAAACTGTGCAGCCCCAGGCATCGTTAGAAGAGGTTAAGGAACAAAGAATGATGCGGGCTGCAACCAGACGGATAAGACAAGAACAAGAACAGAAATCCACAATTATATCTCAAGAATCTACTTATAGTGAAGCAGAGGGAGGAACGAGACTGAAGAGGCAGGTGCTTGTGGTTTTGCAAGACACGCTCCGAAAGCTTCAGGTCGCAAAAGATGGCGACAAAGTTTCTAACCTGGAATGTTAATGGCTTAAACTCCCCGCAAAAGAGAAGGAAAGTATTTCAGTATTTGAAACAATTTTAAAATGATGTTATGTGCTTACAGGAAACACACATTCGTGTATCAAACCAAAAATATTTGATAAATTCCAGACTGGGTGTACAGTTTAGTGCATCTGCTTTAGATAAGAAAAATGGAGTAGTTATTTATGTAAAGAAGAATTTAACAGCCAATTTAATTGAAGCTGATAAACAAGGAAGATATGTTATAATTGAACTTTTAATAGAAGGCAAGAAAATACTTGGACTATATGCACCTAATCAACAACAAGGACAATTTTATAAATTTTTACATAATAAAATAATTCAATGTGATTGTAAATCATGTATTTTGATGGGAGATTGGAATGGAGTCTTGGATGCACAGAAAGACAAAAAAGGTCTTTTTAAAAGTACTCCAAATCATGCCAGATTGCCTAAATCTTTTTTTGAGATGAAAGATGATTTGGAATTGAGAGATGTTTGGAGAGAACGAAATTTGGAAGAAAAAGATTTTACCTTTTTTTCTGATCGACATCTATCCTTTTCTAGGATTGATTTTGTGTTAACTACTAATGATTTTTTTTCTAGGGTCAAGAAGATTAAGATATGTCCAAGAACTTTATCAGATCATAGTCCAGTATAGTTGCAATTGGATAAGGAGAGAAAAGATAGAAGATCTTGGAGATTAAATGAAAATTTGTTTAGATGTCAAGAGAATGTGGATGAATGTAAAAAACAGTTGACAGAATTTTTTAATATAAATATGCATAAGGGTACTCCTATTGAAATGGTTTGGGATGCAAGTAAAGCCTATATGAGAGGAGTGTTAATATATTTGAATAATAAATATAAACGTAGATTGGAATACAAGCATAAAGAGTTAGAGGAGGAAATCAAGAGGAAAGAGAAGGCTCTAACTTTGAACCCATCTGATAAGAGGGTGAAGGAAGCAATTACTTTGTTAAGAGATCAGTTATGTTAAACACAATACTTTTTGTAATGCTAACAAGCCGGGTAGGTGGCTACCTTATTTGTTAAGGAAAAAACAAAGGTCACGTAACATAGATAAGATAGAATATAAGGGTAAAGAGATGTTTCAGCAAAATTATATTAAAAAGGCTTTTGTCGAATTTTATTCTAAGTTATATGCCGGGGATAGAATTCAAGGTTTAGATATAGATAGATATTTACAAGAAGTGAATATCCCTGTACTCACACAAGAGCAGAGGGAAGGGATGAATCAATTGATAAATGCTGAAGAAATTATTTGGGCAATTAAACAATTAAAAGTGGGTAAAGCTCCAGGAACAGATGGTTTGACTGCCATTTATTATAAAAATTTACAGTTAGAAATGGTGGAACCTCTGAAAGAGTTATTTAGAACAATTCAATCTGGAGAAGTGCCTCCATCATGGAAAACAGCTTTTATATCGTTGATTCCAAAGGAAGATCAAGATCTTACCCAAACCAAAAATTACAGACCAATATTGCTTTTAAATACTGATTATAAGATATTTGCAAAATTTTTAGCAAATAGATTAATGAAGGTTATGCAGCAAATGATTCATAGTGATCAAACAGATTTATAAGTGGTAGACAAATGAAAAATAATGTGAGACATATTGTAGATTTATTGGAATTTTTGGAGAGAAATAACCAGGTCTCTGCAGCACTAATCTTTTTGGATGCTAAAAAGGCTTTTGATCAATCGAATTGGCAATTTTTATTTAAAGTATTAGAGAAGATGGAGTTTGGGGATGAGTTTTTACAACCTATTAGAGCAATATATCAGAAGCAAACAGCTCAAATAATAGTTAATGGTAGTTTGACAGAAGCATGTAATATTGAAAAGGGTACACGACAGGGGTGCCCGTTGTCACCTTTGTTGTTTGTTTTAACACTGGAAATATTATTGATTAAGATACGTGATTCAAATAAAATTAAGGGAATTAATATAAGAGATCAAGATTATAGACTGAGAGCGTTTGTGGATGACCTGGTTATTACATTAAGTCAACCGGTCGGTTGTAGACCTGATGGAGATAATATTGTTATATGGAAAAGTTTCTGGATTTAAGATACGGTAAATATGCAAAAAACTAAAATATTGCCTAAAAATATGACCACAGAACAAAAGGTAGTCTTAGAAAAATTAACAGGATTTGAAATAGTTAAAAAGATTAAATATCTGGGGGTATATCTTTCAGTTTAAAATGTGAAATTATATAAAAATAATTATGAACTGTTATGGTTAAAAATACAAAAAGAGTTAGATAGTTGGAAAAAATTACAATTGTCTTTATTGGGAAGAATCGCAGCAGTGAAAATGAATGTTTTACCAAAATTTTTATTTTTGTTTCAAATGATACCTATACTCAAAAAAGATTCAAATTTGGAAGAATGGCAGAAAGGTATTAATAAATTTGTTTGGGCAGGGAAAAGACCAAGAGTAAAATTTAAGATAATGCAAGATGTACGTGAAAGTGGTGGTCTTAAAATGCCCAATTTTAAATTATATTATGAGGCTGCGGCTTTATCATCAATTAGTGATTGGTTTAATTTAACACAAGGGAGATTACTGAATATTGAGGGATCTGATTTATTATTTGGTTGGCACGTATATTTATTGTATGATAAGAAGGTGGATAATATTTTTAAGACACATATATTAAGGTATGCCCTGTTGCGAGTTTGGAAAAAATATCGACATAAGCTAAATTATAAAATACCAATTTGGGCAATACCTAAACATGCAATAGAAAATATAAACAAATAAGAGATCAAAGTCCAGCGCATATAAGGAGGATATATAATGCACTGATAGAAATAGATTCAGAAACAGAACTTGTTAAAGATTGCATAATAAAATGGGCCCATAATTTTCAGGAGCCCATAGCGATGGATATCTGGGAAAAGATATGGGTCAGAAATGTGAAATTTACACAGGCACAAAATTTAAGAGAGAATTTCTACAAGATGTTTTATAGATGGCATTTAGATCCTAAAAAATTAGCATGTATGTATCCGAATTATCAGCCTAAAGGTTCGAGGTGTGGTTGTGATGATGCAACTTATCATCGTATATGGTGGACTTGTAAAAAAGTTAAAGCTTTTTGGATTAAAATTTGGTGGAATATGCAGAAGATATTTAAGAAAAAGATAAGGTTTTCTCCACAGTTATTTCTGTTGAGTATTATTACAGATTGTACTGTTATAGATATTAAATTGATGTTAAATTTAATTACGGCAGCAAGGCTCTTGGTAGCGCAATATTGGAAGAAGGAGGAACTGCCTACTATAGAAGAGTGGATTTTAAAAGTTTCAAACGTGGCGGAAATGGCAAAGATTTCAGCATATTTGAAAGAACACTCGCAACAGAGATATATTTTGGAATGGAGAAGATGGATCGATTATATTCAGAATAAATATGGGACTAGAAAGTTTCATTTAGTATATGAATAAGTATTAGTATTATATGATGTATTATTAATTAGTTATTATTATTTAGTTATTTAGTTATGTTAAGAGGAGTTAAAGTGCGATAGAATCTAAAGTGTCTTTTTTTAGTTGGTTAGCATATTTTAGCTTAAGTTGGTCAGTTTATACCCTGTATTCAGCTCTGGGAAGTCAGGGGGAGGGAGGGGAAGGGTGGGAAAGTGGGGGGGAGGGAGGGAGTTTATGTTTTTAAAAATGTATTTTAAAACTTTTCAATAAAAAAAAATATCTTTGGTAAAAGTGAAAGGACCGCTTTTAAACCGTTTTTCTTCTTTCCCCATAAATGTTCTCCATAAAAGTCTTAATTAAATGGGATAATATTCATTTTTATAAACATCTTTTATGGTAATTCAATTATAACCGAACAAATGAATATTTGATGAGTTGTTTGTAGTGCAGTAATGACATCAATTTGCAAATACTTTAAACTGAATTCTAGTGGTTTAAGTCTGAATGAGTTTATTTCACCATACATAGTTGCTATTGCTTTTACTGTGGCTTGTTATTATATTTTCCACGCTTAAAAAAAGCTTTACACTTAGATGGATTTATCTTTATTAGTATTGCTATTCTCAATTGGTGCCGGTCACATTAGCAAAAATATTCCCCCCTGTATAAGGCATGAACATTTCTCCATCTTCTAGCTTCTTCTTGAATTGCAACCAGAATAATTCTGGGGTGGGGGCAACCCCACAAAAACATATCCACATCCAGCAGAACTGGGTTTTCTTGTGGTCACCTTGCTTTTTGCCTCTTTCCATCACTGTTTATTTTATCCTCTACTTTGTCCTGCATTCTCTTGTTTACAGCTGACATTCATCTTGTCTTCTTCCACCACTGTGCTATTCTGGCACGTTGCTTGTTGATCCTGCACACATACACAAACACAAGAGTTTTGGTTTGGGTACAGTTTAATGTCAGCCATTCTTGCCCCATTTCTTTCACCTGTGTGTGTTCTTGTTAATGATCTGTATGTGTGTATATAATATATATGACCTGTCTCTTTTCTTACCGTACGTTAATTTGTCTTTCTAAGATTGAAAATTCTGATTATTTCCCTCATTTATTTAGAAATCATTTGGCTTTTCAAGCAACCCTTTTGTTTAGGGCAGACATGTCAAACACAAGGCCTGGGGGCCAGATCCGGCCCGCGAAGTGGTTTCATGTGGCCCGCGAAGCCATCCTGGAAACAGTGAGAGAACGGCCCCCACTGCCTTGGCCCTGGCCCAGAGACCCTCCTTCTGCCAGAGACCCTCAGATCTGTCCCACTCCTGCCCAGGCCCCCATAGGCACCCTTGATGCGAACGATGTAGAGCTGGCCACGCCCACCCAGTAGGCCATATGCACTCTAGCCACTCCCACCCAGTAGGCCCCGCCCACCCTGGCCATACCCACCCGGCCCCCTGAGGGCAACCGCAATGCTGATGCGGCCCTCAATGAAATTGAGTTTGACACCCCTGGTTTAGGGGAAATAAAAGAAACAAAATTAGAAGTTCTGCTTCCCCCCCCCGCCACAATAATATTAATTGTAGTACACAACATGACATAGTTTAGCCCGACTCTGATAGTAGATTTTCGTAGAACAAAGGAAGAGAAAGTGTGGCAAAAGTGGGACTGTGTTTCCTAATGCGTAGTGGTTAGAATATTAGACTACGACTGGGGATTTAAAAAAAAGTCTCCCTTGAGTTGATGTTGGTTTTTTTGACAACAGTATGGAACCGTATTGAGTTGGTGTTGGGGTTTGCCATTGTCTTCTCAAGGGATGTTTCTTCAACTTCTTCTACTACTTTTCTGCCTTGGGATTTCCTGATAGTTTCCTATCCAAATGCAGGCCAAGTATCACCTCGCAAGACATTTCAAGATTTGTTACGTGTTTCCTTGCAAAATAAGTTACAGGTAGTCCTTGCTTAAGGACCACTTGTTCAACAACCATCCAGAGTTACACAAGTACTGAAAAAGGACATGGATCCTTGAACTTGCAACTGTTGCAGCTTCCTCATGCTCGCTTGTTTGTGATTCAGGCACTTGGCAAATGATGAGCATTTATGATAGTCATAGTGTCCCATGGTCATTTGATCGCCATTTGCGACCTTCATTGCCGGATTCCAATAAGGAAGTCAGTGGGGAAACCGGCAGGAAATCACAAGTCATGGTCGTGTAACATCACACTTAACTGCTCGTGGTGATTCATTTAATGACAACGGCCACTGTCACATTTTTCAATTCATGACTGACTTGCTTAGTGAAAGAGGGGCGGGATCCAATTGTGGTCAGTAAATGACAGCTACTTGTACATTAGACTTTTATGTCTAGTGATATATACAGTATTTTGTGTGCCTCTCTGTGTAGTACATCCACTGCAGGAGGAAGCAAGGCCTTCCCATCAAAAACTATGGATGGCAACATACAATGGTGGTCCAGTGTGGTTTGATAGGTAGATGTTTCTCAATTTCTCAGTTCCCTAAGGCTGAAAAATTCAACTTTGGAAAGGTCCAAAACTGCCCGGCCAGCTTCCATGCCTAAAAGAGAACTAGAACTCACAGTCTCCTGGCTTGTAATCCAACATTATTATTATTTTACTATTTTTATTTTTTATTATTTTTATTTCTTTTATATGGTCTTTTTATTTCCTGTAAGCTGCAGTGAGTCGTCATGAGTGAGTAGGCGTCAATATAAATTTTTTAGCTATTTACAGTAAACTTGTCTCTGTATACATCTATACACATACCTGTATGTACATTCATACATACATGTTAAATGCCTTATGCCTGCACTTAATAAAAATCCTTCATAGAGACCAAAAGGTCTCTTATATAGCAGGATAGAATGTTGGGGGTCCGGTCCCCTCTCTCAGGAGCCCTCAAGTCTTCACCTTCTAGTCCATCTCCTACTACATCCTGTCCTCTGGGGCAGAGGTCACCAACCTTTGTCGGTTGGCAGACCGGAGGAAAAAGGAAGGGGAAGCATTTTTCATGCATGTGTGCAAACGGGGTGGGGCTAGCACACACTGCAAACCGGGCAGGGCTAGCATATACCGCAAACAGGGTGGGGCTAGCACGTGTCGCAAACGGCAGGGCTAGCACCTGTGTGATACTCACTAGCCCTGCCCTGTTCTTGTGTGGCAAAGCGCCTTGTTTCTGCACCCCGTGGTATGGCAGCAGCTGTTTTTGTGCCCCGCAATGTAGCAGTGGCCCATTTTTTCACCCCGCAGCACAGTGGCGGCCCATTTTTGTGCCCCGAGGTGCTGCAGTGGCCCGTTTTCACACCCTGAGGCATGGCAGCGTGCCATTTTTGTGCCTTGTAGCACGGCATCCCATTTTTGCACCCTGAGGCACGGTGTTGTTTTTTCGCCCCGCGCTCGCAGTGCTAGTGCAAGTGAGGGAGGAGGCCACGGCCCACTACTGGGCTGCAGCCCACAGATTAGAGACCCCTGCTCTGGGGGATACCTCAGTTAGCATGGAGTTGTGACATCTTTTTTTAATTTCATGATGATTAAAAGGTCAGAATGCCTAAAGTGCAGTCATATCTATAATGCCATTTCCTGGCTGTGAAGGGTAGAAATTCTTCCTCACTGTGGAAAATACTCCCAATTTCCCTTCTCTCCAGATAGTAAAACATTAATAATAAAAAATAAAATATAAAGTACTCATTTAATCTTTACATATTAAAATGCCAGTGTTCAGGATTGAAGGAGATAGATTACAGAACTATTTAGATCCTGATGAGCTTTACAAAAACAGAAAATGGAAAAGACATGCCCTGAACAAACCACAAGATGGCGCTGATTTGTTACAATTTTATATTTTTTCCAGAATCTACAGGAAGTATCTGGAGAGGCGTCAAATAATTATTACATAGTTAAAAAAATGTATTTGTACACAGCCAGAAGTAAGAATAAAGGCTGCAGCTGAACACTCAAGTCTGTAAGTTGTACAGATAAATAAAAGACAGGAGACTAAAAACAAAATCAAATTCCTAGTATAAATTCCTACCTTCACCTGTTACTATTTCAAAAACAAAATGCTCACCAAAATCTTCTTGAAGCAAGATCCTTTAAAAAAAACAAAAAAACCCCAAAAACTAGACCAGGGCTTTTCAGCCTTTTCACCCATTGTACCATTTTTAGGATATGGCAACATCCGAGTACCACCAGTCATCTAGCAAGGTTTCAAAAACTTGATGACCCCCCCCCCAAAAAAAGGAAAAAAGTGATGAAGTACAGGTAGTTCTCGACTTACAACAGTTCACTTAGTGACTGTTCAAAGTTACAATGGCACTGAAAAAAGTGCCTCCCAAGCCACAACCGAGCAAGACACCTGCCTGCCCACCTGGTGGCGCTCTTCCTCCTGTCCGAGGTTTTCATTGTTGTGAGCATTTCTGTTGAGGATTGGCAGTGGGGGTGGGGTGGGGGGTGTTTGGGTTTTATCCCCCCCCCCGTCTGCTGGATAGTTGCAGCAGGTTTTGGTCACTTCACATGACCCTGGGACACTGTGACCGTCATAAATATGAATCAGTTGCCCAGTATCTGAATGTGGGGATGCTGCAAGAGCCTGGGGATGCTGCAACATTCCAGCTGATCGGCACTTCCGCTGAGCCCTGACAGCTCCAAAGAAGACTGTCCCTTTGGGTTCTTTTGCTAAAATCAATTTCTAAAAATGCAGTTGTGTTTATGTAAACAGAAATATCGGGTACTAATTTCAGAGTTGTTAATACGTCATGATTTTACACTATGGATTATATTGCCGACAAAGGTAGGTTTTGTAACCATTAAACAATAAGAGAAGTGTAGATTAAAAGAAATGGGTAGAAATAAAATCATCAAATGAATTTAGAGAGAATGGCTGGCATGTGCACAATTTATCTGTTTCCAAACAAACCAAGTCCAGGAAAAGAGCTTTTGATCCCATTTGTTTGAGTTAGACCAGGGGTCGGCAACCCAAAAAAGGAAAAGAGCCACTGGGAACCGGTTCCATCACACATAAAAAAAGTGGGAGCCGCGTGCGTGCGTCCATGCACGCGCATGCGCAAAAAACATTTTGCGCATGCACAAAACGGGTTTTTCTTGCGCATGCGCGGATGCACGCAGTTGCCTTTTTTTTAATGTGTGATGGAACCGGTTCCCGGTTGCGCGACGGCGACGGCCCGTCTGCAAAGCTGCCGCTTTCGGCAGCCTGCAAATGTGCCGCGGCAGCTTTCGCAAGAAGCGGCGCCGCTACCCATTCCGAGGGGTGCGCGCGCACCTCTCCGAACGACCGTAGGTGTGCGCGCACCTCCCCAAACCTCCCCAAATGTCGGCAGGTCTCCGTACCTCTGTGCGAACGGGCAACGGCCCCGCTTCTTGCGAAAGCTGCCGCGGCCCGTCTGCAAAGCTGCCGAAAGCGGCAGCTTTGCAGACGGGCCGCGGCAGCTTTCGCAAGAAGCGGCGCCGCTACCCATTCCGAGAGGTGCACGCGCACCTCTCCGAATGACCATAGGTGCGCGCGCACCTCCCCAAACCTCCCCAAACGTCGGCAGGTCTCCGGACGGCGGCGGCTTGGGAAAGGTGCGCGTGCACTCTCCAAACCGCCGCCATCCCATTTGCACAGCTGCCGTGTTCGTCAATGTTTGACGAACGCGGCAGGTCTCCGGACGGGATGGCAGCGGTTTGGCGAGTGCGCGTGCACTCTCCAAACCTCCGCCATCCCGTTTGCACAGCTGCCGTGTTCGTCAATGTTTGACGAACGCGGCAGGTGTCCGGACGGGACGGCGGCAGCTTGGAGAGCTCGGAACGGGTGGTGCCACTCTCCATTTGGAGAGGTGCGCACGCACCACTGCCTGTTCGAAGAGGTGCGCGCGCACCGGGCAGCTGGGAGCCGCAGGAGACGGCTCAAAGAGCCGCATGTGGCTCCGGAGCTGCGGGTTGCCGACCCGTGAGTTAGACTAAACCACCTCTGGGAAGGTGTATATGGGGCCGTTGATAGCAGATAAGTTTTTAAGATGAAGTACACGTTTCCCTTTTGTACGTATAGAAGGGACTGATTTTTAAGTATTGAGGTTTGTTCTGGAATACAGATTGGTTTCCTTTTGGGGAAAGAAGAATAAACACCAGGGTAATGAATCTTTCTCTCAGGAAATGATGAAATGTCCAGGCCTAGTGGGAGCATTTTCCACATCCCAGGCTTTTTGGATTAAAACAACAAAGCGGCCGTGTCAGTGCAATTTCAAACCTTAACATAAAAAACTCTATAGTGGGAGCATAGAGGCCAACTTAATCTTACTGTGGTGTGGTGAAGCATTTTATTGTAGCATAGAGAATTCCTGTGTGATCAACAGTTCAGAGCAGGAGTGTCCAACTTGACAACTTTAAGACCTGTGGACTTCAAATCCCAGAATTCCCCAGCCAGCCATGATTTACCTATAACAATAAATCGTGAATTATGGTTTACAAGCTGGTGGCTAAGTCAAAACCAAGCAAACCATTGTAGGGCTTAGCATAGGCTCCCCTGATGCCATCAAGCGTTCATGCTTTCTGGAACATTAATTGTACGCAAGCACTTAACTTGTTAGGTTCCCGAGATTTACTTTTAAAGGATGATTTTTCCCTCAAAACACAGCTCATCTAGATCAGGGGTGTCAAACTGCCGGCCCACGGGCCAGACGCATCATGCTGGAACTATGCCTACTCCAGCTCTGGCAATGGGGAAGAAGTGGCGATATGTCGTGACATGTCACGTGACGTGGTGAGTTTGACACCCCTGATCTAGATCATACTTCTGAAAGCTAAGGGAATCATTTCCACTGGGTATGTTTTGAATAGCTCTTTTCATGAATGCTTCTCACCATTCTGGAACTAATACTTGTCAGGTGAAAAAATCTAGGTCCCCACATGAAGGTCCAGTTAAACAGATTTATTGCTAAAAAGCCTATACACAGGATTCAACTGTTAGCGCCTGCTAGAAATTAGATAAGATTTAATGGAATTCAAGAGGAGTTGATCTTAGTCCGCGTGTTGCTACGTAGGGATTCTAGACTGATTCCTCTTTTAACTCCGCCCCTAGGGTTTGCCACTTCTTCTCTTACAGTGTTGCTACCACAGTTTATTTCTTGCGTTTGCCCCAAGTTTATCAGTAGGTCTTTGGGAGTGATTTGAGTTCATTTATTTGTAGAGGAGAGTCTCTCTTTTTACTGAGGAGCAACTTTACTTATCAGTTCTGAGAAGCTTTGTCAAAGGAGATGGTCACTCTCTCTTTTATTTTATTTTTTAAAATAAAAGAACCTGGATAATAACACAGAAAATTAAAAAGAAAGTGGTGAGGGGGCGTATTTTTAAGGCTAATTGAAGACCTCATTGTGTTAGATTTCACAATCTCCATCATTTGTCCACTCTGTAGTATATTGCCTGGATATCTGTTTAAATGTGAATAATTTATGTTATATGTTCATATGCAGCTCCTCATAAAGCGCAGACTGAACTGGAAAGGTCAAAACATTAATGAATAGGTTTTATCATTTTCTTACATTCTTGGAATTTTTTTCTTCTTCCATAACTTATAATAAATCTGCTTGAGATGCAAATGCATACAGCATGAGGAAACAGGGAGGCAAACAGAGAATCAGCTTGCAATTTTCTTTCTGCCTAGAAGTTGTAATATCTGTGATTATAAGGGCAGCTAGAAATACTTCAGGCTGAATTCTCTGTTTTTTTAAAAAAGGTGAGGAGAGATTATGTGTAAGGCATAAGAAAATACATTAACTGCATAATTGTACATATAAACTATATCTGTTTTTAAAAAATAGCATCCATGAGGTCTCGCGCTGTGTTTCCATTAATCTGTGTAATGATAACTTAGAATTTGCAGGATGGATCCCAAAGAATCCAACAAGGATGCCTGGACTTTTAATAATCCTTTAAAAGTTTTATTAAGAAATTGTCCCTACATATGTTACAGTGCCCAAAGGATATAAACCCAATCAGTTGGGAGAGTAACAGTGGGGAAATTTCATGTTTTGGAACTTGACTAAAAAGGAGCTGGGGGGAAAAATGGGCAAATCTTGTAGCCCTTTCCCCCCCCCCCCCCCCATTTCTCCTCCCTTTGTAATTCTCACTTCTGGTATACAGTTGCAAGAAAAAGTATGTGAACCCTTTGGGATTACGTGGAGTTTTGCATGAATTGGCCATAAAATGCACTCTAAACGTCATGTAAGTCACAACAATAGAAAAACACAATACTACACAAACTTTAGCTGTTGTCATGCTTTAATTGAACATAAGATGGAAACATTCACAGTGCAGGGTGAAAAAAGTATGTGAACCTTTGGACTTAATAACTGGTTGACCCTCCTTTGGCAGCAATAACCTCAACCAAACGTTTCCTGTAGTTGCACAACGATCTGGAGTAATTTTGGACCACTCCTCTTCACAAAACTGTTTCAGTGTAGCAATATTCTTGGGATGTTTGGTGTGAATCGCTCTCTTAAGGTCATGCCACAGCATTTCAATCGGGTTGAGGTCAAGACTCTGACTGGGCCACTCCAGAAGGCGTATTCTGTTCTGTTGAAGCCATTGTTTTGTTGAATTACTTGTATGCTTTGGGTCATTGTCCTGTTGCATAACCCATCCTCTGCGGAGCTTCAGTTGGCGGACAGATGGTCGTACATTTTCCTGCAAAATGTCCTGATAAACTGTGGAATTCATTTTCCCATCAATGACAACAATCCGTCCAGGCCCTGAGGCAGCAAAGCAGCCCCAAACCATGATGCTCCCTCCGCCATGTTTTACAGTGGGGATGAGGTTTTGATGTTGGTGTGCTGTGCCTTTTTTTTCCACACACAGTGTTGTGTGTTTTTCCCAAACAACTCAATTTTGGTTTCATCTGTCCACAGTATATTTTGCCAGTAGTGCTGTGGAACATCCAGGTGCTCTTTTGCAAACCTCAAACGTGCTGCAATATTTTTTTTGGACAGCAATGGCTTCCTCCGTGGTGTCCTCCCATGTACTCCATTCTTGTTTAATGTTTTCCTTATTGTAGATGTGTCAACAAAAATGTTAGCATGTGCCAGAGATTTCTGTAGGTCTTTAGCTGACACTCTAGGATTCTTCTTTACCTCATTAAACATTATGCGCTGTGCTCTTGCAGTCATTTTTACAGGACGACCACGCGTAGGGAGAGTAGCAACAGCGCTAAACTTTCTCCATTTGTAGACAGTCTGTCTTACCGTGGACACATGAACATCAAGGCTTTTGGAGATACTTTTGTAAACCTTTCCAGCTTCATGCAAGTCAACAATTCTTGATCGTAGGTCTTCTGAGAGCTCTTTTCTGCGAGGCATGGTTCACATCAGACAGTGCTTCTTGAGACCAGTAAACCCAAAACGTGTGTGTTTTTAAAGGGCAGGACAGCTGTCAGCAACACATCCAATATCACACTGATTGGAGTCAAGGTTGGCTCTAATTAGCTCTTGGAGAAGTCATTAGGGGTTCACATACTTTTTCCACCCTGCACTGTGAATATTTCCATCTTATGTTCAATTAAAACATGACAACAGCTAATGTTTGTGTAGTATTATTTTAAGCAGACTGTGTTTTTCTATTGTTGTGACTTACATGACGTTTAGAGTGCATTTTATGGCCAATTCATGCAAAACTCCACATAATCCCAAAGGGTTCACATACTTTTTCTTGCAACTGTAAGAAAAGAAAAGTCTTGGTCTCTGCAAGCTTAACCTGCTCCCCGCGTAGGATACAATAGGAAGCTTTTAGGGTGGGACTAATTTTTTTTTTTTTTTTTTTTTTTTTTTTTCTGCCCAAGATGGCGACGGCCGCAACTTAGGCTTCGGGCGCTCTTTGAGGGCTTTAAAGGATTTAGCTCGGGGAAGCCCACGGTATGTCGAGGCGATTCCGGGGGTGGGGGATCTAAAAACAGCTGTTGGGCGCTGTTTTTCTGCGGCGCTGATCCCCCCCCCTTCGAGCTAGCGGCTTTTGACATCTGCCGCCTGTCAACCTGCCGGCCCATGATGGCGCCGAACGCTGCTACGCTGTGAAACCCGAGATGTCAGCCCTGCTTTTTCATCCGCTGCTGGCCGAGGCGACTTCGTGCTGCTGTTGGCTGTGGCTACTCCGGGACTTGGGGGTTTCTAAAACAGCTGCTAAGCGCTGCTCTCTGTAGCGCTGAGCCCCCCCCCTCCGAAACAGCGTTTTGTGGATTCTAGCGAGCGGTGCCGAGAACTGTCTGTTGACTTGCTGAGCCTCATCATGGCGCTGAGCGCTGCCACGTCGTGAACCTCGGGCGTCTGCTTTGTTTCCATCTGCTCGCGGGCTGAGGCAGCTTTGGGGATTGGGGATTGTTGGAACAGCTGCTGGGCGCTGCTTTTCCTGACGCCGAGCCCCCCCCCAACCAGCGGTCTGCTGATTTGAACGAGCAGCGCTGAGAATTTCCTGCCGACCTGCTGAGCTCCGTTATGGCGCCGAGCACTATTATAGCACCGGGAAGCCCGGGATGTCTTGCCTGTCTTCCTTCCTCTGCTTGCTCGTCGTGGATACCCTCTGTTGTTGGAGGGGCAGCGGCGATGATCCCACCGGACGGAGATTCTTCTACTACCATTGGCTGGCTGGCACCGTTTTCTGCGGTGCGGAGCCTCCTCTCCTCCCGGATGGTGGTTGCAGACTGTGGGCCTGGTCATCGGCCTCGGCGGACATGCTAGCGAACTTTTTTATTCAATATAGCTGCTGGGACTACCTCTTTCCTCCGTTGGAGATGGTTTGGACTGGCGGACGGGCATTGACTGACGGCGCTGATTGGCGGTGTGAGGATCAACAGAGGCTTGGCCTCCCTGTCCTTTACTTTTTGCTGCCTGGCAGGCGTTATGACTGACTCCGTACCTGATGGGAATTAAGATCTCCCTATTGATAGTCCAATGTGGACGGGACCGAACCGTGGTGGGAGGACGGTTTTGGACTGGTCAGCGTCCGCCTCACTGGTGTGAGAGACCAGTTGGGGTGGGCCTGGCTCAGGATCCCCTTTTTCTCTCTCTGCTCCAGTCAGATGCCTCAGCCGGAGTGAGAGGACGGCTGAGGTTGTCTTTTGGATTTCCATCTCAGGTGAGAGCTGAGATGGCTTTGCAGATTGAGAGATACGCCCACTGGACTTTTTCTTTCTCCATCTATGTACCATCAACGAGCGATCCTCTGGATATATTAGTAACATCGGCCCTGAGAGACTATTCGAGCACAATATGATCTATCGTTATTCCGAAGCGGATTTGTATGCCCTTAGGGCGGTTTCTGCCTCATGGGCGCGACCTGTCGCCTGTTTCCATACTCCCCTTAATGACGGGTCCAAGCTTTGGGACTCCGAGAGGTGGTTGGGCTTGGACGGGGGCCTCGAGTTAAGACGCGCTAAGAGGCCCCTGATAAGATTCTTAGCCGGTTATTTTAAGAGGTTAGGGAGGGGGAGGAAGGGGAGGGTGGGGAAGGAATCTGTAACCGGCACTCAGTCTGGACCTGTTAGAGGTCCCGACGGGATGGGGTCGGGGGAGGTGGCTGCTGGCGCTGGGAATGTGGGGGTGGGGCATCGAATCCCCACGGCGATAGGGTATGGCAGCAGGTGTTTGCGCGGAGGGCCATATCAACATCTGGGATCGCGCCCCCGCTATCTCCGAGCGGTGGCGCGCTCCGACCCTCCGGTTAGCACCCTCCTACCCGGGGATGAGGGTGATCAGGCCCCTGAGCTCAGGTTGGTCTATTTTAACGCTAGATCCGTAGTTAACAAAGCTCCCCTCATCCGTGATCTGATCGAGGAGGAATGTGCGGATCTAGCGTGCATCACGGAAACTTGGTTGGGTTCGGAGGGAGGGGTGCCTCTCACCGAGTTATGCCCGCCAGGTTTCCGGGTGCTGCACCAGCCACGGGCTCAGGGCAGGGGTGGTGGGGTGGCAGTGGTTATTCGGGAGACTTTGTGTCCCCGGGAGGCCACCATTGTCCAGATGGCCGGGAGTGAATCCCTCCTCTTGAGATGTGGTCCTCGGGTTCAGTTGGGCTTGTTGCTCACATACCTGGCGCCCAGCTGTGTGGCAACAGCCCTGCCTGAGCTGCTCGACACCCTCTCAGAGTTGGCGGTGGAGTTCCCCAGGCTTATAGTCCTGGGTGACTTCAACCTGCCATCACTGGGGGGGTCGTCGGAGTTAGCTCGGGAGTTCATGGCTTCCATGACAGCCATGGGCCTGACCCAGGTTATTGAGGGCCCTACTCACGAGGGGGATCATACTCTCGACCTGGTGTTCCTGTCTGGACAGTGGTTGGATGATCTGGGAGGGGGTTCTCCGTCCATCACCCCTCTGTCATGGTCAGATCATCACCTCCTGAGGCTGGTTTTCCGTCATGCCATCCCCCGCCGCTGGGCGGCGGAACCGACCAGGTGGTTCCGCCCCAGGCGCCTAATGGACCCGGATCGGTTCCAGAGGGCGCTTGGGCCGATACCTATCACCCTTACCCACAGCCCAGTCGATGCTCTGGTGGAGGCCTGGGAAACGGCTGCCACCAGGGCACTCGACTGTGTTGTACCCATGCGACCTCTGACTCGGCGCAGATCCCGTTGGGCTCCATGGTTCTCTGTGGAGCTCCGGGAGATGAAGCGTCGGAGACGAGGTCTAGAGAGCGGTTGGAGATCCAGCCGATCCGAATCCGACCGATTGCAGTTAAGAACCTTCATAAGGTCTTATCTTGCGGCGATAAGGACGGCGAAGTCTAATTACTTTGCCGCCCTTATCGCGTCCGCAGATAATCGCCCGGCCGCCCTGTTTAGGGTGACTCGCTCCCTCCTTAACCAGGAGGTGAGGGAGGATCCCTTGCAGGGACGAGCCGAGGAGTTTAGTCATCATCTGACGGACAAAATCGCTCGGATCCGGACCGGCTTGGACTCTGACTGGGCAGAGTCTGATGTGGAGGAATCAGGCGGTCTTGAGCACGCTATCTGGACTGAGTTCGACCCTGTTTCCCCTGATGATGTGGACAGGATCATGGGGAGACTGAGCTCCACCACCTGTTTGTTGGATCCGTGCCCCTCCTGGCTAGCCTATGCGGCTCGGGAGGGAACACGAGGCTGGTTCCATGCAGTGATAACTGCTTCTTTGAAGGAGGGTGTCTTCCCTGCCGCCTTGAAGGAGGCGGTGGTGAGACCCCTCCTCAAGAAGCCTGCTTTGGACCCGGCTGTTTTAAACAACTATCGTCCAGTCTCCAACCTTCGCTTTCTGGCGAAGGTTGTTGAGAGTGTGGTGGCGCATCAGCTCCCTCTGTTCCTGGAGGAAACTGATTATCTGGACCCGTACCAATCGGGCTTCAGGCCCGGACACAGCACGGAGACGGCATTGGTCGCGCTGGTGAATGATCTCTGGAGGGCTAGGGACAGGGGTTGCTCCTCTGTCCTGGTCCTATTAGATCTCTCAGCGGCTTTCGATACCATCGACCATGGTATCCTGCTGCGGCGTCTCAGGGGGTTGGGAGTGGGAGGCACCGTCCTTCGGTGGTTCTCCTCCTACCTCCAGGGCCGCTCGCAGTCGGTGTTGACAGGAGGGCAGAGATCCGCCCCGAGGTCTCTCATTTGTGGAGTCCCTCAGGGGTCGGTTCTCTCGCCCCTCCTGTTCAACATCTACATGAAGCCGCTGGGTGAGATCATTCGTGGTTTTGGGGTGGGGTATCACCAGTACGCTGATGATACCCAACTTTTTCTTTCCACCCCGAACCAACCCAGTGATGCCCTCTCCGTGATGTCCCGGTGCCTGGAGGCGGTCCAGGTCTGGATGGGGAGAAACAGGCTTCGTCTCAATCCCGCCAAGACTGAGTGGCTGTGCATATCGGCGTCTCGGGTTAGCCAAGTTATTCCACCTCTAATGATGGGGGGTGAGGTGTTACCCCCCGTTGATAGGGCTCGCAATTTGGGCGTCCTCCTGGATTCACGGCTCAATTTTGAAGATCACATAGGAGCCGTGACCAGGGGGGCTTTTGCACAGGTTCGCCTGGTGCGCCAGTTGCGTCCCTATCTGGACCGAGACGCCCTACGCACAGTCACTCATGCGCTTGTGACCTCCCGTTTGGACTACTGTAACGCTCTCTACATGGGGCTGCCCTTGAAGACCACTCGGAGGCTTCAACTGGTGCAGAATGCGGCCGCGCGAGTTGTAATGGGGGTTTCCCGATACTCCCATGTAACACCTCTACTCCGCGAGCTGCATTGGCTTCCGGTTGCCCTCCGGGTGAAATTCAAGGTGCTGGTTATCACCTATAAAGCCCTACATGGCCTGGGTCCGGGTTATTTGAGGGAACACCTGCTGCCGGCATCAAACGCCCTTCGCCCAGTGCGCTCCCACAGGGAGGGTCTGCTCAGGGTTCCGCCGGTGAGAGATTGCCGGCGGGTGACACCCAGGGATAGGGCCTTCTCAGTGGGAGCGCCTGCCCTCTGGAACCAGCTGCCAGTAGAGCTGAGGACTGCTCCCGACCTTCGATCATTCCGCCGGGGCCTGAAGACCTGGCTCTTTGAGCTCTCGGGCCCAGGCTGAGGGGAAAATTTTAACTGGGGTTTTAATGTACAGGGTGAATTTAATGCTTTTTAAATTGGTTTTAACTTTTGTATGCTTTGATTTTTAATTCCCTGTAAACCGCCCTGAGTCCTCAGGGAAAGGGCGGTATACAAATGCAAATATTAAATTAAATTAAATTATTAATTAGGATTATGCTAATTCTAGATAGCTGCACAAACTGGCCCTGGGCGTTAATTAACTAATCAAGATTGCAGAGCTGAGTTGACTTCCGCTTAGCACCTTTCAAGGAAGCGCAGCCAGCGCAGCCAAGAAAAGGCAGTTTAAGAAGAGATAGCTTGTCCAAGCAATTTACACCCTTGTAAATTCTGCAAAGGAGTGGAGGGGAAGGGCTGGGCAGTCCAGAGTTAGGTAGTCAGGCACAGGACACAGTCTTAATGGTATGTTATTTTCCTGATGAATTTTCCTATAGCATAAAGTTGCCGAGGGGGCATTTAACAATAGTAGACTGAAACATGTAAACCTTACGGAAAGATTTTTCTCTTTGAGTGTCTAAAGGAGCAATGTGGTCCTGGTACGAGGGTGCAAATTAGCTTCACTACCATCTCTCCCACTAACTGAATAGCTTGCAACGTTTTGGCTTCCATTTTTGTTTTGGAACCAGCAAGGCACACTGAGTTGTGGAAACCGTCTCATACGTCAAACTTGATATCTGCCTGCCTGCATCCAGAGGAAGGGCCTGTGTGGGACCGGGGAAAGCCTGGTTTCCAAGATAATTTGAATTCACTCAAGATCCTGTCCCCCACCTTTTCTGAGAGATAAAATGGAATTTAAGAGTAGAAGAGTTTAAAATGTTCTTCTTTATTTCCTTACATTTTTTTTTCTTTCCCAGAATTTCCCCTCAAGACAGAGGCTGAGATCCAGTAGCATTATATAGTTGCATGAGAGTTATCTCCTCTTTTCCCAATGGCCGTTATTCTTTCACTGGCAGTGAACTGTTTTCTGTTCTTATAAGTACGTATTTAGCCCTAGCTTGCTTCTGCTGGCTATGAAAGACAGCAAAAACAAAATAGAGTTTGTAATTGTGTACTTCAGTCAAAGTAGGAAAAAGTAGTTGGGTAAAGGTGTCATTTCAGAAAATGCATCTTCCCTATCTTTGTGATTGTAGACCCATCAACATTAGTCGCTGATTTAGTGACTTGTCCTGTGTTACTGGCTACTACTAGTACTTAGGTTATATCCAGCGGTGTCACAATTGAAGGCATTGAGCAATCTTACTCACACATTCACGAAGTGATGTCATTAGAAAGCCACATTAGCCTGGTTCCTAACAACTCTGTGATCTTAACTCCATTAATCTGCGTTAAAAAAACAAGTATTGAAGGTTTCATTTTAGTAAGGCTCTTCCTTCAAAGGCAGAGAAAATATTCCTTGGCACTCCTCTTCCTTTCTCATCTTTTCTGTGTTGTAGCTTAGTGAAAGCAAATTGAATAAGAGAATACTTGGAAAATTGTGGCCATTAGTGATCCTCATCTTTAGGCAAAATCCTCATTCGATAATGTAAGACATTACATTAAATTACATTATTACATTAACCTTTTGGGCATCAGGGACCAGTTCTGTGGAGAGAGGTTTTTCTGCGGCCTGGAGGGTGCGTGGTTTTGTGTGCTGCCTGCATCTCACAGATGGGGTTTTGTTTGTTTCTGCGGACCGGTTGCTGGCATGCTGAGGCCCGGTACAGGTCCACGGCCCAGGGGTTGGGGACCTCTGATGTAAGAGACAAATCAATACTGTGTTGTTGAAGCCTCCTCTCCCACTTCCTGGTAGTCAGTTATTTTCACTGTGGTATTTGCTATTCTTGTAATCAGTTTAATAAGTACATTTCCTTGAATTACTGATAAGTAAAGACTGATATTTTTCTTCTTCTTCATGTATAATTTACTTTTTAAACTAACGCATTGGTTGGAGAAAATGGAGTGAAATTCCACTTCGGCATGTAGTCTTTATTCTCATTTAAATCATTCTCCAAGTCTCTTAGATCTTTGGGGAATAAGAGAGATCCAATATAAATTGGACATATAAGCATGTAAGGAACGGTTGTTGGAATTGGGCATGTCTAGTTTAATGAAGAGAAGGACGAGGGGGGACATGATAGCAGTGTTCCAGTATCTCAGGGGCTGCCACAAAGAAGAGGGAGTCAAGCCATTCTCCAAAGCACCTGAAGGCAGGACAAGAAGCAACGGATGGAAACTAATCAAGGAGAGAAGCAACCCTAGAACTAAGGAGAAATTTCCTGACAGTTAGAACAATTAATCAGTGGAACAATCTGCCTCCAGAAGTTGTGAATGCTGAGACTGGACAACCATTTTGTCTGAAATGGTATAGGTTCTCCTGCTTGAGCAGTGGGCTGGACTAGAACACCTCCAAGGTCCCTTCCAGCTCTGCTCTATTCATTATCTCCAAATAATAAAACATAAACATGTATCTTGAGTGTTGATGGAGCTATCAAAGCAACAGCAAATACAACTCAGATGAAGAAAGGGTGACTTAGTTCATTGTCACAATGTCCCTCTGAGAGTGCTTGGATGGGGAGAATTGCCATAGCTCATCCAGGGGGCTCCATAGTTAAGTGAGAGTTTGAAGCTAGGGCTTCCCAATCCTAGACCAGGGACTTAAATCATCGCAACTCCATGCCTCTTTTCAATGTTGCCTTTGTACTTTTGTTAGGTTAGAAGAGTACCCGGTTCTAGTGGCCATCTCCACAAGACAGAAGATGGGGACTGGGAATGGAGTGATGATGAAATGGATGAGAAGAGTGAAGAAGGCAAGGCTGCTTTTTCCCAAGAGAAGGTAATTTTGGGAAACCACTGGGTTGCTCAAGTAAACATTCATTATTTTGATACTCAGCTGGTAACTAATTAATTATGATGCTTGCCTTCTAGTCACGAAGAGTAAAAGAAGAAGATGCAGAGGTAAATGGTTAGAGTTATTTCTTTCCCTTTGTGAGTAGGAGTGTGTGTTTACTGATTTTTTCTCTGTATTTACATGAAAATGTGAATATTAAAATGGTAATTTTCAGTAAAGTTTTACAATTTGAAGTTCAGCATCTTTTTTATATTTTCAACAAGATGTAGACTTCAATTTTAAAAAACCCATACTGCTTTCCAGTAATAACTAGAATCGGAGGCACAATTCATTGATGCGTAATGTGACGGCATTAGTTTTTAATAAGATTGCATGCATTAGTTCTTGTGAGCCACTTTTAAATAACTCCATATGTGTAAGTTTATATTCTGTTGTTAAACTTGAATTATAAAGCCAATATTTAGCAGTTGGTTTTTTAGCTATTTAGAATTTATTAATGTTCTTTGTAATTTAGTACTTTGTCCAGAGAATTTGCGCTCTGGAGTCAGTTTGAAGTATAATGATAAATGAATAAAGGCTTAATGTTTCCTTCCCCTTTTGTTCTTTCTGTGCTCACTTAATCTGTAGAGGAGGGTTTGAGGGCAGACAGAAGTTCAGTGACACAGACGACTGCTATTCTCACAAGTTTATGCAGGATTAACAGGCTTTATTTAATGAAAATACAGCATCAAATCTTGTTTGAAATCCTGCTTGCTATATGTAACATATTTTGTGCCATCTTCTAAGGATTTAAACTCTTTTTAACAGATTTCCGTGTATTCCAGCAATATCCCTGACCAAATACAGAACCTGTCTATAAAAGGTTCTCAGGTATTATTACTATTAACATTTCATATCTTGCATAGATTTGTCAGTTTGCACTCAAACTGTGTGATCTAGTTAGTAGATACAGACTTTGACTGAAGTGGCCTTGTAATAGCTTTCTTGCAATCCCAGTTTGTCATTAATTACAGATTCACTAGGCCACAAACTGGTTTAAAGATTGAAAGGGTTCTCAAATTATGTGTTTCTTTAGTCATGGCTTGTTCAATAAGCCATAGTGATCTGGTTCATACAATGTTCAGCCATGAATCATTGATGACCAGGCATAATGGTTAAATCCACATCGTAGGCTAAGCTAAAAATACATATATGCATTGCATATTTGTATTTTGCATTGCAGTGCATTACATTACATTACCTTACATTACAATACATTAAGCATTTATGTAGCTGCCCACCTTATACCAAACTCTGGGCAGTTCCCAATCAAGAATTGAAACAACATAAATAGCATATAAAACTATAAATGTTTTTTAAAAAACCAAGGCTAAGTCAAGCTTCCAACATGCATTTTGACCTCATCCTATCCCAGAGTTTGGAGGAAAAGCCAGGTCTTCAGTGCTTTTTGAAATGCTAGGAGGTAGAGGCCTGCCAAACTTTGTGGGTCAGAGTTTTCCATAGGGCTGGGGTTGCCGTAGCAAAGGCACACTTCCCAGCTCTTGTAGGTGGCAAAGTTTAAGGGAAGGGGCTGGAAGCATGCCCGCTGTATCTATTCTGGTAGGACAGGTAGGCAGCCTTAAGGAAAGGCAGTTCCACAGATAACCTGGTCCTGTCTCATATAAGACTTAAAGGTGACAACTAGCATCTTGAATTGCAGCCAGAAGAAAACTGGAAGCCAGTGCAGCTTCCATAACAGAGGTGATTTATGGATAAACTTAAGAGCACCCATCACTGTGTGCACTTCCATGTTCTGCAGCAGTTGAGACTTCCAGGTGGTCTTCTAAGGGCAGCCCCAATGTAGAGCCCATTGCACTTCTGATCTGGAGGTGACCGCATGAGTGACTGTGAACAAGGCCTCCTGGTCCAGGAAAAATGCAGTTGGCTCGCTAGATGATTATATGTAAAGGCTTCCCTAGCTATGGCCGCCGTTTGCTCCTTGAACAGGAGCTATGAGTCCAGGAGGGACCCCCCAAATAGCATACCAGCTCGGTCCAAAGAAGTGCCAGACTTTATGATTGAGTGTGATAGGTAAACCCAACATTGATAATGTCTATGGAGATCCACAGTCTTCCAGGTTATGGTTGTCCCAAAGGTGCTTTTTCAGAAGGCAACTGGACTTTGTTTTTCCTTGAAGACGTTTCACTTCTCATCCAAGGAGCTACTTCAGTTCCGACACTTCTGACAGAACTAAAGAAGCCTCTTGAATGAGAAGCGAAAAGTCCAGTTGCCTTTTGAAAAAGCACCTTAGGAACAGCATTGATAATGGTTACCGGCTGAGGAAACTAGTGTATAGTTTAGTAGTCAGGCAAAGTTGACTGTTCCCATACTGATTTGAAGCGAAGATGTAGAATAACACTTTATTGCTGAAAGTCGTATGTGAACAATGTCACTAAATTTTGTTTATATCAATGTGAATTTTTTTAATTGTTACTAAAGGCTATGGCTACTTTCCAGCTATTTAATCTTTTATTCTATGCAATAAAGATGCAAACAATAATCACTGCTGGGATTCTCATAAAATGTAATGCTCTGTTAAATAAACAAGAAATTTGTCGTATGAAGCTGGGAAAGTGTTTAAAATTCTAGGGGCTTTTGTTTTAATACCATACATTTATCAGATTAATCAGGGGAATAGACTTATATTGGTTTTTCCCTTTGCCACCTTACTGTAATCTATGCCAGTTTTAATATCTGACTTGCAATTTCAGATTAGTGATGACCTCTAAGTTAACCTAGATAATTATTACCTTAAAGAATTGAACCCATCCCAGTTTTTAATATGGCAATTTAAAAAGATGTATTCCCTCCTTTTTCATTAAGGCACGATCTGCTATTACAAATGAATATAGCTCTGTTCCATGTGCTGTGAATCTTGTTTTACGACTAAGGTAAGAAGAATAATCTCTCTTTATCTTCATTGCCTTTTTTTTGGCCTAGTCAAATCTGTTCATGCGTGATTCTCTTCATTTATTTCTCATAATATTAACAAGAGAAATGTCAGCACGGTCATCCTCCCAGTATGACCAATACCAATGGTGTTCTCACAACTAATTGCTCTCTTTTAATTGCTTTGAAAAATTAAAAATGGAGGAACGAAATACTGAAAGTGAAAAGATCTTTAGGTTAAAAGCATTCTTCGTTAAATATTTTGTTTTTTCTTCCCTCTTTCCTTCCATTTCAGGATCGCAGGGATTTTAATGAGCTTCTTTTATTCTATAGCAGTCAACCTGCAACAGAAATAAACCGTGGTTACATTACAAATTGCTTGTTGAAAACATTTTTATTAGGCAGGTTCGGTCAACGGTGAGAAGAAGCTGTGAGAAGAATAACTGATAAATTTTTCAAGCACTTTACCATTTTTATAATGGTGCAAATGTGGTTATCAGATGTCACAATTGTTTGGAAGGAGACTGATGTTGATTTCCATTTTTTAAGAAAATGAGTGATTCTTAACCAAATTTTATGGAGAGCTAATTCATTTTCTTAAGTTTAGAATATATATTTTTGTGTGTGTACTCCTAGCTTAGTTTCTCTTTTCTTGTAATCTACCTAAAATAACTTGGAAAATTAAAACCTCTTCAAAGCTGATTTATATCTTCATATTCGTTGTAAAGAAGAGGCATTTCTTCCAGTTTCTCTGGGGAATGCTAACCTAACCATCTCTTTATTAGTTCCATGCCCCTCCTCGTTGCCTGGGAAGTGATGTGTGTGCTTGGACCTATGCAGTAGTGTTGGCTTCTTTGAGGGCAGAACTGGACATTGCCTCTCATTTTAAAAAAATGTTTACATATTTCTCCATAGTTCCTTTGCAGTGTAGTGGACTGAATGTAAAAATCAGTGATCAGTACAAAAGAATAAGTTAATTGGTTTGGACACAGAGAGAGAAGTAATAGGGATCAAATCTCATGACAAATATAAGAAGAAAAGGGTTAGAAGGAAAGAGGAGAACAGGAGAGTCATGGTTGGATGATGTTGATGAGTTCCTAAAACAGAAAGACAAGAATTTTAAATAAAAAATCAGTATATAAATTAGTATGTGGTTATGGTTGAAGCATTGATGGTTTGTAAGGATAAAAAGGTATAGAGAGTTTTAGGGAATGGCTAGATTAATCCAGATTAAACTAGTTTGCCCTTTTTTTTCTTATCTTCTTTTATTTTCTTCGTTTACAATCCCTTACCTTTTTTCTGCCCTTTGTATGTTGCTTATCCTGGAAGGGAACAACAGGATGTGTGTGTACGTTTGAAATAAATAATAATGCAATGTGCATCCTCAAAATTGGCCAGCCCTAGATTAGAGGAAATGTGCTCATCTACTTGGATCTATGCTCAGCATTTTAGGATCACTGGTACTTTAACTATGCATAAAATCTTGTAGATGTTTGGTTTGTGTAAAATCTGCATCTGGCCCATTCACAGTGTTTATGCTTCTGCCTCATATTGTTGGATATGTGGAATGGTTCGATTAAAGCGAGGCCGCATATAACATACTCAGTCCATGTGTATAACTTAGTACCAGCTGAAGGGATACAGTTTTTATGGTTTCTTCCTTGGGCTCGGCTGTTCATTAAGAATCTGTTGTGTCTCATGGTAGATGCGCACCTTCTATGAGTTGTGGTACTCTGGTCTTGCATACCTATCACGGTTCCTAAGCCATTGCTAATTCTTTACAGCTAGCCCTCGATTTACTAACCACAACTAGTTGTAAGTGGGTGCGTCATAAAACGAGCTGGCACGTGACCACATGGACTTTCGATGGCATTCCATCTTGTGGTTGTTATTGAAAAGTTTTAAAAATACAGTTTTCCTTTAAAAAACCCCCTTCCCCCTCCCTACCTCCCCTCCCTACCTCCCCCCTTCCCCCCCCTCCCCCCCTCCCTCCTCCCCCCCCACCTCCCCCTAACCCCCCTCCCCCCCCCGGACTTCCCAGAGCTAAATACAAGGTATATATATATAAAAAGGCAATCATAAACAACCATATACTAACAACTATAAATTCTAAAATCCATCACTCTCTAACTTATATAGGATCAAACAAAACTTAGCATTATTAAATATATATAGAAGACAAAATAAAAAAAGAAAAAAGAAAACGAAAGAAGACTTATTCAAATGCTAGATAAAACTTCTTGACCCTATACTTATTCTGGATAAACTCAATCCATTTTCTCCATTCCATAATATAATGTTCTTGCGAGTAATCTTTCAAATAGGCCGAAATCTTCGCCATCTCTGCCAAGTCGGAAACCTTTAAAATCCACTCTTGTATAGTCGGCAGTTCCTCTTTCTTCCAATATTGACCTATCAAAAGTCTTGCTGCCGTAACTAAATTCAACATCAACTTAGAGTCCACAACTGTAGCGTCAACAATTATTCCCAACAAAAAAAATTGCGGACAAAACTTTATCCTCCGTTTAAAAATCTTCTGCATATTCCACCAGACTTTTATCCAAAAAGCCTTGACCTTTTTACATGTCCACCATATGTGAAAATATGTTGCCTCTTCATCACCACACCTCCAACATTTAGGCTGATAATTCGGATACATACTTGCAAGCTTTTTAGGATCTAGATGCCATCTATAAAACATTTTGTAAAAGTTCTCTCTTAAACTTTGAGCTTGAGTGAATTTTACATTCCTCACCCAGATCTTTTCCCACGTGTCCATTGTAATAACTTCCTGAATGTTTTGGGCCCATTTTATCATACAATCCTTAACAAGCTCTGTTTCTGAATCGATCTCTATCAATGCAAGATATATCCGTTTAATATGTGCTGGTCCTTGATTTCTAATTTGCTTTATCAAATTTTCATCAGTCGTTGCAAATCCATTTTTTTGATCTTCTTTCCACCTGGCCTGTAACTGAATATATTGAAACCAAGTCTGAACAACCTTCTCTTCTCGCAAGAAACTATATGATTTCAAGCACCAAATATTCCTTTCCAAACTTAAAATTTCCTTGTAAGTAGTCTCATCATGTTTGAAACCAGCATGTATATTTTCTATTGCGTGTTTTGGGATTGCCCACAATGGTATCTTGCTGCTTAACTTATGTCTATACTTCTTCCAAACTCTCAGCAATGCCTGTCTTAAAATATGCATCCTAAACACAGTATCTACCTTCTTATCATACAGCAAATATGCATGCCAGCCAAACAACAGATCATGGCCCTCAAGATTTAATAACCTCGATTGTGTCAAATTAATCCAATCACTTATTCCTACTAGTGCAGCAGCTTCATAATATAATTTAAAATTAGGCATTTTAAGGCCACCTCTCTCACGAGTATCCTGCATAATCTTAAGTTTAACTCGTGGCTTTTTCCCTGCCCACACAAATTTATTGATACCACGCTGCCATTCCTCCAAGTTAGAGTCTTTCTTAAGAATCGGTATCATTTGAAATAAGAATAAAAATTTGGGCAGGACATTCATTTTCACTGCTGCAATCCGTCCCAACAAAGACAATTGCAATTTTTCCCAACTCTCCAGTTCTTTTTGAATTTTCCCCCATAACTTTTCATAATTATTTTTATATAGCTTTGTATTAGAGGGCGACAAAATCACCCCCAAATATTTAACCCTTTTAACAATCTCAAATCCAGTTAATCCTTCTAAGAGAGCCTTCTGCGAAACTGTCATATTTCTAGCCAAAATTTTAGTTTTCTGTATATTTACTTTAAATCCAGAAACCTTCCCATATTGTGTTATTATCTCCATCAGGTCCACAACAGAGTTCTCTGGCTGGGTCACTGTAACAACCAGATCATCTGCAAATGCTCTCAATCTGTAATCCTGATCTCCAACTTGTATCCCCTTAATTTTTTCCGAATTCCGAATCTTAACCAATAGTATCTCTAATGTTAATATAAATAACAAGGGCGATAGCGGACAGCCTTGCCTTGTGCCCTTCTCAATATTACATACTGTTGTCAAACTATTGTTAACTATAATTCGGGCAGTTTGTTTTTGGTATAATGCCCTAATCGGTTGTAAAAATTTTTCCCCAAAATCCATTTTGTCTAAAACTTTCAACAAAAATTGCCAGTTCAATTGATCAAAAGCCTTTTCAGCATCTAAAAAGATTAGCGCAGCAGAGATCTGGTTGTGCCTTTCCAAAAACTCTAACACATCAACTATATGTCTCACATTGGTTTTCATTTGTCTTCCACTAATAAACCCCGTTTGGTCCCCATGAATCACCTGTTGCAGAACCCTCATCAGTCTATTAGCCAAAACCTTAGCAAATATCTTATAATCTGTATTTAAAAGCGATATCGGTCTGTAATTTTTAACTAAAGTAGCATCCTGGTCTTCCTTCGGAATCAAAGAGATAAAAGCTGTTCTCCAAGACGGGGGCACCTTTCCCCCCCTCTGGATTGTCTGGAACAGTTCCTTTAACGGTTTTATCATCTCTAATTGTAAGTTTTTATAATAGGCCGCAGTCAAGCCATCAGTGCCTGGTGCTTTATCCACCTTCAGTTCCTTAATAGCTGTAAAAATTTCTTCTTCTGTAATCAGTTGGTTAATCCCCTCTTTTTGTACTTGCGTAAGAACCGGGATGCTAGCCTTCTCCAAATACGTATCAATATCTTTTGCATTAATGTCCTCTTTAGTATATAATTTCGAATAAAAATCCACAAAGGCATCCTTAATAAGATTCTGTTGATACACAACCCTTCCTTTATGCTCAATCTTATCTATATTAGATGCCCTTTGTTTTTTCCTCAGTCTATAAGCCAACCATCTGCCTGGCTTATTAGCATTGCAAAAAGTATTATGCCTAGCAAACCGCAGATTGGTCGCCACTTGATCAGCCATTAATTTATCAAATTGTCCTCGTAACAGTCTAATAGCCTCCTTGATCTTCACCTCCTCTGGGTTCAAAATCAAAGCCTTTTCTTTTTCCTTTATTTCATTCTCCAGTTCTTTCCTTCTAGTTTCCACTGCACGTCTATGTCTATTATTCATATATATCAACACCCCTCTCATATAGGCCTTGCTAGCATCCCAAACCATATCCATAGAGGTACCCTTATTCATATTCATCTCAAAAAAATCCTTCATCCGCTGTTTGCATTCTTCCACATTTCTCTGATTTCTAAACAAATTCTCATTTACGCGCCATGAGCGTCTATCTCCTCTTTCCTTATCAATCTCCAACCACACTGGACTGTGATCAGAGATAATTCTTGTGCAGATTTTCACCTTTTTAGTTCTCAAAAGAAGATCATTAGTCAACAAAATAAAATCAATCCTCGAAAAAGATTGGTGTCTATCAGAATAAAATGTATAATCCTTCTCCCGCAAATGTCTCTCACGCCAAATATCTCGCAATTCCAGGTCATCCTTCATTTCAAAAAAAGATTTAGGCAGTCTAGCGTGACTTGGAATGCGTTTAAAGGCTCCAGCCTTATCCAACTGTACATCCATAACTCCATTCCAGTCCCCCATAAAAATAAAGGATTTATAATCCAACTGGGTAAGCTTTGTATGAAGTAAACTAAAAAAGTCAGCTTGTTGTTGATTTGGAGCATATAATCCAACTAAAAGCGTCTTTTTACCTTCAAACAACAGCTCGATCATAACATATCTTCCATGCTTATCTGCTTCAATTAAGTCCGCTGTTAAGGCACTTTTAACATAAACAACCACTCCATTTTTCTTATTCTCTGCAGAAGCAACAAATTGCGTACCCAGCCTCGAGTTCAATAAATACTTTTGATCCAAAACTCTAATATGCGTTTCTTGCAGGCATATAACATCTATCTTAAATTGTTTTAAATATTGAAAAACTTTCTTCCTCTTCTGCGGTGAGTTTAGTCCATTAACATTCCAGGTTAAAAATTTAGTTGCCATGTATATCCTCGAAAAGCTCTTGGACCACAGCTTTGATAGGACTGGTTACTTTAGGCCGTGCTCCTCCCACAGCTTGGCTATGAATGCGATGTGAAGAATCTGAAGACTTTTGCTGATCTTGTTCTTTTATTTTCTTTGCTCGTTTTAAAGCAGCACGCGTCACTCTTTGCTCTCTAGGATCATCCAAAGAGATTGTAGCTTGATCTCCTCCAGCACCATTTTCCTCTGTTTCCTCCTCTTGTTGTTCTTCTTCTCCAGATCCCTTTCCAGCTTCCAAGAGCATTAATGAGGTTGCTTTTAAGACATTATTGTAGAAATCACGTGCTTGTTTCACAGTAGTCAGCCTATACCTTTTACCTTCATACATCACCATCAGCCCCTCTGGAATCTCCCATCTGAACCTTATATCTCTTTGCTTGAGCTCTTGCACAAGAAATGTATAGTCCTTTCTTCCCCTTAAAATCCTTGGAGGAATTTCTTTTAAAACCAAGACTTCTTGTTCAGCAATCACAACCTTAACATCATAGGCAGCTTGTATAACTTGATCTCTAATTTCTCTTTTTGCAAAATAAACCACCACATCTCTAGGCAACTTTCTCTGTCTGGCAATCCATGAATTCACCCGAAACACTTTATCCATAGCTGCTCTTATTTCAGATGCTGGCTGGTTCAATACCCCTTCGAGAGCCTCAGAGATCAGCTGCTTTAAATCTTCTTTAACATTCTCTTTTAAGCCTCTAATTCTGACAGCAAACTGCATCTGGTAATATTGGGCATGGCTTAACTCCCTTTCCAACTTGCCTCTTTCAATTTCATTCTCCCGTGCTTTTACTTCTAGTATAGCATTCCTTTGAGCCAAATCATCCACTTTTTCATCTAAATCTTCCACACATTCCGCCACTTTATGCACTGAAGTCAAAATGTCTACCTTCATCACGCTGTACTTCTGTTCCATCCTCTCTTCCATTCTTTCCTCAAATTTCTCCAATTTCTCCTCCATCTGTGCAAATTTATCAGCAATTGATTGATTAATTGATTCCAAAAGTACCTGGGCATGTTTATCCAAGGCATCTCGCAAATCCTTCGATGTCAGCACTTCAGGAGGGTGCAATGCCTGTAGTGATGATTGTTGCACCGGCGAGGATCCTCCACTCCGAAGAGTTTTAGAGGGAGGTTTAGCCGCCATCTTTTAATCCTCAATTATGACGCACTTTCAATTAAAGTTTAAAAAGTCCAACAAGTTAGAGAGTACAGTAAAATAGTCCTCTTCACCTTTTCCTCTTGTACCGCTCTGCCTGCTCCTTTAAATCATAGTCCTTTCATCAGGCAGGGCTGGTTCGCAGACGCCTGGCTCTGCTCCAGGAAGTTCGGAGCAGAGACGACGGCCAGCTGGGAGCAACCCAGGCTTCGGGGGAGTTCGATCCTTCAGCCGCCCAAGCTCAAAGCTCAGGCGGCCTCGGAGAACTCTACCCCTACCTGGGGCCTCACCCCCTCCTCTTCTCCCGAGGAGGGGGCTTCAATTTCGCCCGAACAGCTGATCGGCGCTGTTTCAGGCAAAAAAAACAAACAGCTGAGCCGCGGGCAGCCAGGGGAGGCTGTCTTCAGCGCCGCGCCGCCAGCGGAAGTCCGCATCTTGTGGTTGTTAATTGAGAATTGCAGGTCATTAAGTGACTACCCACCCCAAACCCAGACATCCCGCTCCCTCCCAGCCCTGAGCTTTAGTAAAGTAAGGGACTGCCTCCAACTCCTCCTATCTGCCATCTCCCCCCCCCCGCTCCAATCTTTGACCCTTGGCCCTCTGCAAGCTGCCTTGTAGAATGGCAAGTCGCCCCAGAACCATGCAGCTCTGGAGCTGCTTGCCCTGCTCCAGGAAGCCTTAGCCAAGTGCCAAGAAGTACCAGGAAGCATTCGCTCACCCAGTTGCCTTTTCTCCCACTTCTCCGCGCTGACCTTTTGCCTTTGGTGCCCAGCCCCTGAATCCGAAGCAAAAGTGCCTCATTGCCTCTGCTGTCTCCTGTTTGGAACCATTTTCTTCAGCCAGCATTTCCTACGTACGTGTGGCTCGCTGAGTGCTGTCTTCCTAAAGCTGCCCTGCCTTCGGAAAGCCGCCTAGCCGCACAGTTTTCTGAAGACAGGGTAGTCGTGGTATTCACTGGTGACACTATAATGGGAATGATGGGGAACCTTCTACTACAGGAGATTGAATAGATTAGGTAGCCAAATACCAAGGTTGTATTGAATGTGTTTGGGAAAGTGAGATTCCTGGGCGGAGGGGGGGGGCAAAGGAAAGTATAAATAATACAGAGTTTGTATTTTAAGAATATCTGAAGAATTTATGCATAGGATTACCGAGAGAGTCTCTCTCCATAGTAAAACTCTTGAGCAGTGCTGGAAACTGACTTAGTTTTACTATAGAATTCTTTTTGTTATTGTTGTGGGCTTGTGTAACAACTATGTGTGCGTCCTTCTTCTAGAGGCAAAGATGAGTAACAAATCTTCTCCGGTGAAATTTATATTCGGAGCTCAAAGAAAAGGCTTTTATTTCTGCTAGTTTTCTGAATGTTAACCAGGAAAATAATTCTAGGCAGTGTTGGAATTGCGTAGTGTGTCTTGCTGTTCAAAGATGCGGCCATTTGGTTTCAGTGGTTCTTGTCAAAGTTTCAGTAATAAATATACTTGCCACAAACACAAGTGGAGACTAAGAACAATAGGAAATAACAGTAGTGATTTCAGTATTGTCTTTACTTCGATCATCCCTTCTGCAAGGAGAAAAGTGCTACCACTTTACACGTACCCTGGCATTGTGTCTTAATTTTTACAAAGTTTACCTGTATCAATTCCCAGAGTCAACATATCTGGAAGGTCAGTTACTGAGGAGCAAAGAATAAAAAAGTTGTCCACCGTAATTCTTGCTTGTGAGCTTCTTGAGTCTGTCCAGTGTGATCCAGAATAATGGGACTCTTTAGCATGATCCAGCAGGATAGTGTTTATGGAGGTGATGTGGAGAATATGAATGATTAAGTACCATCAAGTTGCTATCGGCTTTTGGCGACCATATGGATAAAAAGAGGCGCATGATGGAGGTATATAAAATTATGGAAAATTATCTATAGAGAAAAATAATTCTCCCTCTGTTCTGATTTTACCAATTGATAATAATTGCAGTTTCCCAGATTTGCTCTTACTTTCAAAGAATCTTAATCCTAACATTTATTATGCCAAGGCATTATTATTCAAATTCAAATCCTGGAATTCAGTTTTTGACAGCAGCCTCGTCTTGCAATAATTCGTAATTCTCGGTCATAGAAACAAAATAAAAACATTTTAGGGTGATACGTAATCATTCTTATATTAGAAATGTATTTCATGTATACTGCTTTTTTTGGATTTCATTAAATTTGCAAAACAACTATCTTAAGGAGTTATTTTCAGGGCATTCTCCACAAAGATTCCCCTTCATTTTTCTCAGGTATAGTGCTTCATTTTTATCAAGGTTTCCTGAACAATAGAGCCTAAATCAGAACATAATAATGTTAGGTAAAAAAAATGACTTTTGTGATGCTCTGTCAGTAAATCACTGTCCACCGAAACAATGAACTCATGATAGTAGCCTTGAAATAAAAGTTGAAAGAATGATAAAAGACTAATTTTTTATTCCCCTCTCTTCCATTCTACAGAAGAGAAAAACTTTTCTGAACATCTAAAACTTTAATATAATTGGCTAGAATAGTCAAAGAGTTCTTTATTGAGTAAGCATCTTCTTCTTCTTCTTCTTCACCATCATCATCTAAAGATGCTACAGGTTGATAACAAATCCTGGAATCACTTAAGGAAGTAGTATACTTGGATGTTTCTCATTATAGCAAAGAGGGCTTGACTTGATTAAAATGACATTTCAACATTTTAAAAATTAGTAGGACTTGATGTCCAAACCAGCATTATGGAATCTTAGCACAATTGAGCAAGGTATTGTAATTTCTACATGCAATTAGCACTATCAGTCATGAAGAACAGCTACCATTGTAAGTAATTTTTTAAAAAAAGATAATTTAGACTTTCACATCCCCATCTCCTCAAAGTCTAAATGGATTAAAGAGTCTAATTGTGATGAAGAATTACTATACAGTACTTAAAAGGTTGTCCCAAATATTAAGGTTGTGGAAAGATTTTCAGAAGTGGTCTGCCATTGTTTTCATTCTAGGGCTGAGAAAGATAGATGGCCCATAGACACCCAGTTGGCTTCATGTCTAAGATGGGAGTAGAATTAATGATCTCTTTAGTTTGTAGCCTGTATTTTAAGCACTACCGCAAGCAGGCTTTCTAAGGCCCTCATGAGGGATCCCTTTTTTCTCATTGGCTTTAAAAAAGCTACATGCAGGTGTCATTCCCACCCAGAATTAGCATCGGTCAATCTCTTATTCATGTCCAAAGGACCCAAAAGCAAGATGCAAATATAATCTAGACTTGCTATTGGATAAAACGGTTAACTAGTAAAATATCTAATAAACGTTAGATAATAGACTTAGTATTCTAACTCATTGATTTGTTATTAAGAGCCTTGTTTTCATAGTCATAGTTTAAATTCTGGCCGTTGCCGCTGTAAACTTAGGATTTCTGGTTAAGATATAACAAGCTGAACTTCCCGACAGCCCAGCTGGAAATTACTTTTTTTAAAAAAATGCTTCTGGCCAACTTTACATCAAACAAAGTGATTAAAGACTATTTTAGTTAGAAAAAAGCAAAGGCAGCCAATTCCTGACCTTTAAAGATAATATCTTTACTACAACAAATATTAAGATACCAGCAGGAAGTATTGATGAAAGTTTATAAAGATTTGGGAATTATGGTTGTTTTGCAGTATATGCTAATTTAAATGAAGAGACAAGAGTTACAAATTACTATATATAATAATTCTCAATTGTAGAGACTGTATAACTCGGTTTTTTTATCTCTAACGTATGAAGCTGGACTATAGAACTCACAACTGAGCCCCCAAAGGTACTTTTTTCCAAGAGGCAACTGGACTTTTCTTTGTTTTTCCTTGAAGATGTTTCGCTTCTCATCCAAGAAGCTTCTTCAGTTCTGACTGAATGGTGGGAATAGAAGGATTTATATTCCTGCAGTCGTCTGAATGTTAGCACTTATTCTGAGAGTCGATGAGGCCACTTGGAGGTTTATCTGTGCCCTCAGGGTCAGCTGAATAGTGCAAATGGGTGTGTGGAACCTTTGTGGAACTGCTGAAAGGACTGTGTTGTGAACAGGAGATAGGTGGTGTTATATCCCTCCCACTCTGTTGAGGTAAAAGGTAAAGGTTTCCCCGCACGTGCGTGCTAGTCGTTTCCAACTCTAGGGGCCGGTGCTCATCTCCGTTTGAAAGCCGAAGAGCCAGCGCTTGTCCGAGGACGTCTCCGTGGTCATGTGCCGGCATGACTAGACGCCAAAGGCTCACGGAACGCTGTTACCTTCCCACTGTAGCGGTCTCTATTTTTCTACTTGCATTTTTTACGTGCTTTCGAACTGCTAGGTTGGCAGAAGCTGGGACGAGTAACAGGCGCTCACTCTGTTCCGCGGCACTCGGGCTTCGACCCACCAAACTGCCGACCTTCTGATTGACAAGCTCAGCGTCCTAACCCACTGAGCCACCGCGTCCCTTTCTGTTGAGGTAGGACTGTTCATTTAATGTAGGTGGTCTCTTTGACCCCTCTTTCAAATCGCTCCTCTCTATCCAGAATGTGGACTTGTTAAACTCTAATAACTATCAATGCAAAACAGTCTTTATGCCCTTCAGCGCCAGAAGATCCAACTCTGCAGTTTTCTTGGAAAGGTTTTTCAAAATGCCGTAAACATAAGAACATCATTACTAAGTTGTTTAATATACCTAGGAATCCTAAACCTCAGCTTAATAAATTGGCCTTCATAAATTATCCAAAACCTCAAGCATGTTATCTCAATTGGAACAGAAAATGCATTTTGTTCTATTGATCCAATATTTAATTCCCTCCATCACTATAAACACGATTAGTAGGGTTGAGTACCTATTTTTAAACTATTTTAATGCAAGAGCAATTGTTACATTTAAAACAGCAGAAACAGTCTATTTATAAAAAGTCCATCATAGTATCTCATTTTTACAAAATAATAGCCAATTGCACATCAGCCCTACAAACATAAAGGCCAGCTAGTCAAACCAGCAAGGAAAATAATCAACCAAGCAACTCAAGCAACAAAATACATGGAAGCAAGTGGCACAAGAAAAGAAAGAAAAAGGTTTCAGAATAAAGCTAATACTGAGTCTGCTTCAAACTGGCAGCAAATGAGTTATCTGGATAGCAGTGAACTAGGTAGTAACCCAGACAATCCACTAATTTTTACAAAGACCCCAAGTCCACTCAAAACTCACCAGAAAGTCATAGAAGTATTAAATCATATTGACGTTGAAGATTGACTACTTTCAGAATATAGTCCTAAGCATTCAATTCTGAAAATAATTTTCTGGAATATACCTGGTTGATTTAATAAGTATGATATTTTATTGATTCAGTGTTGAAATAATTTTGATATTCTATTACAGGAAACATGGATGCACAATCATTTTTATTTTGGGGACTTACTTCATTTATTGTAAAGGGTTCTAGAATTTCCAGGAAAGGGTGGTAACAATGCAGGCTTAGCAATCCTTGTATCAAGTGTTTTAAAGACAGAAACAATCTTAGTAGAGCAGTATGAACAATATGCTATTATTATCCAACTGAAATTAAAGCATTTTGGTTTAATAATTATAAATATAATTATAAATATCTTCCACTAGTTAAAACAGGATCCCAGATTAAACATATTTGAATGGAATTGGAACAATTTATATACAAACTGCTTTTAAAATTATATATTTTATATATATAATTATATATATATAATTATTTATATATAAAATTATATATTTTGTGATTCTGGGCAAATTAAGTGCCAAATTGGCCCTAATAATAAAGCATTGGTAGCTAAGTTTCCTTATTTATTTCCCAAAAGTGGACAAGTGTATTGTATGAGAGACAATCTAAAGATCACAATATCAACTATGTGACTTTTTGTTTAGCCAGTGTTTGTAATAAGTTAAATATACTAATTTAAATGATATAGTTGCACATAATCATCCTGGTGAAGTCACATTTGCTTGTGAGTGGGGAGCAAGCATGATAGATTGGTCAGATTATTTAATGTCAGCTTCAGATCATATAGTGATCATTAACTTATAATTTTAAGCTTGTTAACCAATGATAAACTTAGAATCTATTTAATACACCTTGGATTCTAACACGTAAGTAGACTACTAATGTCATGGAGAATCTTCCATTGGTAGAAGGTCAGTGTTCCTTCCTGATGCAGTTATTATTGTCCTCTTTCTCAGATCTGCTTCTAAGAGTAGGAGAATCTCTAGAACAACATAAAAGGTGATACAGAGGTCTGCGACTAGGAGGGGAAATCAAGAATATAAATTTCCAGGATGGAAGCCTTCTCTGTAAAAAGCGGGAATTCAGGACTTAACTAGTGTCTTTGTTCCAGATAAATGCAGCTGGTTGGTGTATAAAGTAATGTAATTTATAAGAAAAGAGTGTCGATGATGTTAGCTTAGTAGAAATGTCACTGAACTATGAAATAGACTGTTGTGTTAACATGTAATGCTACACTTTTGCTTAGTTTTACAAGGATAAGTAGGGATATACAAAACATCTTGAATCACGAGGATTGTGCTTATGAAAAAAATTCACATGCCCCTGCGCCCCCTCAAATCTTGCCACATTGTTTCTGTGTGTGTGTGTGTGTGTGTGTGTGTGTGTGTGTGTGTTCCTGGTAGGGATGAGCAAAGAATAATGGGAGTGTGTACCAACACTATATATTCCCAGCTGGGTCACCTGCGGGTGAAGGCCATCCCAATTGCCTAGCTAAAGCAAGCAGGTATCTATATTGAGCAGCAGTAATAACAGAAGATGTTGGAGGCTGATGATCACTTTGGTGGCAACAGCAGAGACGTCGGCGTTTCATGCTGTGCAGGAGAAGACAGAAACATTAACCATTTGTTTGTGAGGGAGATGAGAAACATTTTTATTTGTGCATTTAAAGTAAAATATACACATCTCCTTTTCATCCTCATTTTCTCTGCCAGATCTAAAAGTTGTAAGTAAGCCTGTACCTTCACGTTAGTGGCTTAGAAAACTCTATACAGGAGAAATTTGCCTCAAGTCAAGAGATGCTGTGGCTGTCATTGTTGATAGATTCAGTCGTGGTTGTACAGAAAAGCTTCCAACTGTGTGAGATGGTTAACAAGAAGAGATTGCGTAGCTACTGCAAATAGAAGTTGTCATTTAATTTATGATTCTGGCTGTAGAGATGATGCCTCCTTCCCCCAACTGTTGTTACTTGAGAGTCCTTGCGTAATAACAGTTCAAATGGTAGACGCTGTTTCCACAGAGAAATTTAGAACTAATCCATAGGGGAAGTCTGTGGCCTTGTGTATAATTTGATAACATTCAGCAACTGCTGTGTTGCTTTCTGCTCGTGGTGAGGCCATAGTTGCAAGTTACGAGGACAACTAACACATTCCTTTGTTAACTGAAACTAGACAAGATTCTGTTCCTGGAAGTGGAAACAGCAAATAATAAAATATGTCACATTATATGTTTCTTCAAGAACTTCCGTTTTGAAACAACTTTCGGCTAAACTGCTGGAGGATGGGACAGATTAAATGGTGATTGAACATGTTCAAATTCTGTAAAGGCAGTGTTTTCAGTGAGATGTGTCTTCACGCCTTTGTCCCAAGCTCATTTGTACTCCTGTAAGCTTTGAGGATTTTTCAGGCACTGCCAGCCACAAATGCTTTAAATTTGTATGACAAAAGATTATAATAGAATACATTTGCATTTCCTTACTACTGTTTTCAGTATTGGGATAAATTAAATCTGCAGCTGTATAGTCTGATCTTCAGGGTATATGCCTAGCTTTTTATCATTTGAATTCAGAGATTTAGTCCCAAGGACTTGCCTGTAGGCCCACATTAATGAATGCAAAGGCTTATGCTGAAGTAAGTGTGTGCCCAAGTCGTCCAGGTTGAATCAGATAGACCAGGGCTTTTCAACCTTTTCACCCACTGTATCAGTTTTAGGATATGGCAACATCCGAGTACCACCAGTCGCCTAGCAAGGTGTCAAAAACTTGATGACCAAAAAAAAAAAGGAAAAAAGTGATGAAGTACAGGCAGTCCTCAACTTACAACAGTTCACTTAGTGACTATTCAAAGTTACAATGGCACTGAAAAAAGTGCCCCTCAAGCACAGCCGAGCAAGACACCTGGCTGCCCGCCTGGTGGCGCTCTTCCTCCTGTCCGAGCTTTTCATTGTTATGACCATTTCTGTTGAGGATTGGCAGCGGGGGTGGGGTGGGGGTGTGTTTGTTTTTTTTTCCCCCCCTCTGCTGGGTGGTTGCAGCAGGTTTTGGTCATTTCACCTGACCCTGGGACACTGTGACCGTCATAAATACGAATCAGTTGCCAAGCATCTGAATATAAATCACAAGACCCTGGAGATGCTGCAACATTCCAGCTGATCAGTGCTTCTTCTGGGCTCAGCAGAAGCGCCAGGATCAGTGCCAAGCTCCAGCTGGAGCCTGGTGCTGATCTTGGTGCATCTGCTAAGCCCTGACAGCCCTACAGCTCCAGCCGTCTCTCGCTCAGGCTTGTGCGGTGCTGCCACTGGTTCAGCTCATTCCCCTCCCCCGCTATCACTTTTCTAGGATGGTCGCGTACCACCTGCCAGGTGCCAGTGTACCACAGGTGGTACCCGTACCACTGGTTGAAAAGCCCTGAGATAGATGCTGTGATCAAATGTATATGTTAGAAATAGTTGCTTTTTAGATTTCCATTTTCTCCCCTGTGTTAGATCCAGACCAACAAATTAGTAGCAATTTTAGCCACCGTCTCTCTCATTTATGTGCAATGGAAATGACCCTTTGAAAAGAAACAAGACATGTGAAGTTAGGGAATGCTACTGCCTAGATCAGCTTGCACGTCTTCAAGCTGGGCCTTTTTCATGGTTTACCTCTTTATCCTGTGATATCTTAGCAGAGAAAGCTATGCTTTCTAGGAATTCAAGGAACATGCAGGATGATCAAATGTAGACAGTGGCTCATCCTTGCAAGCACTCTGGTAGATTGTTTTCAAGGACTTCTCCATAGGGGCAGAGTTCTGGGGGTTTAATAGGAGTGAAAGAAAACCTGGACATTTACTTTATGAATAAAACAACTCCAAAAAGATTAACCAGATAACCTGAATGCTCTCTTTCTTGCCTCTTCATTTAAAAAAATTAATTCAAATCTTTACAGATTATACATATTCAGTTATCCGTTGTTACAACCAATCAATAAATGGCCATTTTGATTTTTCATTTTTGAGATAGGTTACTTGGTTTTCTTTTCCTGAATGATTACCAAGAGCAAGGATGTTGTTGTTGTTGTTAATTTTACTATTTTATTTTTTACTTTTATTTATTTTTAATTTAAATTATTTATTAATAGGTGCAGTGTTCTTCAGACTACTTAATTAAAGCAGTAGAACTTTCTAGAGACATTTTGAAGGAAAAATAAAATAAAACAAATATAACCAGGACCGGAAAAAGGAAAACAAGTGGTTCTCGACTAACATCTGGTCATTTAAGGACTGTTTGAAGTTACATCGACCTCTTTAAAGGACTTCAACCATCGTAAAATGTCACACCAACATCCTTCCCTAGTCACATGACTACATTTGTGTCACTTGATAACTGGCTTGTATTTATGACTAGTTGCAATGTCCCATCATCACATGACTACAATTTCTGAGGGGATTTTTTTGCAGTTTCCAGAATGGATTTGTTTAACAACCATGTGATTTACTTAACAATTGTAAAAATGATCAGAAGTTGGGCCCGGTCATATGAGTACTTCAACTTATGACTGCAATGACTTATGACCAAAATTCCAGTCCCAATTGTTGTAAATCAAGGACTACCTATACATGAATTCCATCTTTCAATGTATAGCAGGCTTTTACAATCAAGCTGAAAATAAAATTGTAGAGATTTCTGGGAAAATATTTTTGCTTAGCACCAAAGAGTTATATACTGGGATGGTTTTCCATCCCAAAAGCAGGGCCTTACAACTGAAAGGCTTATACCTATCTGCCTCACTTCTCCTGATGTTACGAGGTTAACAAGCTTAAAATTATAAGTTAATGATCACTATATGATCTGAAGCTGACATTAAATAATCTGACCAATCTATCTTGCTTGCTCCCCACTCACAAGTAAAGAACGGAAAAGTAAACACACTTTGCTGCTTCCATCGCCACTAGGTAAGACTTCAGATAAGTTCTTACCTGTGTTCGATCAGATTCGGACCCGCTGGATCTCCAACAGCTCTCTAGGCGTCCACGGACCAGGGATTGAGGACCCCTGTGCTAAAACACTGAACATAGTACATTGTTAAAATGCTGTGTCCTTGCTCTATTTTATGCTATTAGTTTTCTGCAGAAAATTTGCTATACAGTGTGGCTAAGCATAGATTGTACATATGTGAGCTTGCATTGGGATATTGCATTCCTAGATGGACAATCCTGGGATGCTGGGGGTGGGAAGGTCATGTTTTCAATCACCAATACCTCTTTTGGGCCAGATAGAAAAAAATATAGTGACTGTTTCTGTCTCTAGCCCCAAGAAATCATTATTTTTAAAAGTTTTATTCCCCCCCCCCCATGGCTCAAGTGGATTCTGAAGTGATCAGACCAATAATTGCCATGTCTTGGAAGATGTTGGTTCAGTGGGTGTACTTTTTTTATGATGCAGTAAATATTGATCTCGTCTTTGGGTGAATGCTGAGACTGCTGGGCCAAATATCATTGTAACTCCTGTAAATCAAGTAACGTTTGCTTAATTGAATTGCACTTTGCTGCAGTCCTTGTCAGAGGTTTATTTCATAAATAACTTCTTCACTATACAGAGAAGTGCCCATATTAATTTAGTGCATCGATTAAAATGGTTTACATCACATCTATGCATATATACTCAGAGGTAGTCTCATTAAGATAAGTGGATCCTACTTCCCGGTATTTGGTTTATAAGATTAGCATTTTAGCCATTCCTCTTTCCTCTTCTTCAGAAGAAGGATGGAATCCTGTGCCCAAGAGAAAAGTATAAAGTAGCTTCATGCAGTTTTCAGAATTGCTGATTTAATGATATTTTTCTAAGAATTCTTTAAGGAGCCTCCAGCAGATGAAAGGAATTAAAATAAATGGAATGAAATTATTTGAGATGAAAATGAATTGAGGGTCTGCTAGAAGGTGTATTTTAGAGATTTGTATGGGAATATTGTGACATGTTCAAGATTGAAAAAAATGTATAGATTAGTGTGCAAAAAGAAAAATAACAAAAAAACAATGTCAGGATGCTGTGAGAAAACTGAAAAACGTTAAGGTTGCAGGTGTGGAGAAATTATAGCATAATGGATATATTTTGCTTAAGCACCAGTCTTATAATTTGTCAAACTTGTCTGTGAAGACTATGTATGTGCGTGAAGATTGGAAGAGTGCCATTATTACTCCCCTACATAAAGAGAAAAGATGGCAAAAGTACCAAACTATGGTTTTTAGTTTGTTAAGTATACCTGAAAGGTGTTTGGCAGAATTCTGATAGAAACAACAGAACAGGTGACATTGTAACTTTACGCTGGGCATGAAGTTTGCATACCACATTTTCACTTTTCAATAGCTCAGCGGTTCTCAGCCTTTTTTTTTCTTCACCACCCTCTTTAAATACCTTTTGTGGCCACGGACCCACAATACTTAACTCAAGATTTAAATCATAACATTTCTTGAAGCGTTCATGGACTCCCCGTGATGACATTGCAGCCGCCCCCCCCCCCCCGGGTCTGCAGAACGCTGGTTGAGAAGCACTGCAATAGCTCATTAAGAAGTATGTGTGAGTTGTGTGTTAGTTGATTCACAAAAAGCATATGTTAAAGTGAAGAGGTTTGAATTATGGACTGTTTTCCATGATTATGGAGTTGAAGGTTACTTGCTGAATGCAATAAGGTAAGATGAGCATGTGTGAGAATAAATGGAAGCATTTAGCAAGAGTTTCAGCATTGAGCAGAGTAAGGGAGGATGCATGATGTCCTTGGTGATTTAATGTGCTTAGGGATCCATATATAAGGAATGGTTATGGAGATGCTAGAGGTGTGTTGATTGAGGACCATAATTATATGTGTGCTTTTGAATGCAGATGATGTATAGTTGGGTGAAAAATTGAATAATCTGCAAGGAATGCTTGATACAGTGCAAGTTGTATAAACCTGCACATTAACATATCAAAAACCAAAGTAATTGTGTTGTACAGGAAAAAAATAGTGTTTGGAAGTTATACATAAATGTCAAAAAACTAGAGCAAGTAGATGAATTTGTGTCTATGGTAGAATGTTGACTAAGGATGGGAAAACTGAGAAATTTGAAGATGTGCAAATGCTGGTAAAAATATGTTGACTAGTAAAGATAAAGGCAAAGTTTTCCCTGCCCACTTATGTCTAACTATAGGGGGCGGTGCTCATCTCTGTTTCTTAGCTGAAGGAGCCAATTTTGTGTGAAGATGCTTCCATGGTCATGTGGCCAGCATGACTGTATGCTGAAGTGCACAGAATGCTGTTACATTCCCACCCAAGTTGTACCTATTTATCTACTCACATTTGCATGCTTTCGAACTGCTAGGTTGGCAGGAACTGAGGTGAGGGCTGGAGCTCACCCCGTCACATGGTGCTTGGGTGTCGAACTGCCAACCTTCCAGTCAACAAGCCCAGCAACTTAATTGAGGTTGCCAGTGCTTTTTTTGTAAAAGAAAAAGGTGCCAGAACTCACACGTCATACAACCCGCCTTGCCTACCCTACAAGGTTCCATCCAAAAAAGGTGCCGGAACTCCGTTCTGAGCATTCTATGAGAAAAAAAGCCCTGGAGGTTGCAAAGGATGACAGTTTGCCAGAGGGAGCAAACATTAGTGTGCATAAGAGTATGCTTCTGTCTTCTTTGTGATACAAAAGTGGGAGTTGTGTATAGAAAGAGAAATAGAAATGTAAGTTGAAAAGCGTCTGTGGTAAAGCAAGAAGAAAGATGGTCAAGAAGGAACAAGTGCTGAATGAATGTAGATGGAAACCAAAAAATGAGTGACCAATACAAGCAAGGTACTTTAAAGTGGCCTGGTCATTTAGAGAGAAAGAATGAGGATCAAACCTCAAAACAAATTATGAGGAATGAGAAAGTGAAATCAGAAGAAGAAAAACACCAAGTCATTTGTGGTTGGATGGAGCTGATAAGAGAGAGCTGAGAAGTTTAAAGAACAAAAGAAAATGTATGAATATAATAAAAAATTTGTAAGAACTACCTTAAAAAGGTCTTCTTGTTCTCTGAGAAAGAATAAACTGTAACTTTGTCCAATATTCAGCATGCACAATTTTAAAAACACAACTTCTTTACTTTTTCCTCTTATGCATACTTCAAAAAATTAAAATAGCTGAAATAGAGTGATGGGTTAGCTGTAACATAATGTAATATTAATGTTTAAGATGCTTTTATTTGCTGTCTTAGAATGTATCACTATGCAAGGTATACAAGAGGCACAATTTATTTTTCTGTAGCTCAACATGTATCTTGAATTTCATTTCTCTGTGACATTGGAATGTTCATGTTAGAGAATATTTCTCATTTTACCAACTCTGGAAGGGGCAGGTGGATAACTTAGTTCAGTACTCTAATTTGAAAACATAAACCACATAATCCAAAATATGCTTCAGTACATGAAGTTTAATTACTGGGCTATTCTGCTTTGAGAATTACCTTCCAAAGGAGAGCTTATGAGTTAATAGTTCTGTCATGCACAATATCTGGTAATATCTGAATGCATCCACCCTGTGTTTTATTATAGTTTCATACAGCAAATTGTCTTGGAATTGGAAAAATCAAATGTAAATTAATTTTATGTGCATTCTGCATTAAATAAAAACTACTTTCTTGTTAAGGGAGGGAAATGAAATATTCTTTTTTAATTCTTTTACTATATGCATGACACTTCTGCACTTTCATATCATAGAAAAATCTCTCTCTCTGCTTTGAGTTTATAATGCTAATAGGCCAACAAAAAGACTGCCTTACAGCATCCAGGTGACGAGAACAAACTAACAGTATTAGCAAATTGCAGCCTGAAATAGTCCATCCATTGGCTTTTTATAGTTCTAACACAGTGGTTCCCAACCTTTTCTATACCCCGCAGCCCTAGAATGCTTCTGATACATTCTCGCACCCCTTACAAAAATTCAAAATTACGGCAAAGAATTATGCAATATGCACTATAATTTTGAAAACCCAAGTTTTTGCACCCCCTGGAATATCATCTCGCACCCCCCCCCAGTTGGGAACCCCAGTTCTAACAGGAGGTTCTTTAGTGAGGATTTGCCTGGGGCCTTTTTTTCTTCTGAAATAACTGTAGGCTGTAACCTATCCAGAGATTCTTGTGGCAGGTTATATAGGCCTTTAATATCAGGATAAAGCAAACTTATGGCCACGATTAGGACCAGAACATCTGTCGCTAGGCAAGCTGTCATTAAGTGAATTGCACCCAATTTTATGTCCTTTTTGCTGCGGTCATTAAGTGAATCACCATAGCTGTCAAGAGAATCTCATGGTCATTAGATGAAACCAGCTTCACCCATTGACTTTGTTAGAAGCCAGCTAGGAAGGTTGCAAATGGCAATTACGTGACCGCGGGATACTGCAACCGTTGTAAATACATTAAATTAAATTAAATATTAAATTAAATTAAATTAAATACATGCTGGTTGCCTAACGCCTAAATCGAGCAGGCAACCCTAGACCCATGGGAGAGAGCCCTCCATGCATGCTATTTGCCTCTTTGAGTGATCATCAGCGGTGGAGCTGGGATTGAGCTTGATGAAGCTCGCTGTTTGCTGTGTTTTGACAGTGACATGGCCGGCTGCTGGATGGCACGGGGCTGGGTGCTGGTTCTGGATTTCTTGGTCGCGATGTTCTCAAATGAAAGCATTTTGCTGGCTGAAGGCTGGATGATGTTGCCTGGTGCAACAGCAACAACTGTCACCTGGTTGATGGTACTGATGGGTATGCTGTCTAGGAAATTCTGCTAGTTGAAATTCACACATTGATCAGGTTGAGAAATTCCGAAGTAGAGAAATGCTATTGCTGACGTTACATTTATTGGATTAGAACAGAGGAAAATACTCTATTTTGGGACACAACTAAAATGTTCATCATTTCTCAGCAAAAAATATGTGCTTAATTTTAAATAATAACCGTTTTTAAAACCTAGGATTCTGCCCAGAGCGGAGTTTAAACACTAAGTAAATGAGCTTTAAAAGGATTCTTCAGTGTGTATATTTAGTGGACTTCCAGAAGAAGAAATGGTAGATTGAAGATGACTCTGTGAAAAATGGAGCTGAGAACCGTGGCCAAAGATTGAAGGGACCAATGAATAGACCAGCTCTTTGGAACTTCTCTGGACAAGGAGATTGCTCACGTGGATATTCCAAGAATAGCAGTGTTGTGATTCAGGGTCAGCCTGTGGGTTCGGCAGTTGGGTCGGACGATTCAGAGGAGGAGGAGGAGGAGGAGGAGGAGGAGGGGTTTGGAGAGCCTGCAGAGGACAGTTCTGAGGCTTCGCAGAGCTCTCAGCCAGGCCCCTCCCATCTGGTTACTACTCAGACCCAGCTGTGTGAGCCTGACAGCGTGGATGAAGATGACCCACAGCTGGCCCTGTTCAAGGACGCCGGACGCAGGAGGCAGTCAATCAGGAGTAAACAGAGGAAGGCAATGGGGCACCTCGGAAGGAGGCAGAGAGAAGCCACGCCTTGAACTGTTTAAAAGGGGAAAGTGTGGGAGGGCTGGTTGCTGAAGGCAACCGTTTGAGCAGCTTCTGTTTTAGTGGTTCGTATTTTGTTTTGCTCAGTTTGCTCTGTTTTGGATCTGTTTTGTGTAAATAAATTTGGCGGGCGTACTTCCAGCCTGTTGCCTTTTGTAAAGGGGTTGTCCCTGGCTTTTCTGCAGGGCCGGTAGTAGGCTGGAAGAGAACAAGCAGTCCTTGGTGGATTTTGAGCACTGGGAGATGACAAGAATAGGCACCTTGCTCACAAGTTGGCTTCCTTTTAAAGAGCAAAAACTTCACAAACTTCACTTTCTAATCATATTTGGAAATTGCTAAGAGGGGGTGAAGAGTTTACAGAAATGGTTCATGATTGTGATGAAGGTTGGAAGGTCCCATCTTTATATATTTCTTTTCTTTGCCTTTACTATATTCTTACTTTTGTTTCTATTTTCTGTATTTTTCTTGTTCTCTGTACCTTCCACTCTTCCATCCTATTTTTAGTTTAGTAATAGATTTTGCTATTTTAATTAAAATCCTTGGTATTTAATTTAGTTTATTTTACTTTAATAAATTAAATTATTGTTTAACTATTTTATGTATTTTAATTTCATTAATATTTAGTTAAAATTCTTAATTATTCTTTAAGTTCAAATAGAGAGGCAGGGAGGATTTTTCAGTGTGTATTTTCATTTATGTATCATATGGATTTAGACTATTTTACAATAGTTCCATTGTTTCTTTATTTCCTTAAGGATTTGTTCTAGAAGTAGAAGAAGCAAGGTCTGAAGAAACTCCCCTTACCAAGAAAATAAGTTGTTTGGCTAAATGCTGACAGATAATTTTATTGGTTCAAGAGAATGTGGTGTCTTCAACTGCATTTACATTATCACCATCTTGTATCCTCACTGAAATGGATGGAAAGGTCATCCTAGTTACTCAAGAAGCAGGGATAAAGGATCTCCTCAGAGGAAGACAGAAACTTCTGTCTTGACCCTAAGGGCAAGTTAGGGTGTTGTGTTGGCAATCAGACACATTCGCATTGACATGCCCACGTGTATATAGAACACAGTGTTCTCCACCCAGAGGATATAAAGAGGGAACATTACAACCGGCCTCCACCCGTCTTAGTTCACCAGTGGTGCAATGGTTGCTGATGTTCTGCAGAGCTAGGGCCCATAGGCCCCATCCGAAGGTCAAAACTTCAGCTTCTCTTCTGAGAGGACCCTGCAGCTGTTGGGTTTCACAGAAACAAGATCTTTTTAAGAAATAGATTTAGCTGCAAGCTGGGCTGAATGGTGGATGCAGGCAAGTGGAGAGGAGAGGAGACTGTAAGGCTGTGGGCAGGCACTAGATTGCTCACTCTTTTCCCAGGTCTGGCATTACTTTTCCTAATGTGAGAAACTCTCACTTTCAAACTGGTGTTCCTGTGCTGAATGCAAATTTGCTTAATACTTTAAATGATTGAAGAAAGCAAATGGACTTGATCATTGCACATGTAATGATCAGGACAGTTTTGCGTGACTGTTTTGCTGCATAATATCCATTTCATCAGGCAGTAGTGTTGGAATAGCAAGGAAGTAAATTCTCCTTTTGAATTGTGCCAGAGGTATCCTCAGCAGCTTGGATACCTCTTTTGCTGTGTTTTTTTTTTTTTGGTGTGTGGGGGGGGGAGTGTTTTGTTTTTTTGCAAAACTTCTGTCTGTGGCCTTGCTGATCCATTCCGGTTGTTCTCGCATGATTCTGCATTTGTGACCGTGTGACATTTTCTTAAATAAGTGTTTAAGAAGTGATAAAATAGTTCTGAGTCATGGCTGACTGTGCCTGGTGGTTGGATTGTAGTTTTCGCACAGTGAGACTTTATGGCCTGATTTATTGAAATATGAGACCGCTTACAGTTTCCATGCTGAGGAAGAAAAGAATAATAGATGGCAAAACACATTTTACTGCTATTAGCTTTTCAGGCAGATTAAGCTATTCACTAGTGTGCTTGGGCAATTATGTTTGCATTTGATCTTTGCCTGATTGCTGTTTCCAAAACTAAGATGATTGTTTGCTTTGCTTTGCTTTCCTCTCTCCTACCATCTTTGACCTGAGGCGAGGAAATATATTGAATTAAATAATCTGCTAAGATTAAAGAAGAGATGAAGGTTGTCAAAACTTGTAAGTAGCGTATAATTTGTGGAAAGCTGGCCAATCATCCTTCATCATGCATTCATATCGAACTGAGCATCACTGGCAAAATAGATCACTAGAATAATAAAGAGATGTCAATGATGCTGATTATTTGGACATGTCCACCAGGGAATATCTTCTTGAAGAAATCACCAGTACATACCTAGATATTTTTGAAAAAACATCTTTCTTACATAGAAAGTTACTATAAAAACATTATAACTCTTCCCCCCCCTTTTTCTCCCAAAATGCCCACTGCAGATACTGTGATGAAAACAGACTGTTGATTGAAAGAATCCTGTAGGACTGTGGTGGCGAACCTATGGCACGCGTGCCACAGGTGGCACGCAAAGCCCTCTCTGGGCACGCACAATGTCGCCCCAGTCCTAGGCCTTCAGCTGGGTTTTATAAAACGTTTTCGCTTTAGGCCTCCGCCGCTGTGTGCAAAAAAAGAAAGATTCAGTCAATCAATTTCAACTTCTCACGGGGGAAAAAAAAGATCTCACAAAGTTGGAACTGATTGATTGAACTTTTTAGTCCCACCCAGTCTGCTGTTACCACCGCAGTGTCGCCCACCTGGCACCCAACAATACATAAGTGGGTTTTGGGTTGCAGTTTGGGCACTCGGTCTCAAAAAGGTTCGCCATCACTGCTGTAGGATGTATATGTGTGACTATAGGGGCATCATACGTTTTTCAGCAGAGGACAATTTGGCAGGTTTTACCTCCCGTGCTGTGGGTTCCCGAAAGCTTGACTCTTTCAGATTGTCCATTGATAGGAAGTCCTATAAGAACACAGAACGGCTACAGTAATGATTACTGTGGAGGAAGCGCTAACCTGAAATTCCACTGCCTTTGGAGATGGCCTTTGTTTGTTAAGCAGCCTTTGTCGCAGTATTTCCCATCCGTGGGAATTTCCAGGAGTGTGGACTTCAATTCCCAGAATTCTCATCATTTAACAAAATTAAATGAGTTGGAAGAGACCTTGGAGGTCTTCTAGCCCAGAGGTCCCCAACCTTTTGGGCACCAGGGACCAGTTCTGTGGAGAGAGGTTTTTCTGCGGACTGGAGGGGGCCTGTTTTCATGTATTGCCTGCATCCCGTGGATGGGGCTTTGCTTGTTTGTGCGGCCAGCTTTCTGGCATGCTGTGGCCCGGTGCCAGTCCATGGACTGGGGGTTGGGGACTCCTGCTCTAGTCCAGTACCTTACTCAGGCAGGATCCCTCTACCATTTCAGATAGATGATTGCCCACTCCCTTCTTAAAAACCTCTAGTGTTGGAGCACCAACTTCTGGAGGCAAGTTGTTCTACTGATTAATTGTTCTAACTGTCCGGATTTTTTTTCCTTTGTTCTAGATTGGTTCTTTCCATCCATTGCTTCTTGTCCTGCCTTTAGGTGCTTTGGAGAATAGGTTAACCCCCTCTTCTTTGTAGCAGCTCCTTAGGTATTGGCAGTGCTTTTTTTGTAAAAAAAAAAAAAAAGGTGCCAGAACTCACACATGTCATATAACCCATCTTGCCCACCCTATAAGGTTCCATCCAAAAAAGGTGCCGGAACTCCATTCTGGGCATTCTATGACAAAAAAAAAGCCCTGGGAATTGGAACTTTGTTATAAATGGTCATGCTGGTTTTGGAATGCTAGGGGCTGAAGTCCATCCTCCTGGAAATTTCCAAGGTTGGAAAACCCTGGTTTATTGACTGCCCAGAACAGGCTAATTATGGCTTTCACCCACTTCTCTGTTCCCCACACAACTTTTCTGATTTTTTACCTTCTACATGCAAGTAAGAAACTCTGAAGATTCCAAAACATTCATAGTCAATCGTGTAGCTTTTTTTTTGATCTTTTAATCTCAATCTTTTTCAATTTAGAAATGTTGTCAAAAAAATAATTAAAACTTCAAAATAATATCTAAAGCAAGGGAATGAAACATTCTAGATTTAGATATAATATCTAATGTGCCAAGTCAAGAGTGGGATGGAGGATTGGTTTTGATGGGGTTCTTAAATATATCCACAGAAGTGACATTGTTGGGCTGAGAAATATGAAGAAAATTTGATCTAGCAAGACCAAGAAAGAACTTTTCATGAAAATCAGCTGTGCTATATGGTTACTTTCCAAGGCACAAAATAAATTTACAACTCCATTTTAATTAGATATTGTTTCCTTCATAAAAGTAAACCATTGTAAACTTTTTATCTCTAAAATGCATTTTAGCTTTGATTTTTGGTAAGAAAACTTTTATTCCCAGTACTTTCCCTTACACTGATGTACTTGCAATGCACTTGGGGATAGTCAAGACTATAAAAACTGTAAAATACTGCCTGAATATTAATAGCAACTTATTTATGAAACGAGAATACATTTAGGATATAGAAGGAGCACTTCATTACATTTTGATGTGTTTACCATGGCTTCATCCCTCTACTTTTTCCCTCCCTCCAGGAATTCCAGAAAGGAACTTAATGACATACGATTTGAGTTTACTCCAGGCAGAGGTAAGACTTTTAATTGAAATTATGTTTTTATGACTCCAAATGGAATTTCAGAAATTGATTTCTGTTTTATCGGCTTAGTATAAATTAGCTCTATGAAACGTACCAACCAAATGTTTTAGACTATCCTAGTTCACCAAAACAAATCTAGTGCCAAGTGTGCATATTTTTAGTGGCATAGTTATGGATTGTATGGTTCAACTTTGAGGATGTTATATAGGAAAATAACTGTCTGGTACTTTTGCTTGATTTTAATCTAGTGAAGTACAGTCCATTAAAGTCTTCCCGCTGATAGCTGATCTAATAGTTTTGTACTGAATACAATGTTATGGTATGCCAGTAAGTGGTCCCGATATAAAAACTAACCATAGATAGAAAGGCTTGTTAATTATGCTTTTAATACCACCACCCCCATATTGCTCTAGGAGACACTGTAATGTTTCCCCTAGCAACAACAAGGAAAACACATAGCTTTTGAATACTTGAATCTTTGTAGCATAGTTCAGACAGCAGTAGCCCATCTATTGTCAGGCACAAAAAAGCAGGTCTACCCGTGAAGGCCCAATTAAACTGATTTATTGCTGAAAACCTGGTGACAGGAATCTACTCAACTAACTGGTCAGCACATGTTGGGAGTTAGATAACAGTTAACAGAAATCAAGGGGGAGTAGGGTTGGAGTTAATCTGCTTGTGGCTACGTAGGGATTCTAGGCTGATCCTTCTTTTAACTCCGCCCCCAGGGTCTTCTACTGCTTCTCCTAAAGCTGAATGTCTTAATGAAATATTTATAATTGTCTTTGCTGATATCCTGTACAGGTGGTCCTTGACTTACAACCATCCATTTAGTGACTGTTCAAAATTACAACGGCACTGAAAAAAGTGACTTAGAAGTGGTCCTCACCCTTACAGCTGTCACAGCATCCCCACAAATCGTGATTGCCACTTGTAACCTTCCCTGCAGCCTTCCAATAAGCAGAGTCAATGGGGGAAGCCAGATTCACTTAACAATCATACAATTCACTTAACAACTCTGGCAAAAAAAGGTTGTAAAATCTAGTATGACTCACTTAGCAACCATCTTGCTTAGCAGTGGAAATTCTGATCCCACCTGTGGTCATAAACTGAGGTCTGCCGGTAATGGGCATAACATAAATCCAGAGGGGAAAAAATACTGACTGCATGGCTAATAGTGAAGAATGCTAGATGCTGTAGGAACAGCTTCTCCCAAGCTACAGGCTGCCCAGTTCTGCTTTAACCAAAGCTGTTCACGTTTAAGGCTTGTAGCTAAATTTTAAAAAGCCGCCGGTATTCAGGACAACCATATTTTAATTGATCTTTCCTTTGAAAATGCTTTTATTTTTAGCGTTGGGACAGTTGACCATGCTTTAAAAGCAACCTCAATTCAAATAAAACAACAGCATTGTATGTCTGTCTGACTTCTGCAATATACGCAGTTGAAGATACAAGGGCTGATAATAGTTCTCCTGACACAAGCATTTTGATTGTGGTATAAAATGTTTCCTCACTGAAAACATCGGAAAGCAGTGTAATACAAGAATATATCAAGTTGATATTGTTGGAACAACCATATCTTAGGAAGGCTAATACAGAGTAAGAACAATAGTTACAAAAGGTACAACAGCTATCTATATTAATTTGCAGCTTTAGGCAAAAAATTTTTTCCCCATAGCGAGATGCTAGTGCTGTCCTCAGATTGCAAACCTTCTGTGTAGACCCAGGAGGAGGCTTCCAGGTTACTAATAACATTTACCTGTAGAGGTTTTGTGTGAATGAAATTCCCCTCTTCAAAGTGAGGAAAGGGAATGAAAGTGTTATGTTTGTGCTTGTTTAAGAACATTGTTATGTTTCCGTATCTCTTTGAATAAAGATGTCCAGTTACGTATTGTAAGAGAACTTTGATCCTTAAAACAGTAATGCTGTATAGCAGGGGTGTCAAACTCAATTTCATTGAGGGCCGCATCAGCATTGTGGTTGCCCTCAGGGGGCCAGGTGGGTGTGGCCTACTGGGTGGGTGTGGCCAGAGTGCATACGGCCTACTGGGTGGGTGTGGCTAGCTCTACATCGTTCGCATCAAGGGTGCCTATGGGGGCCTGGGCAGGAGTGGGACAGATCTGAGGGTCTCTGGCAGAAGGAGGGTCTCTGGGCCAGGGCCAAGGCAGTGGGGGCCGTTCCCTCAGTTTCCAGGATGGCTTCGCGGGCCACATGAAACCACTTCGCGGGCCGGATCTGGCCCCCAGGCCTTGTGTTTGACATGTCTGCTGTATAGTATTTATGAAGAATGTGTCAGTTCTGTGGGGTCCTATCACGTTGAAATTGCAGAGTAGTAGTAATGGAATGCAAGTTGTTTTTAATGAAAATAGTTTTGATTGAAGCGCACGTGTTGGCAATAGATGTTCATAGACTAAATATACTTCTTACACAAATTGCCTTGGCTTATTGATATTTTTCATTTTTTTGTCACTTTTATTAGGCCTAATGCCTATTCATTTCACATTTTACAGATACGGCAGATGGTGTATCTCAAGAGCTGTTCTCTGCAGGCTTGGTTGATGGCCATGATGTAGTTATAGGTAAATTATGTTTCATTCTAAGATTATGTTATACCCAAAACTCAGAACATTAAATGCATACAGGCCCATTCATAACATCATCCGTGCTTGGATTTTTATGAAAACATACCACAGCATTTTTCTTCAATTCACAAGGTATATTTCCTGATATGATTTAGACAAATACTTCACTTTACTTTAATTTAGGTATTCTTTCTTCACTTTGGTCTTTACGTTCTAAAAATCTTATATTAATGCTTCTGTTTTCTTCTGTCTTTTCTATTCCTTCTGACATGTCCCTTTGGATTGTGATTATTGTGTAACTGTCCCTTGGCAGCCTTAATAAACCTCAGAAAACGAGAGAAAGGATTTAGATTCTATAGGATCTTCGTGGATGATGGGCAACAATTTTCCACATCAGCAGCTACTTGGGAGCTGAAATGATTAAAGTGGTCTTTCCCAGCTTGGTGCCAATCAAATGGGAAAAGATGAAACTGTGTTCAAAATTTGTGGTTTCTCTGTTCTGTAACTCAAGCTCTGCTTTTATAATCTCAAGCTGAAGGAGAATTAAATAAAATCCTCAATGTTAGTTTAAATCAGGAGGGCAACAGGACGACTATAGAATCTTGAATTTACTTCCACTTAATATTGTTGATACTGTGCTTTCAAAAGAGAAAAAGAGCATTTGTCTTTATATAGATACTTAAAATTGTTTAGGAATTTGACAGGAGCCCTGCCCACAGGCCCAAGATCTCTAGTACTGTTTCTCAGTCTCAGCAACTTTAAAATATGTGGACTTCAACTCCCAGAATTCCTCAACCAGCATGCTGTCTGGGGAATTCTGGGAACTGAACTCCAAGCTTCCTAAAGGTACTGAGATTAAGAAACACTGACCTATACATTCATTCAGTGAACTAGGCTTACAGTGTTATTCATGGACCTTCACACATTTTTCTTCGTTTAGTTTTTACTTATCTGTGCGTATACATAACATTTTTAGAAAATATGTGCAAGGGGGACAGATAATATTACATATTCTCCCATGAGAAATGCAAATCGCAACAAAAACTTGTTTTGTGGTTTAGTTCTGCCATCTTCCAGAATGATGAAGAATCAGTGCCCTCTCTTTGAATAAAATACCAGATATTTAAACCAGCCAATCTTCCATCTTTCAGTTTCTGATTAAAAAAAGTATAATTATATCAAATAGAATTTTTTTTGCCATTTTTATAGTGTATATATCCTCATTTACAAACAATTCTTCCTGCAGTCCTCCGAATGAATATTTTTCTGTCATTTGAAATGGCAAGGATAAATTGAACCTTTTTTTTTCAGGAAGAAAACTGTAGCATACATTCTTTCCCTCTGTTTGTATTTCAAAGGCTCCTGTGGATTACATGCCATTTTTTAGGTGAAATGTGCAGAAAATTGACCTGTTGTTGATGTGAGAAAGAAACAAAAATTGAATTTAGTGAAAGTGCTTTGAGATCTGAGATTCTATTTATTTTCTTCATGAACTATAAATAATACAAAATTGGAAAACCCAGATGAACAGGGCAATATTTTTCTCTGAATTATATATATTTATATTGTATATTGATAATTATATTGAGTTAATCTGAAAACTTCCAACAACATGCATAGTTAGAAAGTTTTATTGTGTGTGTGTGTGGGTAAGCACACTTCAAGCACATTTATTGTGTAGTGTTGATTTCAGGGGAACTTCATGTATGGTGCTTGAAAAGATTTGATATGAGGTTCAACACGAGTTTAAAAACAGATATAATACTTCTGGGCAAGTCAGTGTGTCTGTAAAATATAAAAAAATGAACTTTTTAATGACTTTTTATTCCTTGTCCAAAAGATACATCTTACATGTAAAAAGCACAAGTAACTTTGTTTGAATTCATCAGTTCTAGTTGTGTGTGTCATTTTCACTCAAACTTAAATTTAAATACGCTTTTCAGAATAAGAGTCTCTTGGCTTATATTGAACCATAAATCAGCGCTTAGCCTGATGCCTCTAATAAAAATAAGATTTATGACCCATTTCCTCAAGCAGGGTCATCCGTGAATTTACCTCAGTTCATTCATTTAGAAAACATTGCTTGCATTAGCCATAAATTAATCACTCCAGATCAGATGATTTTGTAAGAGTAAAAGTAAATGGTAAACCTTTCTTCCTATAGACACACTTGCATGCACATGCACACACTACGTGTTTATGATGCTGGAGAGACATCTCCTATGTTCATTCTTTACCCTTGTCAACATGGTCAGGGATAAGAGAATTCAATAAACCTGGAGGAGCACCAGCTTGCTGCCTGTGACTTAAAGCTCTGTTGAGTCTTAAAGCTAAAGCAACCACTTCGTGAATGGCAGCTCACATTAGAGACAGCTATGCCTGCATCCAGGCATATTGGGATAGTTGTATTCCTTCTTGTAATCCTTCTTATGACGATGAAAATACAATTGGGATCCAAGGACAAACTCTGAATGAGATTCCTGCCGAATATTTTTATTTTTATCCAGGGCCCAGGTCTGATTAAGAGAGACATCCCAAACTTGTTTGATGCCTAATGGAAGAGGAGAAAATTCTTTCAATGTGCCAAAGCAGTCTTCTACAGCCATCTTCCAGATGTGATAGGCTGATAAGGAAGCATAACTTTCAGCTCAGTGGGTTAGGACGCTGAGCTTGTCGATCAGAAGGTCGGCAGTTTGGCGGGTCGAATCCCGAGTGCCGCGTAACAGAGTGAGCGCCTGTTACTCGTCCCAGCTTCTGCCCACCTAGCAGTTCGAAAGCACGTAAAAATGCAAGTAGAAAAATAGGGACCACTCCGGTGGGAAGGTAACAGCGTTCCGTGCGCCTTTGGCGTCTAGTCATGCCGGCCACATGACCACGGAGATGTCCTCGGACAAGCGCTGGCTCTTCGGCTTTGAAACGGAGATGAGCACCGGCCCCTAGAGTCGGAAACGACTAGCACGCATGTGCGGGGGAACCTTTACCTTTACCTTTAATGTGAACCAAAAAAAAAAAAATCTGTAAAAGCCCTTTATTTTTAGCATTTGTTCCCAGTCAAAACTGCAATTTAGTTCACTGGAGATGAAGAGATGGGATTTCATGGTAGCCAATTGTATGTGTGATGCTACAAGAAGAGACTGAGCTAAATATACAACCAAGAGAGGCCTTGCTAGGGAAAAAAAAACCTAAACTAACTCCCAGCTAAACTAAGTGATTTTGGCAGTAAATTGCAAGGATGTTTTAATAATAATAATAATAATAATAATAATAATAATAATAATAATAATAATAATAATAATAATAATAATAATAATAATAATAATAATAATAATAATAATAATTATTATTATTATTATTATTTAATTTCTATACCGCCCTTCTCCCGAAGGACTCAGGGCGGTGTACAAGGCAATAAATACAATAAAAATACAATGTACAAAAGTTAAGAAAGAATTAAGTATTGTAGCCCAATTACAGTAAAAATTAATAAAATTAATATTAAAATACCCCAAACCCATCAGACCAGGCCGGCTTGTTCAAATAAGTAGGTTTTTAGGTCACGGCGGAAGGAGCGAAGGTCAGGAGCCATCCGGAGCTCAACTGGTAAACGGTTCCAAAGGTCTGGCGCACCCACAGAGAACGCCCTCCCCCTGGGGGTCGCCAGTCGACACTCTCTGACCGACGGCACCCTGAGGAGGCCCTCTCTGTGGGAGCGCACTGGACGAAGGGAAGTTGACACAACAGATAACATGTAGTGATGTCATTGTATAAATGCTCTGGAGATGTGTGAGCATTTGATCGTCCGATGCAAATGCCAGTCATCGCATTCACCTGATGACATAATCACACATTATTTGTCCACCCTACTCTTCCTGCAGATGCTGAGAGGTAAGCTAGAACTTTCAGCAGGCAAAGCAATTGAGTCAGATGGGACACACACACACACACACACACACACACACACACACACACACACACACACACTTAAGCTTTATTGCTGTCCTGAAAAGTGAAAGTCTTGTGCCATTGGGCCTCTAAGTTAACCTTCCAGCAGAACAGTTAAGAAGAGCCTAACTAATGAAAGCTGCTTTGTGGTATCCATAGCAGAACATCCAGATTCAGTCACAGTTTTTTGTTCCATATAGTATTAACCTTGTGAACTCTCAAACTTCCTCTTTCCGCTATGTATTCAAGATGGACAGTGATTAACATTTATATGTTATTTATATGTAAAGGTGTAGGTTTATACATACGTTGTATATAGCACGTTTAAATGTGTGTTATGTATGTGTGCACTTTTGAGAGCAAGCCACAAAATTTAATGTGTGCCAGTGTGCCCACAGTAAAAAAATGACAATAAAGGTTATCTATCTGCTATACTTAGCTTGCTAGATACTATAGTTCTTCCTGATAGGCTGAACGTGAAATCTCCATTGTAAAATAATTGCACATTTCGGTGAAGGAATATTCTCCAGTGCCGCATTTGCTTATGAAAGTTATATTTGATTTTTCTTTCTGAATTTCTATACAGAGAGCAAGAGGTGATAAAATATGCATGAAATAGATTTCTGGCAAGAGTAAATGAGGGGGCTGATTGTTAGTTTCATGCAAAGTATGGTCAAAAGAAAATCTGAAGTGGCACACCGTAACATTATTATTTCTCAGTAGCTCAGAAAGATCACCTGCAGGAGTTTGCCTAAAGGGTGGATTTGCTGAAAGAAATAAAAACAATATAGTTTCTCTTGAAAAAGCCATAGTGGTTTATTCTGTGACTCACCTCCACAGCTCTCAAAATGGTGCCTGGCTATAAAGCTCATTCTAAGCCTAGTGAGAGGTTACAGAACACGAGGCATTGTCCTTAGGCTATCATTGCTCACTGGAACTTGAGTACAGGTCATTCTCAATCTATGACCACAGATGAGCCCAAATTTTTGTTACTAAGTGAGACTGTTGTTAAGTGAATTTTGCCTCATTTTACAACAATTTATTTATTTATTTATTTATTTATTTATTTATTTATTTATTTATTTATTTATTTATTTATTTATTTATTTATTTATTTTAATTCCATTTATATCCCTCCCTTCTCCGAAGACTCAGGGCGGCTTACAAGCTTAGCAGTAGCCTTCATTCTATGTATATGCCTGCTTATTAGGGCTTTCATACACCCCCCAAGCGGCATTATTACAAAGTCAGCTTAATTGCCCCCAACAATCTGGGTCCTCATTTTACCTACCTCAGAAGGATGGAAGCCTGAGTCAACCTTGAGCCTGGTGGGATGCGAACCTGCACTAATTGCAGGCAGCTGGTGTTACTTAAGGAGGCATTAGCCCACTGCTCCACCAAGGCTCTATCTTATTGCCATAGTTATTAAATGAATCACTGCATTTGTTAAGTTGGTAAGGTTGTTAAGTGAATCTGGCTTCCCCATTCACTTTGCTTGTCAGAAGGTCGCAAAAGGTGATCACATGACCCCGGGACACTGCATATGTCATGCATATGAGTCAGTTGCCAAGTGTCTGAATTTTGATAGCATGACTGTGGGGATGCTGTAACGGTCGTAAGTATGAAAAATGGTTATAAGCACTATTATTAGTGCCAGTGCTTTTTTTGTAAAAGAAAAAGGTGCCGGAACTCACACGTCATACAACCCGCCTTGCCTACCCTACAAGGTTCCATCCAAAAAAGGTGCTGGAACTCTGTTCTGAGCGTTCTATGACAAAAACAGCCCCGATTAGTGCTTCTTGTAATTTCAAACAGTCACTGAATGAACTGTTTGACTACCTGCATTAGCAAAAACATTTTTTGACACCAAAGCTACTTGGGCTTTTAATGATAAAACTAAATCCAGGAATATCCTTGGATTGTGTTTTTTCCTTTAAGGGAAGGACAATTCCATTCCATTGTATCCATTTTGAGAACCAGCTGTGCAAAAAACATGCCGGTGGTGTTATGTGGTTTCAGTTCATTGGCTATCCTCCAGCCAATTATACTTCCAAACACGGATTCATTACCTATATTGTATGACCAATGGCAAGGAGCTTGCAAGCTAAGCAGGTTTGGACCTGGTTTTTACACGGACATCCCTTGCCTATTAGTTAAACTGAGACATCGGAAGTAATTCCAGAACATAATGGCAAATGTTACTGATACTTTTGCCATTGCAGGTAATCCTCAACTTGCAACCATTCATATAGTGACCCTTTGTAAAAAAAAGTAACTTATAACCAGTCCTGATAACTTACAGCAGTCGCAGTGTCCCCTGGTCCCATGTGACCAAAATTTGGGCATCTTGCAACTGGCATGTCTTTACAGTGGTTACAACATCCTGGTGTCATGTGATCACTATTTACAGACTTCCCAGACAGTTTCTGATGAGCAAAGTTAATGGGGGGTGTTGGATTCATTTAATGACTGTGCGATCCACTTAAGTGACTGCAACCATAAAGGTCATACAATTGGGCACAAGTCCTTCAACTGTGTCGCTTAACGAATTCCAATCCCTATTGTCGCTGTAAATCAAAGACCTTCAGTTGCCTATAAAGCCTACATTGGTGTATCCATGAAATCACCACAAGGAACATGATTCAAAGGAGGTATCATTTGTTCTCAAGACTCTGACCTTGTCCCAAATCCTCCAATGGGCTCACCTACAAGTTCAATACTTGAAAGCAGGAAGGGCAGAATAGAACTGAAGGATCTTACTTTTTACCTTTAGACACTTTTGGTGTACAAGCTTTCCCATTCTAGAAATGATGCTGGTAGCAAAAGCTGTAGTCCTTCCACTTCCAGCACTTACAATGAAAATTAGGCCATATTCAGTATTCTCAAGTTCACGTGTATACAGAGGATGCTGATCTTGTGGCTTGGTTTTTCGCTCCTAGCCTATTCATGCAAGCAATAAATAATAGAGTTAGCAATAGACTGTGCACAGAAACATTAGCTATTGGGTTGTCATGCTCATTCAAAGTGAATATAAATGTAAAATTAAAGACATGATACAGACATACTATTTCTCAACAAGGGGTGACCCTGAAGAAGCTACTCTAGAAAAATTACATTATTTCTTTTATTCTAGGAAGGAAAAATGATGTTAACCTGGACTTCAGGCTGAATGCTTCCCATGATTAGCATCATTTGGGATGCCACCAATCATGGAATTAACTCCATTTCAGATGCCTCCTTTTATAAATGTCTCATACGAAATGCCTCATTCTTCTCCTCATAAATAAATGCCTTCTATTTATTAACTAAATACCATGTCACTTGGTGTGTACTCCATGCTTTTCATGCTTTGTTTTCCCCAGTTGCTGCTAATTTACAAAAAATAGTAGATGACCCCAGAGCCTTGAAAACATTAACCTTCAAACTGGTAAGTAAAGTACCATTGGAGATGAAATAATGTAAGTAAATAGAAAAGAATTACTGATCTTTTTGAGCAAGGTATTTTCTTCATTTCTGGCCTTTGTTAGTCTTTTTTTTTAACTGAATGCTGACCTTTCAAGCATTTTATTAGTCTATGCAAAATGAAGTTAGAAAGTAGAAAACAGCCTTTGTAGCTTTTTTATTTTATTTCACTCGCTGGAAATCATAATTTATAAGAAAGGAAAAGAAAAGCCAGCACTACTCTATCAATCTCTGGTGAGCTGACAAACCCTGACATATATCTTGTGTCCTTAGCTTCTTTGTATCTCCTGGTGCCTCCCATGTATTGGCTGACAGGGGTAAGCCTTTCTGATTTGTGTTAGTTGAATCCCTGAATCCACAATAATTTATTTCTTAAGAAGACAGTAAAATTAAGCTTGGGCATCTGGCGTGAAGTTTGCATTTTTCTGGGTAAATAGCTTACTGTTTGGGAATTGTGGAAATTATTATGTGTTTCCTGAAGTCCAGAAGGCAATAATAATAGCCATGCTATAGCATGTTTAGCTTCTCTCAGCTATAGTTTGTTTGTTTGTTCACCCAACATACTTCCTCTTACTTTGGTTTTTTTTTAATGGGGCCCAGTTGACACATTTGTTCTGCATCACTCCCATGCTTAATAATTTGCAAATGAAAGTATGGATTCCTTCTGAAGATACATGTCGGCTTGGACCTTCAGATAAAATAAAAGACTTGCTGAATAATTTTTCTCCTCTTCCCATAGCCATGTATGTATCACTATAAAATGCTCCTTGCAGAAATGGAGTGATGGGTTGAAAAGTGCTCATGGATAGTCAGACATTCCCATATTAAATCAAAATGTCCTGATTGAGCAACTTCTCCTCCCTATGCCTCATTGTTGAGGGATGCCCTTGTTTTATTTCTATTTATTTAAAATATTTATATTAGGCTTCCCATTTAAAGGAAAGAGTGATGTGTTTTGTGATGATTCAAGAGAAAGGGGTCATCATTTCCAGCTTCCCCCATTGATTATAAATATATGTGGTTTCCAAAATTCCCAAATTTTGATCACATGACCATGGGGATGTTGCAATGGTTTAAGTGTGAGGAGTAGTTGCAAGCCAATTCTTTCAGTGCCATTGTAACTCCAAATGGTTGCTAAACAAATGGTTGTTAGTCAAGGACTACCTGTACAGTAAAGGATTAATGTGTAGATATGTCTGTGTGCTCTGTGACATCATGCTGGCCACATGACCACAGATATCTCTTTGGACAGCGCTGGCTCAACCGCCCATGAAATGGAGATGTGCACCGCCCCCTACAGTCGGCATCGATTAGCGGAGTAAAATCTGCAGGGACTCTTTCTGTGTCTGTGTTGTGCACAGTTGCAGAGCAGTTCCAGAGAGGCGCTATTGAAGACCTCAATCAGCAATAATTACGATAAAGTGGAATGTCAGTTTTATAATTGGACTAGGAAACAATGTAATCACTGCATCAGAATAATAATATATAGCACATTCAGGTTCCTCAACTGTTCCCCCTCCAAGTCATGATCTAGAAACAGTTCTGTTAAGCCAGTGGTGGTGAACCTATGGCATGCGTGCCAGAGGTGGAACTCAGAGCCCTCTCTATTGGCACACACACCACCGCCACCAGCAGCAGGTCCATCAGGCCACCACCACCGCCCGGAGCAGGAGCCCCGCCCAGCACAAAGGAGACGAAGCGGCTGACTAGCAAGCTTAAGTAGAGGTGGTAGAGCAGAGGTCACCAACCGTTGTCAATTGGTGGACTGGAAGAAAAGGGAGGGGAAAGCATTTTACATGTGTGCATGCGCGTGCGGGATCGCAAGCATGCACACGCTTCAAATGGGGCAGGGCGAGTGCCTGCGTGATACTCACTAGCCCTGCTCCATTCTTGCGTGGTGCAGTGCCTTGTATCTGCACCCTGCAGTACTTCATTGGCCGTTTTTGTGTCTTGCAGCACAGTGGCCCATTTTTGCACCCCCAGTTTTTGCATGCCAGAGGCGACACTCATAGGTGCCTCCCTGCTCCCCCTGAGGGCACCACAATGCTGATGCAGCCCTGGCACTTTGCGATAAATAAGTGTATTTTGGGTTGCGGTTTGGGCACTCGGTCTCTAAAAGGTTTGCCATCACTGTGTTAAGCTCTGTTTTAGTCTGAAGAACTAATTTTTCAGTAGCTAAAGTGGGTTGTAAGTACAGTATCAGACTCAGCTTGAGCTTTGCAGTTGGTCAGCCATAGCAAATGGTTCTCCCTATATTGTAGGTAGTTATCAGCTGACTTCCATTTGTGCAGCAACCCTTCAAAGTTATGGCAGTGCTGAAAAAAAAATGGACACACAAATGATCCCTGAAGTTGTGGCCATCACGGCACCTCCATGGTGATGTGATTGTGATCCAAGCACTTGAGTGCTCAGCTCACGAGTTATGTTGTCACAGGGAGCTGTAGTTACGCAATCACCATTTGCAACCTTCCCAATCATCTTCTGATAAAGCAAAGTCAAATGGGCAAGCCAGCAGGGAGATTGCAAGTTGCTCTGGTAGTTCGCTCCCGCCTGCAGTCTCCTCCACTTGCTCATGGCCTGCACTATGCTAAATGACTTGCATATTTTGGAATTGTGATGGCAACTGGATTGCTGGGATTGCCAGCAATATGGTCGTGTGACATCACCCTTTACAACTGTACCACTTAGTAATAGCAGTTCCAGTCCCAATTGCTGTTGAAACTTGAGGGCTACCTGTACAATGTTTTGGGTTCTGCAGGTGAAATATGATCTCTACTTAGCAACAAAGCCTCACCCCCACACACATACCATTTCTTGCAATCAGCAGTGTTACATACAAATCCCCACTAACAATAGAAGAGTAAGTTTTCCCAAATGAAGCACTGTTGAGTAATTTGGAACCCACAAGTTAACCCTGAGAAAGTTCAACACAATGAGCTGTCCATATTACAATTTTGGAAATAAAAGATATTAATTCAGGCTCTCCAGCAGTAAAAGCATCTGTTGCGATCCATGGACATCATAACAAAATATATAGCTTCTTTATTGACAACTTTCTCTAAAATATTTTCCCCATAAAGTGATGCCTCAGCTTCTTCCTACAAAATATTAACAAAACTGGGTATACATAGCAACATAACTTGCGACTGCTTCAGCAAAATTGATCAATGGATGCACATCTTGATGCCTGTTGGGTTGTATTATTTGTATCACAGTTGTATTGAAAAGGCTCTAGCAGGCAAGCTCAGTGCACAAAACCTTCTTTGTTGCCTGTAGTGTACTTTTTACAATAATGTTTAAGAGCATAGTTATTGACACCTAAAAACAGTTGACAATGCATGATTAATGGCATATTTCGCACATTTGCCTTCTTCATAATGGTATCAATCTGTAGTTATGTTGGACAATCTGAAGACTACTTTTTGAAATCTAGCCTGCTTTAAATAGAAAGTGTATATATTCAGACTGTTGGTGTAATTAGTAATATTGATTCAAAACTGTGTCAGTAAATTTATGAGAACTTTAGTTAACAATAAGCAGCTACATTTACCCCATTGTATTCAGTAGCAAATTGGTTCAGGCCAGTTCGAGGGGACAGATATTTTGCAGTTAAAGTTACAGATTCACCTGCAAGTTAATTTGATTGAATAATGTTACCTCACTCTGAGTAGTCATATATAAAGTTGCATGAATAGTCTAGTCATTTAAAATACATAGACAATACCAGTAAATTTAATACTGCCAAACCTGCATACAGCATTTGAATCACTGCTTTATACAACAACCAAAGGATTATTTATTTATATTAAAAGCTACATTGCTTCTATCAAAAACTGAATCTAAACCTCACTTTTGTAGTGGTGATGTCAAATAATTGTGTAGGAAAAGAGGCAGAGTTGAAAGGATAGATTAAATCTTCTAACTGCCATGGAGCCATGGTGCCGCAGTGGTTAGAGTGCAGTATTGCAGGCTAATTCTATTAACTGCCGACTGCCAGCAGTTTGGCAGTTCAATCCCAACCGGCTCAAAATTGACTCAGCCTTCCATCCTACCGAGATCGGTAAAAGGAGGACCCAGATTGTTGGGGGGACAATATGTGACTCTGTAAAAACCGCTTAGAGAAGGCTGTAAAAGCACTATGAAGCGGTATATAAGTCTAAGTGCTATTGCTTTGTTCACCCACGGCTTCTTGACTGACTATTTCACCTGCACAGATGAAATACAGTTTTAAGGCACCAGGCTAGAAAGCAAGAGACCATGAATTCAAGTCAGGCCTTGGCCATGAAACCCAGCTGGGTGACCTTGGGCCAGTCAATCTCTCTCAGCCCAATTCACCTCACAGGTGTTGTTGTGGGGAAAATAGAAGATGGATATGTTCACCATCTTGAATTATTTGTGGAAGGAAGGGAAGGAAGGAAGGAAGGAAGGAAGGAAGGAAGGAAGGAAGGAAGGAAGGAAGGAAGGGTTGACTTTTTCTCTCAAGAGCCTCTCCCAGCCTCTAACCCTGAACCTTTGGCATTGTGTTTTTCAGGCTTCTGGTTGCGATGGTACGGAAATCCCCGACGAGGTAAAATTGATTGGGTTTGCTCAGTTAAGCGTCAGCTGATGCCAAAGCACCTGACCCCCCACCCCCACCCCCCAGCAAAAGGGTGTGATTGCGAAGAGGCCAGCTTTACATTGTGAAGGAAATTTTTCAAGCACCACACACGGAGTTCCGCTTCATCCAGTAGCACCTCACCAGGTTGGAACAAGCAAAAGCCCACAGCTCCACCGCTCCTGCTAACATTCCAGAAGCCACTCAGTGCTGCTTCAGCAGTTGGATTGGATTTCCCTGACCAGAGAACAGACGGATCAGAAATGCACTCGAGTGGCTGTATCCATTGGTTACAAAAGGAATCTGCTGTCAGAGCTATTTCTTCTTTAATTCAAACAAAACAGTTATTATTTAGTGGACAGTTCCGATTCGTTGGTTGTAGGTAGAATGAACATAATTATAAACGATAGGGTTTATTAGCCAAACTTGAATTCCTGATTTAAAACCAACTGTGAATTCCCCCCTCCCTCCTTTATTTATGCAATATATATCCTAGCTGTATGAAATTGGACTCTCCCCCCCCTTTCATGATTTATGTGCTAGTTGCAGTTAAATTATGTTTATTTGAAGGGAAGTGGAGATTTCTCTTTGAAGTATTTGTCACAATCCCTAGTTTTGAACTGATGTAGGCATTAGTTTTGGGTTTTATTTGGTTTGCGTGTTCCTTTAAGCATCGCTCATTGGATTGTCAGTGGCGTGGGGAGGTGCCTTGCAAATATTAACGTTCTAAGATTGTGCCTGAACCTATGCTAAACCAAGCTCATTTCATTTTTAGACACACACCGTGCTTCAATTTTCTGAGTCGTGAGAATGAATTATTATAGCAGAGACTCAAAAGACAAATAAATTATGGCCTACTTTGTTGGGGGAATCTATAAGCTGAACCGTGTAAACAGTTGCCATTAAGCTAAAATGCCTTTGTTTTACCCGTCATGGATTTGGTTTATAATTAACAGATAGGAATTGTTTCATAACAATAAAACTTGAAAAGAATCTGAGCTTTACTTGAAATTCTGCAGAACATCCAGGTGGAGTGCAAATAATACGAAAGGGCTTTGTGCAATGAGTTAAGTGGTGAAAGAAAATCAACAAAATGAAACAAGAAGAACGTGTTACACAATATTTAAACATTTCTGACCAAAGTAGTCATAAGCTTAATCTGTGGCATAGATATTTTGGAGTTAGTGGTTTTGGAATGAGATTTCAGTCTGATAACATTTTCAAAGGTGTGGACTTATTGGAGGTCCCACATAAAACCAATTCCTTGCTAAGTTTAGGTAAATGGCAGCTCTCTAACCTAAGGGAAAAATGGCAAATGTGTTATTTAAAAGTTATTTATAATACCTTGTCATTAATGTTTGAGGTGTTCTAGACCATTGGCATACAATTCAATGTAATTTCATTCCATTCTGTTGTTTACACAATGATTACTTAAAGACTGACTGCAGAGGTAAAGGAAAATAAAGGTGTATTGCACAAGTAGGTTGCTGACTTTTCTTTCATGATGAATCTAGATTTAATTTAAATTATTCTCTCCTTATTTTCTCATGTCTTAATTACTAGCCATCCATGGATTGAAACACAAAGGTCAGTTTCTTTACCCTTTTTGTCATTCTTTTTGTTCATTGTGAGTCACAGGAAGTGGCATTTCGAACCCGTCTTGACTGATCTTGGGGAAAAAACCTGAACTGAGTTAAAATCTGATCAGTATTTGGATAGCAGGTCACCGTGAAATCCCAGGGCTGCAGCCTACTTTGGAAAGTTGAAAAAACAGTCCTGTAAAAGGAAAATAATAATGTGCTTCTGTTCTATTACCAAGGAAAGTATAGGAACCTATCAAAATAATCTCCAGTGGTTGAGTTTGGTGGAAGAGTGTCCACCCACTTTCAGTTACAACTCCTGTTAATGTAGTTGTTCAAAGCAAGTGCACACAGTAGTGGTGTTAATCGGGTGAACCGCAAGGTACCCAAAACGGCATTGCTGCTGCATTCTGGACCATTTGCAACTTCTGGATGGTCTTCAAGGACAGCCCCATGTAGTGTTGCAGTAATGCAAACAGGAGGTGACTCTTGACATGAGCTGACTAAAAATAAACCAGGATGTATGGCTTATGAATAGCTTCACTTAACACGCTAAGCCAAAGCTAAATGGACTGTGTTATATCTTACGGTGACATATGAACTGGTTATCATGATGATGATATACATGTACTGCTATGCCTTTGACAATTATATGGAGAATATGCTGGTGCAGATTTGAATCCACCCAGTAGTGCCAGGGCTAGATGGCACTAATTGGTTTAATTGTTGCTAAGCCTACTGGGTTCATTTTAACCCTTAAAACTTTGAAGGGGCTAAGTTACTTCAAAGACCACTTCCCTCCCATACCAGCCTGTCAAAGTGTTGAGATGTCTTTCTATTTGGATTAGTGCCCTTCATAGTTCATTGTTTCCTGGGCTACACGAGACTTCTTTGTGATGCTTCACTCAGAGAGGTTTTAAGACACGAATATTCCCCTGAGCTTTTCAAAACATCATTATTGCTACCGCTGCTTATTGCATGACAGTTTTGCAGTTGGATTTTTTTACACATGAAATACTCAAAGGCATGAGTTAGAAATGGAAATACTCAAAGGCATGAGTTAGAAATGGTTACCGCTCTTAACTTTACAGATTAAACCCAGAGAGTCTGACTGTTGTGGCATTAGGAAAAAATAAAGAGTGCAGAGGACAAAACTCTTTTTGAACAGGAAAGGTTAACTTTCTCTATGGAGAAAGAAGTTTTCAGGGGCTCTGATAGATGCCCAATTCACTGAAATTCTCCCAATCTTTGTGCAGACTCCTTTGCAGGCCTTTGAACATTTCCCCCCCTCTCTTGCTATCTTGTTAGCTGGATAGAATTAGTGTGCAAGAGCTTTGTATCATTGCCACATTTGCCTTATGGGAACACTACAAGAAGGCGTCTGCTAGTTTGTGAGTCCCCACTGCAGCATTAATACATTTATCTCCCTTTGCTCACGGTTCTCTAAATCACAGTCTTTGTGCAGTAATTCTCCAGGAACAGTAGTTTAGTTACCTGAACTTCTTTATATAGCTACTGTTGACAGTCAAGGCCATGCTAATACCCCAAAAGAGAAAAAGTATTATCAAGTGGAAGGTGGTCAACACAGCCTTTGAAATTAAATTGCAGTAGTTAATGCTCACAAGCTATTTATGGTGGCATGTAAGTGGCATGAATACTTTCAAAGATTTACCTGGATACATTGAATAAAATATTACTCACGAAATTGTTTGCCCTAGTATCCAGATATTGGGGGAAATAGCCAAAATTCCTAGATCTAAATCATCCAGATTTAAACGGGTGCTTTCCAATTTTTTCTTCATTTCCCCCCCCCCTCAACAATTCTGATTCAAACTGATGAGAAAGGAGGAGCTTTTGATTCTGGTATGCTTGTCATTAAATGCACTCTTAATTTATTGTATCTGTCTTCTCTGGCCTTAGAACCAATGGCTCACACTATTTCTCTCACCTATGAATCTAGAAATCTATAGAAATTCAGAGCGAAACAAAAAAAATAGAAATGATTTTCCATTACCCAGAATACAGAAACTGGCTATGCCTAACATTCAAGCTTACATTCTGGAGTTGGGTTCCCAATTTGCATGGGTTTTGTAGGGTTTTCTGCATTCTTCCAAATCCTAATGAGATTGGATTTACTTTGGCTTAACCTAGCTATTGAAACTTGCAAACCATTGTTGATGGATTAGAATATATTTTTAGAGAGACAAAAATCCTGGTAAAGGACAAGTAATCTTTTCATGTAGTCAGAGACTACATTTATCCTTCTGTAGATCCAAAGAGTAGAGTTTTCTTGTGTTTTCTAGTCCAAGATGTAGAGGATTCTCATTCCTTTAAATTCCAGCAATATGTGGTTGCTGTGTGAGATAATTTAAGGCTTGCATTTCTCTTTTGCTTCTACCTTCTCCAGGTGAAATGGAGTTTGCTTTTTTGTGCAAAAGTTCAGGTGATAGTTTGGGCTGGTTGAAATTTTGGAAGCAAAAAAGACACTGGGACTTGCTTCAGTCCTTTGAATGGCACGAGGTTGGTTGACGAGAACATGAACAGCAATGCTAAGATGCAGAAAAAAAGTGGGGGGAGAACACATTTTTTTCTTCCTAGTGTTTTCTAGAAAGTGCAAGCTCTGTTTTTTGTCTTTTTTTTCAGATCAAGGAGTGTTGATCCATTGATTGTGACAGGAATTGACTGCCTGCCTTGTCAGAAAATGCTAGGTGGCATTCCAAAATAGCCTCTTAAATGTCAGATTGCACATCTGAATGTGAAGCAGAATATCGATTAAATCACTTGGGTGATCATCAGACCCCAAACACAGAGAGTTGTTCAGTTGAATAATTACAGGGATGTATCTCTTGTTCGATGGGGCTAATGAGCCTGTTACGCAATTAGTATAAAATTTGGCCCAGCTGCTTGGAATGAGCAATTAATCAAAACACAGATAAAGGTTAAAAGGGAAAAAAGTCAAACTCTTGTGCTGCTGTGAATGGATTAGCCTTCCTTTGGCTACAGCTTTCCCGCCAGGATTCCGTGTTTACATCAAACTTTGAAATGTTTTGTGTGCTGCAAAAAAGATTGTGTGGAACTGATGGTTATACTCAGCCTGCTCCTATCTGATGCTCTCTTGCTCTGCTGGGACCTGAAGCTCCCCAGATTCTCAGACTGAAATTCCTAGCATAAAAAATCAACTGAGGGCTTGGGGCAACTTGTAAGCTGTTGATTCAGTATCTGATGTCACATACATTGTCTGGTTCCTCAAATTCAGTCTGTGCAAACAAGTGGATACAGGAAGCTTAACTTGGATAGAGATGGGGAGGTCTGCAGATACCATTAAACTACAGTTCCTACCCTTCCTTGCTACTACTAATTGACTGTTGAAAATAGGTTTAGCAACATTTAGAGGTCTCTCGGTTTTTCTGTCTCTTAAGTAATGTTCATTGTCCATTCCTCAACCTTCCTACTCCGGAAGTATATATCCTGCCTTCACTTCTAGGCTCCCAAGATTCTGCATATTAGATTAAGAGCCTTGGTGGAGCAGTGGGCTAATGCCTCCTTAAGTAACACCAGCTGCCTGCAATTAGTGCAGGTTTGAGTCCCACCAGTCTCAAGGTTGACTCAGCCTTCCATCCTTCTGAGGTAGGTAAAATGAGGACCCAGATTGTTGGGGGCAATAAGCTGACTTTGTAATAATGCCGCTTGGGGGGGGGCGAAAGCCCTAATAAGCAGGCATATACATAGAATGAAGGCTATTGCTAAGCACATTGATTTGTGCTTTAAATTGTAAGCCGCCCTGAGTCTTCGGAGAAGGGCAGGATATAAATGGGATTAAAATAAAAAAAATAAAAATAAATAAATACTAGTCTCTAAACTTTTCTATTTGGGTTTCTACAACTACCCCCTCATGCAAGACTGAGCAGCTGAAACCCAGTGAGTTTAGAAGGAGTGGAATTTTGAATCCACAAAGGTGCTTTTTCCAAAAGGCAACTAGCCTTCCTGGGGTTTTTTTGTTCGAAAATGTTTTGCTTTTTATCCAAGAAGCTTCAAACAAAAAACAAAGTCCAGTTGCCTTTTGGAAAAAGCATCTTTGAGACAACCACGACTGAGAATCTCTACATACAATCCATGAAGTCTCAGTCTAAAGTCAACACTTTTACTTCCTCCAAGATCAAACTAGCTTCTTCCCTACTGGTTTTTAAGGAAAATTTTAAATACTTAATTATTTTGGAAGGCTTTGTTTTAGTTTATATTGGATGCTGTCTTACTTTTTTCCATCATTCCTTATTTGTTACCTTTATGTTTGGGGCTTGCGTAATTCAATGAAGCTATGAGCTATGCCGTGCAGGGCCACCCAAGACGGACAGGTCATAGCAGAGAGTTCTGACAAAACGTGATCCACTGGAGAAGGAAATGGCAACCCACTCCAGTATCTTTGCCATGAAAACCCTATGGACAGTACCAAAAAGCAAAAAGATATGACGCTGGAAGATGAGCCCCTCAGGTCGGAAGGCGTCCAATATGCTACTGGGGAAGAGCAGAGGGCTAGTACTAGTAGCGCTAGAAAGAATGAAGCGACTGGGCCAAAGCCGAAAGGACGCTCAGCTGTAGATGTGTCTGGTGGTGAAAGGAAAGTCCGATGCTGTAAAGATTTTTTCCCCATAGGAACCTGGAATGTAAGATCCATGAATCAAGGAAAGCTGGACGTGGTCAAACAAGAGATGACAAGACTGAACATCGACATCTTAGGAATCAGCGAGCTAAAATGGACAGGAATGGGTGAATTTAATTCAGATGACCATCAGGTATACTACTGCGGGCAAGAACCCTCAGAAGAAATGGAGTAGCCTTCATAGTCAATGAAAGAGTAGGAAAAGCAATACTGGGATACAATCCTCTAAATGACAGAATGATCTCAGTTCGAATCCAAGGCAAACCATTCAATATCAAAGTAGACCAAGTCTATTCCCCAACCACCAGTGCTGAAGAGGATGAAATTGACCGGTTCTATGAAGCCCTACAGCACCTTATAGAACTAACACCAAAAAACGATGTCCTTATCATCATAGGGGATTGGAATGCTAAAGTAGGAAGCCAAAAAGATAACCGGAATAACAGGCAAGTTTGGCCTTGGAGTACAAAATGAAGCAGGGCACAGGCTGATAGAATTTTGTTAAGAGAATATGATGGTCATAGCAAACACTCTTTTCCAACAACTCAAGAGACGGCTCTACACATGGACATCACCAGATGGTCAACACAGAAATCAGATTGACTATGTGCTCTGCAGCCAAAGATGGAGAAGCTCTATACAGTCAGTAAAAACAAGACCAGGAGCTGACTGTGGCTCAGACCATGAACTTCTCATTGCAAAATTTAGGCTTAAACTGAAGAAAGTAGGGAAAGGCACTAGGCCACTCAAGTATGAACTAAATCGTATCCCTGATGAATATACAGTAGAGGTGACAAATAGATTTAAGGAATTAGATCCGATAGAGTGCCTGAAGAACTATGGATGGAGGTTCGCAACATTGTACAAGAAGTAGCAACTAAAACCATCCCAAAGAAAAAGAAATGCAAGAAGGCAAAATGGCTGTCTGAGGAAGCTTTGCAAATAGCTAAGGAAAGGAGGGAAGTGAAAGGCAAGGGAGAAAAAGAAAGATACACCCAATTGAATGCAGAATTCCAGAGAATAGCTAGAAGAGATGCCTTCTTAAATGAGCAGTGCAAAGAAATAGAAGAAAACAATAGAATAGGGAGGACCAGAGATCCCTTCAAGAAAATTGGAAAGATGAAGGGAACGTTTCATGCAAAAATGGGCATGATAAAGGACCAAAATGGCAGGGACCTAACACAGGCAGAAGAGATTAAGAAGGGTTGGCAAAATTACACAGAAGAACTATAGAAGAACGAGCTTAACATCCCTGATAACCACGATGAGGTGGTCACTGACCTCGAGCCAGACATCCTAGAATGTGAAGTGAAGTGGGCCTTAAGAAAGCTGAGCAAAAACAAAGTTAGTGGAGGTGACAGTATTCCACCTGAGCTATTCAAAATCTTAAAAGACGATGCAGTAAAAGTGCTATACTCAATTTGCTAGCAAATTTGGAAAACTCAACAGCGGCCACAGGATTGGAAAAGATCATTTTACATTCCAATTCCAAAGAAAGGCAGTGCCAAAGAATGTTCAAACTATAACACCATTGCACTCATTTCACATGCTAGTAAAGTTGTGCTTAAAATCCTACAAGCTAGACTCCAGCAGTAAGTGGATCGAGAACTACCAGAAGTACAGGCAGGATTTCGAAGAGGCAGAGGAAGTAGAGATCAAATTGCCAACATACACTGGATCATGGAGAAAGCTAGGGAGTTCCAGAAAAACATTTACTTCTGCTTCATTGACTATGCTAAAGCCTTTGATTGTGTGGATCACAACAAACTGTGGCAAGTTCTTAAAGAGATGGCAGTACCAGACCATCTTATTTGTCTCTTGAGAAACCTATATGCGGGTCAAGAAGCAACAGTGAGAACTGGACACGGAACCACCGATTGGTTCAAAATTGGGAAAGGAGTCCAGCAAGGCTGTATACTGTCGCTCTGCCTATTTAACTTATATGCAGAGCACATCATGAGAAAGGCAGGGCTAGATGAATCAAAAGTTGGAATTAAGATTGCCGGGAGAAATATTAACAACCTAAGATATGCAGATGATACCACTCTAATGGCAGAAAGTGAAGAGGAACTAAAGAGCCTCTTGTTGCGGGTGAAGGAGAGTGCAAAGGTTGGGTTGAAACTTAACATTAAGAAAACCAAGATCATGGCATCCGGCCCTCTCAATTCCTGGCAAATAAATGGGGAAGAAATGGAGGTAGTGACAGATTTTATTTTCCTGGGCTCCAAGTTCATCGCAGATGGGGACTGCAGCCAAGAAATTAAAAGACACTTGCTCCTGGGGAGGAAAGGCATGGCAGCAGAGACATCACCCTGCCAACAAAAGTGCGTATAGTTAAGGCTATGGTCTTCCCAGTTGCAATGTATGGCTGTGAAAGTTAGACCATAAGAAAGGCTGAGCAAAGAATTGAGGCCTTTGAACTATGGTGCTGGAGAAGACTCCTGCGAGTCTCTTGGACTGCAAGGCGATCAAACTGGTCAGTCGTAGAGGAGATCAACCCTGACTGTTCTTTAGAAGGCCAGATCCTGATGTTGAAACTCAAATACTTTGGCCACCTAATGAGAAGGAAGGACTCACTGGAGAAGAGCCTAATGCTGGGAAAGGTTGAGGGCAAGAGAAGAAGGGGTCGACAGAGAATGAGGTGGCTGGATGGAGTCACTGAAGCAGTAGGTGTGAGCCTAAATCAGGGGTAGGCAACCTTGGCTCTTTTATGACTTGTGGACTTCAACTCCCAGAATTCCTGAGTCAGCCATGCTGAGGGGAAAGGGAGAGGTTTCCAAGCTGAGCCATGCTAGCTCAGGAATTCTGGGAGTTGAAGTCCACGAGTCATAAAAGAGCCAAGGTTGCCTACCCCTGGCCTAAATAGACTCCAGAAGATAGTAGAGGACAGGAAGGCCTGGAGGAACGTTGTCCATGGGGTCGCAATGGGTTGGACATGACTTCACAACTAACAACAACAACGTTTATCTTTTTGTTTACTCTGGGTTTCGACACGAGTTTTTTATGCTATTACTCTTATGATTGTGGTTGGTTTTCAATGCACTGTGGATGTTTTAATTTTTAATTTATATACACCAAGCTACACCAAGTTATTTAATTGCAATGGGGTAGAAGAGAGTAGAGATAAAATAATTTTTTTTTCTCTAGCCCCATAGGCAGATTGTTCTACTTCCATTTCTGATCCTCCAAAAGTGTTTACCTACTTTTAGGCTTTTTTTTGTAAAAGTTTTTATTGGTTTTTCCCCCCCATACATTCAGTAATAATTTTTCAACAAACGTGCTGTCTGAGTTTACATTCACTAATACCTTTTAATTCCTAATCTTTTATTCTTTCCTAATCTTTTATTCTTTCCTGTAGCCATCGATAAAATAAATCCCAAGTTTGATAATATTGTGTTTCCTCTTTTTCTTTCAGTCTCATAATTATCCATCTCTGCATATTCTAGTATTTTTTAATTTATTTCTTCATCTGATGGTATTCCTTCATTTTTCCAGTATTGCACAAATATAATTCTCGCCACTGTTGTGACATGCAAAATCAATTATATGTTTTGTTTGTTAAGTCTTTTCTGGCATTATACCTAATTTAAATAGTTCAGGTTTAATATCTACATGTTCTCCCAACATCTTTTCTAGCCAGGCATGTATCTTTTCCCAATAACTCTTTACTTTGTCACGAGTCCACCAAACATGATAATAAGTGCCTGACTTATGTCTACATTTCCAACATCTATATGACATTTTTTGAACATTTTTGCTAGTCTTTCTGGTGGCAAGTGCCATCTATAAAACATTTTATATAAATTTTCTTGTAATATCCCATAAATTTTGCCATTTTTCTAATTCTATATTGTATCCAAACATTTTCATCCATCTTATTATCATTGTTTCTTTAATTTGTTCGCTTTCTATTTTCAAAGTTAATAGAAAATTATACATTTTCTTAATTAGTTTCTCATCAGAAGTTAACAATGTCTTATCAAACACAGTTTGTTCCTTATAAAATCCATATAGGTTAACATCTTTATCATATCTAGCTTGCATTTGTAAATGTGCCCACCATGATAAATTAATACCCTGATTTTCCATTTCTTGTTTAGATTTTAAATTCTCTTCAGCGTTAAAGTATGCTTTGTCTGTATCCCATACATTTTGTAATGTTGTATCTTCTTTTTTGTTTTCTTTGGAGAAAAACTCCATTTTTTTTGCTAGTTCAACAAATTCTCTTTCTTTTAATATACATTGCTTCAAAGTCCATCTTGATTTTTTTTTTGTATTCCTCTCCATGTCACTTTTAAAGGGTTGTGATCTGCCCATGTTCCTGGTTCTATCTCAATTTCCTGCATATTTGTCCTCAGTTCAGATGTCTCCAAATCATGTGGATTCTGGACCAGGATTTTTGACTGTTTGAATAAAATGTGTATTGTAATTTTCCTGGACTGATTTCCCTTCAAACATCTTGTAGTCCAATTTCTTCTATCATATTAAAAAAGGTCTTAGGTAATCTTTTTCTTCCAAGTTTTCCTGTTTTACTACTTTTATAGTCTAATGTCCCATCCACTATCACATTAAACAAATATTTTGGTACTCCATTTCTATTATTTTTCTATGGAGATTTCGGTAGAATTCTTCCTGGTTATTATTTGGTGCGTGGATTACTACCAACAATGTTTGTTTTTGATGTAAGTGTATTTCTACCATCACGATTCTTCCTTCTTCATCTGAATCATCCTTCCCCCTCTTGTAGTTGCTCGCTGCTTTTAACTCTTTTCTCCCCTAGTCCTTCTGGGGTCTTTACTTCATAAGGTAAAGGTAAAGGTTCCCCCGCACATGCGTGCTAGTCGTTTCTGGCTCTAGGGGCCGGTGCTCATCTCCGTTTCAAAGCCGAAGAGCCAGCGCTTGTCCGAGGACGTCTCCGTGGTCATGTGGCCGGCATGACTAGACGCCAAAGGCGCACGGAACGCTGTTACCTTCCCACCGTAGTGGTCCCTATTTTTCTACTTGCATTTTTACGTGCTTTCGAACTGCTAGGTTGGCAGAAGCTGGGACAAGTAACAGGCGCTCACTCTGTTACGTGGCACTCGGGATTCGACCCGCCAAACTGCCGACCTTCTGATCGACAAGCTCAGCGTCCTAACCCACTGAGCCACCACGTCCCTTCTTTACTTCATAGCTCTTCCCAATTAGGGGATCAACATTTCTAGATCCCAAAGGAAAAGGAATGAAAGAGCAGGCTTGCTCAGTTTCAGCACGCTGTTGACAATCAGCTGTTTAGCGGAGCGCAGCAGCTCCTCGCTTTTCTTCCAGCTGGCGATGACTTGGGCTGCCTGGGCTTACCAGGCAGCCTTTCCTCCGTCCTTTTGGAGGGTTTCTTCAGTCTGTCTGGACCGACTGCTGTCTGGTCCGGAGTCCACAAGCATTCCTCCTCCTTCGTTGCCCCTCTAGGGCAACTTTCCAACCCCTTTGGGGTTTCCAGGCAGAATGAAATAGGGCTAAGAAGCCGGAGCCCTGGCTTCTTCCATCTGTCTCATTGAAGGCCAAACCGCTAGGCATTTTTATCCATTTTTAAGCTAAATCAGTTTCAAATCACAATAGCTTGCATTATGCTTTGGGTAGTGGGAGCAGGCTTTTTGTTCTCACTTTGATTCCTTTAGCAGGTGGCCCTGGAATACTTTCAAAATTATTGTTCTGACGGGGTGCATTCCTGATGGAAGCCTTTGTGCTCTCCAACACCTGTGCGTGCTACACTCCACTAGTCTTCATTCTGTTGATATTGTCAGCCAACCTACACTCTTTGTAGACTATCCATGCATAACAACAATCTCTTAGTCTCCCCTGGCCCTCAAATCATCTCTCATCATATATATATATATATTTAATTCACAGCATAAATCCTTACTGCTTCAAACTGGGAACGGACACATTTTGGGGTGTCCAGCACAAGTCTGAAAGCTCGGAAGATTAGATTCTGCGCTAAAAAGTTGGTTTATCTCATCCTAGACATTGATTTGCCGCAAGCTCTGCTTTTTGCTCTCAGTTGTGTCTCACAGGTTGATTACTGTTTTTTTCATTTGCAAGATATGAGAAATTGTAAGGGTTGTATTTCTTTGAGTTTGTAGGAATCAGTTTTGACTTCAGTGGAATGGAAATTTTTATTGACAAGAAACTTGAATGCCCGTAATCATGCGTGTTGATCTATTTGCTAAATTTCTTTTACTTCCTGAAATAGTTGATGCCAGTTAATCGCAAAGGTTCATTCTGTGGACAAAATCAGCACTTAATGTTATACATATAAGTTCTCTAAGTTGTTTGGCAGCACCTTCTGTCAGCTCAGTGCATGGAGTAAACGCTGAAAAACAGAAGATAAGCATTCAAGTTTCCATTGGGGAAAAACACACTCGCCAAATTTTAATGAGGTCACTTGTTTCTGGATAACCAGGTCTTGGGTAATGTGCGTTTGATTAACCTCATATTCTGCTCACGGGCTTCTGAAAGACATCTTGTAGGAACAGGATGCTGGACTACATGAGCCTTTGGTTTTGTGCCCATAAAACTAACTTTTGCTTTTTATGCATCTTTAATTCTCTGCTAATGAGCTGTAGGATTTTCTTACATAAGCAAGAAAAAAAACCCTTACAAATGCTTCTCCCCCCACTAGTGTTAGCAAATGTCTTTTGTTTTTGTTTTTTTAGCTTGTCCTTCATTTATACCATGGCCCAAACGATTAGATATCGAGATTGAATAGCTGCGTTCTGCAACACGGTCTGACTCATTTTGCCATTGCAAATAAACTCAATCTTACAGGGGACATAAAAAGTATAGTTTTATGGCTGCTGTTATGATTGCTGGATTGCCACTTGTCAGGCTTATATCTGCATAGCCAAAGCAATCAGACCTGCGGAATGAAACCAAGTTAATGGACAGCTCCACCATTATGGGAGGATGGGGCACTGCTGGATCATCATGCAAATGAGATGTTCGACAGGTCCATTTAGAAAACATGCCCCCAAGCAAAATTTGGCTAAACTGCCCAGACGGTCTGTGTGTGTTATCATTTTTCTGCTTTTTTGTTGCTTTGGCATGAGCACACCTCTGAAAACGGGCCCTGCTCTTTATTTCTCAGTCGATGGCAGTGGGCCGTTATAGCTGATTACATGAAGATTACAGAGTTACACAAGCCAATTATGTTCCTGTATAATATTTAATCTCTTTTCCTATCCACCTGTTTAGTCTCTCTTACTTTCAGAATCAATGACTTTTCATTGCCTTTTCTTTACAGTTAGGCAATCTGCTGAGCTGCAAAGAGAATTTACTCACTGGCGTAATTCTTGTTTATATTAAGATCAAGATTTATTACACAATTTAGCTTATATCTATATCTGAGGGGTAGGAGGGTCCAAATAGGGTTGATGGTGCTCCCTCCTTAACACTTTGGGGCTCCCTGTTGTTTCAATGATTTATGAAAGCTAAATTTATTTATTTTAATTTAAGCTTATTTACTGTGCCTACAGCTACATGGTTCCCACAGCTTTTAGTTCTCTATATCTTTTCAGTAAGGGACGCGGTGGCTCAGTGGGTTAGGACGCTGAGCTTGTCGATCAGAAGGTCGGCAGTTTGGCAGGTCGAATCCCAAGTGCCGCGTAACAGAGTGAGCGCCTGTTACTCGTCCCAGCTTCTGCCAACCTAGCAGTTCGAAAGCACGTAAAAATGCAAGTAGAAAAATAGGGACCACTACAGTGGGAAGGTAACAGCGTTCCATGCGCCTTTGGTGTCTAGTCATGCCGGCCACATGACCATGGAGACGTCCTCGGACAAGTGCTGGCTCTTCGGCTTTGAAACGGAGATGAGCACCATCCCCTAGAGTCGGAAACGACTAGCACGCATGTGCGGGGGAACCTTTACCTTTACCTTATCTTTTCAGTTCAAATTTGGGGATTTTTTTAAAAATTCATTGTGTTGCTATAAAATAAAATGTCTGCAAAGCCAAAGGAATTAGAGTAAGTAGATGAAATATCCAGCTTTGGCTACTTTCAAACAAAATGTGAAAAGATAAGACATAATGAAGTGGGTGAAATCTTAATTTTAAGGAGAGATGTTATTTTAAAGTTTAATAAAAACAAACGATAAATCATGAATTCCCATTTGCAAAACACTGTGAGGGAGCTGAGAAAAATTAATGAGCCAAGGAGACTGGAATGACTGCATGTGTTTCTGGAAACTTAAAAGAGATCTCACACTGGGTACAGCAATGTGGCATCCTTGTCCCAAAGATGGCATGGCTAACACTTTGCTTTTTAACCGATACGTTCAGCTTTAATACAGGTAGTCCTTGACTTACGACTACAACTACACCCAATTTTGTGATCTTTTTTTGTCATTGTTGCTAAGTGAATCATGTGATGTTAATGTGAATCCAGCTTCCCTCATTGATTTTGCTTCTCGGAAGCTGGCTGGGCAAATTGCAACTGGGGATCATATGACTTTGCAATGCTGACTCAGGAATTCTGGGAGTTGAAGTCCGCAAGTCATAAAGGGGCCATAGTTCCCCATCTCTGTCTACAGTAAATAAGTGAAAAGAGCCATGTAAGTAAGATACATGAAAGAGCCCAGCACTGATTTTGTCAGCAAATAGATGAAACCCATCAAATTTTCATCAGGATCATAACTTGGTGAAAATTGGGGAAATTCAGCTCACTTGAATCCTTTCCTGCCCAATACTCTTTCTCCATTTTTTTCTCTTTAAGGGAGTTTCATGGATTGCAGAAACTTTCAGGACATTGTTGCATTTTGTCCAAGGCATATGAAGGAAGAGGAGGAGGACAATTATTGGGAAGATTATTATATAACTAGCAAATGGGATGGTTGTTTAGCCAAATTATTGGATGAACTCAGGGAAATACATGTTCTCTTTGAAAAACATGTAGGTTACATTCCTACGAAAGCACTTATCCAAAAATACAGGGAGTCCTCAACTTACAACAATTAATTTAGTGACCATTCAAAGTTGCAATGGCACTGAAAAAAGTGACATGATCATTTTTCACACTTATGACCATTGCAGCATCTCCATGGTCACATGATCGAAATTCAGACGCTTAGCAGCTGACTCATATTTATGACAGTTGCAGTGACCCGGGGTCATCTTTTGTGACCTTCTGACAAGCAAAGCCAATGGGGAAGCCAGAGTCACTTAACAACCATGTTGCTAACTTAATAACTGCAGTGATTCACTTAACAAATGTGGTAAGAAAAGTCATACAATGGAGCAAAATTCACTGAACAAATCTCTCACTTAGTGACAGAAATTTTGGGGCCAGTTGTGGTCGTAAGTCAAGGACTACCTGTAGATGCTTTTGAATTATTATAATTCATCTTTCCTACGGTCATGTTTATTTATTTATTTATTTAATTGATTTTATATACCGCCCTATTCCCGAACGACTCAGGGAGGTTTACAGGGCGAATTAAAACAATACAAATAAATACAATTAAAATAGAATTAAATTAAGACTAGCCCACAATTAAAACAAATTAAAATTAAAAATTTAAAGTTAAATTAAAACCCCCTCAGTCCAGGCCAGAAAGATTAAATAACCAGGTTTTCAGGTCCCGGCGAAACGAGCGAAGGTCCGGGGCAGTCCGAAGTTCCACCGGCAGTTCATTCCATAGGTCAGGCGTGCCCACAGAGAATGCCCTCCCCCTTGGAATCACCCGCCGGCATTCCCTAACCAGCGGAACCCTAAGGAGGCCCTCCCTGTGGGAGCGCACAGGACAATGGGAAGCTGATGCTGGCAGCAGGTGCTCACTGAGATAATCTGGACCCATGCCATTTAGGGCTTTATAGGTCATCACCAGCACCTTGAATCTCACCCGGAGGGGAACTGGAAGCCAATGCAGCTCGCGGAGAAGAGGTGTTACATGAGAGTATCGGGAAACTCCCATTACAACTCACATGGCTGCATTCTGCACCAGCTGAAGCCTCCAAGTGATCCTCAAGGGCAGCCCCATGTAGAGAGTGTTGCAGTAGTCTAACCGGGAGGTCACGAGCGCATGAGTGACTGTGCATAGGGCATCTTGGTCCAAATAGGGTCGCAACTGGTGCACCAGGTGAACCAAGGCAGAAGCCCCCCTGGTCACGGCTCCTATATGATCTTCCAAACTGAGCCTTGAATCCAGGAGGACGCCCAAGTTATGAGCCCTATCAGCGGGGGGGGGTAACACCTCACCCCCCATCATTAACGATGGACAAAAATGGTTCACCCGAGATGCCGGTACGCACAGCCACTCAGTCTTGGCAGGATTGAGTCGAAGCCTGTTTCTCCCCATCTAAACCCAAACCGCCTCCAGGCAACAGGACATCACGACGAGGGCATCACTGGGTTGGTTCGGAGTGGAAAGAAAAAGCTGGGTATCATCAGCGTACTGATGATACCCCACCCCGAAACCACAAATGATCTCACCCAGCGGCTTCATATAGATGTTGAACAGGAGAGGCGAGAGGACCGACCCCTGAGGAACTCCACAAACGAAAGGCCTTGGGGCGGATCTCTGCCCTCCCATCAACACCGACTGCGAACGGCCCAGAAGGTAGGAGGAGAACCACTGTAGAACAGTGCCCCCCACTCCCAGTCCCCTGAGACATTGCAGTAAGATACCATGGTCGATGGTATCAAAAGCTGCTGAGAGGTCTAATAGGACTAGGACAGAGGAACAACCCCTGTCCCGAGCCCGCCAGAGATCATTCACCAGCACAACCAATGCCGTCTCCGTGTTGTACCCAGGCCTGAAGCCCGATTGGTACGGGTCAAGATAATCGGTTTCCTCCAGGAACAGAGGGAGCTGATGCGCTACCACACTCTCAATAACCTTTGCCAAAAAGTGAAGGTTGGAGACCGGACGATAGTTATTCAAAATCGCTGGATCCAGGGCAGGCTTCTTGAGAAGGGGTCTCACCACCGCCTCCTTCAAGGTGGCAAGGAAAACACCCTCCCTCAAAGAAGCAGATATTACTGCCTGGAACCAGCCTCGTGTCTCCTCCCGAGCTGAATAAACCAGCCAGGAGGGACACGGGTCCAATAAACAGGTGGTAGAGCTCAGCCTCATCATAATCCTGTCCACCTCATCGGGGGTCACAGGATCGAACTCAGTCCAGATAACACTCTCTAGACCACTCGCTTCTTCCACATCAGACTGCCCAGTCAGAGTCCAAACCGGCCCGAATCTGAGCAATTTTGTCTGCCAGATGATGACTAAACTCCTCGGCCCACCCCTGTAAGGGCTCCTCCCTCGCCTCCTGATTAAGGAGGGAGTGAGTCACCCTAAACAGGGTGGCCGGGTGATTATCTGCAGACACGATGAGGGCAGCGAAGTAATTAGACTTCGCCGTCCTCATCGCCGCGAGATAAGACCTTATAAAGTATCTTAGTCATAATCGGTCAGATTCAGACCGGCTGGATCTCCAACAGCTCTCTAGACCCCATCTCTGACGCTTCATCTCCCGGAGCTCCACAGAAAACCATGGGGCCCAGCGGGATCTGCACCAGGACAGGGGTCGCAAGGGTACAACACGGTCGAGCACCTCAGTAGCAGCCCTTTCCCAGGCATCCACCAAGGCGTCGGCCGGGCTGTGAGTGAGGGAGATAGGTATAGACCCAAGCACCATCTGGAACCGTTCCGGGTCCATTAGGCGCCTGGGGTGGAACCACCTGGTCAGTTCTGCAGCCCAGCAGCGGGGGGTAGCATACTGGAAGACAAGCCGTAGGAGATAATGATCAGACCATGACAGGGGGACAATAGTTGGCAAACCCCCTCCCAGATCATCAAACCACTGCCCAGATAGGAAAACCAGGTCAAGAGTGTGACCCCCTCCATGAGTTGGACCCTGAATTATCTGGGTCAGGTCCATGGCCGTCATGGAGGCCATGAACCTGACCCAGGGAAGGAAGGTTGAAATCACCCAGAACAATAAGTCTGGGAAACTCAACCACCAACCCTGAAAGAGTGTTGAGAAGCTCGGGCAGGGCCATTGCAACACGGCTGGGCGCCAGGTATGTCAGCAACAAGCCCAACTGAACCCCAGGGCCACACCTCAGGAGGAGAGACTCCCGCCAATCTGTACGACAGTGGTCTCCCGCGGACATAAGGTCTCCCGTATAACCACCGCCACACCCCCGCCCCTACCCTGAGCCCGCGGACGATGCAGCACACAGAAACCTGGGGGGCAGAGCTCAGTCAGAGGAACACCTCCCTCTGAGCCCAACCAGGTTTCCGTAATGCATGCCAGATCCGTGCGTTCCTCCTTGATCAAATCTCTGACGAGGGGAGCTTTATTCGCAATGGATCTGGCATTAAAGTACACCATCCTGAGCTCAGGGGCCTGATCTCCCTCACCCCCGGATAAACGGGTATCAACCGGAGGGTCGGAGCATGCCACTGCTTGAAGACAGCAGGGGCGTGATCGCAGATGTTGATATGGCCCTCCGTGTAACCACCTGCTGCCGTTCCCAATCGTCGGGATTTGAAACCCCACCCCACTGCTGGGAGAACCAGAAGTCCCCAACCCCAGCCCCGTCTCACCGGAAACCATCTCCGGCCTGGACTGACCGCCGGTTGATAAAATCCCCTTATCCCTCCCAACCCTACCATTCCCCCCCTCCCCAACCCCCTAAAACAACCAGCTAAAAAACATACCAGGGGCTTCTTAATCCGTTTCAACCAACGGCCCGTATCTATGCCCAACCATCTCTCAGGGTCCCAACAATTGGGCCCATCCTCGAGGGAGATAGAACAAAGGGCGAAAGGTTGTATCCAGGAGGCAGGAACCCTCCTGAGTGCATATAAGTCCGCATTAGAGTAATATAAATGAACCATATGCTAAAATGTCTGCATAAGCAGCTAGATGGTCAAGCATTGAAATGATATTAAATAATGTCATTGGTGTTATTAAGTCAAAAGAGTGATTCAATCCATTAAGCTAAGCCAAGCCAACTCTACTCTCACCCGAGCCGGCAACAGACAAGGACCATAACTGTCCTCTGACAACAGTCGAAAGCCAATCTGGGCTAAACTGGTCACAAACAGCCGGGATAAATCCACCCCAACTGATCTCTCACATCAGTGGGGTGGATTGATGGTCAGTTCAACTGCCCTCTCACTGCAGTCAAGTCCCGGGTCCACTCTTGACTATTAAAGAAAGTCACTGGAACAGGAGCATAAAAACTGTGTCCAAGATATTCCAAGGACATACGTCTGGGGAAGGGAAAGCCACCAGGTCTCAAACGCGGTGTCCACAACAGTTCTAAGGAGCAAAATTGTGGACGCCTATCTCCAAGCCACCATACTCTTCCGGCAACAGTCAGCATTCCAAGAACAAGGAAGGCAAAAACGGCGTCCATTAGATATTCCAAGCGCCAAGTTGATCCTCGACCATCACTGTTCTCCAGGTCACAGCTGGCACTCTGTGGGAAAGGGAGGAGGGGGTCTCCCAAGCACTAATACCGCTCCAAAGGGGGGAGAAAGCACCGCGCTGTAAAAATGGCGCCAATCAGCTGTTCCGAGGAGGCGAAATTGTTTTCCAGCCACCATATCCCCCCGCTGTCTTTGCAGCTCCAAGAGAGGGGGGGGAGGTCTCCACACTGAACAAATGGTGCCCACCAGATGTTCCAAGGCGGCGAGTTGACATTCAGCCACCAACATCCCCACAATGTTACCTGTGGTTTTTCTGCCTCTTGCTGGCTATTCCCTTCTGTACATGATCTCAGCAAATTGTGATGTTTATCCGTGAACAAGGAAACATTGGAAGACTTCACGGCTAACGCTGTATAACAAGTTTAAATGATGATGCCACCGAAGGCTGTAGCAATGCATTTTTGCAAAATGCCCCCCCCCCAAAAAAAAAATTACTCAAAAAAGCTTCACTTTCATCAATACTACCACTACTTTATATCCTGGGGTTAATTCTACGCCATTAAGATTTTATTCCATTTAGAAGCTGTTCAGTAATTACGTCTGTGCCATTCAGTTGATAAATCTATCCCTAAAGGTTTGAGACTTAGTAGGAAATTCACATTTTAAGTCTGTAGTCTTAGTGGCAGATGTTAATAAAGCAATGCCATTGTGTGGGAAGTTATGTGGAGAGCATCGTCCTATGCAGTACAGATCAAATTTATCCCTGCATTGCTTAAATGTTTTATTAGAACTTTGGGCTTTTTGGACATAAAGTCCTAAAAATTAATCTATTATTCATCTGTCCTAAAAAAATCATCAGTCCTAAAAATGAATATATTAATAAGGATGGAATCAGCACTGGCTGAGAAATTAATATATTAATAAGGATGGAATCTACACTGGATGAGAAATGTATCTACAAAATGTTTTGGTTTTGTCATTATTTTCAGTGTTCTTTGAGCATACAACCCCTGAAAAATTGTTTAATGCTGGGAAAACTGTTCCCTAATGGTCAGCTTCATGGTGAATCTTGTTTTAATGTTTGCATTTACTCACAAAATCATTCAACACTTCATTCAACAGAAAAATATGGGATTACCCATCCCTTATTTTATATTTATTTGGATAACGAAACTGCAAGAGATACAAACACACACACACACACACACACACACAAGGGATATCAAGAGTACTGTATTTCCCTGTTATGCTCAGTAAGGCCCTGCTCAGTAACCATTTTCCCTCTCTTTCTGTGTGAAGGAAGGAGAGGGGTCATATTTTTATTATTTATTAGAGTATTATCCCGCCTTTATTATTTTCATAAATAACTCGAAGCAGCGGAACATACCTAATACTCCTTCCTCCTCCTATTTTCGCACAACAACCCTGAGAAGCAGTTGGTGTGTGAGAAAGTGACTGGCCCAAAGCTTCCAGCCAGCTTTCATGCCCAAAATAGGACTAGAATTCAGTCTCCTGCTTTCAGACAAGGGTCTTCAAACTTGGCCCTTTTATGACTTGTGGACTTCAATTCCCAGAAGTCATAAAAATCCCACAAGTCATAAAAGGGCCAAGTTTGAAGACCCCCTGGAATCTAGACCAAACTGTCTCTTCCAATTTGTTCTCCCACAATACCCAAGGAGGACTTTACTGTTCTACTTCTGGTGCACTCTTAGAGAAATAATTTAAAACATGTTTCTCCTTGCTCTACTCTACCACGGCTGCACCTTGCAATGAGTGTGGCAATTGATAACATAAATTGCAAACATAGCCAGTTTGTTACTTTTCCAGCATTATAGAATTAGCAATGGTATCTTGATAGTTTTATGACTTTTCAGTTACTTCTTTTGATATCAATTGTTCAGATGTTATTTAACCAAATTGCAAAAGGACATAGTCTCAACTGGAAATACAGATGGGCTAGTCTCAACTGGAAATACAGATGGGCTTCTTATGTAGTGTTTTTTTGGGTAGGGGAAAATACCTGTTGGTCTTGCAGTAGCACATTGGTTAGAGCATTGCAAATGGTTTATTTTATTTTTGTTCAGCAGCAGTAAAGTCAACTGCAAGGGTAGGAAATGTAAGTGTCATAGGAAGCCCCCCCCAAAGATGTTCCTGATAAAGGAAATATTTGACCATAATAAAGACCAGAATTTCTACTGTAAGTCATGATGGTTATAAGCCAAGACACCCACATGCCTGATCCGATTTTGTGATTATTATTTTTTTGGCAGTGGTCGTTATGTGAATGCTGTGGTTGTTAATCAAATCAATGTATTCCTATGGGTGCTTTTTGCCAGAAAACTGCTGAAAAGACTGAAAACCAGCCAAAAAACGTAGTAAATCGTGGTCATGCGACTGCATAACACTATAACCAGCTGTAAAGGTGTTGCCAAGCAACCAAAATGCAGCTACATATGCAGCCATTGGAACTCCGGAATAAGGTTGTAAGTAGATTTTTTTTAGAGGGGGCTGGAAATCCATTGCAACTTCAAACATTTCCTCTGTAACCTGCTGTTAAGTGAGGATTTTCTGTGTATGTGTACAGCAACATCTTGCGCAGTTGTGCTTTTGTCCTTCATTTCTTTTGTCCAACTTAAGAGATCTGTAATAAAATGTCCTGGAAGGGTTGAAATTCTCTGACATTACTTTGTTCTCCTGACTTCACATGCCTCAAAAAGTTTTCCAGCTGCTTCTCCACAAACACCCTGGATTTTTAAGCCATCACAGTTGCAAATGGATAATGGGCTTCTCACATGTGACCTGCATTTCCAAAATGGCTTTGGTCTTCCCTTTCTTTTCTCACAATTCACCCTAATTCAAATCCTACATCGTTTTAATCAATTATTGCAACTGGTGATGTGAGGTGTGGCTATAAAACTTTTTGTCTTTTAATAAATGAGTTTAAATGTGTTAATCCGAAAAGGTGCTACCTGATTCCTCCTAAATTTTAGTCACAATGATATGCTGTGTTGAGGCCTTTAAGAGCCTGGTATATAATGCTTAAAAGGGACGCGGTGGCTCAGTGGGTTAGGACGCTGAGCTTGTCGATCAGATGGTCGGCAGTTTGGCGGGTCGAATCCCGAGTGCCGCGTAACAGAGTGAGCGCCTGTTACTCATCCCAGCTTCTGCCAACCTAGCAGTTCGAAAGCACATAAAAATGCAAGTAGAAAAATAGGGACCACTCCGGTGGGAAGGTAACAGCGTTCCGTGCGCCTTTGGCGTCTAGTCATGCCGGCCACATGACCACGGAGACGTCCTCGGACAAGCGCTGGCTCTTCGGCTTTGAAACGGAGATGAGCACCGGCCCCTAGAGTTGGAAACGACTAGCACACCTTTACGTTTACCTTATATAATGCTTGTCTTTTACTCACGAAGAAAATGCCTTCCCTCATTCTCTCTCTCTCTCTCTCTCTCTCTCTGTGTATTTGTGTGTGTGTGTCTGTGTGTGTGTGTGTGTGTGAGAGAGAGAGAGAGAGAGAGAGATGTTTATAGCCAGTTGAGGTCATTTTCCCATTTTCAATACCTTTCCTATGTGATGGTGGCCTCATGCAGGTCCCCTTACTTTTCAGCTATGTTAGGGTGGTTTTTGTAAAACTTTCAGAGGATCAAAAGGGTTTACCAAATGAAGCCAAGATGTATCTATTCCCATAGATTAACTCTGACTCCTTCCTTCTAGCTCCTTTCTGCATCAATGTGGAATACAGTATTACTTATTTCATTGAGGAAAAAATTCCCAGATGGGCAATATGCAAAATAATAAAGTCGAATCCTTGTTTCTTAAGCGAGCTGTATATCTCAGCTTCATTTAAAAGGAGACACTATTTGAACACGGTTGCTATTCCATATGCAGCTCAAATTGCCACATTTTGGGCACTGTCACGAACTATTAAATTATGTGGTGTGAAAATGCAATAAACAAGTAAATTAAATTTTATTTGCCTGCTTTTAGCAATTGTTCCATTTGAGTCTCCAGGGTATTTTCAATTGTTCATCCTATATAAAATATATCTTTCTAACACTGACACTCCATGCATCTCAGCAATAATTTCTCATTTTCATTTCCCTCTTGCTTTAAATTGCAGATCATCTATACTCACTTGGTGATATTTAACTGTTTATCCATGAGAGTTGAGATTTGTCTAACTTTAATCCCAGCCATTTTTTTCTTTCTTTTTTCTCCTACCTTATTCCCATAATGACCAATTACATTTTCTCATTAGAGTCTTTCTATTTTATTAGAATTCCCCAACATTTAATTTACTAGCTCCTGTGGAGACACAAACAACCAGTATGGATTCCCTTTCAAAATTAAAATTTCCCACATCTGAGAAACACTGAAATACTCCCAGGATTTTTTTTTATTCTGTCTTGTGACTCAGTTCTGTCTTTACCTTTTTGTGGTTGAGATGCAAGTAACTAAAATGTTTACCTAGATGTTTTATATGATTTTTAAAATGGAAGAAACATTCCTCTTAAATTTCCAAAGAACAAACCAAAGAATAATACAGTACAATGAACATGATAGTGGTGGGTATGGTTCTTCCTTCTGTTCCTCCTCATTATATTTATAAGTATCTTGATATCTGGTATCAAAGACAATTCAGGAATGCCCTGCATGGAAATGTGGCCAAACAATCCAACCTTTTCCAACCTGGGTGCTCTTCAGATGCAAGGACTTCAACTCTCTAGCCAGCATCAACCTCTTTGGTCTGGCAGGTCTCAGTGGGTGAAGGTTTCCTGATTCATGGTGGGTACATTGTCCCAGGGCTGTATTTCTGCTTCAGGGTGCAGTCTAATAAACAGTTGGATAGGATCCATTGAACCGCAAAGTTTGTTGCTTTTGCACTCGTGTCAGAAGAGCTGAGACACTTCTGGGTTGAATGGATTATCTGGTGACATCACTGTTACCCTGGGGACGCCCAGTTGGGGGCTCCTTTCATGTCCCTAGCACAGGGGTCTTCAAACTTGGCCCTCTTATGACTTGTGGACTTCAGCTCCCAGAATTCCTCAGCCAGGCATGCCAGGCTGAAGAGTTCTGGAAGTTGAAGTCCACAAGTCATAAAAGGGCCAAGTTTGAAGACCCCTGCCCAGGCAGGAGCTGGAGTGAAAGATGAGAGCACAATCACGTCCCACAGCAGTTCTCAGATCTCGAATGGTGGCTTACTAACCGCCTGGCCAGCATCCCAACCATTCGAGCTACTGCAGTCCTCGTTTGTTGCTAGATAAATGTGTATAATGCCGAATAATAGTAATGCAAATAATAGATTAAAAGGATACCATAAAATTAGAAAAAAAGTTTTTAAAATATGTTCCTGTTGGACTACATTGCATCAATTTGAAGCTATATGTCAATAAAGTCTTAATCAGGTTATTATGCAATAATTAACCACATAATCAGTATACCTTAAATTATAAATTGTAAACCAAAATAAAGTACCATAATTTGTACCAAATCTAAAAAAAATGACAAATGTTATGCTAGATATAGAATAGTGTTAAATTCTATATTAGGTTTGTTTTTCAGATATTAATTTCATTTTGGCTTTGTGGCACATTCTTATAACGTAATTTGCCATTTTTAATGAATGAATTGTTTGTAATTTCAAGTGAGAAGCATAATCAGTTTTTAAGATCTTGTTAAGACAGCAATCATAAAACCTCACCCATCCTCCATGAGGTAATGATATGACTCTTCACATCTTACACTTGGGGTATTACTCCATCAGTCTCAGTAGATTTGCATATAATTAAAGTGATAAGGTATAATGAGACTACAATGGTCTTTGAGTATGATTCCCATTCACAACGGCTTCCTACAACACAATGTTAGGTATGTTTGTTGTTTCCCTCTTCTGTTTTGGGTTGCTGCTATTTGTATTTGCATCTGACTATATAAACAACACTTTGCACTGTGTATTGGAATAAATTTGTTTTAGGAGATGAGGGCAGGATGTGCATCCTGTGTGGTTTATTGACGAAGCTCTCCTACTGGATTAGATCCTGGACTCAATTATTTTGTATATTTACCCTCCTCACCAACTGGTTCCTGCTATACTGTGACAGATTAGTAGTTGGAGTCATACAGATTGCATCCACTGTATTAGACCTGGGGTCCTCAACCCCTGGTCCATGGATCGGCACAGATCTGCGGCATGCCAGAAACTGGTCCATGCAAACAAGTGAAGCCCCATCCGCAGGATGCAGGTAGCACACAACCAGGCCCCCACCAGTCCGCGGAAAAGCCTCTCCCCACAGAACCAGACCCTGGTGCCCAAAATGGTTGGGCACTGCTGTATTAGACCATTGTCTATCCTTTACAAGGACTGTACATCCTTTATTATAAAAGACAACCCTTTATTTCAGAAACTAGTCCTTTAGACTGATTTAATTTGATTATGTATTTTTCTTGGTTTTGCTCTGGAATTTTCCTCTTGAGAGCAAAGTTATACGCATAAACAATTTTTAATGCCTTATGATCCACTTTCACGTTTTCTCCCTTTTCATGTTTACTTTTTGTTTTTGCCAAGAAAGCATGGTCACTGATCTATCCTTTTGTGGGAGTGACAAGTGCTCTTGAAACGCTGCTCCTCAGTTCTGCGGATTTGGCATCAGGCTTCCCACTTCCCTTGGAATCACAATCCCCCAAACCATAGCCATCTTTGTCGATCTAATCTTCCTGCAGTTGGGAAGAGGGCACAGCCTTTGGGTTCCTGTCTGTGCATTTCTGCCTCTCAGAAGCTCAGGAGAGCGTTCCCTTTTCCCATTCCAGTTGCAATTCCATCCTCAATGTACCCGGAAGTAGATAAATCAGAGCGAGCGGTTGAACTCAAATGATATTGCGGCCAGTATAATTAAGGAATGAATTTAACCCAACTTCCCAATCCATCCAACCTGCTAACCATTACGATGCTTCTATTTGTCGAGACAAAAAGGGTCTCCAGAAGGGAATGTGGCACTTTAAAAAAATTCACCTTCTTTCTTTCAAATTCCTTCTCCATTTCCTAAGCCCAGTAGTAACTTTTTTGTTTTCAGATTGGTTTGGCATTAAGGATGTGCAAACTTAAAACTATTCATTTAATGACTGGTCGGAGTTATAAGGCCCTGAAAAAAGTGACTTACGACTGTTTTTCACACTCACAACTATCGCAGCATCCCCGTGGTCACGTGATTGGAACGCTTGGGAACTGGCATGTATTTATGATAGTTGCAGGGTCCTGGGATCATTATGTGACCCTCTGACGAGCAAAGTCACATTCACTTAACAGCCACGTTACTAACTTAACAACCGTAGTGATTCACTTAACAACTGTGACAGGAAATGGGGCAAAATTCACTTAACAGCGGAAATTCAGTTGTGATCGTAAGTTGAGGACTACCTATATTTCAAAAAACATTTGGAAGAATCAAATTAGGATCCCACATGCATGCAAGCACAGTTCCGCTCGTCTTATGATATCAATTAAAATAGTCCCTCTTTATTCAGACTGTCCGACCACAACATTGTTCAGCCTTAGGCAGAAATCTGGAAGAAAAAAAAGGGACTGTTTTAATGAAAAGTGGACTGTGGTTTTGCAAAGACTCAAGGATTTCTCCCAAATAGTTTTTGATGCGCAGGCTTATTGATTGCTTTTAGTCTGGTTCCTGTCAGTCAAAAAGGGAAGGATCTTAGCCAATAAATATTTTATTCCACTGATTATCCTGACCATTTTGCAGGTCTTTTGGAGCCTAATGTTCCCCAGTGGAGTAATCGTATCTCACTTTGAATAAGTTGCTTTAGAAATAATATGTGAGTTAATAGCTCAAGGACATTTTAATTTTAAACTGTAATAGTATGCATAAGATCCATACACAAGATCCATGCACAAGATCGACTTCCGGTGGCTCCACGGCGACGGAGACAGCCTTCCTGGGCTGCCCGCGGCTCAGCTGTGTGTTTTTTCGCCCGAAACAGCGCCGATCAGCTGTTCGGGCGAATTTGAAGCCCCCTCCTCGGGAGAAGAGGAGGGGGTGAGGCCCCAGGTAGGGGTTGAGTTCTCCGGGGCCGCCTGAGCTTGGAGCTTGGGCGGCTGAAGGATTGAACTCCCCCGAAGCCTGGGTTGCTCCCAGCTGGCCAGCGTCTCTGCTCCGGATTTCTTGGAGCAGAGCCAGGCGTCTGCGACCACCCCTGCCTGAAGAAAGGACTATGGATTAAAGGAGCAGGCAGAGCGGTACAAGAGGAAAAGGTGAAGAGGATTATTTTATTATACTCTCGAGCTTGATGGACTTTTTAAACTTTAAGTGAAAGTGCGTCACAATTGAAAAGTAAAAGATGGCGGCTAAACCTCCCCCTAAAACTCTTCGGAGTGGTGGATCTTCTCCGGTGCAACAATCATCATTACAGGCGTTGCACCCTCCTGATGTACTGACACCGAAGGACTTACGAGATGCTTTGGATAAACATGCCCAGGTACTTTTGGAATCAATTAATCAATCAATGGGTGATAAATTTGCACAGATGGAGGAGAAATTGGAGAAACTGGAGGAGAGAATGGAAGAGAGGATGGAACAGAAGTTCAACGTGATGAAGATAGACATTTTGTCTTCAGTGCATAAAGTGGCGGAATGTGTGGAAGATTTAGATGAAAAAGTGGATGATTTGACTCAAAAGAATGCAATATTAGAAGTTAAAGTATGGGAGAATGAAAATTTAAGAGACAAAATGGAAAGGGAGTTAAGCCTTGCCCAATATTACCAGATGCAGTTTGCTGTTAGAATCAGAGGTTTAAAAGAGAACATTAAGGAAGATTTAAAGCAGCTGGTTTCTGAGGCTTTTGAAGTGGTATTGAACCAGCCAGCATCTGAAATAAGAGCAGCTATGGATAAAGTGTTCCGTGTAAACTCATGGATTGCCAGACAGAGAAAGTTGCCTAGAGATGTGGTGGTTTACTTTACAAAAAGAGAAATCAGAGATGAAGTTATACAAGCTGCCTATGATGCTAAAGTTGTGATTGCTGATCAAGAAGTCTTGGTTTTAAAAGAAATCCCTCCAAAGATTTTAAGGAGAAGGAAGGACTTTACATTTCTTGTGCAAGAGCTTAAGCAACGAGACATAAGGTTCAGATGGGAGATTCCAGATGGGCTGAGGGTGATGTATGAAGGCAAAAGGTATCGGTTGATTACTGTGAAGCAAGCGCGTGATTTCTACAATACTGTTTTAAAAGCAACCCCATTAACACTTCTGGAAGCTGCAAAGGGATCTGGAGAAGGAGAAGGAGAACATCAAGAGGATGAAACAGAGGAAAATGGTGCTGGAGGAGATCAAGCTACAACTTCTTTGGACGATCCTGGAGAGCAAAGGGTAACGCGTGCTGCTTTAAAAAGAGCAAAGAAAATAAAAGAACAAGACCAGCAAAAGTCTTCAGAATCTTCACAACGTACTCATAGCCAAGCAGTGGGAGGAGCACGGCCTAAAGAAGATAGTCCTATCAAAGCAGTGCTTCAAGAGCTTTGGGAGGATATGCATGGCAACTAAATTTTTGACTTGGAACGTTAATGGACTAAATTCACCACAGAAGAGAAAGAAAGTTTTTCAATATTTAAAACAATTCAAGATAGATGTTATATGTTTGCAAGAAACGCATATTAGGGCTATGGACCAAAAGTTTTTATTGAACTCAAGACTGGGTACGCACTTTGCTGCCTCTGCAATGAATAAGAAAAATGGAGTGGTTGTTTATATTAAAAGTGCCATAACAGCGGACTTAATTGAAGCAGATAAGCATGGAAGATACGTACTGATAGACTTGTTGCTAGAAGGCAAAAAGACGCTTCTAGTTGGACTGTATGCCCCTAATCAACAACAACAACAGGCTGACTTTTTTAGTTTACTTCATACAAAGCTTACCCAGTTGGATTATAAATCTTTTATTTTTATGGGGGACTGGAATGGTGTTATGGATGTACAGATGGATAAGGCTGGAGCTTTTAAGCGCATTCCAAGTCATGCTAGACTGCCTAAATCTTTTTTTGAAATGAAGGATGACTTGGAACTGCGAGATATTTGGCGTGAGAGACACTTGCAGGAAAAGGATTATACTTTTTATTCTGATAGACATCAATCTTTTTCGAGGATTGATTTTATTTTGGTGACTAATGACTTTTTTTTGAGGACTAAAAAGGTGAAGATTTGTGCAAGAACTATCTCTGATCATAGTCCAGTTTGGTTAGAGATTGATAAGGAGAAAAGAGACAGGCGCTCGTGGCGCGTAAATGAGAATTTGTTTAGAAATCAGAGAAATGTGGAAGAATGCAAACAGCGGATGAAGGATTTTTTTGAAACTAATATGAATAAAGGTACTTCTATGGATATGGTGTGGGATGCTAGCAAGGCATATATGAGAGGGGTGTTGATATATTTGAACAACAAACATAGACGTGCTGTGGAAGCTAGGAGGAAAGAACTGGAGAATGAAATAAAGGAAAAAGAAAAGGCTTTGATTTTGAACTCAGAGGATGTGAAGACTAAGGAGGCTATTAAATTGTTAAGAGGACAATTTGATAAATTAATGGCCGACCAAGTGGCAACCAATCTGCGGTTTGCCAGGCATAATACTTTTTGCAACGCTAATAAACCAGGTAGATGGTTAGCTTATAGATTGAGGAAAAAACAAAGGGCTTCTAATATAGATAAGATTGAGTATAAAGGAAGGGTTGTGTTTCAACAGGACCTTATCAAGGACGCTTTTGTGGATTTTTATTCTAAATTATATGCTAAGGAGAAAATTAATGAAAAAGACATTGATATATATTTGGAAAATGCTAGCATCCCGGTTCTTACGCAAGTACAAAAAGAAGGGATTAATCAATTGATCACAGAAGAAGAAATTTTTACAGCAATTAAGGAATTGAAGGTGGATAAAGCACCAGGTACGGATGGCTTGACTGCGGCCTATTACAAAAATTTACAATTAGAAATGATAAAACCGTTAAAGGAACTGTTCCAGACAATCCAGAGGGGGGGAAAGGTGCCACCGTCTTGGAGAACAGCTTTTATCTCTTTGATTCCGAAGGAAGACCAAGATGCTACTCAAGTTAAAAATTATAGACCGATATCACTTTTAAACACAGATTACAAGATATTTGCTAAGGTTTTGGCTAATAGACTGATGAGGGTTCTGCAACAGGTGATTCATGGGGATCAAACAGGGTTTATTAGTGGTAGGCAAATGAAAAATAATGTGAGGCATATAGTTGATGTGTTAGAGTTTTTGGAAAGGAACAACCAGATTGCTGCGGTGCTAATTTTTTTAGATGCTGAAAAAGCTTTTGATCAATTGAATTGGAAATTTTTGTTGAAAGTTTTAGATAAAATGGATTTTGGGGAAATTTTTTTACAACCGATTAGGGCATTATATCAAAAACAAACTGCCCGAATTATAGTTAATAATAGTTTGACAGAAGCATGTAATATTGAGAAGGGCACAAGGCAAGGGTGTCCGTTATCGCCCTTGTTATTTGTGTTAACATTAGAGATATTATTGGTTAAAATTCGGAATTTGGAAAAAATTAAGGGGATTCAAATTGGAGATCAGGATTACAGATTGAGAGCATTCGCAGACGATCTGGTTGTTACAGTGACCCAGCCAGAGAACTCTGTTGTGGACCTGATGGAGATAATAACACAATATGGGAAGGTTTCTGGATTTAAGGTTGTTGTTGTTGTTAGCTGCGAAGTCGTGTCCGACCCATCGCGACCCTATGGACAACATTCCTCCAGGCCTTCCTGTCCTCTACCATCTTCTGGAGTCCATTTAAGCTCACGCCTACTGCTTCAGTGACTCCATCCAGCCACCTCATTCTCTGTCGTCCCCTTCTTCTATTGCCCTCGATCTTTCCCAGCATTAGGCTCTTCTCCAGTGAGTCCTTCCTTCTCATTAGGTGGCCAAAGTACTTGAGTTTTAGCTTCAGGATCTGGCCTTCTAAAGAGCAGTCAGGATTGATCTCCTCTAGGACTGACCGGTTTGATCGCCTTGCGGTCCAAGGGACTCGCAGGAGTCTTCTCCAGCACCACAGTTCAAAGGCCTCAATTCTTTGGCGCTCAGCCTTTCTTATGGTCCAACTTTCACTGCCATACGTTGCAACTGGGAAGACCATAGCCTTGACTATACGCACTTTTGTTGACAGGGTGATGTCTCTGCTTTTTAGTGTGCTGTCTAGATTTGCCATGGCTTTCCTCCCCAGGAGCAAGCGTCTTTTAATTTCTTGGCTACAGTCCCCATCTGCAGTGATCTTGGAGCCCAGGAAAATAAAATCTGTCACTACCTCCATTTCTTCCCCATCTATTTGCCAGGAATTGAGAGGGCCAGATGCCATGATCTTGGTTTTCTTAATGTTAAGTTTCAACCCAAGTTTTGCACTCTCCTTCTTCACCTGCAACAAGAGGCTCTTTAGTTCTTCTTCACTTTCTGCCATTAGAGTGGTATCATCTGCGTATCTTAGGTTGTTGATATTTCTTCCGGCAATCTTAATTCCAACTTTTGATTCATCTAGCCCTGCCTTTCTCATGATGTGCTCTGCATATAAGTTAAATAGGCAGGGCGACAGTATACAGCCTTGCCGGACTCCTTTCCCAATTTTGAACCAATCAGTGGTTCCGTGTCCAGTTCTCACTGTTGCTTCTTGACCCGCATATAGGTTTCTCAAGAGACAAATAAGATGGTCTGGTACTCCCATCTCTTTAAGAACTTGCCACAGTTTGTTATGATCCACACAATCAAAGGCTTTAGCATAGTCAATGAAGCAGAAGTAGATGTTTTTCTGGAACTCCCTAGCTTTCTCCATGATCCAGCGTATGTTGGCAATTTGATCTCTAGTTCCTCTGCCTCTTCGAAATCCTGCCTGCACTTCTGGTAGTTCTCGATCCACATACTGCTGAAGTCTAGCTTGTAGGATTTTAAGCATGACTTTACTAGCATGAGAAATGAGTGCAATGGTGCGATAGTTTGAACATTCTTTGGCACTGCCTTTCTTTGGAATTGGAATGTAAACTGATCTTTTCCAATCCTGTGGCCATTGTTGAGTTTTCCAAATTTGCTGGCAAATTGAGTGTAGCACTTTTACTGCATTGTCTTTTAAGATTTTGAATAGCTCAGCTGGAATACTGTCACTTCCACTAGCTTTGTTGTTGCTCAGCTTTTCTAAGGCCCACTTCACTTCACATTCTAGGATGTCTGGCTCGAGGTCAGTGATCACCTCATTGTGATTATCAGGGACGTTAAGCTCATTCTTGTATAGTTCTTCTGTGTAATTTTGCCACCTCTTCTTAATCTCTTCTGCCTCTGTTAGGTCCCTGCCATTTTGGTCCTTTATCATGCCCATTTTTGCATTAAACGTTCCCTTCATTTCTCCAATTTTCTTGAAAAGATCTCTGGTCCTCCCTATTCTATTATTTTCTTCTATTTCTTTGCACTGTTCATTTAAGAAGGCATTCTTATCTCTTCTAGCTATTCTCTGGAATTCTGCATTCAATTGGGTGTATCTTTCTTTTTCTCCCTTGCCTTTCGCTTCCCTCCTTTCCTCAGCTATTTGCAAAGCTTCCTCAGACAGCCATTTTGCTTTCTTGCATTTCTTTTTCTTTGGGATGGTTTTGGTTGCTACCTGTTGTACAATGTCGCGAACCTCTGTCCATAGTTCTTCAGGCACTCTGTCTATCAGATCTAATTCCTTAAATCTATTTGTCACCTCTACTGTATATTCAACAGGGATATGATTTAATTCATACCTGAGTGGCCTAGTGCTTTTCCCTACTTTCTTCAGTTTAAGCCTAAACTTTGCAAGGAGAAGCTCATGGTCTGAGCCACAGTCAGCTCCTGGTCTTGTTTTTACTGACTGTATAGAGCTTCTCCATCTTTGGCTGCAGAGCATATAGTCAATCTGATTTCTGTGTTGACCATCTGGTGATGTCCATGTGTAGAGCCGTCTCTTGGGTTGTTGGAAAAGAGTGTTTGCTATGACCATTGTATTCTCTTGACAGAATTCTATCAGCCTGTGCCCTGCTTCATTTTGCACTCCAAGGCCAAACTTGCCTGTTATTCCAGTTATCTTTTGGCTTCCTACTTTAGCATTCCAATCCCCCATGATGATAAGAACATCATTTTTTGGTGTTAGTTCTATAAGGTGCTGTAGTGCTTCATAGAACTGGTCAATTTCATCCTCTTCAGCACTGGTGGTTGGGGCATAGACCTGGACTACTGTGATATTGAATGGTTTGCCTTGGATTCGAACTGAGATCATTCTGTCATTTTGAGGATTGTATCCCAGTATTGCTTTTCCTACTCTTTTATTGACTATGAAGGCTACTCCATTTCTTCTGAAGGATTCTTGCCCACAGTAGTATACCTGATGGTCATCTGAATTAAATTCACCCATTCCTGTCCATTTTAGTTCGCTGATACCTAAGATGTCAATGTTCAGTCTTGTCATCTCTTGTTTGACCACGTCCAGTTTTCCTTGATTCATGGATCTTACATTCCAGGTTCCTATGGAGAAAAAATCTTTACAGCATCGGACTTTCCTTTCACCACCAGACATATCCACAGCTGAGCGTCCTTTCGGCTTTGGCCCAGTCGCTTCATTCTTTCTGGCGCTACTAGTACTAGCCCTCTGCTCTTCCCCAGTAGCATATTGGACACCTTCCGACCTGAGGGGCTCATCTTCCAGCGTCATATCGTTTTGCCTTTTGGTACTGTCCATGGGGTTTTCATGGCAAAGATACTGGAGTGGGTTGCCATTTCCTTCTCCAGTGGATCACGTTTTGTCAGAACTCTCTGCTATGACCTGTCCGTCTTGGGTGGCCCTGCACGGCATAGCTCATAGCTTCATTGAATTACGCAAGCCCCTTCGCCACGACAAGGCAGTAATCCATGAAGGGGGGATTTAAGGTTAATGTACAAAAAACAAAAATTTTGGCCAAAAATATGACAACACCGCAAAAGGCCCTTTTAGAAGGATTAACTGGATTTGAGATTGTTAAAAGGGTTAAATATTTGGGGGTGATTTTGTCGCCCTCTAATACAAAGCTATATAAAAATAATTATGAAAAACTATGGGGGAAAATTCAAAAAGAATTGGAGAGTTGGGAAAAATTGCAATTGTCTTTGTTGGGACGGATTGCAGCAGTAAAAATGAATGTCCTGCCTAAATTTTTATTTTTATTTCAAATGATACCGATTCTTAAGAAAGATTCTAATCTGGAGGAATGGCAGCAAGGTATCAATAAATTTGTGTGGGCAGGGAAAAAACCACGAGTTAAACTTAAGATTATGCAGGATACTCGTGAGAGAGGTGGCCTTAAATTGCCTAATTTTAAATTATATTATGAAGCTGCTGCATTAGTAGGAATAAGTGACTGGATTAATTTGACGCAAGGGAGGTTATTAAATCTTGAGGGCCACGATTTGTTGTTTGGCTGGCATGCATATTTGTTGTATGATAAGAAGGTAGACAACATGTTTAGGGTGCATATTTTAAGACAGGCATTGCTGAGAGTTTGGAAGAAGTATAGACATAAGTTAAGTTGCAAGATACCATTGTGGGCAATTCCAAAACACACAATAGAAAATATACATGCTGGCTTCAAACATGATCTGACTACGTACAAGGAGATTCTCAGTTTGGAAAGAAACGTTTGGTGTTTGAAATCATATAGCCTCTTGCGAGAAGAGAAGGTTGTTCAAAATTGGTTTCAATATACTCAGTTACGGGCCAGGTGGAAAGAAGACCAGAAAAATGGATTTACAATGACTGATGAAAATTTGATAAAGCAAATTAGGAATCAGGGACCAGCACATATCAAACGGATATATCTTGCATTGATAGAGATTGACTCAGAAACAGAGCTTGTTAAGGATTGTATGATAAAATGGGCCCAAAATATCCAGGAAGTTATCACAATGGACACGTGGGAAAAGATTTGGGTGAGGAACGTAAAATTTACTCAAGCTCAAAATCTAAGAGAGAACTTTTATAAAATGTTTTATAGATGGCATTTAGATCCTAAAAAGCTTGCAAGTATGTATCCGAATTATCAGCCTAAATGTTGGAGGTGTGGTGATGAAGATGCAACATATTTTCATATATGGTGGACATGTAAGAAGGTTAAGGCTTTTTGGATAAAAGTCTGGTGGAGTATGCAGAAGATTTTTAAACAGAGGATAAAGTTTGGTCCGCAACTTTTTTTGTTGGGAATAATTGCAGACGCTACAGTTGTGGACATTAAGTTGATGCTGAACTTAATTACGGTGGCAAGACTTTTGATAGGCCAATATTGGAAGAAAGAGGAACTGCCGACCATAGAGGAGTGGACTTTAAAGGTTTCCGACCTGGCAGAGATGGCGAAGATTTCGGCCTATTTGAAAGATCATTCGCAAGAACGCTATATTATGGAATGGAGAAAATGGATTGATTTTATCCAGAACAAGTATAGGGTTAAGAAGTTTTATGTAGCATTTGAATACCGGTAAGTCTTCTTTCATTTTTTTTTCTTTTCTTATCTTAGTTTCTTTTTATACATATTCAATATTATTAAGGTTTGTTTTATCCTATACAAGCTAGAGAGTGATGGATTTTAGAGTTTATAATTGTTAGTATATGATTGTTTATGATTGCTTTTTATATATATATACCTTGTATTTAGCTCTGGGAAGTCGGGGGGGGAGGGGGGAGGTAGGGAGGGGGGAGGAGGGAGGGGGAAGGGGGGATTCTTAAAGGAAAACTGTATTTTAAAACTTTTCAATAAAGATCCAGTCAGTGAATTATGTACCTTATTGATTATATAAAAGTTCAGAGTAAACAAATAGCTGTTTGAGAATAGTTAAATACAAATATTTGCTTCAATGCCAGCTACAACACATGATTTATCCAGATAAATACTCTACAATTATAGCAGTATGAATCATAAAGAACTGAAAAAAGAGATGCCAAAACCTTATCTAAGCATAGCCGTAGATTTGAAAGTGACACACAGTCATTAGTCATTAATACAACCCTTGATGCTGCTGAAATTCTTCAATTCCTCATCACTACTTTTTAAAAATTCAGCGTGGTTTCTTTTTTTTTTATAACCTGTCAAAACAATCCATTGAGCAATAAAATTTGCATTTCTCTTTCCCAATTTCCCTCTTGATAATATTCAATAATCAAAGCCTGGCTAAAATGGCAGAGGTGAGAGATGTTTGATTCTCTAAACCGTGGGTGTCAAACTCAATCACGTCACGTGACATATTGTGGCTTTTTTTGCTTTTGAGGAGCCAGGGTAGATATGACCTGCGTGTGACGCATCCAGCCCATGGACCGCTAGTTTGACACCCCAGCCCTAAACGTTAACCTCTAATTCCCATTAGTTTTAGACACATGATAAACAGTCGTGGGATTTAAATATATGAACAACCGGTTCTCTGTATGGATGCTGCTTCCAGAAGTCCATTCTGGGCTTGGGCAACAAAAAATTAGCTACTGGTTCTGCCAGAGTGGTGTGAACTGGCTGAATCCCACCACTGATGATAAAGTATGATGGGAACTAAAGTCCTACAACATGTAGGACTAAACACTGGTCTTCCCTGTTTAGAGAGTAGGTGTGGAAAACCCCTGGTCCATAGGCTTCATGAGATGGTCTGGAGTTTTGTTTGCACACCAGGATCATATGGTGAAAAATCTAGCAACAAAATGGTCCACTTTGGGAAATATGATATGTAGGTCAAAGGTGTTACTGGGAATAGTAACACGGTGCCTTTATGAAGTGAACCAATCCAATTGCCAACTCCAGTCCTTACCAAACCCCAAATCACATAACTGAAATTCAGTAGCAGAATTTGTAGTAGTGGTATAACTGTGCCAAAATGGCAAAATGAGCATGGAAATTTAGAGAAATGCATTTGTAAGTTTACATTACCATTTTAAAAATCTTCAGTTGTAACCTCCCTGAACTGTGCTGCAAAATTTTGGCAAAATGGTTTAATGTTAGTGTTGCAATTTTGGGGTCAAAATAGGAAAAATAATGCTGAGATTAAAAGTTTTTCCTCCCACCTCTGTCCAGCTCTAAAATACAATTGTAAAAGGGCTATGATTCTGGGACCCCATTCCTTCTTGTGAAATGCCTGTCTGTGGCTGTTGGTCAGTGGAGACACTGATTTATGGCCTATAGGCCAAGGATAGCCTGCCTTAGTTAAAGAGCAAATTATTCAAATTATTCAAATTATTTTGCACTTTAAGTAAACACTGGAACAATGTGGAGAAAATCCTTCTCTGACACTTGTACAAATCTGCCGAAGAACTTTTGAATCATATCAGCGTAACTGCAAGTCTTAGCTCAAAAGTATTAAGATAAAACATAACTTTTCATCATACCAGAAAACCCACTTTTTACGTTTTGACTTAGCATCAGTTGGAGAAAAGATACTACAGATAGTCCTGGACTTACAACAGTTTGTTTAGTGACTGTTCAAAGTTAGAATGGCACTGGAAAAAAGTAACTTATGATCGTTTTTCACTCTTTTGACCATTGCAATATCTCCATGGTCATGTGATTTATATTCAGATGCTTGACAACTAGTTCATATTTATGACCATTGCCATGCCCCAGGGTCATGTGATCCTCTTTTATGACTTTCTGACAAGCAAAGTCAATAGGGAAGCCCGATTCACTTAGCAACTGTGTGTTACTAACTTAACAACTGCAGTGATTCATTTAACATATGTAGCAAGAAAAGTAAAAAAACCAAATTTCTCACTTATCAACATAAATTTTGGGCTCAATTGTGGTCATAAGTTGGGGACTGTCTCCATAGTTTTTATTGTTGGTTCAACTCTTGTTCCCCAAAGAATTTAATTCTACCTTTACATACGATATTCAGGATCATAACTATACATGATGCTTGTTCATTTAGCAGGAAATGCTCTGCTCCTTCACCCTACAGCCTTCATACCCCCCTGAAAGTATCTCTGGAGGATCTCAGAAGATTCTAGAACAGACCTTGGGGAAACACTGGAAGGGGCTGGAAGGCAAAGGAAACAACTTGTCTGTGATACCAACAATGGAATAGAGTCTTCTAACCTTGTCAATGAGAGAGCTCAGACGAATAGATCCTTCAAATTATTACTATTATTACTCAAATGATTAGATAAAATTGTTAGGCACATGTTTGTTTCTTCCTAATGTATGGAGATTAAAAATTAGATACAGATCTATTAAATATATTTCTTCTTAGGTAATGGTATTAATATAAGAACTAAACTTGTCAGTTAATTAAATAATTTTACTAACTTAATCATCTGTGTTTGATTAGGAACATTTAAATCAAAATATGTTTGTACATTTCCAATTCCTCAGTGAACAATACCACCTATTGCTAAAGAAAATTTCTTCTATTCTCCACTCCACCTGCATTTGGAATTTTCTATTACTGTAAGACACCAGAGTCAAAACAGCTTCAAGCAGCTTTAGAAAAATACATTTCTAATCACAGTAATGGGAATATAAAAAATCCCCAACCCCTCAGTTGAACCCAATTTTCTGAAACTGAGTAATAAAACCCTTATAGTATTATGGTGAATTACAGAGGAAAATTTGTCCACCATTTCATATTTTACATGAATAGAAACCCTTGGTAGGATTTCCAGGACATATAAATAAGGTATGAGTATGGAAGTGGGGCAAGACTTTGGACAGAGAGATGTAACTTTATGCACTTCTTGACTGCTCAATTTCATTCGACAAAAATGCTCAGATTGTCTGATTCCTGTAGAATCCTTAAGCCAGAAGGAATTGCCTAAGGTTGTTTTGTCCTCAGTTCTGTGTGAGAAGCTACGTTCAAGCATCTCTAAAAGTTGGCCCCGTTCACCTTCACCTGTCACATTTTATATTTGAATAGAGATTGGAAGCTGTCCGACTACTTAATGATTCAATGCACTTTTTTTTTATCCTGAGCCAATTTTAGTTTTGCTCACTCGAAGGAATAGCACGTTTATAAGTCTTAAGCATTTGCCTTCTACTTCATAGTTCATTGTGTTTCCCAGAATGGAGAGCCTGAACTGGTACATCATCTGAATACTAAGACCACTTGCTAAGTAGTAATCTATGTTCAAAAATGTTTCCAGGGTTGATCATCATTTAGTTGTTTTTGGTTAAGCTGATGCATATGGACCACACTGACATGTAGTCAGCACAATGTTATTATGTGTCTTGTATTTACTTTTAAAAACCTGAACAGTATTCCCTTTACGCCTCCAAAAAGTTTTGAATATGGTTTTCACTTGTAGTCATCAAATTAAGATGGGTATATCATCTTCAAAAAGTCCCTTAGTAGAATCTCTGAACCATTATGCAATTTATTGAACTTAATTAACAGAAGCCAATATTTTACATAAGCAATTAAATGAGTTGAAAGTGTTGCATGACTCTCCCATCTGTTGGAAGCAACAGCTAAATTGCAGTACAAATTAAAACACAGACTGCAGGTATTCAGTGTGTGGCTATACACCATTTCGATGATGCGTCTATTTCCATATAAATTATGCCATTTAAATAGCTTGCAGTATATCCTCCTTATTTTGAACCATTATTTTTATTTTCGACTGTGGAAATTCTGAATCAAAACAATCTTACCATTCTACATGAAAAGTAGCCCTTGTCAAGAACGCTTTCTTCTTCCAGGCAGAATGGTAGAAAATGCAATTGTATGAGCATTTAGTGATGCATTTGGACCAAGGCACCTTTGGATTAAGAGCGAGAACAAAATCTGGCTGATTTTGCTTACACCATCTAAAATAATGAGTGTGTGTGCTTTAAAATGAATCAGCAGCTCATTGGAAGATAGTGATGCTAGGAAATAATGCTTGTGATAGATTGGTATTAACATTTTTTGTTACAGCTGCAAGGTCTAATTGGGCATTATGTTCCCTCCTCCATCTCCCTGACCACTAGGATGGAAACTGTGTCACATACCCTCCCCTCTCCACAAGAACATACAACAGCTTCAACCTTTGGAAGAAAATTTGGGATGTTATTGTCTAACACTTTCTATCAAAAAGAGTCTCATTTTCACCCAATTTATACTTCTGATCATTAGAGGGGTTCATGCAATGAAATGTTTAACAAAACCTGAAGGATTCTAGTACTGTCTTAGGCTTAACAAGGTAATTTTCTGAATGTATAAATATTTTTTGCAAGGGAGTTTTTCTCTTTTGCAGAGGATAGTCATGTAAAATTAAAGATAGGTAACAAGAACAACAACTAATTGACTACTAAGAGTTATTCTCCTATGGCCAATTGAGCAGACATACCACTTCTGTACTAGGATAGGCGTCAATCATATTATCTAGTTGGGGTAATGCTTTTTAACTTTACATCTTTTCATAGAAATCGGTTGACCTCATTGGCCATAGAAAAACTCCACACTTTGTAGCTATCTAGTGGTCATTTGGAGATTTGTGGTCCAGTTATAGGTTGTTTGGTACAAATTGCTAAAGTATAAGGATCTCTGCTTTCATGCGTAGATATCACTGAAGGCTAAATATTGGTATAGATGATTTTTAATTAGAAATTTCTAATTTATTGTTTTCAGTGTGACTCATTCATTTTAATATGACCCAAAGGTGCTTTTTTTCTTCAAAAGGCAACTGGACTGTTTTTTTCCTTGAGAAAGAAGAAGAAGAAGAAAACTTTTCGCTTGTCATCCAAGAAGCTTCATCAGTTCTGAATTTCTTCTTCTTCTTCCTCAAGGAAAAAACAGTTCAGTTGCCTTTTGAAGAGAAAAAAAAACACAGCCTTTGAGACAACTATGACATGGATGACTGAGAATCTCAGCAGACGTTCTGAACCGTGGGTTTTCCATTCTCCCTTTTTTCTGTATTTGATGCCTTTTTAAGCTTTTATTTGCTGTAGATACGTGGCACTGAGAATTTGATCAGGAAATGAGGGATTACGTTTGTATCTTTGCATGTATGGAAGTGGATATGCACAATAACCCTCTGAAAAATGGGATAAAAGAATACGGAATCTTGGCCAATTTTAGAAAGCTAAAAGGACAAGGAAAAGTTACATTTGCTACAATTATCTTGTTTTATACAACAAGATGGGTACAGAATTCCTGGTCTCATATTTTCCATTAATTGTTAAGCCCTGGATATTAATAAAGCAAGTATCCATGCGGTAGTTTTATATAATGGTGCAAGTCATTCATAGTTGTTTTTGGTTGCTGAATTCAACATTTGGGAGAAAACATTCACAAAGCAGAAGCTCTGATGCATGTTTCTTTCTTTTTTTAAAAAAAAACAACAAAACCCAATTATTACTTAGCATAATACAGAAATACTGAATTTTTTTTCAAAGACATGTCAATAGATTTTCTAAAAAAAACTGTACAAGACGTGACTCTGCAATTAATATAATTGTTAGATGCAGTTATTTGTAACAGTGAGAAACTAACAGTAAGAAATCAATTCTTTTAGGCAAAGTTTCTTTTTGCGTATATCTGTTTCCATGTTCTCTGTAGCCTCATTTCAGGGCTTTTATTGGCTTTTGTACAGCACTGGAGATATGTTCAGAGATCCATGACAATTAACTAAATGAGAAAATAGAGCACTTGTAATTAAGATAATCAAACTCTGAAAAACTCACCCTGCTAATACTAATAGCCAACCTGCTTTAAACTGTACACTAATTAAACCTTAGGTAACAGTTGCAGTCGTTCTTTGGCAATTTTGGGGGAGGGAAAACTGAAATAATTGGTCACATAAAAGCAAAATTGCTTCTAAAGCACCTAAAAAATGTCATTGGCTTCATCTGAATTAGATTGGTTGCCAGCAGGACCTCAGCTCTGCTTTGATTTTCAGGTCTTGATTCTGCACGATACCAAACACATTCAGTATCTAGTTACATTGTGTAGTTATTAAAAAAAAAACTTTTGAAACTGTGTCAATTCATTAGTATGGTACTAAAGGTTATAAACATTAATTAATTAAAGTTATAAACTTTAATTAATTAACTGCTCAAGGAATTAAAGATTGCAAAGCTCAAGCAGAAGCAAAATATAGGCCCAAAGTACCAGAAGCAGATTTTTACTTTGCTGTAGGGACGCGGTGGCTCAGTGGGTTAGGACGCTGAGCTTGTCGATCAGATGGTCGGCAGTTTGGCAGGTCAAATCCTGAGGGCTGTGTAACAAAGTGAGCGCCTGTTACTCGTCCCAGCTTCTGCCAACCTAGCAGTTCGAAAGCATGTAAAAATGCAAGTAGAAAAATAGGGACCACTACGGTGGGAAGGTAACAGCGTTCCGTGCACCTTTGGCATCTAGTCATGCCGGCCACATGACCACGGAGATGTCCTTGGACAAGTGCTGGCTCTTTGGCTTTGAAACGGAGATGAGCACCGGCCCTTAGAGTTGGAAACAACTAGCACGCATGTGTGGGGGAACCTTTACCTTTAGGGGGCGGTGCTCATCTCTTTTTAAAGGCCATTGAGCCAGCGCTGTCCGAAGACATTTCTGTGGTTATGTGGTCAGCATCATGTCACAAAATACTTTGACCTTCCCATCGAAGTGGTACCTATTTAGGGTGGCACGGTGGCTCAATGGTTAAAAGACATGGGCTTGTCGGCTGGAAAGCCAGCAGCCCCAGGTTTGAGACCTCAGCACTGTGCAATGGGGCGAGCTCACATCTTCAGCTCCTGCCAACCTCACCAAAGACCTGAGCAAAAGTCAAGTCTTCAAGGCACTCTGAAACACCACTTGGGTAGCAACCATCCAGATCTCAGGAGGAACCTTATTCCTGGGATGGGGATGAAGTGGAATAACCTTCTAGACCAGAGGTCTCCAACCTTTTGGGCACCAGGGACTGGTTCTGTGGAGAAAGGTTTTTCCGTGGACTGGAGGGTGCGTGGTTTTGCATCCTGTGCTGCCTGCATCCTGTGGATGGGGCTTTGCTTGTTGTGCAGAGCAGTTGCTGGCATGCCACAGCCCGGTACTGGTCCATGGCCCGGGGTTTGGGGACCCTTGTTCTAGACTATTTGAACCTTTTAAATAAACACAGTGATAACTTATACAATACTTATTGCAGGTAAGGCCAGCTCCAAAAGAAAATAAGGGTGTGCAGATTGTTTATCGCACATATTGCAAAACAGCTATCTGGTAAAGTAGGAAGTGGGGGGCAGGCAGGGTAAATAAAGTTGTTTAACGCTACAGCAATAGCTTTCTTTCTCATTACTAATAGAAGCCCTACCAGCTGTGAGTGTATTTCACAAGTAAAACACAAGAGGCTTTCTTATTTCATTTCTGAAAAGAAGAAAAGCATTCAAAATATGATCACCAGAGAAACCTTGGATTGCTTATTCTGGGAAGACAGGACTTAATGGCTGTCCAGAATCCTTCTTGAGGAATGAATATGGTTTGGGTGAGATAGGTGGTTTGAGTAGAATGTCAGGAGGAACTGAGAGGTGTAATGCAAAAACGCCACGCTAATATTGGATGCTCCGCGGAATATTTGTTGCTCAACAGGACGTAACCTACTTACATGTTTTAATATTAGGTGTCACAACTTACCCAGTGTCAACTGGCATTGTTTTCTTTGAAAATTGTAGGAGACTAAAGTATGACATCGGAAAGGAAAAAGAAAGAATTAGATGTTCTACCGATTCAAGTGAAGGGTAATCATTCTGTGCCTCAGTCTCCCTGAAAATTGATGCCATCCAGATGTTAGTCATTCTGACTGAACAATTCTGGGAGATCAGGTACACTGTACTTTGGGGGGGGGAGAATCTTAGGGGGGGGGTAAAGTTGATGTGTGTTTGGCATTAGATGGCCCAGCCCCTAATGGAAATGGTATTTAGAATGGGATTGTCTCTTCCTCTTTATGGCAATTTGATGTTCCAGCTGGTGAAAGTGCTGGGTTACTGTAGGTGATCTATGAAACCATGCATAAAAATGTCTAAGTGATATTTATAAATGTACAATTGGACTGCTGGCATAACTAGCTTGCCAGATTCACAGGTATCACATAATTTTTATCAAAAGCATAAGAGGTGTGGAGGAAAGGAACATGCACAACTTAAAATCTTAGTCTGGCACTGGATACCAGAAAACTCGTACTTTAGTAGAAAAACAATGTTATTTGGATCTTCCTTTTTCTCTTTATTTCCCTATACTGGCCAAAATAAAATAGATGGAGAAAGAGATCCAGGTAACAAATTATTTGACAGCCGAACAAAAGATAAATTCTGCAGCAGCTGCCAATGACCATACAGGGAAATAAATCTGTCTTGACTAACTTCACGGAGAATAGAAAAAATAGGTATTCATTTGGACATGTTTTCCCAGTCACCTGCTGAAAATTCATACAATGAAATTCTGTGGCCTCCCCTTAATAAAAGTTTAGCATATCTTTATGAGTTTTTTTCCTCATGGATTTGATGCCTTCCTTCCTTCCTTCCTTCCTTCCTTCCTTCCTTCCTTCCTTCCTTCCTCCTTCCTTCCTTCCTTCCTTCCTTCCTTCCTTCCTTCCTTCCTTCCTTCCTTCCTTCCTTCCTTCCTCTCTTGCTGCCAACCAAAAGCATTCATCATAGCTCTTGAACAGAACTAGTAGAGACCAGAGCTACACAGTCTTTGTTCCTGTATTGGCCTCCCAAAGAAACAAGATTTTGGCCAGTGGTGTGGTGTCTTCACTGGGGTTGTTAGGACTGGAATTTCTGGCCCTTTCCTCTCCCTCTTCATTTTGTGGGATTAGGGCTTTTAACAACAAATAAAATACATGGGCAGAGCCTAATGGAGATTTAGGGCGGAGACTCTCTTTACAAAAATATTGTAGAACATGTGATCAATATTGGCAGCTTGTCATTCAGTTTTGGTACTATACTTCTGGAGGTTCTGAAGGTTCCTGGAAAAAAAAAGAATTGGGCTTATAGATTATCCATCCTCCATGTAGCCTAAATTCTCAACTATTTCCTGTCTCTGGCTTGCTGATGTGTCATAGTCACAGCTGTCCCCTGAATTCTTCCTCATTTGTCAATGCATTGTTTGGTTTAACAGATCTGAGAAGTTAATAAAAGAATTGCCAATTTAATATTCCATTATATTAAACACTAACCCAGAAGTAATTGAACATATGCTTCTGCTAAATAAATTCCATATGATCTAATCTGTTTACAAATGGGTGATTGCAGTTCAGAACATAGACAAGGCAGGAAATGCAGATAATTTCTGAGAATTTTTTTTAGCCAATGATGACTATATACACCAATGCTGCTCACTGATTTATTTCCTGTTTTTAAAAATGATCGGCAAAATAACACTCCATCCTCTTCCAGCATAACTATAGTTGGGCTTTGTGCTACCAGAAACAATTTTATTTTTTTTAGTAAAGAGTGACAAAAAGGAACGTGTCTGAGACATTTTCCATTTCCATAGGGAAATATTCAACTTGATCGGCAGCTTGGCTGGCATCTCTATGACTCCAAGATAACATTTTTCAACTAGAAGAAGCACTTTTTGACAATTACATTAGGTAAAACAATATATACAATGTTGATAAGTAAATACATAAATACAGCCATTTGTATATAATAGTACAGTTACACTTCAGATAATTTCATGTTTCCTTAGATTATTAGATGTTTCATTGTAAATCAGCATTCTGTACATAGATCTGTTTTAATCCCAATAAAGGATCAATTTATTGATTGAATCTCAATGACTCTGGAATCCTCCAAAGTCACCCACTAGGAATATCAATAATGAAATAGTTCTCCAGAAGATAAAGCTTCTGAAAGTTATTGGCAATGTCTGCTTTGTCCACTTACATTTAAAAAAATAGAAATCAAAGGTGATTTTTAATTTAAACTGGGATTCCTGTGATCAAAAGTGTTTTGTTCAAATAATTTCCCCTGTTTTGAACAGACCATATGTTTTGAAAATAAGGTTAAGGAACTTAAAATAGATGTAAAACAAAGATTAGCTTTTGGTTCTGAACAATCTTTGACCAAATGCTGCCAAGACTAGTGGGGCAGGGAAACCTTAGGAGCTTCAGCTATTGCACTACATTTCCCAGCATCCTTTGCCATTGCTCATGCTGTCTGAGGCTGCAGGGAGTTGAAGATTAGCAAATCTGGAGGACAACAGGTCCCTCCCTCCAGAACTAAAGAAGCTTGTATATAAAGTCCCAGTGGTTCCCTTTGCTGATTCCATCTTTTTTTTCCTGTTTGCTCAAAAGAATTGAGAAACAGATTTGGGTTTTTTAAAATCATTTTTAAACATCATGTACATTAAAAAATCAGGGCATTCATGCTTAAGGGTCTTGAACACTGACAGAAATTTTGATGCAGCTCCATGCACAACCAAATGTTACACTGCAAGCTGGTTCTACACACACACACACGCACACATATGCAGTGGGATAGAGAAAAAGCTGACTTAAAATATATACAGCATTTTTTGTGATGAATATTTACAAATCTGTCAAAGAACAGAAACAAAAGAGACAGTTGTAAGCATTAATGAACATCTGGAGAAGACGTAAACATTTCTGGGCTTTGGTAGATGTTTGTTGCTAAAAGAGATGTTTTCTATAGGCAGTGTTGCTCCCCAGGCAGTGTTTGCAGATGTTAGTCTTAGAATTGCTTGGAGTGATTGTATCTCACAATACTGCAGACTATGACCCAATGCTGTGCTGAATTCACCTGAGAGTGCAGCTACTTGTTATGCTAAGGGAAGCCAACAAACCAGTTAATGCATGACAATCTATGTCTGTAGAGATTCTCAGTCATCCAGGTATGGTTGTCCCCAGGGCTTTTTTTGTAAAAGAAAAAGGTGCCGGAATTCACACATGTCATACAACCCACCTTGCCTACCCTACAGGGTTCCATCCAAAAAAGGTGCCGGAACTCCGTTCTGAGCGTTCTATGAGAAAAAAAGCCCTGGTTGTCCCAAAGGTGCTTTTATTCAGGAGGCAACGGGACTTTCTTGTGTTTCTTTTGAAGACATTTCGCTTCTCATCCAAGAAGCTTCTTCAGCTCTGACTAGAGGGTGGGGACAGGAAAGATTTATATTGTTTGCAGACAGATGGTCATTTGCGTTCCTTTAGAGCAGGCATGTCAAACTGCCGGCCCGTGGGCTGGATGCATCACGCTGAAACTGCACCTGCCCCATTGCTGGCAATGGGAAAAAAGTCCCGATATGTTGTGCGATGTCACGTGATGTCGCAAGTTTGACATGCCTGATTTAGAGAGTCGTTGAAACCCTTTTGGAGGGCTTCAAAAGAAACACAAGAAAGTCCAGTTGCCTCCTGAAAAAAGCACCTTTGGGACAACCTGACCTGGATGACTGAGAATCTCCACAGACACTGAGCTATGTGCTTTGGGATGAACAAATGGTGAGAGAGTATGAATGGATTTCCAGAAAATATTGCAGACTACAGGAACCATTTGTGCTTCAGTTTGAGATTCAGACAGCACAGATTCCTCCCCAATAGCCTGTGCCTGTTTTCAACAGTGAAGGGACACAGGGCAGAAAGCATCCTGTAGCCAAGAAGGCTCCACACCCATTTGCATTTCTCAGGTGACCCTGAGGACACAGGTAAACCTCCAAAATGATTTTCAATGACTCTCTAAAGCAGGGGTGTCAAACTCAATTTCATTGAGGGCCGCATCAGCATTGCGGTTGCCCTCAGGGGGTCGGGTGGGTGTGGCCAGGGTGGGTGTGGCCTACTGGGTGGGCGTGGCCAGCTCTACATCGCTCGCATCAAGGGTGCCTATGGGGGCCTGGGCAGGAGTGGGACAGATCTGGGGGTCTCTGGCAGGAGGAGGGTCTCTGGGCCAGGGCCAAGGCAGTGGGGGCCGTTCCCTCACTGTTTCCAGGATGGCTTCATGGGCCGCATGAAACCACTTTGCAGGCCGGATCCGCCCCCCGGGCCTTGTGTTTGACATGTCTGCTCTAAAGGAATGCAAATGACCATCTGTCTGCAAGCAATATAAATCCTTCCACTCCCCACCATCTAGTCAGAGCTGAAGAAGCTTCTTTTAGATGAGAAGCAAAACGTCTTCAAAAGAAACACAAGAAAGTCCCGTTGCCTCCTGAAGAAAAGCACCTTTGGGATGACAATCTATGGTTCAGGATCCTGCATGCAAAGAAACCTACACGGGAAAGGCTCTGTCGGGTCAGGCTTTGGATCAGGATTCCAGCCATTCATTGCTCTGATCTTTTCCCTGTCACTGCTACTTTGTCTTTGTCTTTGCTTCCTATTGGGAAAAGAATGTCTACAAGAAGGGAAATGAGCAAGAGCAAGCCATTTGGAGAACTCAAGATTTGACACGACAGAAAAAGTTGACAGTCTTTAAAATCTCAACTTACATTCTTAACATTCTCTTATCCAAGCAAATGAAATGTCGGGTACCTTTCTAGCGTGGCTTTAATAAAGAGCAATAAAAAAGGCCAGGAGACACTGGATGGAATAAAGCAGGACAGGCCAACTAGCTGAGAAAAGAAGAATAAGTTAAATAATACTTTCAATATTTTAATACATGTTAATATGTGCTTAGGGCAATTTAAAGCTTCTTTGTGGCTTGAATTCTGCTCTTCTGTTTCTGCTCTTCTTTTGACCTATAAATGCAATTGATCCTTCTTTATAACTAAAGCAGGCCACTTTTAGGCCCTTGAGATCTTGGTTTTCGCTGTATTATATACCTTCTGATAGGTGACTGCCTGGGACTTGACTGATTTCTTAGAATACTTCTTTGCAAGGACTGTATGAAAACTATATTAAGCTGTGGATAATGATCATTTCTGAAACAAATTAATTATCTAACAATATGGATTAACCCTTTAGTAGTGATCACCTTGCTCTATGAATTAGATAAAAGGGATTAAGCAGTTACCTTTCTGCTTAAAGCAGCATCCATCTCCTTTGGCTGGCTGAATTATGTAGCTGCTGCACACAGCTATAGTAATTAAATAATAACACATACTGTATGGCCTAGGCAGGGTATTTCATATACTTCTTTGATCACTGCAATCGCTGAAGACAATGAAAAGACATTCAGGACTCAGGGTGGACAATGTTTTTGAGATAGTGGGTTCTTGAGACCCTCTGGGGTCTTTCTAATAAAATAATTGCATGGCTTTCCTCTTCACAGAATGATTGCCAAGCTAAACATTGACATGAAGCCCTCACTTCCTAAAAGGTGTTTTGCCTCCTGTCTTCCCCTCAATTGACTAAGGATGCCCGCTCTCTCTCTCCCTCTCTCCCCCTTATCTGTTTACCTTTGCTTCACCCACCCCATCCTAGACAACTAAGCTTATGTTGGAACAAAACATGGGAATGTACAGCCTTGTGCTGAGCTCTAAAGCAGGGCTTTTCAACCTTTTCACCCATTGTACCACTTTTAGGATACGACAACATCTGAGTACCACCAGTCGCCTAGCAAGGTGTCATAAACTTGATGACCAAAAAAAAAAAAAAGGAAAAAAGTGATGAAGTACAGGTAGTCCTCAATTTACAACAGTTCACTTAGTGACTGTTCGAAGTTACAATGGCACTGAAAAAACTGCCCCCCAAGCCACAGCCAAGCAAGACACCTGCCTGCGCGCCTGGCGGCGCTCTTCCTCCTGTCCAAGGTTTTCATTGTTGTGAGCATTTCTGTTGAGGATTGGCAGCGGGGGTGGGGTGGGGGTGTTTGGTTTTTATTCCCCCCATCTGCTGGGTGGTTGCAGCAGGTTTTGGTCACTTCACATGATCCTGGGACACTGTGAGTGTCATAAATATGAATCAGTTGCCAAGCATCTGAATGTAAATCACAAGACCCTGGAGATGCTGCAATATTCCAGTTGATCGGTGCTTCCGCTGAGCCCTGACAGCCCTGCAGCTCCAGCCATCTCTCATTCAGGCTTGTGCGGTGCTGCCACCAGTTCAGCTCATCCCGCCCCCCCACTACCACTTTTGTAGGATGGTCATGTACCACCTGCCAGGTGCCAATGTATCACAGGTGGTACCCATACCACTGGTTGAAAAGCCCTGCTCTAAAGCATGTGTACCTGTGTCAAAGAAGGTTGGGAACTTAGTAGGTATTAATGAAGGTGTACCTAGACGTATCTCCAGTACTCATGAATTATGATTTAATCCAATCATACTGTAAGCGTGTTCAAAAAGATGCCGGCTGTCTAGTGGAGTAAGATGCCCAAAGGTTCAACGAAGAGTGCCTAAAACAGGTCTTTGGTTCAGGATGCATTCAGTCACTGCAGCTTTCTACCCATCTCGAGGAATTAGTCCTCTTATTCATTTTGGTTAAAATCACCACATTAGGTATATGGGAAAGAAGTGACTACAGTTCCCACCAGTAATTTGGAAGGCCAAAGAAGGAGAAGTTCAAAGGATATCTAAACAAAATGTACATCTATTGGATATCTGCCCAACTTCAGATGCTACTTCTGAAAAAGAATGAATCTAGGGCCGCAACCAAAGTCTGCCTGTTGGTGGAATAATATCTTACAGGAGAAATTCCTCTTATTCATCCCATCTTCCCAAATCTACTCTAAAACAATCCAGGGACGATGTAATGATTGCATGATAGGATTCATATAGAGGAGAGCCCAGGACATCTTACTGCTGAAATCCCTCATGAGAAGAATATATGAATTGGTGTTGCAGTAAAGATCCACTATACTATTTCAGTTCGTTCTTGGCTTCATGACAATGGCACAAAGAAGAGGGAAAGGGCAATGGAAGAGTGGTTCTGTATGCTGTTCTATCCAAACAAAGCTATTGTATAAGCTAGAGATGTATGAAACTGAAATATGAAGGCAATTCAATCAAAACATCCTTTCAATTAATTTTGCTGAACAGATTCAACACAAGTTTGAACGGAGTGCCTTTCATATAGTTTCAGAATTCAGTGGAAGGTAGCATATGCACTCAAGCATCCAGATTATTAAACCACATTGATTGTGTCAATCCCATCAGAAATCTGAACCAGGTCAAATTGATTCCTAAAATCAAGTTGCAAATTTACATCAAATGAATTAGCCGATTTGCACAGCCGTAATATATGCACGGCAAAGCAAGAAGCATTTATCACCTATTCATTCATTCCAAAATGTCTTTTGATTCTGATGCCCTCAAATAAAAAAAATAGCAAAATATTACTAAATTACAAATATTTTTAAAATCCTTAGGGATGAAATGTAGCTTCAGATGCTGGAAAGATTCCAGAGATGGTCCAGAAACTGAGTTGAAGGTCTTCTCCTTTCCTCTTTCCCGTACCCCCCCTTCCCCCCCCCAGAATGTCCTTTAAATCTTAACAAAACGTAAATTTATGAAGAGAGGAAATTTAATGTTCTCCTATTTTGTTGATTAAATTCTATCAATAGGATGGTTAACCATGTACCTTTTAGAAAATGGTCTATTGAAAACACAACGTAGAATTGCAGGGCTGGAAGAGACCTCAGAGATCTTCTAGTCTGAATCCTGCTCAAGGCAGGAGCCACATACCATCCCGGTCAAATGCCCACTGTATTTTTGAAAACCTCCACTGATAGAGCACCTGCAACCCCAGGAGGCAAGCTATTCCAGTGAGTTATTGCTTTCACTGTCAGAACATTTCTCCTTTCTTCTAAGTTGGATCACTCTACCTCCCATTACTTCTTGTCCTGCCCTCTGGTGCTTTGGAGAATAAGCCAGTCACCAAACTGAGCTTGGCTTCCATAAACAAGGTATCTTTTGGCTTTTAAAATACACCAAGAGCCTTGGTGGAGCAGTGGGCTAATGCCTCCTTAAGTAACACCAGCTGCCTGCAATTAGTGCAGGTTTGAGTCCCACCAGGCTCAAGGTTGACTCAGCCTTCCATCCTTCCGAGGTAGGCAAAATGAGGACCCAGATTGTTGGGGGCAATTAAGCTGACTTTGTAATAATGCCGCTTGGGGGGTGTGTGAAAGCCCTAATAAGCAGGCATATACATAGAATGAAGGCTACTGCTAAGCTTGTAAGCCGCCCTGAGTCTTCGGAGAAGGGCGGGATATAAATGGAATTAAAATAAAAAATAAAATAAAAAAATGCATTACCACTGTCCACAATGTCAAATGGAGTTTTGTATTTTAAATGAATAAAATATCAGCGTGCCTGTCAAATTGTGATGGATGTTGATTTCAAATGTTACTATTGAATAATGCCATTTGGAAGGGCACAAACGAGAAATAAATAGAAAGTGGTTTTCATTTTCATACATCTCTTTTTGGGAAGGGGGGCCTTCCCATTTAACTAATGGTCTTTTTAGTTCCCTCCCCCGCTCTTCTTTGCAGCATACAAATCTATATAATTCCAGTGGATACCTTTATAATTCAAAATGCACTTTGGCTCTTTAAAAAGTGAAGTGTTGCAATAAACTATTATGTTTTTTAACAGTGTTTCATTCATAATTTTAGCTGTGAACTTTTATCTCCCAATCCATAATTACACATATTGTTTATTAGCATTTGGTTACATCACAGCAATGTTAATTCCTTCCTTAGTTATGTGGCATTTCAATAGATTTTTTAACACTATTCCTGCAAATAAAGTAGCAGTTGATTTTCAATTAATAAACAACATTAAAAACAAGTATTTCAATTATTAAAAGGGAAGTAATGACAGCATTTAGCAATTTCCCCATTTATACACATGTGAAATTTGAAATATCTCTCATCACTAAACTGACATATTACCAATACCTTTTGACACCTTAGTTTCTAAGTGGCAAGGAGTAGATTTTGCATTTGGCAAGGTTGTTACAATGAAGAAAATTGTATATTACTACATTCTGGAGAATATTTTAAATTGGGATAGAGCAATCTAATCTGGAATGGTAGCC